>NC_087363.1:50818019-51433853 GCF_030014295.1 Loxodonta africana | reverse complement strand
GTCATAAGTAGCCCAAAGTGTCTAGGCAGTGTTCTTAGCTCCCAGTTCAGTGGAGTCAGTGATGTGTCTCCAGGTGGGAGCATTCCTCTCTTTGAACTGAGACCTCTAAACCTGCAGATCATAAGGTCGTGGGAACAGAAAGCAAAAATCCTGTAAGTGGGTCACTAGGGGTAATAGTGAGTGGTGCCACTCCCATTTCCACCCCTTGATTCCTGGCCCATGAATCCTGGCTATGGGAGGAACGTCGCTATATATTGGATGCTGGTTTAGAGCATATGCAGTCTCCTGGAGAACATTGCCCCAACCCTGCAGGATGTTGCCACCTACCCGGCACCATAATTGTGGCTTCAGGAGGCCATTCCATAATTCTATCAAGGCACCTGCTTCAGGGTAATGAGGAACATGATAAGACCAGTGAATTCCATGAGTGTGGGCCCACTGCTGCATTTTATTTGCTGTAAAGTGAGTGCCTTGATCCGATGCACTGTTGTGTGGGATACCATGATGGTGGATAAGGCATTCTGTAAGACCACAGATGGTAGTATTGGCAGAAGCATTGCGTGAAGGGCAGGCAAATCCTATCCAGAGTAAGTGTCTCTTTCAGTAAGGACAAAATGCTGCCCTTTCCATGATGGAGTGGTCCAGTGTAATAAACTTGCCACAAGGTTGCTGGCTGATCACCTCAAGGAATGGTGCCATATCAGGGACTCAGTGTTGGTCTCTGTTGCTGGAAGATTGGGCAATAGCAGGGGCTGTAACCAAGTCAGCCTTGGTGAGTGGAAGTCCATGTTGCTGTTCCCATGCATAACCTCCATCCTTGCCACCATAGCCACTTAGTTCATGAGCCCATTGAGCAATGACAGGAGAAACTGGGGAAAGAGGTTGAGTGGTTTCCACAGAACCCATCATCCTGTCCACTTGATTGTTAAAATCCTCCTCTGCTGAGGTCATCCTTTGGTGAGCATTCGCATGAGACACAAACATCTTCACTTCTTTGGCCCATTCTGAGAGGTCTATCCACTTAGCTCTTCCCGATTTTCCAATCATGTTCCTTACAAGTCCCTGACCATCCACCCAAACCATTGGCCACAGCCTGTGAATCAGTATACAATTGCACATCTTGCCATTACTCCTTCCAGGAAAAGTGAACAGCCAGGTGCACTGCTCGAAGTTCTGCCCATTCGGAGGATTTTCCTTCACCACTGTCCTTCAGGGAAGTCCCAGGAAAGGGCTGTAGTACAGTCTCTGCATATCACACAAAACCATCTGTAAACCAGGGGCAAGTTTTCTCTTCTTCAGTCAACTAATCATATAGAATTCCCCATGAGGCCACTGGTGCAGACTGGGAGACAGAAGGTAATGTGACAGGAGTGGAGACTATGGGCATTTGGGCCACTTCCTCATGCAAATGATTTGTGCCTTCAGGTCTTGCTTGGGCCCAATTTCCTATATACCATTTCTATCTAATGGCCCAGTGCTTCTGTACACATACAACTTTATGACCCTGTGGGTCAGACAGCACTCAGTTCATAATGGGCAGCTCAAGCCACATGGTGACTTGATGTCTCGTGTTTAAGCCTTCATTCTCCGCTAAAGCCCAGTTAAGTAGCCAAAAGCTGTTTCTCAAAAGAAAAGTAGTTATTTACAGAGAATGGCAGGGCTTTGCTCCAAAATCTTAAGGATCTGCACTGCAATTCAGCAATAGGGGCCAGCCAAATACCCCAAATAGCATCTCTATCTGCCACAGACACTTCAAGCACCATTGGATCAGCTGGATCGTATGGCCCAAGTGGCAGAGCAGCTTGCACAGTCGCCTGAACCTGTTGCAGAGCCTTCTGTTGTTCAGGGCCCCACTTAAAACTAGCAGTTTGTCAAGTCTCTTGATAAACAGGCCAGAGTAGCACACCCAGATGAGGAATATGTTGCCTGTAAAATCCAAAGAGGCCCACTAGGCGTTGTGTCTCCTTTTTAGTTGTGGGAGCAGCCAGATGCAATAACTTATCCTTCACTTTAGAAGGAATATCTTGGTATGCCCCACAACACTGGACCCCCAGAAATTTCAGAGGTGGAAGGTGCTTGAATTTTTGTGGGATTAACTTCCCACCCTCTAGCACACAAATGTTTTGCCAATAAGTCCAGAGTCATTGACATTCTTCCTTACTAGATCCAATCAGCATAATGTCATCAATGTAATAGACCAGCGTGACGTCTTGTGGAAGTGAAAGGCAATCAAGGTCCCTGCGGACTAAATTATGACATAGGGCTGGAGAGTTGATGTATTTTTGAGGCAGGCAAGTGAAGGTATATTGCTGGCCTTGCCAGCTGAAGACAAACTGCTTCTGATAGTCCTTTAAAACAGGTATGGAGAAAAAAGCATTACCCACATCAATAGCTGCATACCAGGTACCAGGAGATGTATTAATTTGCTCAAGCAATGAAACTACATCTGGAACAGCAGCTGCAGTTGGAGTCACCATCTGGTTAAGTTTTCAATAATCTGCTGTCATTCTCCAAGATCCATCTGGTTTTTGCACAGGTCAAATAGGTGAGTTGAATGGAGATGTGGTGGGAATCACCACCTTTATATCCATCAAGTCCTTGATGGTGGCAGTAATCTCTGCAATCCCTCCAGGAATGCGGTATTGCATTTGGTTTACTATTTTCCTTAGGTAGAGGCAGTTCTAATGTCTTCCACCTGGCTTTTCCTATGATAATAGCCCTAACTCCATTTGTCAGGGATACAATGTGGGGGTTCTTTCAGTTGTTGAGTATGTCTATTCCAATTACGGATTCTGGAACTGGGTAAATCACTACAGGATAGGTTCAGGGACCCACTGGACCTGCTGTGAGATGGAAATGAGACAAGACTCCATTAATAACCTGACCTCCATATGCCCCTACTCTGACTGGTGGTCCACAGTGATGCTTTGGGTCTCCTGGAATTAGTGTCAGTTCAAAGCCAGTATCCAGTAATCCCCCAAAAGTCTGATTATTTCCTTTTCCTCAATGAACAGTCACTCTCGTAAAAGGCCATAGATCCCTTTGGGAAAGGCTGGGAGAAAAATTAACAATATAAGTTTTTGGTAGTGTATTGGAGTCCTTCCTCAAAGGGACCTGGCCTCCCCTTCATTCAAGAGGTTGTGGGTCTTTAAACTCGCTCAAGTCTGGGAATTGATTGCAGGACTGTGATTCTCTATTTTGGTGATTCGAGTTAGACTGCTGTTCAGCTGACCTAGAATTCATCTGTTTGTACATATCAAATAAACATTTAGTATATTTCCTATCTATTTCACTCCTAGGGACACCATGACTAAGTAGCCAATGCTATCGGTTCATACAAGTCAGATTATTCTGATTACTGCTTTGACTTTGCTGTCCATTACTGTAACCACACCCACCTTGTCTTTGTAGATTGAATGCCACCACTTGGTCTCTACTACCATGGTGTCCAATCAGTCCCATTGTAGTTAGGTGTTTTAATTCAGTTAGGGCAGTTCCCACATAAAATAGCAATCATGGCAGTCTTCAAGGATGCTGGGGCTCCCTACACAAATTTGTTCCTCACAGTTGTGGTAAAAGTTGTGTCCTCTGGGCACTCCATGTGTGGGTCTGTGTGTCTAACCTGATAAATTCACTCTAGTATGCCAATTTCCCTAAGCCTTTGGATATCTTCTTCTACAGTATATCAAGGCAGGTCTGGTACTTCAACTCGATTTAGTGTAGGCCACTGCGTAATCCATGCGTCAGCAACCCAATCAAATAAACTATTAGATTCTTTCCTGACTTTTCGAGCTGAAACATTGACTGAAGAATCTGTGCTTAGTGGACACATATCAATAAACTCAGACTGATCCATCTTTAGATTCCTTGCACCATTATCCCACACCCTAAATAGCCATTCCCACACATATTCCCCAGGTTTCTATTTGTACATATCAGAAAAGTCAAGCAGTTCTTTTGGAGTGTAACATACCTCCTCCTAGGTCACACTTTGTACTTTACCTTTTCGGACTTGATGGGTCTTAAGTCCAGTTACAGGTCTAGAAGCCAGAATCAGTAGTGTGGAATTGTTTTGAGAACATTCAGCATTGTCTTGTAATTCATTTGCTTCAGGCAATGACTCATACAAGGGCTCTTCAGAGGCAGCTAATCTTAGATGGGAGTGGAGGGCCAATGGTTTTTCTGGGCAGGGTGGTGTAGCAGACAAACATAAGTAGTTGCTTCAGATGGGAGTGGCTCTGTTGGCAGAAGTGATTCATTGGAATTTAGGGTCTCAGCATCTTCGACTTCCTGATTATTTGCCCATATGTCCCCATTCCAAGTTTCAGGATCCTATTTCTTCCCAATGAATGCCCTCACTTTAACTTTAGACACCTCTAGAGGTTGGCAGTTGAGTTGGCATTGTAATTCAGCCATTCTTGCAATAAGGCTCTGGGTTTGGTTTTTGGCAATATCAGCTCCGTTACTCCAAGAAATGAGGCTTTCTCTGAAAGCACAAGTGGAAACTTTGAGGTCATTTATGCAGCACTTGAGCTTTAGCTCTGAAGCCTTGAGTGCATCTCTTTCTTTCACCAGTTTGTCTAGTGAAAGTAGGACCAACCAACTAGCTTCCTTATACTTCTCATTCTGACAAAATGGTAGAAAGGTATCACACAGGTAATCACCCAGAGCCTCACCTTTCACCAATATCTGATCTATTTGTGGTGATATTTTCAGTATTTGAATTTCCACCTCATGCCATGAATTAGTAGTGCCCTCTTTAATACTGGAAGCAGAGTTGTCAACACTTTTAAGACCAATAGACTTGAGAACCAATTTAGAAAACTCATCTTACAACTTTGTTTCCGTAGAACCACTCTCGGTACCAAATGTCTTAGGCTAGGTTCTCCAGAGAGGGAAAACCAGTGAAGTGGAAGTGTATAAATATATATAGAGAGAGATTTATATCAAGGAGATGGCTCATGTGGTTGTAGAGGCCGGAACATCCCACGTTCATGGATCAGAATAGAGGCTTCTCCTGATTCACATAGCAGCAGGGGCTGGCAAATCCAAGATCAACAGGTCAGGAAGCAGGGCTCTTGTTCAAAGGCTGTGAAGATCAACAAATCCCAAGGTTGGTAGGGAAGACCACAAGGCTTTTCCCAATTCATGTAGCTGCAAGGGCTGACAAACTCAAGATCAGCAAATCAGAGAGCAGTGCTTTTGCTCACAGGCTGTGAAGATCGATGAATCCCAAGATCGGTAGATAAGCTGCTAGCTCAAGTCCCAAGAACCAGAGGTCAGAAGGACAGGAAGTATTTTCAGGATCCAGAGCTGGTAAAAGCCAGAACATCCACTTACATTTGGTTGTAAGCCACACACCCAAGGAAACACCCTTCCAACCGATTTGCTACTCACAGCAGATTCCATCATGGGGTGTTCACATATAAACACTGAGAATCATGGCCCAGGCAAGTTGACACACAGTCATTACCATCACATATACATACCAAAAAAACCCCAAACCTGTTGCCATCGAGTCGATTCCGACTCATGGCGACTCTATAGGTCAGAGTAGAACTGCCCTATAGAGTTTCCAAGGAGTGCCTGGTGGATTTCAACTGAAGACCTTTTGGTTAGCAGCTGTAGCACTTAACCACTATGCCACCAGGGTTTCCCCTAAATACATATACACATAAATATATATAGACACATATGTATGGATATATATCCCAAAAAACCAAACCCATTGCCGTCAAGTTGAGTCCGACTCATAGCAACCTTATAGGACAGAGTAGAACTGCCCCATAGAGTTTCCAAGGAGCACCTGGCGGAATTCGAACTGCTGACCTTTTGGTTAGCAGCTGTAGCACTTACCCACTACGCCACCAGGGTTTTCCCATGGATATATACATGTATATACACACACACACATATGTACATATTAGATGTCTAAGCAGTAAGAAAAAGGAAACAAAATATCTCATATTTTCACTAGCTAATAGAGGAATTGAAGTATTATTATATTTAGTATCTCTATTTTTTTTTTATCAAATGGCACAAAAATATTAAACTTTCAGTCATTAGAATATATATGTGAATAAATACCAAAAAGATGATATGGGAAAATATATGATTAAATGTAAATGGTTGATACAGCTAAATTCTAAAATAGATTATTTCAGACTGTGCTATGCCTAAGTAAATTACTGAATCTCTAGAGCAGAGATTCAAATGCAAATTATCTATTATGCTTTTTGATTTTGTATTAAAAACAGAGAACTGTATTGAGTCTAACTTTTAAATTTGCAATATTTTTCTCAACAAACAACCAGAAATAAAGGCCATAATTATTCAACTATCTTGCAAATTACTTACATAAAAAAACATAGGAAGGAGTTATTCCAAAAATTTATTCCTATCATTGGGTGTTCATGATATGTTTTTTCCTTAATCTACATTTTCTTATGCTGGCAGATTTTACGAATCAAAACTGATTGGATGACAAATAAATATTGCTTGGTACATGATTTGCAAGTGATTTAAAAAAAAATTGGCTATACATAATTTTCACTGATCAAAACCACTTCTAATACACTCCTCTTCCCAAATATAACGTTTTACGTCTTTATCATAAGCCCTGTCCTGTGAATGTAGACTGTTCAGGTGTGACAGCAGTGTATAAAATATACATATAAACACTGACTCATTCTTTCAGCTGTTAATTATATTGAAGTCAGAAGAGTTGGGATTGACACCTCACTCTCATTTACTAGCTGTTATTGCTAACAATTCATTCTGTTTCTCAAAAGCTGAATTTGTGCCTTGTGAGTGGTGACAGCCAATATTATCTACCTTAAAAGCTGTCAGAATTCAATAAAAAAGTATCTGTAAACCATCTGTCATAGTGCTTGCTCAGAGAAGTCATTCAACAAATTATTTGTCCTTTTCTCTTCCAAGTCATGTGGACCTTGGCCAAATCACTCAAACTTTCTTTGAGGCTCAATTTGTTTATCAGTAAAATGAGAATAATTTCATGTCTTTCTGTGTGATGTAAGGGTCAAATAAAGGGAAAAAAAATTGCGTGTATACATACACCTACATGTTGGGACAGATTACCCAACATGCAAGGTGTGCACAGGCTTACTTGTGCTTATTTACTAATATGTACAGTACTATTTCACCACATTAAACATGTGAAATTCACGTGAAATTGTTCCGTACAGATTAGTAAGTAAACACAAGTAAGCCTGTGTATACCTTGCGTAATGGAAGCCCATGCATACCTTGTTTACCGGTTAATCTCCTCCCATGTGTATGAGTATATGCATATATACCTACTCCTCACTTACCAACTATCTTGTTATCTGACATTTGTATTTACAACAATAGTAAGATATCTACTATCCAACTATTTTGCACATTAACAATGTACTTGTGGTAGTAACGAACATTGAAGTGTGAGGCGAGAGTAATGCTGGCTGTGATGGTTACAGTTATTTGTTGACTTGGTTGGGCCATAATTCTCAGTGGTTTGGCATTTATGTAATGATGTATTTTTCAGTTATGTTATGATGTCATCATCTTCCATTTTGTGGTCTGATGTGATCATCCTCCATTTTTGCATAGTGCCAATTTTTATATAACGACCTGGTCTTTGGAACCTAACCATGTTGATAAGTGAGGAGTGGGTGTATATATATATATATATATATATATATATATATATATATATATCCCAGTGCCATAAAAAATCATACTAGTATTTTGAGTCATTAAATCAGATGATTTTTAAGTTCTCTTTAAAATTCTAATTCTATCATTCTAGAATAATGTGGACATTATTATTATAAAGTGTACAGTTCTTAGAAATGTATTTTTAAACAGAGATCAACTATTTTCTGTTAAATTCATATTTACTCGCAGCCTCTAGTTTGTACTTTATATGCAATTCCACCTTAATGCAAATCATTGAGGTATTTAGGTTTCTTGTCAGCTATATTAAAATTTCATGACCATGTGGTAATTATTGATATCTATAGACCTTTATTTCTTACAGACCTTTATTTCTTTAGTTCTTTCCACACTATCAGTGAACATGCATTATTCCAATCAGGTGCCCTGGAAAAAGTGTGCCATGTGTATGTAGTAGCACAAATCTGTTTTCACTCTAGGAAATGCACTACTGTCAACACATGCATGTGTATGTTATGTGTTCATATAAATGTATGAACATGCTTGTATACATGTGTTTGTATACAAGCATGTTCATACATTTATTTCATGTTCATACATATTATTTCACTGATTTATTCAGCATACATTTACTGTGTTTGCATGTTAAGATCCATACTGTCTTTGTTCAAATCATGGCTCAGTCATCAGTTGTGTGACCTTAGACAAATTGCTTAATCTGTCTGTTCCTCTATTTTTCCATCTGCAAAATGGGGATAATGTGGTATCTAATTTGCAGGATTGCTATGGGGAGTTGTCCTAGTCATCTAGTGCTGCTATAACAGAAGTACCACAAGTGGATGGGTTTAACAAATAGAAGTTGATTCTCTCACAGTCCAGTAGGCTAAAAGTCTGAATTCAGGGCACTGGCTCCAGGGGAACGCTTTCTTCTCTGTACGCTCTAGAGGAAGATCCTTGTCATCAGTCTTTCCTTGGTCTGGGAGCATCTCAGTGCAGGAACCTCAGGTCCAAAGGACGCACTGCTCCCGGCACTGCTTTCTTGGTGGTATGAGGTCCTCCTGTCTCTCTGCTCACTTCTCTCTTCTATATCTCAAAAGAGATTGGCTTAAGACACTGTCTAATCTTGTAGATCTCATCAATATAACTGCCACTAACCCATCTCATTAACATCATAGTGATAGGATTTACAACACGTAGGGAAACCACATCAGATGACAAAATGGTAGACAATCATACAATGATGGGAATAATGACCTAGCCAAGTTGACGGGTATTTTTTGGGTACACAATTCAATCCATGACAGGAGTCAATGCATTGATACAAGTGAAGCACTGAAGATAACATGTTCTAGGCTTATGGGTTCAGTCAGCATTAACCAAAAATCCAAACCCATTGCCGTAGAGTTGATTCTGCCTCATAGTGACTTTACAGGACAGAGTAGAACCACCCCCATAGAGTTTCCAAGGAGTAGCTGGTGGTTTCGAACTGCCAATCTTTTGGTTAGCAGCCGAACTCTTAACCACTATACCACCAGGGCTCAGTCAATGTTAGCTATAATAATTATCAAGAACTTCATGTGATCGGCATGAATTGGAATCAACTAGACAGCAACAGGTTGTTGTTTTGTTTTTGTTTTTTGACATATGCCAAGAGCTCTTGTCTACATGATGAACAAAATGCTTGCTCTTGTGGAGCTTACGATCTAGTGTCAGGGGTAGAGGGACGCATACAAACTAAACATGTAATCAAACATGATACTTTCAGATGGTCGTAAGTGTTATGAAGAAGAAAGAACACAGTCATACAATTATACAATAGTGACAAATAGCTGCTGTAGCTAGTGTGGTCAGCGCAGTCTTCTTTGAGGAGCTGACACTTGAGCTGAATTATGCATGATGAGAAAGAGCCAATCATGCAACAATCTGGTGGAGAAGTGACCAGGGAAAGGAAAAAGCATATTCAAAAGTCCCAAAGCATGAACAGGTCTCAGAGTTCATGAATCAGATAAACCCATTGCCATTAGTTGCCATCAAGTAGATTCCAACTCATAGCAACCCCATAGGACAGAGTAGAACTGCCCAATAGAGTTTCCAAGGAGTGTCTGGTGGATTCAAACTGCCGACCTTTTGATTAGCAGATGTAGCTCTTAACCACTACACCACCAGAGTTTCCATGAATCATATAGGAGGCTATTATCATGGCCAAATCGAAGTATCAATGGATTAACTAACAGGAGAAGGCTGGCTTATGCTGAGACTCCTAGGCTAGGGTTGAAATTAACTATATATTCACATGTGTATATTTGTAAGTACTTTTCCTTGAAATGGAAAAAAAAATTGGTTTTGTTAGGATCCAATATAAATCGGTTGTACATCTGCATGTGTCAGTGACCCTGTGACAATGAGGTTGCTGTATAGTATTAATGTATTTTGCTTCTAGGTTGTGTCATGTCTTGGAGTGAGCTATCTGAGGAATCAGACAATGGTTCTTAACATGTAATGCTGAATCTCCTGCATAAAATTCTCCCAGAATCTCATGACACAGTAGTCTGAATGTGATTTAAGCTTCTTTTTCAGACCTATAACTCGACAGTTGTCCTTTCTAGCTCCTCAGGGTGCAAACCATTTGCCAAAATGACAATAGAATTGAACTTATCACTATTATTGGTATTAATAGCTCCAATAATATCTACCTGATGACTGCAGTGCTGCATTACCCCAGGGCCGGAGAGAAGTAATGAGCTAAAATGATCATAAAGCCCTTTTCATATATTTTCGGAAATGCTAAATTATTACAAATGGCAGAGTAGATGTCGTACTTTCCCTATGAAACAACTGGTACAGCCAGATAAGAAGAAAGCAACATTAACTTTGAAAGTGGCAGTGGGGGTACTGGGATTCAGCCCAGCCTGAAGTTTATTTTCAAAATTAGTGTTACCATCTCCACATTCAAAAATGAAATGGGAATTATTTCGCTTGGCGAGGAAGCAAGAGGGTGTCGCCATTCCAACCCTGAAGAGTGCCTTGTTTTGTTTCTTTGGCTGCTCTTATCATCTTCAGCAATTCCTTATATCATCATCAGCAATTCTTATCATCTTCAGCAATTTGTCTAACCTGCCAAACAGCATGGGTGAGGTGTCATCACCAAATGCTTTCCAATGGGCCCATTACTACCAGCTCAGCAGCCACCTTCTAAGGATAAAGCATAACAAGTCATACCTGGTTTAAAGACAGTCACAAAGAAACCTGTTTATTTGCTAGATACGGATATGAAATATAAATTCTCGGAGATTGGAGCCCTGGTAACCCAGAGACTTGGTTTTAGCAAAACAAATTCCTGGTTGTGGGAACACTCTAAAAGTCCCTGTAAATGGAACTAGCAATACTTACACAATCCAGTCATTCTTGATGAAAATCAAAAAAGGTTTATATATATATATGTATGTATATATAGGAAACCCATTGTTGTTGAATGATTCTGATTCATAGTGACCCTATAGGACAGAGTAGAACTGCCACATATAGTTTCCAAGGAGCACCTGATAGATTCCAACAGCCGACCTTTTGGTTAGCAGCCGAACTCTTAACCACTACGCCACCAGGGTTTCCATATATATATATATATATATATACACACACACACATCAATTAGTAAATTGCCAAGTGTTTTCATGTATGAATTGTTGATATATAGCATTTAAAAGTACGGTTTTGAGAGTCATACATCCCTTGGTCCCAATGCCACCTGTCCTGTGTGACCCTGGACAGGTCACATAACTTTTCTTAGTCTCAGTTTTCTCACCGGTAAATGAGAATAATAGTGCATGGACCGTAGGTTTTTTAAGAATTCAGTGGAATATATAAAACCCTGGTGGCATGATGGTTAAGTGCTACGGCCGCTAACCAAAGCGTCGGCAGTTTGAATCCACCAGGCGCTCCTTGGAAACTCTGTGGGGCAGTTCTACTCTGTCCTATAGGGTCACTATGAGTTGGAATTTACTCGATGGCACTGGGTTTGGTTTTTTGGTTTTGCACATATTTATGGATCCCTGGTGGCACAATGATTAAGTTTGGCTGCTAATCAAAAGGTCAGCAGTTTAAATCCACCAGCCACTCCCTGGAAACTGTATGGGGCAGTTCTACTCTGTCTTACATGGTCGCTACGTGTAGGAATAGACTCAACGGCAATGGGATTGGTTTGGTTTGGAACACATATTTAGGATACTGGGTGGTGCAAATGGTTTGCAATCAGCTGCTAACCTAAAGTTTGGTGGTTCAAATCCACCCAGTGACACCACAGAAGAAAGGCCTCCTTCCATAAAGATCACAGTTAAGAAAACCTTGTACAGCAGTTCTACTCTGTAACGCATGGGATCTCCGTGCACAGGAGGCTGACTTGTCCGCAGCTAACAACAACAGCAGGTATATGGTTTAAAATCAGAAAAGGTGGGCAGCAGGGTAGTATCCTTTCACCTTACTTCTTCAATCTGCATGCTGAACAAATAATCTGAGAAGCTGGACTATATGAAGAAGAATGTGGTGCTAAGATTGGAGGAAGACTTACTAACAACCTGTGCTATCCAGATGACACAATCTTGCTTGCCAAAAGTGAAGACGATTTACTGATGAAGGCCAAAGTCTACAGACTTCAGTATGGATTATACCTGAATATAAAGAAAATGAAAATTCTCACTTCTGGACAATTAAGCAACATCATGATAAATGGCAAAGAAATTGAACTGTCAAGGATTTCATTCACTTGGCTGAACAATCAATGCCCATGGAAGCAGCAGTCAGCAAATCAAACTATATATTGCACTGAGAAAATCTGTTGTAAAAGATTTGACTTTAAAGTGTTAAAAAGCAAAGATGTCACTCTGATGACTAAGGTACATCTGACCCAAGTCATGGTATTTTCAATTGCCTCATATGCATGCAAAAGCTGGACAATAAAAAAAGGAAGATCAGAGAAGAATTGGCGTATTTGAGTTGTGCTATTGACGAAGAATATTGAATATACCATGAATTGCTAGAACAAAGCAATCTGTCTTGGAGCAAGTACAGCCAGAATGCTCCTTAGAAGTAAGGATAGCTAGACTTCGTCTTGCTTATTTTGGACACATCAGTTGCTAGAAAAGGACATCATGTTTGGCAAAGTAGGGGGTCAGCAAAATCAGGGGAAACCCTCCATGAGTTGAGTTGACATGGTGGCTGCAATAAGAGACTCAAATGTACAAATGACTGTGAGGATGGTGCAAGACCAGGCAATATTTCGTCTGTTATGGGTAAGGTCACAGTGAGTCTGCTCTAACTTTAAGGCATCTAACAAAACCAACAGCACATATGTGCCTGGCCTATTGTATGTAATAGAAAAAAGTTTACAACTCATTTTCAATGTTATTATTGTTGTTGTTGTGATTTGGGGTCTGAAGGCAGAAAGACATAGCATCCTGGTGCCTGAATTTAGCTGTGCACAAAAATCTTAGTGATAGTCATCGGCTTTAGAGCATGGGAGCTCAAACTTAAGCAGTCATTAAAAAAGACCAAAAAAAAAAAAAAAAAAAAAATCCCAGAAATCCTGATTAATTTTTGTCTGGAGGAGCCTTAGAATCTTCACTTTTAATGCACGCTCACAGGTGATTCTGATATTTAAGACATACAGGGTCGCTATGAGTCGGAATCGACTCGACAGCACTGGGTACTAGGTTTTTGGAGTAAATACTGAACTCCACTTCTTACATTCACTTCCTTCATCCTAGAAACTCTTTCGAAGCTGACCCTTCACAATCAGAATGTATTTTAGAGAAAGGGCTTGGCACCTAGGAGTTCACATGATTGGCATTCTTACTATTAAATCCAGAAACTTCGTCTAGAGCTTGTTTCTGCAATTCATACACATTTTTAGCTTGTGGCTATCATGACTGAAGCACAAAACTGACCAACTTGAAAGCTTTTTGAAATTCTCTGAAGACAAGGCCTCTGATTTATTGGAAGGTAAAAAGTGATGGCTCTTTGACAAATGGGGAGCGGGAAGATGCCAAGAGGGAAACATATCTGCATGCTCTTTTATTTAAAGACAAAGAGACCAAAAAAATAACGGATTTAGGCATCCTGCATTCTCCCCCCACCCAGCTTTGGGCTATACTTTATCAGTAACAAGAATGCGTGTGAGGGGGACAGGCGGTATGTAGATGCTTACTTGGCATGAATACAATACAGCTTTACCCAGGGGGGTGTGAGGCAGTCAAGGTTCCGTGTTTACTTTGTATAGACTATGATTAGGAGTGGAAGGCAGAGCATCTTGTGTTGTCTTCCTCGTTCCCATGCCATAATAGATTGAGGATGAACACTCTGAATGTTTACATGGATTTAAAACATGTTGACATCATCTAGTGGTGGGGTACAATTTTTCATTTTTTCTTTTTTCACTCTAGCTAACACTAGTTTTGTCATGTAGTAATCTCCCTTTTCTGCTGTTATCTATTTCTGGGTTTCCATCAGTGACTTTTACCTGTTGGTGAACTTCAGCTGAGATAGGCACCCAGCCTCAGCCATTCTGGGCTGCTGTTCATTGAGGCCAGTGAGCCGGCTTAGTCTGCTGTGTGTTATTGCCAAACCCAAGGCTCTGCCTTTTGAAATTATTAAGGTGGTAGGATAGCACAGAGCTGGCTTTATTGTCAGACAGATTTAGATTAGCATTCTGACTCTGCCTCTTGCTATAGGACCGAGTGTGAGAAGATGAATTTCTCTAAGTCTAGGGTTGCTCATCTGTAAAAGGTAATAACAACAATACCTAATTCAGAGAAGATGCTGTATTAAATGAGATTATGACAAATACCTTTTTGATGTTATTATTAATGGCTATGAGTGACCATTAGAAGTGCTGATAACACTAAGTACCTAGAAATGGGTGTGAAAAATGCGGATGCTGGAGCTCCCCCCACACAAAAATTCTTGACCTCTTTGAATGATTTCTATGCATATAATACTGTGAGATCCCCTGCTTTTGACTAATTTGTTGACTGATGTATCTATCCACTGTGCTTAGAATAATGCTTGACACATAGTAGGCACTCAATAGCTAATGGTTAATGAATTAATGAATATATATTACATTTGTCCCCCGGTATCCACGGAAGATGGATTATAGGGTCTCCATGAGTCGGAATCGACTCGACGGCATTGGGTTTTTGGGTTTTTATCCACGGAAGTTTTATCCATGGATGATTGGTTCCAAGACTGCAGCGGATACCAAAAATCTGCAGATGCACAAGCCCCGTATATAAAATGGAGTGGCTTTTTTTTTTTTTTTTTAACTTATTTTTACATATTACAGGCATGAACAGTGTTTTGCTTTGAAATGGAATAGCGATGGTCGGGCAGGATCAGGGTCGAGGCTGAGGCGCTGGATCAAAGCAGGGACTTTGGAGGACAGCCACATCCGGGCCTCCCGCTGCAGGCTGCCCTGACCCAGGGGTCCTTCATGGAGAAGGTGACTGGACGCTGCACAGACACCGTGCAGAGAGTGCCAGGTCCTGGGCCTGCAAGTTTGTTCTCTCTTTCTGACCCGAGATCTCTGCTAAGCACCTGAGGGTAAGTTTGCTCTCCCATGCCTCATGCCCTCACTTGTCCACATTGTGTCGGGGTACTGTTGCTTCCATCGCCTTGGGAGCTTCTTCCTTCACAGCCACATACCGCTCGGGGGAACCTTGCCTTGCCTTGTGCTGCCATCCATGTTGCCCCCAAACTCTTGAGCTCTTCCAGTCTCCCTGCATCCCTCCCAATATTTTCGATCCGTGGTTGGTGGAAACCGCAGATGTAGAACTCGTGGATACAAAGGGCCGACTGTATTAGTATTTCCTTCCTACCCTGCTTGTGACTGTCCCGTTATAGTTTTCTACATCAAAAGAATTCCCATATCGTTTTGGTGTGTGTGTCTACATTACATACATCTGAAAATCAGCGGAGGTGAATTCTTGTGTTCTAATTCTTAGTCCTTCACTGAGGTTATACTTATCTCCCTTGCAACCATCCAGAGCCCTAAGAGGTCAGTACTCTTACTGACCCATTTCACTTACAAAGAAATCAAGGGTTGGAAATACAAGTGACTTGCCCAAGCTTACATGTCCTTCGAGTTTCAGAACGAGGATTCTCTGCCATGCATTATCTCTTCCTGTGCAAATCACCCCGCGGTATTGCCTTCCTCCGTGAGAAAGCCCATAGAATGTGGATTGTGCTTTTTGCTACCAAACCAAAAACAAATATTCTCTGTTTTAGTTTCCTAGCACTGCCATAACAGAACCACAAAGTGGGTGGCCTAAAACTATGGAAATTTATTGTCTCACAGTTCTAGAGGATAGGAGTTGGAAGTCAAAGAATGGGCCATTTTTATTCCTTCTAAAGACTCTGAGGGAAAATCTGGTCCATGCCTCTCTCCTAGCTTCTGATGATGGCCACCTATTCTTGGCATTCCTTGGCTTGTATATTATAGATCACCTCAGTCTCTGCCTATGTCTTCACATGGCCCTCTTCCTTCTGTATCTGTCTCTTCTCTTCCTCTTATAAGGATTAAGACCTACCCTACTCCAATATGACTTCATGTTAACTGATAACATCTTCAACGATTCTATTTCCAAAACAGGTCACCTTCATAGATGGGGCGGGGGGGGGGGGCGGGGTGGTTAGGATTTCAGCATACCTTTTAAGAGTTAGAGTACAATTCAATCCATGACACACTCTAAAGATTTTACGTACTGCCAAGTTGTCCATTGAGTATTTCATCATGGATTTATTTTTAACAGGAATTTACTGAGCCCATGCTAGAAGTATACAAGATATACAAGGTTTCTGTCTTCACAGACCTTACAATCTAATAGGCAGTATGGTGGCACTGATCAGGACCTGTGTATTAGTAGTGTTTTGTATATAAAAGACTGAATCATAATGATGATACCTTGCTAACATCATTGTTTTGTTTTTTTGCTTTCATTTAAAAAATAATCAAGCTTTTAGAAAAGTTCCAAGAAGAGTACAAATAACTTCCATATACCATGTACCCATAGACTTCATTCATATTTTGTCATTATCCCAGTGGTATCATTTATAGTAAAAGAGTCCAATTTGAGATCATGCATTGCACTCATTTGTTGTATCTCTGTAGTCTCCTTCAATCTGGAACAGTTCTCTGTCTTCACTTGATTATCTTGGCTTTGGCATTTTTGAAAATTACAGTCATTTTGGAGAATGCCGCTCAATTTGGGTTTATCTAATGACTCCACCTAATTAGACTCATGTTATGCATTTTTGGCTGGAATATCATAGATGTGATGCCAAGTTCTGTTCATTGAGTCTTATTGGGTGGCACATAGATATATGGATTTGCCCCATTAGTGGTAGTGTTCACTTTGATCATTTGATTATGATGGTGCCAGCCAGGCTTCACCACATTAAAATTATCCCCTCTGTTATAAACAATAAACATTTTTTATGGGTAGATACTTTCAGATTATGTAAAATTTGATTCCTCATCCCACTTCCACCCGCTAGTTTTAGTAACCATTGATGTTTCTTTCCTGAATTTTTATTATGATGGATGTCCCATGGTGATTTTTTAATTTATCGTTCCTTCTACATTCATTAGTTGACGTTCTGCTTTAAGGAGGGACTCTCTTTACCCTATTTATTTCATTTGGAACCAGTTATTCAATAGATTATAACCTATTTTTACCACTATTTTGTTGTTGCTCAAATTGTCCCAGATTTGGCTAGTGGAAGCACTTTCTTTCCAGCTTCTGTGTCTTTTTGACACATCCCAGTCATTCTCTGGACGTGAACTTACCTTCTGGCACAACAAGACGTTTCAAGTCATTTATTTATTTATTTTTAGTAGATTTTATTAGATCAGTTTTACGTTTACAGAAAAATATATGCGAAAGTCCAGATGTTCCCATAGTCTTCTTTTCCTCTCTGTTGCTGGTCATTTGGTTCTTTCCCTGCTGTTGCCCAGGGCTCACCATTTCTTCAAGGATCCCCAGTTCCTTTTAGTGGATAATGGTATTGAGAAGCCAAGATACGGGTACTATGTAGGCTCATCGTCACTGGGTTGTTGTTGTTCCTGCATTCCCCCACTAGGCATACACCTTTATATCCATATGTACAGGCATATATCAGAGAGATTGTGAGTTCAGTTCCAGACCACCACAATAAAGCAAATATTGCAATAAAAGTAGTCATGAATTTATTGGTTTCCCAGTGCACATAAAAGTTATATTTACACTATACTGAAGTATACTAAGTGTGTAGTAGCGTTAAACCAAAAACCAAACCAAACCAAACCCAGTGCCATTGAGTCGATTCTGACTCATAGAGACCCTATGGGACAGAGTAGAACTGCCCCCATAGAGTTTCCAAGGAACACCTAGCAGATTTGAACTGCCGACCCTCCGGTTAGCAGCTGTAGCACTTAACCACTACGCCACCAGGGTTTCTGTAGTAGCATTACATCTAAAAAACCTATGCACATAACTTAATTAAAAAATACTTGATTGCTAAAAAACGCTAATCACCATCTGAGCCTTCAGTGAATGATACTTCTTTTTGCTGGTAGAGGGTCTTGCCTCAGTGTTGATGTCTGCTGACTGATCAGAGTGGTGGTTACTGGCGGTTGGAGTGGCTGTGGCAATTTCTTAGGACAACGATGAAGTTTGCTGCATCAATTAACTCTTCCTTTCACAAAAGATTTCTTTGCAGCATGCAGTGCTGTTTGATGGCATTTTACCCACAGGAGAACTTCTTTCAAAATTGGAGTCAGTCTTCTCAAACCTTGCTGCTGCTTTATCAACTAAGTTTACGTAATAACCTAAATCCTTTGTTTTCATTTCAGCAATGTTCACAACATCTTCACTAGGAGTTTAAGAAACCACTTTCTTTGCTCTTCAAACTCCTCATCTGTGAAAGCTTTATCATCAGATTGCAGCAGTTCAGTCACATCTTTCAGGCTCCACTTCTAATTCTCGTTCTCTTGCTGTTTCTACCACGTCTGCAGTTACTTCCTCTACTGAAGTCTGGAACCCCTCAAAGTTGTCTCTGAAGGTTGGAATCAACTTCTCCCAAACTCCTGTCATTGTCAGTATTTTGACCTCCTCCAATGAAGCACAGATGTTCTTAATGGCATCTAGAAGAGTGAATCCTTTCCAGGAGGATTACTGGAAGGATTACTCTCTGATCCGCGGGCTGCAGAATGGATGTTGTGTGAGCAGGCATGAAAACAGCATTAATCTCCTTGTACATCTCCATCAGAGCTCTTGGGTGATCAGATGCGTTGTCAATGAGCAGTAATGTTTTGAAAGGAATCTTTTTTTTTTTTTTTTTTTTAATGAGCAGTGGGTCTCAATACTGGGCTTAAAATATTCAGTAAACCATGTTATAAACAGATGTGCTGTCATCCAGGCTTTGTTGTTCCTTTTATAGAGCACAAACAGAGCAGACTTAGAATAATTCTTAAGGACCCTAGGGTTTTTGGAATGGTAAATGAGCACTGGCTTCAGCTTAAAGGCACTAGCTGCATTGGGCCCTAACAAGAAAGTCAGCCTGTACTTCGAAGCTTGGAAGCCAGGCATTGACTTCTCTCTAGCTATGAAAGGCCTAGGTGGCATCTTTGTCCAAGATAAGGCTGTTTCGTGTACAATGAAAATGTGTTGTTCAGTGTAGCCACTTTCATCAGTTATATTAGCTAGATCTTCTGGATAATTCGATGCAGCTTCTTAAAGAAAAAAAAAATTTTTTTCTTCTTCTACATCACACTTGCTGCTTCACCTTGAACCTTTATTTCATAGAGATGGCTTCTTTCCTTAAACCTCATGAACCAACCTCTGCTAGCTTTAAACTTTTCTGCTGAAGCTTCCTCACCTCTCTCAGCCTTCATAGAATTGAAGACAGTTAGGGTCTTGCTCTGAATTAGGCTTTGGCTTAAGGGAGTGTTATGGCTATTCTGATCTTCTATCCAGACCACTAAAACTTTCTGCATTGCAGCAATAAGGCTGTTTTGCTTTCTTACCATTTGTGTGTTCACTGGAGTAGCACTTTTGATTTCCTTCAAGAACTTTTTGTTTGCGTTCACAACTTGGCTAACTCTTTGGTGCAAGAGGCTTACATTTCGGTCTGTCTCGGCTTTTGACATGTCTTTCTCACTAAGCTTAATTATTTCTAGCTCTTACTTAAGGTGAGAGACATGCACCTCTTCCTTTCACTTAGACACTTAGAGGCCATTGTAGAGTTATTAATTGGCCTAGTTTGAATATTGTCTTGTCTCAGGGAATAGAGAGGCCTGAGGGGAATAGCAGGTCAGTGGAGCAGCCAGAACGCTCACATTTACCAATTAAGTTTGTCAACTTACATGGGCGCAGTTTGTGGTGCCCCAAAACAATTACAATAGTAACATCAAAGATCACTGATCACAGATCACCAAAACAGTTATAATAATAACTTTAAAAATTTTGAAATATTGTAAGAATTACCAAAATGTGACACAGAGACATGAAGTGAGCACATGTTGGAAAAATGGTGCTGGTAGACTTGTTCAACATAGGATTGCCACAAACCTTCAATTTGTAAGAAACACAATATCTGTGAAATGCAATAAAGCAAAGTGCAATAACACAAGGTATGCCTGCATTGCTATATCTTTTGATGTGTACTAAAAACAGAAATTTGCACAAATACTTTCAATTCCAGTTCAACATATGAACGTTTGTACTAACTTTTTTCATTTCTATATCTTTATCTCCATTCTTCAATGGTGGGAAAGCCAGACACTTATTATCTTAAAAAATGTGTTTATTTGCTCAGGCCCTTTAATACAGTCAATCTCCCAATCCTGTCGGACAGCCACCCAGCTGGAACACCATTTTCAAGTAGGCTTTGACAGCAGGTGGCTGCTGTCCCACTCTAATACCCTTGTCACATGGGTACAAACCTGGCTGCCTTCCAGGAAGCAAGGGAGGGAGGAAACAATATTATTGTTTTAAAAAAATTAATATTTCTACATAGACAAACAGAAAATTAAGGGGCCAAATGTCTATGACTGCTAATCTAGCCCCCACAGACATTTCCCAGTAAAGGATTAGAAGTCAGCAATCCCTTTGGTCCTTCGTGGGCCCTGTGAGGAGCTTTATGTGGGATGACTAATATGAAAACAAGCATATCCCTGTTCCCAGGGCCACCAAAACGCCTAGAAGCACAAATGGTGGAGGGAGGGGTAGCCATCACCCAAATTCGTTACGATCTAGTAAATCGTCTGATTTGAATCTACTAATTGTGTAGAAATCGATTTGTTCCAATAGTTTCCAGTAACATTTTTTTAAACGACAATGGGAAGTGAGTACAAGGGGTTGCCTTTGTAGAGGCATGATTGGGCAGCTGTAATTAACTACACACCACATAAAGCGCCCCTTCATTATATAATTATGGTTGCAATTAATCCTCCCTCTCTTTGATTTAAAAAAAAGAAAGTACAAGTGTTGGAAAGGAAAGAGGTAAACATAAAAGTTAAGATTGCAATGTGGCTTTAGAAATTACAGTGTTCTGTGGAGTAGGTAGTCAGGGTTTTTTTTTTTTTTTTTTAAACAGGAAGCTTGGAGTCCTGGTCAACTAATTGGCACACATTAAAAGAAAACCTGCTTGAGTCGTGTGTCTGCATACAAACAGCCTTGTTTTCACTGTTTGTGCTATTTTAAATGAAACAAGTAGCTCTCATTTAAAGTGAACCAGAGAACTCCCAGGTACAGTTATCTCCCTAGAGAAGGGAGGCAGGATTCTTCAAGAAAATGGAAATGTTTCATGTCTCCCTTTCATCTTCTGAAAGGTTACTTTTAAAAGTTAACTCCTGAAGAGAAACATATGTGGCCAGAAATTAAGTATTCAAAGCCAGGCCAGGAGAAATCCTTTGTACCTGTTACAGAAAAGGAAGAGGTGGCTTTAGTTACTGAAACAATCTCTAAGAATTATTTTCAAGTGAGGAGCAGGGATGGGGAGTGGGAGGGTAGAATGGGAGTAAGGCAGAGCTCTTTGGTATAGGTTTCTGTTTTCAGTCACCGTGACCTTGACAGACTGTTAGGTGGGTTGGGACAAAACACCTGCTTCCTTTTCTTAATATTTCCATCATGACACACACTGATAAATGTATAGAAGAAATGGGATTCCCCCCCCCCCCCAGCAAATAAGGTTTATTGCAAATATATCTTCTTTTTATTCTGGAGCTATTTCCTCTTTTTTAGTCATTTTTTCCAGGGGTGGAAAATTAGACCACAGTGTTTATAGGAAAATTGGTTCACTTTCAAATGAGATACCTGAGATACCTTGCAAGCTAATTTAAAAGTATACATATATGACAAAATAATCCGAAACGTCCCGAAAGAAAAACCACTGATTATTTATGAAGCTTTTCTTAACAGTATCTTAACAAGAACAGTCATACTTCATCTACTTCACAAACATGACATGTCACATGAGAAGGAAGGCAATAAATAATCCATCAAATAACATTTTTGAAACGATGGCTTCTGTTGTTAAAGATCTTCTTCCTTTTTCTATCCTTTTATATGGAGAGATTCCCAAAGATCCCATCTTCTCTCTGCTTCCTGGGTTCTTTCCTCTGTTCCCTGGACTTAAACTGTCATTTCAGTGAATCTATCTTCCTTCTTCATATCTTGCCCCACATTGAGCTCACCTCCATTCATTGGCTTTCAGCTGCACACTGGTTATTTCTGTATTGGTGTGGGCCTCTCACCCTAGTCCAAACACACCCAATAGGAAGGTCCTTGGGTGGTGCAAGTGATTTGCAGTCAGCTGATAATTAAAAGGTTTGTCGTTCAAACCCAACTAGGCAACATGGAAGAAATAGGCCTGACATCTGCTTCCATAAAGATTACATCCAAGAAAACCTGTGGAGCTGTTCTGTTCTCTAACATATGGGATCTCCATAAGTCACAAAAACAACAACAGCAAACATACCCAATGTCAGCCCTCTCCAGAAAAATGCATCACTTACATCCACCCAAAGGAGCCCTGGTGGCACAGTAAAGTGATTTGACTGCTAACCAAAAGGTCAGCGGTTTGAAACCACCAGCAGCTGTCAGGGAGAAAGATGTGGCAGTGTGCTTCCGTAGAAGCCTTAGAAACCCTATGGGGCCGCTGTGAGTCAGAATCAACTCCATGGCAGTGGGTTTGGGTATATCCACCCAGAATGGAAACTTTTAGGTCATGTTCGGTTTTCTTTGAGCACCTTGTCAATTATGACAAAATTTTCTAAAGCTTTTTCTTATGCTTTTTTAGATTGTTAGGTGCTGTTGAGTCTGTTCCAACTCAGAGTGACCCTACGTACAACAGAACGAAACACTGCCTGGTCCTGCTCCATCCTCACAATTGTTGCTGTTGGAGTCTATTGCAGCAGCCCTTGTGTCAGCCCATCTCACGGAGGGTGTTCCTCTTTTTCACTGACCCTCTAATTTACCAAGCATGATGTCTTTCTCCAGGGACTAGTCCCTCCTGATAACATGTCCATAGTACATGAGACAAAGTCTGCATCCATGCTACTGAGGAACATTCTGGCTGTACTTCTTCCAAGACAGATTTGTTTGTTCTGGCAGTCCATGGTATATTCAGTATTCTTGAATATACCTTTTGATTAACACCCAAGCTCTTAACCACTGTGCCACGAGGGCTCCAAGATATTTTCAAGTTAATTAATTGGTTAAACTTGGAAAAATCTAGTCATTTGATCGATAGCAAATAGCGGATGGTGCGTGTGTGTTGGGGGCATGTTGTTTTTCAACTGGATCTTGGCACTGTATAGACATACCCCAGAGATGCTCCTGTTACAGGTGAGTGAAAGATTTTCTTACATGAACTCGATCAAAGGCCCTTGTTTAACCCATATACATCAGGCTGATATGCTTTATACTTGAAGCCAGCACAGTAATTTCATCATTATCATTAGTGTATTAGCAAGAGCTAACTTATTGAATGCTTAAAATATACCAGGCATGCACTGTTTTCCACATATTATATCTTCAAAATATGAACTATAGTTTAAGAACCAAAAAGCAAATAAAATATATCTAATTCTTTACCCCAATTTCTTTAAAAGAAATCCCAAAGGGAAAGTATATTTATAATAGAAAGCAAAACTTCTTAAAATTCCTATTTTCCCACATTCTCTTCCTCAGTATGTCACAGAATCCCTAGAGATGTCCCTCAGACACATTCCCGCCCACCCCAGTGTAAGTTCTAAAATCCATCTCCCCAGGTAAGCCAGGCAAGCCCCTCATCAATCCTATCTCTGCTTTCTACCTGTGTGATCTCGGGCAGGCTATTTAAACTATCTGTGACACAATTTCCTCAATTGTATAATGAGGTTGGCTACTAGTAGTACTTAGCAATGAAGTCAGCTGTAAGAATAGGCAGTCTATTGCTTATTAAATAAATCTGGGTGTCTGTTTCTCACATAAAAAGAAATCTGGTGGTAGGGGGCTGTTGGCATTAGTTCGTGAACTCAGCAATGTCATAGCCTGTACTCTGTAACATTCTGTGCCGTTCTCTCATTTTCACAGGGTGATTGCAGCAGCATCAGCCACCATGTCTATATTTAAGGCAAAGGAACAGAAGGGAGCAGTTGAACTTACATCTCAAGTATAGGCTTTCCCCAAAGCTCTCAGCTGAGGTCCACTGATACCTCATCCTCAGGACTTTTGCAGAGAAAGCTTGGAAGTAATTTTCACGAGAACATTGCATCAAACAAAATTGGAGGAAAAGGATAATGGGTAGATAATTAATAGCATCTCCCACCTGGACAGCACTTACAGGAGTACCTGGTAAATGGTAAGTGCCCAATAATTGTCAGATGTCATTATAATTAATAATATCCTCTCTCTCTTTTCACTTACCCTCTGCATTTGTTGACGTTTCTGCTACTTTTTCAAATGCAGACCCCTGGTTTGCCCTTCACTCTTCACACTGGTGTGAACAGTGAGTCCCAGAATCAGATAGGGAAATGGCATAGATAATCCTGCAAATCCTCCTTTCCTAGGAAGGGAAAAGG
Organism: Loxodonta africana; assembly: GCF_030014295.1. Classification (NCBI taxonomy): domain Eukaryota; kingdom Metazoa; phylum Chordata; class Mammalia; order Proboscidea; family Elephantidae; genus Loxodonta; species Loxodonta africana. Next base: position 51,409,084 of record NC_087363.1, on the reverse strand, counting down.
AGTTTTTTAAAAGTCTGTGGTTTTTTTGTTGTTGTTGTTTCTGTCACTCCCTCAAAGGAAAAAAGAAAAAAGAAATGACCTAAGAAGCATCAGTTTAAAATGCTAGTTTATTTAATACTTTTAGCTAGCAGATCAAAGTTAAAAATTGTTCTTCCCCAGTGGCAAGGTGAGGTAAAGAAGTGCATAATAAGACGTATTAAGGTCATCAGCAATGCTTCTAAACTTTGAAAATAGCAGTTTTTTGAAGCCTATAATTAATAAGCACTCTGTTAATTAGGGCATTTCTATCTTAGAGGTTCCCTCTCTTTATGTGAGTGAATCTTTGATCTGCAGGATCATGGAGTTCTCCTTGACTATTTCATTGTAAATTCCAGTTAAGCAAAACGGCTCTCTGTCACTACATAATCAGCTTTTACTCAGGTCTTTCTCTTTTAATAAAATCAGACTACCTATTGTCATCAACTAAAAAACAAATCTCTTGTAATTTTCTAACATACCTCCTTTTCATTCAGAATTGAAAACACTTGCTCCCCTCTTGTGGCAACAGTACTATACTAAGCCTCAGCCTCATTGTCGAGCTTAATATAAGAACTTGATGGAACTGCATTTTTACGCAGATAACACATGGCTTCTGCATTTGATTGCTGGCCACCCCCTCCCCCCATGAGGTACCCTCACAAGCGCTGCCATGCCAATCCTTTTCCACATGTTGCTGTAAAAAAAAAAAAAAAAGCATAGGGGACCACTTGCAAATAAATGCAGAACACATGCTTTATTTGTGTGAAAATAAATACATGAACAGCCCACAATCAAGTGAAACATTGATAACAGAGTTATGAACCCAACATAATTGGACTTTGTCTTATTCCTTAGTCCAAAGTCCAGCCCTATAATAAAATTCTAAAAACTGTGTCATTTTTTGCAGGTTTGTCCCATTAAGGAATGATAGTCTTCTTAATCTTTTTGGAAGTAGGTTTGTTTGCTTGTTTGTTTTTCTGTCTTACACCCTATTCAGTCCTTGCATTTATTTACCAGGTTAGCCATAGGAAAAGAATCCTTCCACTCAACTGGGCCCTGCTACCTACAAGAACTAATTTGCAGATTTTCAGTTTGATTATTACAGAGTAGCTGATTTCAAACTGATTACCCCATTGCAAACAAAGTTAAAAACTAGACACATAGATAACATGACTGTATGTAGGACAAGGTTATAATCCTTGAGAGAAGAGAATTATAACTTTCTCTAAAGGCATTTTCTAAAACACAGAACAGGAGAATAGACCCTAAAGAGAAGCAGCCTTGCTGGTTGGAGGAAACAGGTTAGAATTAGAACTGTTAGTCCCCCACATGTCTGTCAGTTTGTCGTACTGTGGGGGCTTGTGTGTTTCTGTGATGCTAGAAGCTGTGCCATCGATAGGATAGGATAGGATAGGACAGGACAGGATAGACATTGATATCCTAGGCGTTAGTGAGCTGAAATGGACTGGTATTGGCCATTTTGAATCAGATAATGATATAGTCTACTATGCTGGGAATGACAGCTTGAAAAGGAGTAGTATTGCATTCATCGTCCAAAAGAACATTTCAAGATCTATCGTAAAGTACAATGCTGTCAGCGATAGGATAATATCCATACGCCTACAAGAAAGACCAGTTAATACGAATGTTATTCAAATTTACGCACCAACCACTAAGGCCAAAGACGAAGAAATTGAAGATTTGTATCAGCTTCTGCAGTCTGAAATTGACTGAACATGCAATCAGGATCCATTAATAATTACTGGTGATTGGAATGCAAAAGTTGGAAACAAAAAAGAAGGATCAGTAGTCGGAAAATAGGGCCTTGGTGATAGTAACAATGCCAGAGATCAAATGATAGAATTTTGCAAGACCAACGACTTCTTCATTGAAAATACCTTTTTCACCAACAAAAATGGTGACTATACACATGGACCTCACCAGACAGAATACACAGGAATCAAATCGACTACATCTGTGGAAAGAGACAATGGAAAGGCTCTATATTATCAGTCATAACAAGGCCAGGGGCCAACTGTGGAACAGACCATCAATTGCTCATATGCAAGTTCAAGTTGAAACTGAAGTAAATCAGAGCAAGTCCACGAGAGCCAAATACGACCTTGAGAATATCCCACCTGAATTTACAGACCATCTGAAGAATAGATTTGACGCCTTGAACACTAATGACTGAAGACAAGATGAGTTGTGGAATGACATCAAGGACATCATACATGAAGAAAGCAATAGGTCATTGAAAAGAAAGGAAAGAAAGAAAAGACCAAGATGGATGTCAGAAGGGACACTAAAACTTGCTCTTGAAGGTCGAGTAGCTAAAGCAAAAGAAAGAAATGATGAAGTAAGAGAACTGAACAGATGTCAAAGGGTATCTTGAGAAGACAAAATATGTTATAATGACGTGTGCAAAGAGCTAGAGATAGAAAACCAAAAGGGAAGAACATGCTCGGCGTTTCTCAAGCTGAAAGAACTGAAGAAAAAATTCAAGCCTCAAGTTGCAATAGTGAAGGATTCCATGGGGAAAATATTAAATGATGCGGGAAGCATCAAAAGAATATGGAAGGAATACACACAGTCATTATACCAAAAAGAATTAATCGATGTTCAACCATTTCAAGAGGTAGCATATGATCAGGAACCGACAGTACTGAAGGAAGAAGTCCAAGCTTCACTGAAGGCATTGGCGAAAAACAAGGCTCCAGGAATTGATGGAATATCAATTGAAATGTTTCAACAAACGGATGCAGCGCTGGAGGTGCCCACTCATCTATGCCGAGAAATTTGGGAGACAACTATCTGGCCAGCCGACTGGAAAAGATCCGTATTTCTGCCTATTCCCAAGAAAGGTGATCCAACCGAATGTGGAAATTATCAAAAAGTATCATCAATGTCACATACAAGCAAATTTTGCTGAAGATCATTCAAAAGCAGCTGCACCAGTATATTGACAGGGAACTGCCAGAAATTCAGGCCGGACTCAGAAGAGAACATGGAATCAGGGCTATCATTGCTGATGTCAGATGGATCCTGGCTGAAAGCAGAGAATAGCAGAAGGATGTTTACCTGTGTTTTATTGACTATACAAAGGCATTTGACTGTGTGAATCATAACAAATTATGGGTAACATTGTGAAGAATGGGAATTCCAGAACACTTAATAATGCTCGTGAGGAACCTTTACATAGATCAAGAGGCAGTTGTTCGGGGAGAACAAGAGGATACTGATTGGTTTTGAGTCAGGAAAGGTGTGCATCAGGGTTGTATCCTTTCACCATACTCATTCAATCTGTATGCTGAGCAAATAATCCAAGAATTTGGACTATATGAAGAAGAATGGGACATCAGGATTGGAGGAAGACTTATTAACCTGCTTTATGCAGATGACACAACCTTGCTTGCTGAAAGTGAAGAGGACTTGAAGCACTTACTAATGAAGATCAAAGACCACAGCCTTCAGTATGGACTATAACTCAACATAAAGAAAACAAAAATCCTTTGGACCAATAAGCCACATCATGATAAACAGAGAAAAGATTGAAATTGTCAAGGACTTTGTTTTACTTGGATCCACAATCCAAGCAGCAGTCGAGAAACGAAAAGACGCATTACATTGGGCACATCTACTGCAAAGGACCTCTTTAAAGTGTTGAAAAGGAGGGATGTCACCCTGAAGATTAAGGTGTGCCTGATTCAAGCTGTGGTGTTTTCAGTTGCATCACATGCATGTGAAAGCTGGACTATGAATAAGGAGGAACAAAGAACAGTTGATGGCTTTGAATTGCGGTGTTTCCAAAGAATATTGAACATACAATGGACTGGCAAAAGAAGGAACAAATCTGTCTTGGAAGAAGTACAACCAGGATGCTCCTTAGAAGCAAGGATGGCAAGACTGCGTCTTACATTATTCAGACATGTTGTCAGGAGGAATCAGTCCCTGGAGAAGGATATCATGCTCGGTAAACTACAAGGTCAGTGGAAAAGAGGAAGACCCTTAATGAGATGGATTGACACAATGGCTGTAATAGTGGGCTTAAGCATAGCAACAATTGTAAGGATGGTGCAGGACTGGGCAGTGTTTCGTATTGTGGTACACAGGGTCACTATGAATTGGAACCGACTAGATAGCACCTAATAACAATAACAAAGTAATTAGTACTTGAGGAGCATAGTACTAAAGGGAAGAAAGTTCCACAGGAGGAGTAACAAAAATCTGAATAAAGATTCCTTACATTGGTCAGCTCCAGAAGTGTAAGTATAAGGTGGGAAAATCTGAAAAGATTATCAAAAAACAGCATTCACAAACTCAAAATACAATAAATACAATTGCAATGAAGTATGACTCATTGAATAGGTTTCAAACTGGACATAGCAGAAGAGATGACTGGTTAGTAAACACAAAGAAATAATAGAATTATCCAAATGGAAGCCCAGTGAGAAGAAAAAGTGGGACAAAATGGAGAGAAATGGAAATGCAGGACATAGTGAAAAGGTCTAATATATATATATTAGATTCAAGAATGAGAACAAAAGAAACCAGAAGATTTGTTTATATATATATATATATATATGGAAAAAAGAGAATTAGAAGATATTATTGAAAATAATAGCTGAGAATATTCCAAATACAGTGAAAGATGGCAGCCTAAACTATAAGAAACTCAGTAAAATCCAAGTAAGATAAATACAAAGAAAACCACATCTTGGGATAGCACCTCTTTGCTCTGTGTGGTTGCATTCTTGAGGAGGCTAGTCTGCTTTGTTCTCAAGATTTCAAAGAACAGTAGTACATACCTAGTGCACAAGCAGTTTTAATGTCACTGCTTGCTCATAATTGCTATACTTCTACTGGTCAACATAAGATTCAAAACAGAGAAAGAGATCTGATACAACAAATATACAAATAGCAAGATTGCAGTCTTAAACCACACTGCGCTGGTAGTTACATTACTGCAGTCAGGGATGGATTTCCCAGTAAGCAAGGTAAGCATGTGCTTAGGGCATCAACGAAACAGGGGCACCAGTTGTTCAAAGCAAAGACCCATAGATGCCAAGAAGACAGAACACAAGGAAAGGTGAGCACTGCAGTGGAAGGGAACTGGCAGGGCACTAAATGAAATTGATACTAGCTCCAGTGTATGAGAATATGCTAGCTGGAAATAAAGCTCGAGCAGAGCCCTAAGGAACCCACGTGCAAGATTGTTTAACCTATGAGGCCTACCACATCAATACCTTCATTGACATCGGCCTCTTACGGTGCTCCCTCGCTTTCCTTCATGTAATTGGAATAATGTGGATATACCTGATGAAGAATGTATGAAGGCATCCAAGAAATTAGTGCAGGCTTATTCCAGTGACTTAAATACAAACCTTTATGGAGAAGTGTGACAGTTTTGTTCTTACATGAGAACTAAGTTTACAGATTCAGGAAAGACAGATTTTACTTGTATAGGCATGTATGATTCCATAATAAAGATAAAATACCAATGGACATTTTCTAATGTTGAAGTTGCTTTATGCATATTCCTAACTTTGATTATCACAAACTACACAACAGAACGCTCATTTTCGTTTAATCACAAACTACAACAGAACACACATTCTCATTCCTAAAGAGACTCAAAACCTTCAGCGAACAACTGTGATTCGAGAAAGACTTGATTGATTATCCTTATTATGTATGCAAGTAGATATTGTTTGGCAGCTTAACTGTAACAAAATCATTGAAGAATTTGTAAGAGCGAAGAATGAAAAGAAATATTTTTTAATTATAACATGTTAGAGATGAAGGAAACCCTGCTGATGTAGTGGTTAAGACCTATGGCTGCTAACCAAAAGGTTGGCAGTTCGAATCCACCAGGCGATCCTTGGGAACTCTATGGGACAGTTCTACTCTGACCTATAGGGTCACTATGAGTCGAAGTCGACTTGATGGCAATGGGTTTGGTTTTTTGGTTTTTTTAGAGATGAAAGGTCTGTCTAAAAATTAAAAAAATTGTAATTTGTTGTAATATTTGTTTTCTGGTCATTTTATTTTATGATATCTTTTCATTTGTTCATTTATATTTATAGCGTTTATTACAAAATAAGCATCAAAATTGATGAATGAGCCATTTAAAACAAAATTGGTAAAAGTCAGTTTTCCGTTGTGGGAGATCAACCAAATTTTACATTGATTGTTGAAACAACTAAGTTCACTGACTCATTTTCTTTTTTTTTTTTTTTGTAGAATATGCAATATTATTTTTGTAGAAAATGTGGTATATAGTAAAAATCTTAGTACCCTGCATCCACTAAAAATTTTATCCAGTTTATTTCATTCAGCTAAAATGGCATATGTCACTTTTGTGTTCAGCCGCTAATATTACAGTAACATTTTAAAAGAAGTTACATCATGGATAGCTTAAGACATACACACACACAAAACCAAATCAGAAAAACAAACCCATTGCCATGGAGTCAATTCTGACACATAGCAACCCTATAGAACAGAGTAGAACTGCCCCATAGGGTTTCCAAGGAGCAGCTGGTGGATTTGAACTGTTGACCTTTTGATTAGCAACCGAATATGGGCGAGTAAGCAGAGCTGGAGGCACCACAGGTTATCAGTGTTTAAGGCCCTTACATGCCTTAATCTGGCCCTGACTATAAAAAATAAAACCAATCCCTCTGCGATCGAGTCAATTCTGATTCATAGTGACCCTATAGCACAGAGTAGAGCTGCCCCACAGGGTTTCCAAGTAGCACCTGGTGGATTCAAACTGCTGAACTTTTGGTTAGCAGCTGTAGCTCTAAACCACTACACCACTAGGGTTCCCTGACTATAAAAAAACAAACACCAAACCCACTGCCGTCGGAAACCCATTGCCGTCGGGTCGATTCCGACGCATAGCGACCCTACAGGACAGAGTAGAACTCCCCCATAGAGTTTCCAAGGAGCGCCTGGTGAATTTGAACTGCTGACCTCTTGGGTAGCAGCCATAGCACTTAGCCACTACGACTGTAGTACGAGCTTAATCCAAACAAGAAAAGAGTGAGAAGACTACAGCAAATACAGTGATACTGAGAATTTCGTATATATAATTATAGAAAAATATTTAATTATAGAGCTAAGACTAAAGCAAGAATGTTGTCATGGATAAAAATATATTGTACACTTTGACAAAGTATGAAGATGGCAACTAAAAAAAGAGAAGGTAGAGAGACTTAAGAAATTTAAGTAAGTTTGTTGATTATCGCATAGGTAATACCAAAAACCAAACCCACTGCCACCAAGTAGATTCTGACTCATAGCAATCCTATAGGACAGAGCAGAACTGCCCCATAGAGTTTACAAGGAGCACCTGGTGGATTTGAACTGTCGACCTTTTGGTTAGCAGCTGTAGCACTTAACCAGTACACCACTAGGGTTTCCACATAGGTTATACAAAACCGAAACACCAAACCCAGTGCCGTCAAGTCGATTCTGACTCATAGTGACCCTATAGGACAGAGTAGAACTGCCCCACAGAGTTTCCAAGGAGCACCTGGCAGATTCAAACTGCCAGCCCTTTGGTTAGCAGCCGTAGCACTTAACCACTGCGCCACCAGGGTTTCCACATAGGTAATGAAAAAAAAAATAGGTGGGTATAAAAACATACCAATTACAACAGACCAAATTTAAAAAAACAGACCAAATAGATAAAGGTTAAATAAGAATAAAAGAGCATAGAGAGAGCACTACAAGAAAAATTAATATAAATGCAAATGCTAGAACAGAAATACAAATCTCCTTAAATATTTTAAAAGAAAAAAACCTTTTGAAGAAGACAGAAGAAATAGAAAAAGAAACACAGTAGTGCATACTTAATAACATACATAATACACTATAACATAAGATACAGAACGGAATTGGGACCAAACGGGTTTTTTTTTTTTATTTTGGGGTTATATTAAGAAAAAAGGAGAGAAAGCAAAAATATACATAATGAGAAATAGCAAGGGAAAGTCACTATTAATACAGAGGAAATTTTAAAAATCATAAAAAACTACTTTGTACCCCGCTATAAAAATACATTGGAAAATCCAGGTGAAGTAATTTCTTATGAAACTATAGCTTAATAAAGTGGTTATCAGACTGATTTCCACAGAAGAAACAGAGATAGTGCCATTTAAGTTATTGCAGATACAGAGAATATGAAGAAAAACATCCAAATTCTTTCTATGAAAGTTACAACATTAATACATAAACCTTATACAGATAGAAAAATAAAATTATAAACAAAAATAACTTATATGGGTAACAAAGCAAAAATCCAAAATGAAATATCAGCAATAAGGATAAAACAGCCATTAAAAAAAATAATGCACAATGGCCTAGTTGGTTCTATATCAGAAATTCACAGATGGTTTGATATATGGGAATTTATTAATATAATTCACCATATCAGTAAATCTGTCAGGAAAATGTAGGCTTATAATATTTTGATAAAATACAATACCTAATACAAACGCTCAAGGAAATATGAATGGTTGGCTACATCTATGACATGATCATATAGATATCTCAATACAAAAGCAAGCATGGTATTTAATGGAAAAACACTGGAGTCATTGCCACCAAAACCAGGAGCAAGGCAAAGATGACCACTATGCCCAACACTATTTAACATCGTTTTGGTGGTGTTACCCAAAACAACTGTTAAAGAGGAAACAATTAGAAGCATAAGAATTAGAAAGGAACAATAATAAAATGAATCTCTACTTACAGATACGATGATAGGTCTTAAGAAAATAATTATTTTGAGAGATAAAGAAGAATATTTTTAAATGATAAAATGGCCAGTTTAACAGATGAGACAATCCTAAAATGGTATGCACGCAATAAATTTGAAGCATTTGTACATTTGAAGCATTTCAAAACAGATATGTCAAAACTAAAGAGAAAACTTCCCAATCCTATTTGAAGCTTTTAATTCCCCCTCTCAATAACTGATATAATAAGTAGATCAAAAAAATTTTTAAAAAGGACATGTAAAACTTAAACAATAAAATTAACAAACTAATTGTCTTTAGTGTTCCACATAAGGCAATTAGTTTGTTAATTAATTATGTGGAACAGTATAAGGCAATTAGTTTGTTAATTTAGCCAAAGAGACCATGTTCTTGGAACTAATGTGGGCCTCAACAATTTTTTAAAAATTATAATTCTCTGAACAGTGTAGCATGAAATTGAATTTAGTAACAGAAAGATATCTGTAAACCCTAAAACGTTTATTCACAATTCAAAATTAAGTGGCATACTTCTACATAACGGATGGTTCATGAAAGAATTCCAAATGGAAATCTAAAAATACTTTGAGCTGAAAGCTTATGAAAATGTGATTTATCAAAATGTGTGTAATTCATCTAAAGCATTCCATAGAGGGAAATTTATAGCTTTAAAAGCGTATGTGCAAAATGAAGAAAGGTTGAAATTCAGGGACCTATCCTTCCAAGTCACAAAGCTAGAAAAGAACCGCAAATTCAACCTAAAAAACATAGGAGTAAGAAGACGGACATTTGAGAGCATAAACCCATGAAATGGAAAACAAACTTACATAATGGATAAAATCAATAAACTCAAAAGGATTTCTTTAAAAAGAAACACTGGTGGCGTAGTGCTTAAGAGCTACAGCTGCTAACCAAAAGGTCTGCGGTTTAAATTCACCAGGTGCTCCATGGAGACCCCCTGGGGCAGTTCTGACTCTGCCTATAGGGTTGCTATGAGTTGGAATCAATGGCAGTGGGTTTGGTTTTGGTTTATTCTCCAAGTAAGAATGATGAAAAAAAATATAAATTACATATACCAGAAATGAAAAAGAAATATTCACAGATTCTATCGATTTTAAAAAGTAGTAAGAGGACATTATAGACAAAAAATATTCCATTAAATTTGAAAATTTATGAAATTTACAAATTCCTTGAGAAAGTCAACTTTTAAAAACTGACTCAAGATACAGAGAAAAATTTGAATACCATTACATTTAATAATAAAAAATAAATAAATCAGTAATTTGACATGTTCCCAGAAGAAAATACTTAGGCCCAAAGAGCTTGGTGAAAACTTATTCCAAAAAATCATAACAAGAATTAACACAAATTGTAAACTCTTCCATGGAATAGCAAAATAGGGAGGACTTCTCATCTCGTTGTACAAGGCCAGCATCACTATGATACCAAAACCAGACAAGGAAAAGTACAGGCCAGTATCTGGTGAATGTAGATGTGAAAATCCTAAACAAAATATTAGCCAGTAGAATCCAAAAATATATAAAAACGATAATGCATTGTGACCAATTAGAGTTTATTCCAGCAATGTAACTTCAGCTTAACATTCAAAAACAATAAATTTATGTCACCATGGTGACAGACTAAAGCAGAAATATCAAATGGTTATGTTAATAGATGTAAGAAAAAAATAAACCTGATAAAATTTTACCCTTGATCATGATAATTTCTCACTATAATTACAAACTAGAGTTGGAAGGAAACATCATGAATCTAATAAGAATATTAAAAAAAAAAAAACAGCTGGCATAATACTCAACATTATAAAAGCCTTTCTTATGAGTTAACAGTACCAGGATATCCGCTTCCACCTAATGTATTCAATTTTGTACTGGAGGTCTTGGGTAGTGCAGTAAGTCAAGACAGAAAAGAATATAAAAAGATTAGAAATAAGGATTTTAAAGATGTTTGCTTATGGAGATGTTTATGTAGAAAATAGAATAATCTACAAATAGAATGAATAAGTGAATCTTGCAAGGTAGTTGAAAATAAGGCAACTGAAAATAATCAATTCCATTTACATTAAAAATCAGCAACTAATTGAAAAATACCTAGGACTATAACTAAAGAATGATGTACAAAACTTTTACACATTTCCTGTTCCAGTATTATTCACCATAGCAAAAAGATGGAAACAACCTAAGTGCCCTTCAGCAGATGAATGGATAAATACATTGTAGTGCAAACACGCAATGGAACACTAGGCAACTATAAAGAATAATGATGAGTCTGTGAAACATAACGTGGGTGAATCTTGAGGACATTGTGTTGAGTGAAATAAAACAATCACAAAAGGACAAATGTATGGTCTCACTTTTATAAAAGGTCAAGAATAGAATAGGCATACACACAGAAAACAACATTCTTTAATGGTTAACAGGGATGGGGGGGGAATCACTTGCTAGATAGTAACCAAACCAAAACCAAACCCAGGGCTGTCGAGTCGATTCCAACTCATAGCGACCTATAGATAGGGTCGCCGCTATGAGTTGTTGCTAGATGGTAAAAAAAAAAAAAAAAAAAATAGACACCTCTTATTCCTGGTGATGGAGAAGGCGATACACAATCGGGGAGAAGTCAGCACAACTTGACCAAGGTAAATGAAGATAATGAGAGGTACACAAGAATAAAGGACAATTATGGTAAATGTTATATACAATGTTGCAAAACCAATAACAATAACCAAAAAATATGTGTGTGATTACAGAGGTAGATGTGTGTGCTATACATGTATAGGAAGGTATATGTGAGTACCTGCATGTGCATATAGGGGTATATTTGTAGGAATAAGTATATACATGTTTGGGTGTGCTACATATATATCAATATGTAATAAAGCACATGGGGGCACGATTATGAAGACCTTCTAGACATAGCCAAACACCTCACAAGACTAGTTTACGGGTTAAAGGCAGGGGCAAATTAACCAGTAAGCATGGTATGTACAGGGTTACATTAAGCAAGGTACGCACGGGCTTGCTTTTGTTTACTTACTAATCTGTAGTGCACAATTTCACATGAGTTTCAGCACACCTTTGTTGTTGGGATAAATAGGTGAAATTGTGCACTACGGATTAGTAAGTAAGCACAAGTAAGGCTGTGCATACTTTGCTTGTTGGGTAATTCATCCCTGGTAAAAGGGCTTGGGACCATAATCTCATGGGACAACTCAGTCAACTGGCATAACAGTTCATGAAGATAATATTATATATCTTAGTTTGGTGAGTAGTGTCTGGGGTCTTAAAAGCTTGCGAGAGGCTGCCTAAGATTCAACTATCAGTCTCTTCCTGTCTGGAGCAAAGGAGAATGAAGGAAACCAAAGACTCAAAGGAGAAACTAGTCCACAGGACAGATAGCCCACACAAACCACAGCTTCTTCTAGTCTGAGACCAGAGGAACTATACAGTGCCCCGCTACCACTATCGACCATTTTGACCAGGGACACCATAGAAAGTCCTGGATAAAATGGGAGAAAAATGTAAAACAATACTCAAATTCATAAAAATGGCCAGACTTAGTAGACTGATAGAGACTAGAGGAACCCACAAGGCTATTGGCTTAAGATATACTTTTAACTTGGAACTGAAGGCCGCTACCGGAGGTCTCCTTTCAGCCAAATAATAGATTGATGTATAAAATAAATAATATCACCTGTGAGGAATGTGATCCCTTGAGCAATCAACTATTCAAGACCAAATGGTCAACATCTAACCAAAAGCAAAGATGAAAAGGCAAGAAGGGACAAGGAGTCTAAATCAATGGAAACAGAATGGAAATAATGAGAATGCTGACATGTTGCAAAAATTGTAACCAATGCCATGGAACAGTTTGTACAATGGGAACCTAATTAGCTTTTTTTGGGTGTAAACTTTCACCTAAAACACAATTTAAAAAACCAAAAAACATAAAAAAGCCCTTACACAGGAAACTACAAAACACTGATGAAAGAATTTAAAGGAGACCTATATAATTGGAGACATATGCCAAGTTTGTGATTTGGAAAGTTCAATAATATACAGATGCTAATTCTGCCCCAAATTGTTCTACATATTCAGTGCAATCCTAGTCAAACCCCATACAGTTTTCTTTTCTTTGGAAAACAAAAAGCTAAACTTATAATTTATATGAAAAGCAAAGGACCTAGAATAGCTAAGCAAAGAACAAACTAAGGTGAAGGACTTAGACTGCTCTGTTTTAAGATGTTATATAATGGTATGGTACTTATGTCAGTGTCGTTTTGGTGCAAGAATATACAGGTAGAGAAATGACACAGAATAGAGAGTTCAGAAATAAACCAAATTTATCTGTAGTTTTATTACAAAGGCGACAGTATAATTCAATGGAGGAAGAAGTCTTGGAAAAATTGGGGGAATAAAAGAACCTTAACCCCTATCTCACAACATATACAAAAAGTAATTCAAGATGCATCATAGATCTAAGTATGAAACATAAGAATGCTTCTAAAGAAAACAGATTAGAATAGCTTTGTGACTTTGGGGTAGGGAAAACATTTCCTAAATAGAATATTAAAAAGCATCAACTATAAAAGGAAAAATATGATAACTTGACTTCATTGTATTTCAGTTCATCAAAAGACATCATTTAAAGGTCAAGAGGTAAGCCATAGACTGGGAGATGTTTGCAATAAATATATTCGATAAAGGATTGTATCCAGAGTATATAAACAGTTTGTACAGATGAACAAGAAAAGAAAAACAATCCCATTAATAAATGGGAACCTACCAAAACCCACTGCCATGGAGTCGATTCTGACTCGTAGCAACCCAATAGGGCTTCCAAGGCTGTAAATCTCTGTGGAAGCATACTGCCACTTCTTTCTCCCACAGAGCCGCTGGTGGTTTCGAACTGCTGGTGGTTTAGCGGTCAGTCACTTTAACCACTGTGCCACCAGGGCTCCTTCATAAATGGGAAAATGATTTAATTAGGCACACCAGAAAGTGTCCATCCAAAAATTACACAAAGCCTGTGACGAGGTACTCATCATCAAGGATTACTCATACAGGAAATACAAATCAGGACTAAAATGAGATGTCCCTACATAACCAGCAGAGTGGCTAAACTTATAAAGACTGGCAATACCAAATGCTGGTAAGGATGCAGAACAACCGTAACTTCCATACCTTCCTGTTAAGAGTGTAAATTGCTTAAAGCAATTTATAAAAATCTCTGGCAGTATATACTAAAGCTAAATACCTACCTATTAACGGAGCATTCCACTCGTAAGTATATACCAAGGAAAAATTAATGGATATGACCAAGAAAGACATGCACATGAACATTCTTGAAACTTTATTTATAATAGTCCCAAACTGGAAACAAATGTCCATCAATGACAGAAAAGATAAATAAATTACATTCAAATAATAGGATTCCAGTTTCAGCTCCAGTTGACTGGATTCTGAGTCATAGCAACCCCATGTGTATCAGAGTAGAACTGTGCTCCAAAGAGTTTTCAATGGTGGATATTTTGGAAGTAAATCACTAGGTTTTTTTTCCAAAGCACCTCTGGATGGACTCAATCCTCCATACTTTTGGTTAGCAGCTGAACCTATCAACCATTTGCACCACCCAGAGACTCCATAATGGGATACTACTCAGCAATAAAAAGAACAAACTACTGATACATGCAACAGCATGAATGTATCTTATATACATTGTATTGAGTTAAGGATTTGAGATATTTATATGAAGCTTAAAAATGAGCAAAACTAATGTATAGTGACAGAAGTCAGAATTCAGGTAGATATTGCCTCTCTTCTAGGTGAGGAATATTGCTGGGGAAATGCAACTAGTTAATATGACTAGATCTCTTATACCACAATTACTGTAGCTATGTCATGGTAACCCGTTAAGGAGCCTCCTTTGTCTCTTACTGCTGTTAGGTGCCATCGAGTCAGTTCTGAACCATTGCAACCCTATGTGCCACAGAACAAAACACTGCCCAGTCCTGTGCCATGCCCAACAATCGTTGTTAAACTTGATCCCATTGTTGCAGCCACTGTGTCAGTCCATCTCGTTGAGGGCCTTCTTCTTTTCCTCTGACCCTGTACTTTACCAAGCATGGTAACCTTCTCCAGGGACTGATACCTTTTGACAACATGTCCAAAGTATGTGAGACATAGTCTCGTCATCCTTGCTTGTAAGGAGCATATTGGTTGTACTTCTTCCAAGACAGATTTGTTTGTTCTTCTGGCAGTCCATGTTATATTCAATATTCTTCACAAGCACCATAATTCAAAGGCGTCAATTCTTCTTCGGTCTTCCTTATTCATTGTCCAGCTTTCTCATGCATAGGATGCAATTAAAAATACTATGGCTTGGGTCAGGCCCACCTTAGTCTTCAAGGTGACATCTTTGCTTTTCAACACTTTAAAGAGGTCCTTTGCAACAGATTTACCCAATGCAGTGCATCGTTTGATTTCTTGACTGCTGCTTCCGTGGCTGTTGATTGTGGATCCAAGTAAAATGAAATCCTTGACAACTTCAATCTTTTCTCCATTTATCATAATGTTGCTTATTGGTCCAGTTGTCAGGATTTTTGTTTTCTTTATGTTGAGGTGCAAGCCATATTGAAGGCTGTGGTCTTTGATCTTCATCAGTAAGTGCTTCAAATCCTCTTCACTTTCAGCAAGCATTGTCATTTGCGTAACACAGGTTGTTAATGAGTGTTCCTCCAATCCCGATGCCCTGTTCTTCTTCATATAGTCCAGCTTTCCAGATTATTTTCTCACATTGAATAGGTATGGTGAAAGGATACAACCCTGACACACACCTTTCCTGATCTTAAACCATGCAGTATCCCCTTGTTCTTCTCAAAAGACTGCCTCTTGATCTATGTACAGGTTACTCATGAGCACGATTAAGTGTTCTCTTACTGGCTTCCTCATGTTACAGACCCGTGTGTCTGATTATTAGACTCTGTATGCTGTGCCCTTTATGATTTATTGAATAAATCCTTATAATTCGTACTTGGGTTTATGAGCAGTCCTTCCTAGCTTGGTTGGTGATACAAATCCATAAGGCGTGAGTATTAAATATATAGATTATCCCTGGCAATTCATTTTCAGTAGGTCTTTTTTTTTTTTTTCTCAGTGGAGCCAGTAATTTTTTTTTCTTCCTTCTTTCCTTCCTTCCTTCGTTTGTTCATTCCTTCCTTCCTTGCTTCCCTCCCTTCCTCCGTCTTTCCTTCCTCCCTTTTTTTAATCAAATGCTCCAGGTGATTCTTATCTTCCCCCAAACCTGGGAGCAGTGCCCTCGGTAGTAAGATTAATTACTGGTATGATTAATTACCATATCCTGACTTGTCCCACTTCTTCACTTCCCTTTCTGACTAGGTTTACCAGGCATCCTACTTATTTTCCTGACTGAAAGTTTGAAAAAGAGGTCAGAGAAAAACACTAAAGCTAATTTCAGTATAATGAAAAAAGGAAAATGGTTTTATTGAGAAAATGTGTGGTTTTTCATCTTCCATGGAGTAAGACCCATAATATGAAGTGGAATTCTTTAATGACTTTAGTGTCAATAAAGAAAATGAATATATATCCATTTTGTTGGCTCACCATATTATCAAGCATTTAGTGTGTGTAATTTTTTCGGATTTGGAGAACATGCAGCTACCTCCATTATATGTAAATTCATGTGGTGGTTTTATGTGTCAGCACGTGGGTTTGCAACTTTTATGATGTAATTTTGAAGAACTTTGCAAGTGTCTGATATTTAACCTCTCCATTTTACATATAGAAATGAAGAGGGAGGGAGGAACAAAGTAGGTAAAAATGAACCAGGTTATTAAGATTTTGCTAAGAACACACATTATTAAACACATGCTGTGTGCAAGGCACTGTTGTAGGCAGTGTTTTCATATAGCAGTAAATAAAAAAAACACAGTTCCTTCCATACTAGAATCCCTGCTAGGAATTACAACCTAGTAGGGAAGAGGGACAATTTTGTTTAACGTTTATATAAACTTCAGAACAATATTGCTTTATTAAGGAGAAGTTCAGAGCACAACGATGAGATGTTTAACGGAGGGAAGTGAGCTAGTTTAGAAGTTAGATAAAGGTTCCCCATGGGAATGAATTTAGCCATATACTTTACCTCTGGCTTTTTTTCTTTTTTTCCAAATAAATGAGTAGATTCAAATTGTCACAAAAGGAAATGTTCCTTCCCCATCCCCCCGCCCCCAAAAAAGAGAGAAGAGGTTTGCAGTGACATGTTGTGATTCGATTCTCTCCGGGACATGTGAGTTAGTGCCCAAGGACAACTTACTCTGAAGCCAAAATTCTTTGAAGGTCACTATGATTCTGGTGCAACAGTTGTAGCAATGCCAGCTCTTCTCTTCCTTCTGTTTTGTAACAATTACCTTACTGCAGTTTGATTCTTTGCTGTTAGGCAATAGAAATAGATATAAAAGCTTTAAAAAAAAGAGAATGAGTTGATGCAGGTAGGCGTATGTGTGATTTTTTATTGGCTGTGTTCTAGATACGTGACTCTAGAGAACATCAGAAATAGCATAGCTGAGCAGACAATACCATTTCTGTTTCTACGTGATAAGTTATATCTTTTGCATTTCCAGCTTGATGCAGTGACTCTATAAAAACATGTCTATAAATAATATTCAGGAAAACAAAAGCTCATTAGTACTTAGGTACAATGGCCACTGATTCCATTTTACCAGACTGTTTCGCACGAGGTCATGCATCACTTCTAAGAACTATGCCTGCTTTTAATAATTACTAATATTGGTCAGGTTTTTATTTTTTAAACTACCACCTACATTAAAAAAAAAAACAAAAACATACATCTGAACACAATTCTTTGGAGGAAGAAGAAATATGTACCCTTTTTTTTTTTTTTACTGAATTTAATTTCTAAAAGCAAAACCCTAACATGACTTAGAATGTGGATATGGACCTGGAAGCTTGTGATATTTTTCCTGACAAGTTCATGTTCAAACTTACACAGCTACTACCTAGTAAAGGCAAAGCAAGGTGACCTGAAAATTCCTTTCCTGTCCTGTAAGGCAAAATAGTGATTCCAAATATCTACATACCCAGGCTGTTATGTTAATGCATTTATTTAGCTAGTAAATTTATTTACTCACCAAATGCAGGTTGCTATATTCTAGCCACTGTGTTAGGAAATGTGAAAACAATTGAGAATAACATAAACTCAGACTTCTGCTGTGATGGAACTTACATTCTGGTCAGTGAGATGGACATAAATACATTAAACAAAGAAATACGTGCAAGAATTTGGGTGCATGGTATAGAGGAAACAAAGGAATTTAGTGATAGACCTGACTGGGCAGGGTAGGGGGTCACATAATTAGGGTGGTAGGGTAAATTCTGTCATTAGAGGTGATATTTAAGTCACGATTTGAAAAAAGGAGAAATCAGCCAGGCATATGAATGACAAGGGGTAAGTGTCACAGCCATTTGCCAAGACCATGAGACAGGAAAAAATTTCATGGGTTTGAAGCTTATTGAGGAGATCAGTGTTTGTACTGAATGGTCAGAGTGGAAGTGTAGTAGAAGACCTAGTGGGGGAAGTGGCCAGGAACCAGGCCATTCAGCATTTCTTGATTTTGTACAACATACTGAAAATAAGTTAGATAAAATCTCTTAGCTATTGGTGATACATAGAAGATAAAGTAAGAAAAGATTATAGGGGAGTGGGCTTAAAAAAAAGTTAAGAAAAAACGTAAAACTATGTGTATTTGTAAGGTATCTATCAAAGAAGTAAAACCACTATATTGATATGGGATGAATGAGTTACTATAGGGATTAGACCTTACACAGTTATGGGAACTGGTTAAGAAACTATGCAAGGTTGTGGCTCTTGTATCTGGTGTTGAGCTTCAAGTGAGAAAGAGCAAGGACAAGACAAGCTGGAACCTGTAGGTCCCTCACTGACTGCATCTTTGATGATGTGGGTAACTGTCAGGTGGATGATCACTGCCACGGACCTACACACAAATCTGGCCCAGGAGTCAGAGAAGCCAAAGGAGAAGAACTGGCAGGAACTGGAGCAGCGGCCCCGGCACCAACGAGGTGAGCAAACAAGTCAGCAGCAAAGTCAGAGGGCTGCTCTAGAGCTTAGGACCCTACAGCGACCTTCAGGGTATAAAAAGAGCCGCTGCTTCACTTCCAAGTCTCCTGCGTATTATGTTAATGCATTAGTTTAGCTGATAAATTTATTTATTCACCAACTGAAGGATTCTGTTTTCTAGGTACTGCTGTAGGAAATTAGAACACAATTGAGAATAAATTAAAAAAAAAAGGAAACACAGGGAAGGGAATTCTGGGAAATGTATTCTAGATCAGCTAAACTGACACAGAACAAAGTCATCGCACTAAAGGTGATTAAACTGGTATGGAGAATGTCTTATGCTAGTTTGTCTTAATGTTTTGGTGGTTGTTGGTGGTGGTGTTCTTGGGGGTGACTGCATGTATATATTTGAGAGGAGTTTGTTTTGATAAAAAGAGATCTGATTCTCACATCCTCTTTGTTCTGTCCTCATATTTCATTGGAAGACAACTCATATCCATATAAAATTTTGTTTTTTATAATTTGTGGTGCTATTAATCTAAAAATTTACTTCCTAATAACTTCACTGTAAGCTACGTACAGATCCAAGGAATAGAGGTTAAAATTAAAAATGTACATTGTGGAAGATTATGTGTATGATCATAATTGCATGATATTCAAGAACACACTGAAACACATTCTCAAAGACTGTCAATGCTGGAGGAATCTATAGATATCAATCTAACCCCAGGATTTTCAAATAATGTTTTTAATTAGTGATCAAAGGACTCCTTTATGCAGAAGCATGAAAATAGAAAGAGATAAAAGCTTAACAATAGCTTTGGTGGAAGCATGGGTGGAAGATTGGGTAGTACCTGTCCTTTCCCTTCTGTGGCCCCTGAAAGGGCTTTAGGGAATAAAACAGAACCCAAAGGTAAAAGCTCTCTGGAAGCTGCCTCTGCCTCATTTTCTCCCCTTGAAGCAAGACTCAGAACCTCTGTTGTAGCCCCAAGAACCATGGAACTACACAGCACATAAATGGGAAATAGATGTTTCCTTAAAAATTCTTAGTGGAGACAGGGAGGAAAGTTAGCCTTGCACAGCATATGGCTTAACTGCATTAAGTACTCAGAACATTTTCCCTCCATAGTTTCTTTCTCATGTTCTACCTCCTTCAATATCCCCAATATACTGCTTCTCAAAATTTCTTCTGTTGCTCTCAACAATAGCTATTACACCACTCAGTGAAATAAATGTGTTCATTTAGTTAAAGCAGCCCCCTAAATAATAAGAGCTAACATTTATTGATTGCTTAGTATGTTCCAGGCACTGTGCTCTTTGCTTTACATGCATTAAACATTTTTTTATTCTCACAACAACTCAACTAGGTAGTTACTACTATTATCCCCTGTTTTATAGACAGGGAAGCTAAGGCAAAGAGAGGTTAAGCAATTCGTTTAAGGTCATTCAGGTAAGAAGCAGTAAAGCCAGGATGTAAATTTCCTAGGGAAGATGATTACCTAGAGATGTACCTAGAGCTTCTGGAGATCTCATGCCACACCAACCCAAGAAGATGCTCAAAATTTCTGCCAGTACCTGCTAGGGGCTAGGGAAGAAGGGAATCATAATTCCACCTGAAGAAAATACAACATTCTCTATGATACTACAGCTGTTTGAACACCACTAGCTCTTCCTTTTTCACATTTTTTAATAACTTTTATTGAGCTTCAAGTGAACGTTTACAAATCAAGTCAGACTGTCACATATAAGTTTATATACACCTTACTCCATACTCCCACTTGCTCTCCCCCTAATGAGTCAACCCTTCCAGTTGCTCCTTTCGTGACAATTTTGCCAGCTTCCAACTCTCTCTATCCTCCCATCCCCCCTCCAGACAGGCGATGCCAACACAGTCTCACGTGTCCACCAGCTATAATTAGCTCACTCTTCATCAGCATCTCTCTCCTACCCACTGTCCAGTCCCTTTCATGTCTGATGAGTTGTCTTCGGGGATGGTTCCTGTCCTGTGTCAATAGAAGGTTTGGGGACCATGACCGCCAGGATTCCTCTAGTCTCAGTCAGACCATTAAGTATGGTCTTTTTATGAGAATTTGGGGTCTGCATCCCACTGATCTCCTGCTCCCTCAGGGGTTCTCTGTTGTGCTCACTGTCAGGGCAGTCATCGATTGTGGCGGGGCACCAACTAGATCTTCTGGTCTCAGGATGATGTAGGTCTCTGGTTCATGTGGCCCTTTCTGTCTCTTGGGCTCATAGTTATCGTGTGACCTTGGTGTTCTTCATTCTCCTTTGCTCCCAGTGGGTTAAGACCAATTGATGCATCTTAGATGGCCGCTTGTTAACATTTAAGACCCCGGACGCCACATTTCAAAGTGGGATGCAGAATGTTTTCATAATAAAATTATTTTGCCAATTGACTTAGAAATCCCCTTAAACCATGGTCCCCAAACCCCCGCCCTTGCTCCACTGACCTTTGAAGCATTCAGTTTATCCCAGAAACTTCTTTGCTTTTGGTCCAGTCCAGTTGAGCTGACCTTCCATGTATTGAGTATTGTCCTTCCCTTCACCTAAAGCAGTTCTTATCTACTAATTAATCAGTAAAAAACCCTCTCCCACCCTCCGTCCCTCTCCCCCTCGTAACCACAAAAGTATGTGTTCTTCTCAGTTTATATTATTTCTCAAGATCTTATAATAGTGGTCTTATACAATATTTGTCCTTTTGCCTCTGACTAATTTCGCTCAGCATAATGCCTTCCAGGTTCCTCCATGTTATGAAATGTTTCACAGATTCGTCACTGTTCTTTATCGATGTGTAGCATTCCATTGTGTGAATATACCACAATTTATTTAACCATTCATCTGTTGATGGACACCTTGGTTGCTTCCAGCTTTTTGCTATTATAAACAGAGCTGCAATAAACATGGGTGTGCATATATCTGTTTGTGTGAAGGCTCTTATTTCTCTAGGGTATATTCCGAGGAGTGGGATTTCTGGGTTGTACGGTTATTCTATTTCTAACTGTTTAAGATAATGCCAGATAGATTTTCAAAGTGGTTGTACCATTTTACATTCCCACCAGCAGTGTATAAGAGTTCCAATCTCCCCGCAGCCTCTCCAACATTTATTGTTTTGTGTTTTTTGGATTAATGCCAGCCTTGTTGGAGTGAGATGGAATCTCATCATAGTTTTAATTTGCATTTCTCTAATGCCTAATGATCGAGAGCATTTTCTCATGTATCTGTTAGCTGCCTGAATATCTTCTTTAGTGAAGTGTGTGTTCATATCCTTTGCCCATTTCTTGATTGGGTTGTTTGTCTTTTTGTGGTTGAGTTTTGACAGAATCATATAGATTTTAGAGATCAGGCGCTGGTCTGAGATGTCATAGCTGAAAATTCTTTCCCAGTCTGTAGGTGGTCTTTTTACTCTTTTGGTGAAGTCTTTAGATGAGCATAGATGTTTGATTTTTAGGAGCTCCCAGTTATCTGGTTTCTCTTTGTCATTTTTGGTAATGTTTTGTGTTCTGTTTATGCCTTGTATTAGGGCTCCTAGGGTTGTCCCTATTTTTTCTTCCATGACCTTTATCGTTTTAGTCTTTATGTTTAGGTCTTTGATCCACTTGGAGTTAGTTTTTGTACATGGTGGGAGGTATGGGTCCTGTTTCATTTTTTTGCAAACGGATATCCAGTTATGCCAGCACCATTTGTTAATAAGACTATCTTTTCCCCAATTAACTGACACTGGGCCTTTGTCAAATATCAGCTGCTCATATGTGGATGGATTTATATCTGGGTTCTCAATTCTGTTCCACTGGTCTATGTGTCTGTTGTTGTACCAGTACCAGGCTGTTTTGACTACTGTGGCTGTATAATAGGTTCTAAAATCAGGTAGAGTGAGGCCTCCCACTTTCTTCTTCTTTTTCAGTAATGCTTTGCTTATCCGGGGCTTCTTTCCCTTCCGTATGAAATTGGTGATTTGTTTCTCTATCACCTTAAAAAATGACATTGGAATTTGGATCGGAAGTGCATTGTATGTATAGATGGCTTTTGGTAGAATAGATATTTTTACAATGTTAAGTCTTCCTATCCATGAGCAAGGTATGTTTTTCCACTTAAGTAGGTCCTTTTTAATTTCTTGTAGTAGAGCTTTGTAGTTTTCTTTGTATAAGTCTTTTACATCCTTGGTAAGATTTATTCCTAAGTATTTTATCTTCTTGGGGGCTACTGTGAATGGTATTGATTTGGTGATTTCCTCTTCGATGTTCTTTTTGTTGATGTAGAGGAATCCAAGTGATTTTTGTATGTTTATCTTATAACCTGAGACTCTGCCAAACTCTTCTATTAGTTTCAGTAGTTTTCTTGAGGATTCCTTAGGGTTTTCTGTGTATAAGATCATGTCATCTGCAAATAGAGATAATTTTACTTCTTCTTTGCCAATCCGGATGCCCTTTATTTCTTTGTCTAGCCTAATTGCCCTGGCTGGGACTTCTAGCACAATGTTGAATAAGAGCGGTGATAAAGGGCATCCTTGTCTGGTTCCCGTTCTCAAGAGAAATGCTTTCAGGCTCTCTCCATTTAGAGTGATGTTGGCTGTTGGCTTTGCCCTTTATTATGTTGAGGAATTTTCCTTCAATTCCTATTTTGCTGAGAGTTTTTATCATAAATGGGTGTTGGACTTTGTCAAATGCCTTTTCTGCATCAATTGATAAGATCATGTGGTTTTTGTCTTTTGTTTTATTTATATGGTGGATTACATTAATGGTTTTTCTAATATTAAACCAGCCTTGCATAACCTGGTATAAATCCCACTTGGTCGTGGTGAATTATTTTTTTGATGTTGTTGAATTCTATTGGCTAGAATTTTGTTGAGGATTTTTGCATCTATGTTCATGAGGGATATAGATCTGTAATTTTCTTTTTTTGTGATGTGTTTACCTGGTTTTGGTATCAGGGATATGGTGGCTTCATAGAATGAGTTGGGTAGTATTCCGTCATTTTCTATGCTTTGAAATATGTTAAGTAGTAGTGGTGTTATCTCTTCTCTGAAAGTTTGGTAGAACTCTGCAGTATAGCCATCCGGGCCAGGGATTTTTTTGTTGGGAGTTTTTTGATTACCGTTTCAATCTCTTTTTCTGTTATGGGTCTATTTAGTTGTTCTACTTCTGATTGTGTTAGTTTAGGTAGGTAGTGTTTTTCCAGGAATTCATCCATTTCTTCTAGGTTTTCAAATTTGTTAGAGTACAATTTTTTGTAATAATCTGATATGATTCTTTTAATTTCAGTTGGGTCTGTTGTGATGTGGCCCTTCTCGTTTCTTATTCGGGTTATTTGTTTCCTGTATTTCTTTAGTCAATCTAGCCAATCGTTTATCAGTTTTGTTAATTTTTTCAAAGAACCAGCTTTTGGCTTTGTTAATTCTTTCAATTGTTTTCCTGTTCTCTAGTTCATTTGGTTCAGCTCTAATTTTTATTATTTGTTTTCTTCTGGTGCCTGATGGATTCTTTTGTTGCTCACTTTCTATGTGTTCAAGTTGTAGGGACAGTTCTCTGATTTTGGCTCTTTCTTCTTTTTGTATGTGTGCATTTATCCATATAAATTGGCCTCTGAGCACTGCTTTTGCTGTGTTCCAGAGGTTTTGATAGGAAGTATTTACATTCTCATTGCAGTCTATGAATTTCCTTATTCCCTCCTTAATGTCTTCTATAACCCAGTCTTTTTTCAGGAGGGTATTGTTCAGTTTCCAAGTATTTGATTTCTTTTCCCTAGTTTTTCTGTTATTGATTTCTAGTTTTATTGCCTTGTGGTCTGAAAAGATGCTTTGTAATATTTCAATGTTTTGGATTCTGCAAAGGTTTGTTTTATGACCTAATATGTGGTCTATTCCAGAGAATGTTCCATGTGCGCCAGAGAAAAAAGTATACTTTGCAGCAGTTGGGTGGAGAGTTCTGTATAAATCAATGAGGTCAAGTTGGTTGATTGTTGTAATTAGGTCTTCCGTGTCTCTACTGAGCTTCTTACTGGATGTCCTGTCCTTCTCCGAAAGTGGTGTGTTGAAGTCTCCTACTATAATTGTGGAGGTGTCTATCTCACTTTTCCGTTCTGTTAAAATTTGATTTATGTATCTTGCAGCCCTGTCATTGGGTGCATAAATATTTAATATGGTTATATCTTCCTGATCAATTGTCCCTTTTATCATTATGTAGTGTCCTTCTTTATCCTTTGTGGTGGATTTAAGTCTAAAGTCTATTTTGTCAGAAATTAATATTGCTACTCCTCTTCTTTTTTGCTTATTGTTTGCTTGATATACTTTTTTCCATCCTTTGAGTTTTAGTTTGTTTGTGTCTCTAAGTCTAAGGTGTGTCTCTTGTAGGCAGCATATAGACGGATCGTGTTTCTTTATCCAGTCCGAGACTCTCTGTCTCTTTATTGGTGCATTTAGTCCGTTTACATTCAGCGTAATTATAGATAAGTGTTTTTTTTTTTTTTTTAGTGTTGTCATTTTGATGTCTTTTTATGTGTGTTGCTGACAATTTCATTTTTCCACTTACTTTTTTGTGCTCAGACGTTTTTCTTTGTAAATTGTGAGATCCTCATTTTCATAGTATTTGACTTTATGTTTGTTGAGTCGTTACGTTTTTCTTGGCTTTTATTTTGAGTTATGGAGTTGTTATACCTCTTTGTGGTTACCTTAATATTTACCCCTATTTTTCTAAGTAAAAACCTAACTTGTATTGTCCTATATCACCTTGTATCCCTCTCCATATGGCCGTTCTATGCCACCTGTATTTAGTCCCTCTTTTTGATTATTGTGATCTTTTACATATTGACTTCAATGATTCCCTGTTTTGAGTATTTTTTTTTTAATTAATCTAAATTTGTTTTTGAGATTTCCCTATTTGATTTGATATCAGGATGTTCTGTTCTGTGACCTTGTGTTGTACTGGTATCTGATATTATTGGTTTTCTGACCAAACAATTTCCTTTAGTATTTCTTGTAGTTTTGGTTTGGTTTTTGCAAATTCTCTAAGCTTGTATTTATCTGTAAATATCTTAATTTTGCCTTCATATTTCAGAGAGAGTTTTGCTTGATATATGATCCTTGGCTGGCAGTTTTTCTCCTTCAGTGCTCTGTATATGTCATCCCATTGCCTTCTTGCCTTCATGGTTTCTGCTGAGTAGTCTGAACTTATTGATTCTCCCTTGAAGGAGACCTTTCTTTTATCCCTGGCTGCTTTTAAAATTTTTCTCTTTATGTTTGGTTTTGGCAAGTTTGATGATAATATGTCATGGTGTTTTTCTTTTTGGATCAATCTTAAATGGGGTTCGATGAGCATCTCGGATAGATATCCTTTCGTCTTTCATGATGTCAGGGAAGTTTTCTGTCAGCAGATCTTCAACTATTTTCTCTGTGTTTTCTGTCCTCCCTCCCTGTTCTGGGACTCCAGTCACACGCAAGTTATCCTGTTTGATAGAGTCCCACATGATTCTTAGGGTTTCTTCATTTTTTTAAATTCTTTTATCTGATTTTTTTTCAGCTATGTTGGTGTTAATTCCCTGGTCCTCCAGATTTCCCACTCTGCATTCTAATTGCTCCAATCTGCTCTTCTGACTTCCTATTGCGTTGTCTAATTCTTTAATTTTATTATTAATCTTTTGGATTTCTGCATGCTGTCTCTCTATGGATTCTTGCAACTTATTAATTTTTCCACTATGTTCTTGAATAATTTTTTTGAGTTCTTCAACAGTTTTATCAGTGTGTTCCTTGGCTTTTTCTGTAGTTTGCCTTATTTCATTTCTGAGGTCATCCCTGATGTCTTGAAGCATTCTGTAAATTAGTTTTTTATATTCTGTATCTGATAATTCCAGGATTGTATCTTCATTTGGGAAAGATTTTGATTCTTTTGTTTGGGGGGTTGTAGAAGCTGTCATGGTCTGCTTCTTTATGTGGTTTGATATCGACTGCTGTCTCTGAGCCATCACTAAGATATAAAAAAAAAAAGATATAGTAGTGATTTATTCTATATTTGCTCACTGAGTCTTATCTTGTTTTGTTTTCTCTCAGTATACGTGGATGGGCTACTAGATTGTGCTGTCTTGTTTGTTGTAGCCCTTGACTTACTTATGACCTATTACCAGCTGGTTTGGGCTGTTACCAGATATATATGCCTGAGTCTATTCACTATTTTTGAGTAGAATATGATTTTGGGTCATCAAGTGTGTTCTGCACCCTAACACCTATCCACCTCGACAAGTAGTGGTGATAGTTGTGTGCACCAGATTCTATTAGCAGCTGTGGTTCACACTCCAGGGGGAGCAGGATGCTGACAGGCTTCCCCCATGTGTCAATGAGGTAGGTGTGCCTCTATTCCTATAGCACCTTGGTGGGAGGGCTCTGCAGCTGTACCTTAGGCCCCCAATGCAAGTACCTCTACTCATTGGTGGGTGTCACCCTCCTTAGACCCCTAAGGCAAGAGGCTAGGTGGTCTGGGGGGAACTTCAGCCCTCAGTTCCCTGTTGTGGGTCAGTTAGGGCTCTGTTGAATAAGCAGAGATATCAGACCTGGGAAACTTGTTTTTCCAGTAAATCCGCTAAAAAAAAAAAAAAAATGCAGTCAGATCCCTATCGGGACTGCCTTTGCATTCTAACAGCCACCTTGTTCCCTGTAAGGATGAAAGCCCGAGATTTGGATCATATATGCTTGGCTGGAGCTGGTCCTGTGTTTTTAGTCCAATTAGGGAAGGATTTTTGGTCCCTTGGTTTTTTGTGGTTGCTTCTCTCAGGCCGGAAGAATGGGTTAGGAAGAGACCAAAAAAAAAGGGAAAAGCAAAGCCACGGAGTCAGATCCGTTCTCCCTCTGGCTTAGGAAATTCCAATGCTAATGAAGCCGCCTGGGAAGGGGAGGGGAGAGTTCAGCAAAACAGGAGGGAGTAGCACCGCGGGATTTAGCCAAAGTTGCTTATCTTGCTTGGGATGACTATTTTATCTGAGATTTCCGAGGGGCGTGTCGCCTATGTGTGCTGGCTGTGTGGAGATTGTCCCCGAGGGTCTGGCCCGCTGAAGCCGCGGTCAGATCCTCCGCTGCCAATCCAAAGCCCAGCGTCAATGTTCCCCTGCTGGGACACTGCACTCCCAGCTCCAAAATCAGTCACTGCCTCCCGGGGACTTCTCCTCCCACCAGCCGCGTCGCCTGCGCAGACCGGCTGGGACCCCTCCCGGGGTCAGTTCAGGGGGATAGGGCTGCGCCCCATGTTTGTGCCGTGACCGGATGCCATGTTCAGCTCCCCTGTGCCCAGTCCAAAGCCCGGCGCCAAGGTTTCCCAGCTGGGACGCTGCACTCCCGGCTCCAGAACCAGTCACTGCCTCCCGGGGACTTCTCCTCCCACCAGCCGCGTCACCACACTGCCCCCGCAGACTGGCTGGGCCCCCTCCCGGGGTCAGTTCAGGGGGGTAGGGCTGTGCCCCATGTTTGCGCTGTCACAAGATGTTGTGTTCAGCTCCCCTGGGCCCAGTCCTAAGCCCGGCACCAAGGTTACCTGACTGGGATGCTGGCTCCAGGCTCCGAAAACAGTCGCTTGTTCCCCGTAGTTGTTTGTTCTCCATCTCTGTCACTCAGGTCAACTCTTTAAATCTGTGTTTGTTGTTCAGGGTTTGTAGATTGTCATGTATGTGATCGATTCACTTGTTTTCCGAGTCTTTGTTGCAAGAGGGATCCGAGGTAGCGTCTACCTAGTCAGCCATCTTGGCCCCCACCAAGAATCCTTTTTCACATTTTTAAAAGCCAAAATGTTTCTTCAGCAATCCCTGAGCAACTGTTTATTGAACTGAATTATAATATGGCAGGTTGTATTTTCAAAGATGTTCAGGATAATATCTTTCATCCCATAAACAGTTATTACAATGTGGATTTGACATTTCTTTCATCAAGAGTCAGGAATATGTTCCATCCTCTTTAGTCTGGGTGAGCTTGTGATTAGAGTGAAAGTAATGCTATGTGACTTTCAAAGATCACTTCCACCTGGCTCCGTTAGGAAACTCACTCTTGGAATCTAGCTGCCATTCTGTGAGGAAATCCGAAGTAGCCCACATAGTCTCTATGTAGATAGGACAGACTTTGGATGTTCTGGCCAACAGTCCAGTTGACAGCCCAATCAAAGCCAGCATCAACCACTAGACATGTGAGTAAAGACACCTCCAGATGATTCCAGCCCTGAGTGTTCAAGACATCCTCCAGCCTTTAACACTTGCCTGCTGATGCCTCAGACAGCGTGGTGCAGAGATAGGCCATGCCTTATCCAAACTCATAACCCACAAAATCCACGTGCTAATACCTGGGTGTTTCATGCCACTATATTTTGAGGTTATTTGTTACACACCAATAGTTACTGGAACGTACAGTGAGAAAACAGGTTCAAGGAAGAAGTGAGCTGTCCAAGGTCCCGATACACGCACTCAGTATGCTCTCAAAAATGTTCGTTGAATGTCACTGCAACATAGCAACAAAGTCAGGATTACAATCTTGGTAGCACCCTGTCTGATATACCACAGCACTTTCTCCAGTTAGGCTCAAAAGTAATAAAAAAAAAAAAGAGAGAGAGAGATTTTTCTATACCAGCTATTAAAATCCATGGTAACAAGACTTTTAAATATATATATGCTGCTAAAGTTCTTGAAAATAGTTTGTTCTCATGAATAAGTTAAATACTCTTCCAAATATTTATACTTTCAAGTATTTCTTGACTCCTTTATTCTCACACTATATGCCTCCTACATTACTTTCTCACCCTATGTTCTATATATTCTCTCTCCCTCAGTCAAGAAGTTTTGTCCAGCTTTACTTTCTGGCTTATGCAAGAAATAGGTATACTGAATATACTTTTCAAACCCAGCATGTTCTGTATAACAGATACCTCCCTATCCCCACTGAGAATCACTGCTTTATAGCACTGCTTCAGAAATTATTTTTATACTTGTAAGAAAGGTAAGCGCTAGCTTGTTTTCCATCCAAATTATGATGATGTTCTAATTAGTTGGTCCAAACTAGCCGTCTATTATTCTCTCCCAGATTCTCTGCCATACTTTTACTATTTCTGAACAAACACTGATTGTGCCAATGTCTTAAGAAGTGTCAGTCTAAGCTGAAATGGTTCCAGCTTCCTTAATATTATCACCAACTGTCTTATTAATTAATTAATGATGCTGTGAATAATAAAGTAATACTGTCGTTAAACCAGCTAAAAAGGAGTAGGCGGCCAACAACACCAATTGCCCCAGTTTACCAGAGTATCTATCAACTGTCTAGATGGAAAAGATAAGCGTTCTCTCCCGGGCATGAGAACAGTCAGTAGGAAAATAAATGATAATAAGCCACGATTGGGGCCAACTACCTTGATTGAATTCTTTGGAATTGAAGATGCTTCTCAAGTTGTTAAAGTGATTTTTTTTTTTCCCTCTACTTAAAGCCCAAGGTTTCTGACCCCAGGTAATATAATGAGGGAAATGCTTTGTCCTCTTGTGTTCGTTTTAAGTCATCTTTCAGAATTTGGAAATAAACGTAATTCATTGGACAGGCCACACAATGAATCGTTTTCTCACCCTGCTCTGTCAGCTTTATGATGCTGAAAGTAAAGGTACACAGGAAGAGTGAGTATTTGGGATAAAATAGAGTGAGTAATGAGAGAACAACAAAGCCATCCCCAACTGTTGGAAGAGCATTCACTCAAGAGTATTGAGTAGCAGCACACTTTTTTTTTTTTTTCATTCCTCTAGTCGAGGTGAACACAGTCTGAGGAGACAGTCGTCAGTTCAAATGATTGATGTTATTTTGCCGAGTTTGTCACCATTACCCCAAGTAAGAGCTGGATTGTTTTGTTTGTTCGGCTGTTTCTGGCCCTGCTCATCCTGCCTGAACCAAGCAAGATGAGAGGTGCATGGATCACTGTAGCCAACACCTGCCTGATGGAGCCCAACACTTGGGCCACCCCCTCCTCCACTCGGGTCACCCCCTCCTCCACTCATCAGTCTCCATCGCTCTGGCAAGAAGGTAATGTCCGAGTGAGTACATGCCACCCCCAAGCTGTACAGTACAGTCATGCTTTCTGAGGAGGCTAGCTTACTGTGATTAAAGGTCCCTTTGTTCATTCATGGAATGAGGTGAGGGAGGATTGTAGAATATAACTGGCTTCCCCCTCCCCACCATCTACTCTGTAAGAAGCAAAATACCATTTCTTTATTATCCTATTTAAGCCTGGCAACAATTCTGTGAAGTAGGTACCATTTTTTCCCATTTTACAGATAAAGAAATTTGCTAAAAGTTATTCAACTCCTAGTAGTTGAACTCTAAGCTTCAGGAATACAAGATCTTGCCAGTTTTTGCTCACCATTCTGTCCTCAGTGTCTAGACTGGTGCCTGGCACACAGTAGGCACTCAGTATTTGTTGAATCATTTGTGAATTAATAAATAATTGAATTGGAAAAACTAGCATTTATACCTACGGTTCCGATTCCAAAACTCGCGGTAGATCCATATCACCTTTTGTGACAACAAAAACAAAAGTAACAAAACAAAAATGTACAAATTTATCTATGCTGTGGGGGAAAAAAGGTACAGAATTCATTATAAATTGACTTCATCTGGTGAACTTTTTGAGTTTTAGGCCTTTTTGATGTGCATCCTTCATTAAACAGAACAAGCATGTGAGTCATTGTGTGTTGTTTTTTGTCTTTTGTGGGTTTCTTGTTGTTGTTTTTTCTTTTGTGTCTGTGGTGCTGTGGCTTCCTGTTTAGACATCTGGGCAAAGAGTTGAGCTAATGTTGTAAGTAAAACACTTAAATTAAAACTTCAAATATCTCCTCAACTTATAATTAAATGTGCCATATGGTTCTATTTTACCAAAAGTTGGGGCCTAATTTAATGTTTTCCTTTTTCAGCAACGAATTTTATCGGCTTGTTCTCAATCATTTTTATGTCAAGCAAACAATTACAACCAAGGCAATATTTTGAGATTTTTAGACAGAAACAATCTCTCACCCTGGGATAAAAATATTGGTTTTGGTGTGGATATATCATTATTTAAACTCATCCAGGAATAAAAAAATAGTTGCTTAGCTTAACAATTGTTATGACATTACAGGAGAGGTTCACACTTTTCTCCAGGTTTCATCTTCCTACACTTTAATTTGAATGCAATCTGAGACAAAATGCTGATTTTTGCACATTTTACCAGGTATGGTTGAATATCATTTGGGGTGTCTTAAAAATGTCCAGTAAGCAAGTTACAAATACAAGTCTAACTTTTATCATTTGAAAAAGTTCAGGTCTTCTTGTTGACTTTCCTAAATGAGGATAGCGGCATGTAGAGAATATTAATTAATGTTTAAGGTGAATAGCCTTTTCAAGAGGCAATTCCAGTTTTCTGTCCACCGTGCTTCTAGGTCTGCATGTATGTTCAATGACTACAGTCAGTTTAACAGGCAGTTGATTAAAGTCATGGTTTATAATCTTCCCTACCAAATGTATTTTATGTGTAACTATTCTTCTTATATATTCTTCCAGTCATTTTTAGTCACCAGTTATATAGGCATGTGCCAATATGATCTATTGCCTAAAATTGATAGTTATTCACTTAAAAAATATTTGTTAGTCCCTCTCTGTTCTGAACAGTATTGTCGCTTTTCTAATAATAACAACAACAAAGTAACACATCTCTGCCCTTCAGAGATAAACAAAATAAGGCAAACACTTTGAAGAGTGTAATAACTCCAAAAGGGAGAAAGTGAATAAAAGACAAGATGACTGTATTGTCAGCTCCAGTAAGAAGTCATTGTGCCCAGAGAACACAGCTTAAGAAACATGGAGAGTCACAGGTGCTATCCATAGCGTACAACGTCATATCCTTGTTTTGCTGTCATTTCAGTTTTCATTGCTCTATATCTCACTGATGGGCCTTAAAAAAAAAAAAAAAATCATCATCTTGAGAGTTGACAACACAGGCAACAAAAAAGGTGGCCAATAAAGCTGAGCTGAGACTTATGGTTCAGCTGTTGACCAGCGTCACTATTGAATAAATGACTGGCTTTGTACATCAGCGTTTTGGGGAGTGATAAGAATAATTCAGATTTGTAACTCAACAAAAATGAGAAATTACTACATAATTATCTTGAGAATATTTTACTTTGCACACCAAAGGGCTCATTCTTGACTAATTGAAATAGTAAATGCTGTTGTCCACCAAGTCATATGCCCACTCTTAAAAAACAAACAAAAAAAAAAGAAGGCAGATCGTGTCTGGAAAGTGGATCAATTCTGATTCTACGAGCTCGTGAAAGGCTTTTGCAAGGGCCTGGCAATAGGGTGAAAGTGTAGATACGCTCAATAAATAGCCAAGTACAAAAGCAAGTTAAAAAATGAAAAACCGTGTCAATCATCCAGATGGTATTGCTAGACCATACAATGTGTGCAAAAAGGAAAACTCATTGGTGTCAGAAAGGAAAACTGGATTTCTCGCTTAAGGTGTTCACTTTTGACCATTTGTTTTGGCATTATTGAAGGCCCCCTTAGGGTAAAAGATTAGGTGGCAGTCAGAAGCTTCCTGTGTTCTGATTAATACAGGATTTCTTTCTGTTAGGCCAGTGGTCCATATCTGGACTTTGCTTCCATGGTATGTGCAGGAGAACAGTCTCAGGATAAGTAGGTCAGCCTCAGGGCTTATTCAAAGTGCTTTAAATGTGGGAGGGTTGAACAGCCCTAGTAAAAAGTACGCTAGTTTATGAGGCCAACCCAGGCCCTATGAAGCTATTCAACAAGTGAAGCCTTAAATCACTGTTTACTCATATATGAGGAGAGTCTTATATAAATATACAAAATATAACAAATTCCTAGTTGTGTCAAAATAAAGATATTTGAACTGTCAGAAATAAAACTCAAGGTTACAGTGAGCACACCTTACAAATTTGCCTTTACAAAGGTAAAGAGTTTATGTTTATTTCCTTGCTTAAACTATCATAATAGGCACATTTAAATTTTTTGATAATTTTTGAGGGGCATGCTTTTGAACTGTGACATACGGTTAACAGCATATTTTAGATTGATATTACAATGGTGTCCCATGCAAAGCATTTAAAAGGAATTTGGGCATGTCGGAAAAATGGCAGTAAGTGGAGACTTAAATATTCATTCAGTGTGTTATCAAAAGTACTTTGTGCTTTATAAAAGGAATACCAGATTTTTAAAACATTTATTTCTTCATTTGGTTCTCAGTTGTTTTACATTCTTCCTATAATACACACACACACAAAAAAAAACCATTATCGTTGGGTTGATTCTGACTCATAGTGACCCTATAGGACAGAGTAGAACTGCCCCATAGAGTTTCTTTTTGGTTAGCTGCCATAGCACTTAACCACTACACCATAGTTCTTTCCCAGGAACACCTTGTCAAATATGCAACTGAGGGCTCCTAGTTTTTTTTTTTTTTTTTTAATTCACCTTTGCTGTGTTACCAGCTACACATAAATAGATGAGATAAGAGAATTGAAAGATCTATTATGTGCTTTCCTAGTATGTGAAATGCAGATGCATGGGCCCATGATCAAAACAGCCTGGAAAGCCACAGCATTGCTAAAGCCTAGAAAATTCCATTAAAATACCCCTTGTGGCTCAGTAGGCCTGTTTGCCTTCTCCTTCAAGATCAGATTTGAGATCATTTATATACAAATACCCTTACTCAGCGTGCTTTCTTCTAGCCACAGGAAACATTACTCACCTTATCCATTTTCTTCTAACTGATATTTCTCCCACCAAAATCTCCTCGGTAATTTTTCAAATCGTTTGAATTTTTGTTGTTGTCTTGGTAGAGAAAAAGTTTTGTAACGTGTGAAAAATAACAAGCTGATTAAATTATTAAAAGTTTCTTAAAGCCTGATGGTGTGAAACCCCAAGTAAAAATAACTCCTTAATATTCTAATACAAGCCATCAGAACCGTCTTGTAAGAGCATGACAGTCAATCTTATTGAATAGTACTTTTTTAAAACTCGAGAGAGATTAATAGGGTATTTAATTTCATTTGATTTTTAAAAAAAAAAATTCAGAACATTAAGTCAGATACAGTTTCCTCTTCAACTACTAAAATGCCTTAATGGCAACACTACTGTTAGTGCTCTTAAGGTAAAGTGGAATTTTAAGGCACTTAATCTTTGCATTTTTATAGGATAATATGACCATTAATGAACAAAGTGACACAAGAAAATGAAACCTGGTACATTTTTTGATTTGACTATGATCCTGAGAGCAGTGATATATATTTGCTGCAAATAATAAAATTATTTGTCATTTTAAAATGTTTCTCATAAATTAGTAGAGGATTGAAGTAGGTATCTGCATATTTAATTAAGCTGAGAAATCAGACAATTTCCTCACAATTAAAGGTATTTTTGGGGGCATATCCACAGGATTAAAATTACCAGAGAATCTTTCATAACTTCTATTTCAATTTTTCCATAAAAATATATGGAGTCCCTGGGTGGTAGAAGCTGTTAATGCTCTAAGTTGAAGGTTCAAGACCAGTCTTGGAAGAAAGGCCTTGTGATCTATTTTCCTCAAAAAAGAAAAGAAAAATCAGCCATGGGAGACCCTATAGAGCACAGTTCTACTCTGACACACATGGGGTCACCATGAGCTGGAATTGACTTGATGCAACTTTTTTTAAATGAGAATAGATATAAGTATACAAGATAAAATAAAAGAAATAAATCAGGGGCCTTGAGAAATGAACTGCATTGAGCTACTTTCTTTTTTTCCACAAGGTAAGGTCTTCTAATTGAATTTAATCAATGGAAAATAATTTTGTTTATCAAGAAGATTGTACATATCTGTATGTATCAGATGTTTTCCCCTTTGGAGACACACAAAGATGATTTAGTAATATATTCTCATAACTTAAAATGGAGCCCTAGTGATAGAATGGTTAAGAGCTCAGCTGCTAACCAAAAGATTGGCAATTTGAATCCACTAAGCTGCTCCTTGGAAGCCCTATGGGCCTGTTCTACTCTGTCCTGTAGGGTCGCTATAAGTCAGGATCGACGGCAGGTTTTTTTTTTTTTTTTTTTTAATAACTTAAAATGGAATGTTGTTGTCATTAGGTGCCATCAAGTCAGTTCTGACTCATAGCGACCCTGTGCACAACAGAACGAAACACTGCCCGGTCCTGAGCTATCCTTACAATCATTGTTATGCTTGAGTTCATTGTTGCAGCCACTGTGTCAGTCTACCTTGTTGAGGGTCTTCCTCTTTTCCACCACCCTGTACTCTGCCAAGCATGATGTCCTTCTCCAGGGACTGATCCCTCCTGACAACTTGTCCAAAGTACGTAAGTTGCAGTCTCACCATCCTTGCCTCTAAGGAGCATTCTGGTTGTACTTCTTCTAAGACAGATTTGTTCGTTCTTTTGGCAGTCCATGGTATATTCAATATTCTTCGCCAATACCACAATTCAATGGTGTCAATTCTTCTTCGGTCTTCCTTATTCATTGTCCAGCTTTCACATGCATATGATGCGATTGAAAATACCGTGGCTTGGGTCAGGTGCACCTTAGTCTTCAGGGTGACATCTTTGCTCTTCAACACTTTAAAGAGGTCCTTAGCAGCAGATTTACCCAATGCATTGCATCGTTTGATTTCTTGACTGCTGCTTCCATGGCTGTTGATTGTGGATCCAAGTAAAATGAAATCCTTGACAACTTCAATTTTTTCTCCGTTTATCATGATGTTGCTCATCGGTCCAGTTGTGAGGATTTTTGTTTTCTTTATGTTGAGGTGTAATCCATACTGAAGGCTGTGGTATTTGATCTTCATCAGTAAGTGCTTCAAGTCCTCTTCACTTTCAGCAAGCAAGGTTGTGTCATCTGCATAACACAGGTTGTTAATGAGTCTTCCTCCAACCCTGATGCCCCGTTCTTCATATAGCCTAGCTTCTTGTATTATTTGCACAGTACACAGATTGAATAGGTATGAAATAGTGTATTAAAAAGGGAAGACTTGCTGTACAATGTCTCTTTAGGGGGATTTTGTAACGCCTTTTCTTTTTTGCTTTTTCAATCAAACATGCTTATAGTATAAGCACGTATTTTGTTTAACACACCATAATATGTATGAAAAAAAGGCAAGAATTGCTATAAAGATGAATAAGACCCAGCCCTGGTCCCAACTTCAAGACCGTTTTCAAATAGGATAGTTTTAAGAAGAACCATGATGGTTGCAAATTCAATTCTTCTATCGAATACAATTTCAAAATGTAAATTCAATTTCATTCAGCTGTATGTATGCTTAACAATTTGTGAAGAACCCTGTTACTTCTGTAGCTTTTTAGGTGACTTTCTTAAAATGGAGATTTTGTCCAAGAAACACATGTGTGCTCTCTCTTTAGTCTCTGCAATGTCATGCATCGTAAATGGAGTGACAGTGTTAATACAAAGGTGGTGATGATTGATCTATCCAACACATATTTATTGAACACCTACTGTATTCCAGGAACATGGTATTCAGTTTTCAGTTAAGTCATTTGGAACCTGGCATCTCTATACCACTAATTAACTGTTTTAAATTAAAAATAAATTAGCATATACAGGATATCCTATTGTTGCTAGCTTCATTCTCTTCAAGTTGATGAATATTTGGATATAGCTAGATATCATTGAAATAATAAGTTCCAGTTCTTGTGCAATTACAAATTATATCATCTGATAAAGCAATCTTGGTGGGGGTATGAATTAGATTAAGTTGAAGAATGCATCTGTTTGCAGTAGGAGATTCAAGATTATTTGAACAAATTATTGATATTTTTTCAGATCAAATAGTTGTGATAATTACATCGGGCAGCTGGAATTGTTCCAGTGCTGTTATCTGTAAGCTGCACTGTGTCCAAATCTAGTTATGCTCCAGTATTTTCCTTTAATATACTATAATGTGTCTTTTACTCTTTTTCAGCAGCTATATTTTGTCCCAGTGTGAATATGATCTGAGGATCAATTTTATTAATCTAGCCCCTTTCCCATTTTAACGGCTTAATTAAATCATCATGAAGTGCACTGTTTTCCTGTGAGAAAAAGATCCATTTCCTCAGCGTCTCTCCTAAACATACTAAATCTCTGAAATAGTCACCTTCTTGGTATTTCCTAAACTGTACTTTTTCCAAATCTATTTTCTTTTCCCTGAGGAATTCCATAATGACCAATCCAATAGTTCCTCTAGGTGAGGTAAAATTGGCAATGATGCCACTGCCCTTGATTTATTATCTATTCTGTTAGAAACACAATGAAGCACCTTCCTTCTTTTAAGCAGTGCCTCCTCACATCAGATGCTATGCCTTGGAAATTTCTTCACCATCTGTTTTTAGGTTACCTTTTTTGTCACATGCTGATTTCCAGTTGAATTTCTTGCTCCAAGCTTGTTTACACTGTGTTATAAATATGCTTGTTGCTTCTCGGTCCAGCAACCAAGTGATAAAAAGCTATCTTTCCCCCAAAGCCACCATTTCTGATTAAGAAAAAAGAATGACCTAAGCAAAATTAGATGACAGTATAGAGACCGTGGACCAGTTTTATTTCTGAAAGAATAACAGGATTTTTTTTCAAAACTCTTTATTCCTTAAACTTTATTTCCATAATCTAATCACTGATAATCTAAACAGATGAAAAAACCCAAATCATTTAGTTCAGGAAGAAAACGGAATCATATCAGTAGTTGTTGTTGTAGTTGTTAGGTGCCACCCAGTCAGTTCTGACTGATAGCGATCATCAGCAGCAGACCCATCTCGTTGAGGGTCTTCCTCTTTTTCGCTGACCTACTGCTTTACTAAGCATGATGTCCTTCTCCAGGGACTGGCCCCTCCTGATAACATCTCCAAAGTACTTGAGACAAAGTCTCACCGTCCTCCTTTCTAAGGAGCATTCTGACTGAACTTCTTCCAAGACAGGCTTGTTCGTTCTTCTGGCAGTCCATGGTATATTCCGTATTCTTCATCAACACCATAATTCAGAGGCATCAATTCTTCGATCTTCTGTCTTCATTGTCCAGCTTTCATGTGCATATGAGTAGTTAACTATGTGTAAATACGGTACATAGTTGTTGTGTCCTACATTCATAGATTTAATTCAACTATATGGTCTAGGACAAAGCCGAATAGTAGAACTGCCTTTGATTATGGGAATGTTCTATATATATCTGTACTGTTCAGTATGGTAACCACTAGCCATGTGTGGCTGTTGAGAACTTGAAATGTAGCTAGAGGGAATGATAGGCTCAATTTTTTATTTTATTTTAATTCATTTAGAAACAATATCCCTCTATGTTGCCAGCAACAAATTTACAGCAATTTTCAGTTGTTCACTATCCATGAACATATTTTCACTAGAAAACCCCAAGACCTTTTGCTCCACCTAAGTTGGAAATGACCAAAAAGTTTAAAAACCCTGTATACCAAATTACAAGAAGAGACTGAAGCTCAATTTGCTTTCTTCACAATACCTAAAACCATGCCACGTACATAATAGGTGCTCAAAAACATATACTTAGTAGGTGGTACAAACAGTTAAGAGTTTGACCATGAACCTAAAGTTTGGTGGTTTGAACCATTAAAAAAAAAAGGAAACACTGAGGCCCAGATTGATGGATTCCTCTGAGTGCACAGGAAAATTCACAGGGATCACTGACCATTGTGGAATGTGCCCCCCAAAAAGATAAAAGGAAATATCGTGGAGACTTAGTGACCATGAAGTTGCATAGATTTCCCTTTGTGGCAAAGACATCTGGTAAGCAAAAAATAGCTAAGAGTTTATCTTATGCAAAGAATTTGACTTTAGGTAGTACCCCTGCTTCCTGAGAGATGATTCTAAAACTTTAAAATTTCCTGAATAGTTGAGGTGACTTTATTATTTTAACTCCCCAGACTACCCCTGATGATTTGTGCATATGTATGGGGAGCTGGAGAGGCTGCAGAGACCACCTAGTAACCTGAGT
Organism: Loxodonta africana; assembly: GCF_030014295.1. Taxonomy (NCBI): domain Eukaryota; kingdom Metazoa; phylum Chordata; class Mammalia; order Proboscidea; family Elephantidae; genus Loxodonta; species Loxodonta africana. The sequence goes on along the minus strand of NC_087363.1, from coordinate 51,369,168 downwards.
TCAGGAAAGAAGGCATCATCCAATCTATCAGGCTAAGATTAGCCAATGGTTAACTTTCTACTACATTTCCTGCTTTTCTCCTTAAACCTCATTGTAAATGGCCTAAAATGAGCCACCTTTTTTTTTTTTTTTTAACAGAAAGGTCTCCCTGTATGCATACAGATTATTGTTCAAATAAACTCTATATACTTTAATTTCTTTGTGCTTCAATAATTCTTAACAGAACCCAGCCAGCAGTGCCAAGGAGGAAAGACCTGGTGATCTGCTTCCATAAAGACTAGAACCAAGAAAACCCGATGGAGCAGTTCTGCTCTGTAACACAGGGCATTGCCATGAGTCAGAATCAACATGACAGCAGTAAGTTTAATTTTTTTGATCCCACGCACAGGAGTAATACCTATCCATATGTAATTATTAATTATTACCAACTTAATTTTTTGTTTGAAGGCCTGAGAATCCAGCCTAAGATTTTACAGTTACCGAGTGCACTTACTTCTGTGGTAAAACCGTAGATTTTGATGGATTTGTTTGGTTAGGTCAGATGTGATAAGTGGATGTAGTGGTTTAATTTTCTTCACACAAATGGGAGGCAATAATTGTTTACATCATCCTCATTTACCTTCTGTAGATTATGATCGATTTCTAAATTTATACTAGATGCACATCCGAAGGAATTTAAAGTGGAGTCTTTTACAAATAAAATAGTAAGCTTTCTATTCAAAACATGATAAGATCCCTTGTTTTATTGATATCAAAGTCACAGACCTGCTTAAAGGCTGCAGTAAAAGAGAAGTAATTCATATGTTCATTCATCCCAAAATGGGTAGCAGAAACATTTTAAATACTGCAGGTTAGTCTCACTCTTCAACTGAAAATGAAAGGAAAGGTTTGGCATCCCATGGAGCAGGGTATTTCTACCCTGGTGTGTTTTACCAGTTAATGCTAATTGGCTTCATTTAAATCCTCTGTTACAGTGCTTCTCAAACTCTGGCTTGTTTAAGAATCACCTGGAGAGCTTGTTAATACAGATTCCTGGGTTCTGCCCCCAGAAATTCAGAAGATCTTGGATGGTGCCCCAAATTAGCACATCTCATAAGTTCCAGGTGATGCTGATGCTGCTAGGCCCCCCTCCCTGCCAGAAAAAAAAAACAAAAAAACAAAAAAACAACCTTTGGTGGAGGTGATTCTGACTCCTAATGACCTATGTGTTTCTGAGTAGAACTCTGTGTTCATAAGGTTTCCTTGTCTGTAATCTTTACGAAGATGTCTCTGGGTGACTCAAATGGTTAAGCACCGGCTACTAACTGAAAGGTTGATGGTTCAAATCCACCCAGAGGTGCCTGGTGATTTGCTTCCGAAAGGTCACAGCCTTGAAAACCCTATGGAGCAGTTCTAGCCTGCACACATGAGGTCACCATGAGTCAGGATCCACTCAATGGCAACTCAATACAACAAGAACAATCTTTAAGGAAGAAGATCATCAAGCCTTTCTTCCATGGCCCTGCTGAGTGGGTTTGAACTGCCAGCCTTTGGGTTAGTAGCTGACTGCAAAGACATTTGCACCACCCAGAGACCTTAACTCGTTGCCATCAAATCAATTCCAACTCTTAGTGACCCTATAGGACAGAGTAGAACTGCCTCATAGGGTTTCCAAGGCTGTAATCTTCACAGAAGCAGACTGCCATATCTTTCTCCCTCAGAGTGGCTGGTGGATTGCAACCGCTGACCTTCAGTTAGCAGCTGAGTGCTTAACCACTGTGCCACCAGGGCTCCTTAGGGACCTTTAAACCTACTACCCACTACCGTTGAGTCAATTCCAACTCATAGGGACCTTGGAGGACAGATTAGAATTCCCCCATAGGGTTTCCAAAGCTGTAAATCTTTATAAAAGAAGACTACCACATCTTTCTCCCACAGAGTGGCTGGTGGGTTTGAACCACTGGCCTTTTGGTTAGCAGCCCAGCGCTTAACCTAGGGCCTTTAAAGGACGCAACTTCAGTAACATTTCAAGTCCTCTGACATACGAGATGTCCTTTGTAACATAAAACTTAGACGTTATGAAGGAAACACTTGCCTTGGCCATGTAAGAAACATCATGATCATTAATTAACAGTGATTGCTGCTGTTTTGGACTGAATCGTGTCACCCGAAAATGTGTGTCAACTTGGCTAGGCCATGATTTTCAGTATTGTGTGGATCCAGGGTCCCTGTGCTGCAAAAAACAGGGGAAGATTGATGACAAAGACCTTCCTCCTGAGCTGACAGAAAAACCCCTCCCCTGAAGCTGGCACACTGAATTCGGACTTCTAGCCTCCTAGACTGTAAGAGAATAAATTTCTCTTTGTTAAAGCCATCTACTTGTGGTGTTTCTGTTATAGTAGCACTAGATAACTAAGACAGCTGTTATTAAAATATTATTCCTGTGTATCTCAAAAGCAAAGGATGACCTTTTATGGGTGCATCAAATAGTAAGGGACCAGAAACAAAATAGTTCAGTTCTCATTTTAGAATCTAATGTTACTGAAATAAAGATTTTTTACCTGCAGGTTCTCAACATATGTTATTAAGTCTTCAGTACCTTCAGTAGCTGTCTTGGAATTGGAACATGTCATGTATGCTATATAATGTTATAAACTAGAGAGAAGTAGAGGGTTGGGTTAGCTTGGTTGGAATTTAGAGATTATTTGATAAATGGGTTACTTTTTAGAATTTAACTGTGCTACTACTTAAGGGAAAAGGGAAAGAAAGAAAACATCTCTCAGTATTAAATAGTTGACCCTGGCATCTATTTCACGTTTTTCCTGGAAAATGGCACCAACAGCAGCTTTTCTAATACTATGTTAGGGCTTCGTTTTAAGATTGCAGATAGAAGGAAAGAGTGCCATCTACTGAATAAACAGAATGCTTACTCCAGTACAGTGGATGCCCTTGATGCCCTGGCTTGTCCTTAACACCTTGAGAAAAAATTGGTGCAAATATGTCCATAGACATTAAGAACAGAGTGCCCAGAAATGATAGCCATTTGGATTTAGACCCTTCAAAACTAAAGGACTCAAAGTTGTTAATTTGTTTAAGCAGTGCTCATAGTTGTTACAATTAAACAGGGACCTTGGGAGGCCCCACCTGTTGAATCTAAGGGCAGGTGAGAGATAAAAGCCTTGATGAAATACTCCTAAATTTGTGAACAGTAGCTAAGAGGAAGCACCTTAACAAAATGCTGTTTATTTTTTATTCCAAATTGCAAAATCACTTAATCTTCCATCCAGGTAAGAGTCTATAGTAATTCTATTCAAGTTTAAAGAAATTTTATCTCTCAAATCCTCCAAATATATTCTTTCAATTGGTTTGTGGGATTTAATAAAAACAAGATTCTTTTCCAAATATCTACTCCAACATATATCAAAACCACAGATTCTGGAAGGATTGTGTTGGTTTAAATCCAGGATCTGCTATTTACTAGATATGTGGCTTTGCACGCTTATTTGTACATCGATTTGCTAATCTGTGAAGTGGGGGTGGTAATCTCATAGAATTAATATGAGAAAATGAAATTAAGTGTAAATCCCGTGTTTAAACTCTCAGTAAATATAAGTTACCTTTAACATTTATTGGAAATCTCTTAAATGTCTAAATCTGAGGAAATCCTGAAGGGCACAGTTAAATAACAGAAAAAGTTAAGGTAAAACTCAAGTGTAATTCAGTTTTGAAAATAGAAAAAAAAATTTTTAGGAGTTTCTCTCCACATTACATAAAGTTTTACTAGTACTAAATGCAATGGTATTTTCATAAATGCTTTGCAAATATGCTGCCAGTCATATTATTTTTTAATATGTTTACTTTATAGGGTCAGAAATTAATATGATTTAATATGAAGTTTTACTGTTTGCCCCCAGAGAATTCTTGCATAGGAGAGCTCGTTACTTCCAAATGCTGAAGTCAAACTGGAATACCTGAATAATATTTTCTGCTCAAATTTGTATGTTTGTTTAGGTTGTGGTTTTGTTTTTGTTGTTTCTTAAATTAGGCTATACAGTCATGCATTGATTAATGTCCACGATACATTCTGTGAAATAGGACATTATGTGATTTGGACATTGTGCGAACACCATATTATGGATGAAGGTCCTTTCAGGCATTTGCTTTCAGAATAAGGAGGTTTCGTCCATATTAAAAATTTGCTGGGGCAAATAACCTCCCTCTACACTTAGTTTATCTAAGGTTGCAACAAATTCTTCTGCTGCCTTCACATCAGCACTTGCAGATGCACCACTAACTTTTACATTATGTAGCAAAAAACGTTGTTTGAAGCCATTGGACCACCCAGAGCTAGCACTAAACTCAATATCGTAGTCTGGTCCTGCTTAGTTTTGAAGCATCTCAAACAAGCTTCCTGACTTAGCAGTGATTGTCAACGTCCTGAGAGGGATTCACTTTTGTATCTGGTCCTCAATCCACATCACTAGCACTTTTTCCATATCTGATATAGGTCCCTCTTGCATTTTCATAAGCCGTGTAGCTTTCAGTGGAGCTGATCTTTTAACAACTTGGAGAATTTTTTCTTTGTTTTTGAGGATTATCGTGATCATTGAATGTGACTTGCCTACATCTGCTGTGCCTTGTTCTCCAATCAGAATTTCTGAACTCTATTATAACCTTCTGGGACCATGAACCTGTATACGGTGGGATGTTGCCTGAACAGATGTTGTGTGGTACATGGCTGTATAGTATTCTCCCCTGTTAAATGTATCAGAGTTCTGCTGAAAATTCATTAGATAAATTAAATAAATTACTATTTCATAAATTATCATATTCAGAAATAGGGCAATGATTTAAAAATGGAAGTTTTAGGCTTCAGTAAAAATAATTGCTGGCTGCCAACAGTCCAGGTGCTGTACAAAAAGGGAGATCAAGAGATAGCTATGACAGCAATTAAGATGTTTATTAGATTTCAGACAATTTATCATTATGGATAATGCCACCATATGTGAATCACTGTGCCTTCCGATTGGCTTATTTTTGGTTGTCTGAAATTTACTTTAATCTATTTTAGTATAAACAGTGGTGTGTGTGTGTGTGTGTGTGTGTGTGTTAGCTTTAGTCTATACCTGGAAACAGTTAACAAAATGAGAAATCTCCAGGTGGTAAGCTAGCATTTAATAGGCTCCCTACAGTCAAAAGTCCACACCGGAGGTATCTACTCATGCTATATTCTGTCTGACTGACCTGTTTAATTAACATTAAGGGTGTTAGTGATGGCCTTTAATTGGTTAAATTGGTAGAGTTCAGCATATGAGGACTGTCAGGAAAATTGTAGAGACATGCCACACTTACACGGACATGATAAATAGAATCTAGAAAGATCAATATTCTGTGCTCTGAAGAAAAATGCCCTAGGCTTGATTCATAAATGCTGATTCTGAGAGTTTTTGTTTCCCTGCTCCGACTAGATGATTCAGCTACCTCTGCTACTAGATGATTTTCATGAATACAACTGCATTGTTATGGACTGAATCATGTCACTTCCAAAATAGGTGTTGAATTCCTCACCCTTATAGCTGTGGATGTAATCCTACTTGGAAACAGGGTTTTTACTTTGTTATGTTAATGAGGTTATACCAGTATAAGGTGGATCCTAAACCTAATCACTTCTGAGTTATATAAAGACCAGAATAGATGCAGAGGCACATACACAGGGAGAAGAGGAAGACAGAAAAGAGAGACACGTGCATCTATAAGAATTGCTGTCAGCTCCTAAAAGCCAAAATAGACAATAAAGGGAGTCCTTCTAGAGCCACGGAAACTCTGGTGGCATAGTGATTAAGTGCTCCAGCTGCTAACCAAAAGGTCAGCAGTTTGAATCCACCACATGCTCCTTGGAAACTCTATGGGGCAGTTCTATTCCGTCCTATAGGGTCGCTATGAGTCAGAATCGACTCGATGGCAGTAGGTTTGGTTTGGTTTCTAGAGCCACACCCTGAATTCAGACTTCTAGCCTCCTGAACTGTTGGAAAATAGATTTCTATTCTTTAAAGCCACCCACCATAGTATTTGTGTTACGGCACCACTATGTAGCTAAGACAGTCATGTAAGGCATGGTTGAAATGCCTAAATGGATAGCTGGGATGTCACCGACCTTCCAGCAGAGAGGGGATGTCTACTTATGCATCTGTCTCCTATACATCTTTGCACATGTAACAGTATGTGTACTGATGATTTAACTTGCTGGATTCTTTTGTGGCCATTTCTAAATAGTTTTCCAATGTAGACAAAATTTACAGAGGAGTAATGTTAAGCCAGAAAAACTTCATATCCACTCAGGTACAGAATAGAATCCTAAATTGAAATAAAAAAAAATTGAAATAAGGCATGATAATTGATTTCTTTAATGAATATATGAATCTGGCATTACGACTGCCCCTGCAGCAGCAGAAGCATAAGTCCTGAAGACATTTCACACATGATGAATCCCAAACTGGGGGAGGGGGGTGGACAGCAAATATTTAGAAGACTTCAGTAAAAAGCCTAATTCCCCACATGGGCAGTAACACACTAACTTAGTTTCCTCATGTAGAAAGTAGAAACAACAATTGTTTGACCATGCTTATTAGACGATTGCAAAGAACAGATGAGATTATGCAAGTAAAAGTACTTTGCAGATTGTATGGTTGATATAAGTAGCATTATTTTATAAATCCTAAGAAGAACAGAACCAGTAGCTGTTGTTGTTCTTGTTAGGTGCCATTGACTGGGATCCAATTCATAGTGACCCTATGTAGAGCAGAACAAAACACTGCCCAGGCCTGCACCATCCTCATGATCATTGTTACGCTTCAGCCCGTTATTGCAGCCACTGTATCAATCCATCTCATTGAGGGTCTTCCTCTTTTTTGCTGACCCCAGTAGCTGTAGCTTCTAACAAAGTCTATACAAATGCCAGGGTGTGGGGGGAGGCACCCTACTTAAAAAAATTTATATATATATAAATATACATATGTATATATCTGTCTTTAACTATATTGAGATATAGATATGTCTATATCTTTCACTATATATACATCTATATATGTATATGTGTGTGTACATATATATGTGTGTGTGTGTGCATATATATGTGTGTGTGTTTGTACATATATGTGTGTGTTTGTGTGTGTATGTATATATATATATATATATATATATATATCCACCCCGGAATCTCAGATAGTTTTGTATTGTAGTATGTAATAAACTGTTGATAATGAACGTAATCCAGTTTGGAAATTCACAGATACGAGGTTCTGACTGGTAAAAAAATCCATACTTTTCAACTGCTAGAGGTAAGTGAAAGAACTATAAGAACCTCCGTCCTCTTAACATTCCTCCCAGATCAGAAAGTTAACTATTTAGAAATGGGCACAAAAGATTCCCTCAAGTCAAATCATCTGTACACACAAAGTTGTATTTATTCCTTTATACACAGCTTGTCCCTCCAACTGTCATTTGATCAGTGCGTGGTCATTCAACTGCAGGAGAATGAATGCTTCTGATAAAAAATACATCACTCTTTGGATCCCTTCACTTGTCAGATGAAACTTTGTTAAATAGAGAAGTGTTTGTTTTTAATTAGCGCTTTCAGTGTGTCTACTGGTGCACAGCCTTTCTGTAAGGTCATGAGGAATAACATACAATGAAATGTCTAAAACTCTGTTAATTCTGCTGATTCCGTTCATAGCCCATAGGAGTCTTCATTTTAAGGTATCAAAGTATTGTTTTTCCTCTGTTAAGAAATTGTTATATCGAGTATCTCATTCTCAAGAGGTTTTTAATGCTTTTCATAATGGCTATGATGTCTCTTGAAAGATTGATTGCACAGAACAAGTGTCCCTGAGCTCCACTGTTTAATTGTGAAACTTCTTTGTTTTCTCAAAATCAGGGTAGAAGCTGGAGTAACTTCCCAGTTTATCGTTTTCCCACATTTCTGACTGCCTTCTAATCAGAAACAGGAAAATATTTTATTGAGAAATTTAAAAAGACAGTTAAAATTCAGTCTTCTAGTAACTTGAAGCATTCTGTTACAGATTTAGCAAATTATCTTTCTGAACTCAAGTTCCTTGTTTCTTCGTGGTAGCTGGATCTGAATCTCATTTGTCTTTGTAACTGGATTTTTTTTTTCTCACTTTTTCCTTAGACAACTTCTTGTGGGGAAAAGAAGGGTGGGGTAGGGATATAGTTGCTAAATAAGGCCACATGAGGACAGGCCTTCTGTGTTCCTACACAGGCATCTTGTCCCAAATATAATACTACTGACTCAGAGAACGGCCAACCTAATGGATACCGGCTGCCTGGGTTTGAATCCCTGCTCCACCACTTAAAATTTGAGTGACCTTGGACCAGTTATTATAAACTCTCTGTGCTTCCATTTTTGCATCTATAGCAAGAGTATAACGACAGTACTTCATAGAAATGTCTCTAGAAAAAAAATTTAAAACATTAGTCATGTAAAGTACTTAGAACAAATTTCTGGCACATTGGAAAAACAAACAAAAAAATGAACAAACAAACAAACAGTTGCTGTCAGGTTGATTCTGACTCGTGGTGATCCCATGTGCGTGGAGTAGAGCCATACTCCACAGGGTTTTCAGTGGCTATGGTCTTTCAGAAGCAGATCTCCAGACCTTTCTTCTGAGTCACCTCTGGGTGGGTTCAAACCACCAACCTTTCAATTAGTAGACAAACGTTTAACGGTTTGCACCATCCAGGGACTCCTGGCACATAATAAGTGTTTAACTAACATTAGGTGTTATTACTACATTGTCACTTTTCCTCTGCTGAATTCACTTTATCTGATAAACTTTATTTTGTAAGCTGTCGGTGATACGGCCTATTTTGGCACCATTGCAAGGGCTGCCATCTTCTCAAATACAAAGCAATTGAGAACAATCCAGAAAAAATTAGAACTCTGAAGATATGTCAGCACCTTCACTGGAGACTCATTTTCAAAATGCCTGTTAACTCCAGGGCACTGCTGCCAGGGAAGGAGCCATTCTTTGAATATCTATTTGTTTTCACGTTTTTATTTTCTTAAACCCTCTATTCAAATGTTAGGAAGAATTTTGTGGAAACACACTAAATTCACCATTTATTTAGTGGGCCAAGCCCATTACAAAGTGGAAAGTACTCCATCTGCTGGAATAGCTTGAATTTCTCTGTTTTCTGACAAAGCAATGTGCCATAATGACCAAGTTGAGGGCAAAAATTTTAGAATACAGGTCCTGGATTAAAGCCTTGGCTCTGCTACTTTCCGGCTGGGTCCCTTCAGTTTACTCATCTGCAAAATGGGGATAAGAGTAACAGTTCCCTGCCTTTAGGGTTATTGTGAGGAGTTGGCATAGGAAAAGCACTGCCGCCAAGATCTGCAACACAGTAAGTAGTCAATATTTGGTGCCTGTCGTTACGTAAAGGCTAGTTTCTACTTTGCTCGATCTCAGTGAGGACTGTTGTTCTATTTGCCATCTAGTCATAGTGAGGACTAATGATCCAAAATTGTGTGGACTCTTCAGATCAGGCCACTGTATCTTAGAGATGAAAGAGATGTAAGACATTCACTCATCAAATTCCTTTACAGAGGGGAAAAAAAAAAATGAGGCCCTAAGGACCTCAAAAGATGACTTGCCCAAGGATTGCAGTAACTTCAGTTTGGCCTCAAGTAAAAGATTTTTCACATATTCTACTGTACTGTTCTCAAAACAAACACTTGTAGGACATGTATATGTGATACAGCCTTATCTGATTTATGTCAAGCTGTCTTAGACTGCCAAGCAGTGTCTAGATTCCAAGAGTGGACAAGAAATATTAGATAAAAACTTCCTTGGGAACAGAAAGGGTGAGCTATCTAAACTGTTCTACATAGTTGTTTTTCCACTTGTAAAAATCAGGAAACGACACAAAATTTTGCATAAGTTCTTTTTTTATGACAATTGTCCATAAATTTCAGGAAGCAAAACGTGGTTCCCGTACATTGATAGTTGGGGAAATTTCCAAGATACAGATAGTAGGCTTTAATGAAAAAGGAATATAGATTGTCTATGCTGCCTTACTAATGAGGATCAAAGACCACAGCCTTAAGTATGGATTGCACCTCAATATAAAGAAAACAAAAATCCTCACAACTGGACCAATGAGCAACATCATGATAAACGGAGGAAAGATTGAACTTGTCAAGGACTTCATTTTACTTGGATCCACAATCAACAGCCATGGAAGCAGCAGTCAAGAAATCAAAAGACGCATTGCATTGGGTAAATCTGCTGCAAAGGACCTCTCCAAAGTGTTGAAGAGCAAAGATGTCACCCTGAAGACTAAGGTGCGCATGACCCAAGCCATGGTATTTTCAATCGCATCATATGCATGGGAAGCTGGACAATGAATAAGGAAGACCAAAGAAAAGTTGACACCTTTGAATTGTGGTGTTTGCGAAGAATATTGAATATACCATGGACTGCCAAAAGAACGAACAAATCTGTCTTGGAAGAAGTGTGGCCAGAATGCTCCTTAGAGGCAAGGATGGCGAGACTGTGTCTTGCATACTTTGAACATGTTGTCAGGAGGGATCAGTCCCTGGAGAAGGACATCATGCTTGGCAGAGTACAGGGTCGGCAGAAAAGAGGAAGACCCTCAATGAGGTGGATTGACACAGTGGCTGCAACAATGAGCTCAAGCATAATAACGATTGTAAGGATGGGTCAGGACCAGGCAGTGTTTCGTTCTGTTGTGCATAGAGTCGCTATGAGTCGGAACCAACTCAACAGCACCTAACAACAACAAGAACATGCTGCCTTTAATTTTTAAAAGCACAGAGTAGAACTCTCTAAATCTGTGCTGTACAATATGGAAACCACATGTGGTTACTTAAATTTAACTTTAAATCAACTAATTTAAATAAAATTTACAAGGCAGTTCCTCAGTTGCCTCGCCACATTTCAAGTGCTCGGTAGCCGCATGTGTCTAGGGGATACGATATTAGACAGCTCGGATGAACATTTTCATCATCTCACAAAGTTCCATTGGATGGTGCTGCTATAGACCACGTAAGGGTTACTCATATTTAGTAGAGTTGGCTGTAGAATGGCCAGCAATACCAGCATAGAGAAAGAAGTGTTTTCACAAGGTGTAAAAATGAACTTGCATGGATGACAAGCAAGAAAATGGCCTGAACTCTTCGGGGAATTTAATCAAATCCAGGGCATTCACTATGCAAGGAAGAGTCTGTAATGTGTATTATGAGAGATTCCAGGAAAAAAAAAAAAAAAAAAAAGACCCTGCAGGCTTTAAGGGGAATAAAGGGCAAACATTAAACTAATTCTGATGGAGGCTCACCTGATTTTCTAATTTATTTATAAGCACCTTGAAGTATTTTTCACTTTCAGAGTCACAACAGGGTCTTTTCCAGTTAATATTTATGTTACTTACATTACACATGGAAAACAGGTAACACTTTCAAATGCTGAAATATGTGGAAGAAGATCATGTTGGCTCAGGAATGAGTCTGTCCGTGGAAAATGTCCATGTAGCTATAACTATACTGATCACCATTATAATTTTAAACAGGAGATACATCTTTATCTGCTTAGATTTTAGTTTGGCAGTAAAATATCTAATGATTATTCAATTTGGTCTGAAGTATAAAATATCATTAGTAGTTCTGGCTGCATAAGTGCTTTGAAATTCGTTCTTAACTGTGCCTATTGCTCTTTGCTGTGGATTGAACTAATTATTATTAGTAGTTTCCAGCCTTGAAGTCAGGAAGAAAGAATTGAAATTTTGCCCTCACAACTCTGACCTTTGACAGTAATGATAATGCTTATATTGAAATTGTACTTTAGAGCTTACAAAATGCTTTTAGGCAAAGTGTTTTCACATAAAGCAGCTCACTTGTTCCTGAAATAATCCCATGAAACAGACAAGGAAGTTGTTTGCATTCTTAACTTAGAGACATGGAAACTGATGTTTGCAGAATTAAGTAATTTGTCCAAAAAACTCACAGTGATTAGTGGAAATCAAGTCTTGATATTGTGTTACTTCTCTACATTTTGATGCTTTCCAAGGGGTCAACGGTGACTCAGTGGTAGAATTCTCATTTTCCATGTGTGAGACAAGGTTCTGTTCCCAGCCAGTACACCACATGCCCAGCTACCACCACTCGTCTGTCAGTGGAGACTTGTGTGTTGCTAAGATGCTGAGCAGGTTTCAGTGGAGCTTCCAAACTAAGATGGACTAGGAAGAAAGACCTGGTGACCTACTTCAGAAAAATCAACCAGTGAAAACAATATGGATCAGAACAGTCTGATCCTGTTATACGTGGGGTCTCCATAAGTCAGGAGCCAACTTGACAGGGGCTAACAACAACAACATGATGCTTTTCTAAGCATCTTATAACTAAAAAAAAAAAATATCTTATAGCCTGTACCAATTGCTACCACCAGATTCTGGCCCAGATTTGGAAGGAAAGCAAGAGAAAGTGGAATGTTTTAGGTTGGGTTCTCTAGAGAAGCAAAACCAGTAAAGTGTATGAATATCTATAGAGACAGATTTATGTTAAGGAAATGGCTAACATAATTGTAGAGGCTAGTACACCCCAAGTCCATGCCTCAGGCTGGAGGCTTCTCCTGATTGATGTAGCTGCAGGGGCTGGCAAACCCAAGATTGACAAGTCAGACAGCAGGGCCCTGGCTCACAGGCTGCAAAGACCAATAGATCCCAAGATCGGCAGGCAAGATGGCAAGTAAGCTGCTAGCTCAAGTCCCAATAACTGGAGGTCAGATGAACAAGAGCCAGCTGCAGGATCCAGAGTGAGCAAAAGCCCATGAGTCTTACCAGAAAGTCCACCTATATTGGATGCAGGGCACACCCCCAAGGATCTCCCTTTCAGTGATCAGCTACTCACAGCAGATCCTATCATGGAGGTGAGCACATAATATCAAATCTCATCAGGGAGGTGATCACATCGTTTTATGACTGCCAAACTACTTCATAACTGCCAAAACACTAAGAATCATGGCCAAGCCAAGGTGAACAAAACCTTAAAAAAACAGTCCATCCCTTGTCAACTTGGCATCTGTACACATCTCCTTACACCATACATAATCTCTAAACAAAGACAATTGTAAAATCATACTTGCACCTAACATGATACAACTAACACACATACAATCAAAAACACACTAGCCCTGGTTACATCTTATATTTCACAAGTGAAGAAAACAAAAATATTTGATGCACACATGCAGGAAGAAATACTCATAATAATTACAGTCTTTGTTTCTACAACTAGTAATGTGGTCGTAGCTGGTATTTAGAACTACCTTCTTCCACCACTCACTCTGTATTCCCTTTGCCCTCATCATGCACCTCAGCTGATTGTGGTTCTTTGCCTGACGGGGTGACCCAAACCTTCAATTCTTGATGGGTATGGGCCATTAGTAGTCATGTTGGAATTGGGTTGCTGTAGATGTCCATTGACTTTAATCACAGGGCATGGTAGTACTAAGACACGCCCTAAGGGATCTCCTGCACTCCAGGCATACTGTTCTTTATCTCTATTTTGTAATATCAATCCAATTTTCTTTTGGTTATCAGGATCAATCACACCCACCAATATGGTGACTCCCTTCCTTGCCTCTTGATCCAGAGACGTAAGGAGCCCAAAGAGGCCAGGTGGCATTCTTAACTTCCAGTTCAGTAAGCCACATATACATTGATATCCTAGGCATTAGTGAGCTGAAATGGACTGGTATTGGCCATTTTGAATCAGACAATCATGTGGTCTACTATGCCAGGAATGACAAATGGAAGAGGAATGGCATCACGTATGGAAACCCTGATGGTGTAGTGGTTAAGTGCTACAGGTGCTAAGCAAAAGGTTGGCAGTTCAAATCCACGAGGCTCTCCTTGGAAACTCTATTGGGCAGTTCTACTCTCTCCTATAGGGTCGCAATGAGTTGGAATCGACTCGACGGCAACAGGTTTTTTTTTTTTTGGCATCACATTCATCATCCAAAAGACCATTTTCAAGATCTTTGCTGAAGTACAATGCTGTCAGTGATGGAACAATATCCATACAACTACAAGAAAGACCAGTTAATACAACTGATATTTAAATTTATGTGCCAACCACTAAAGCCAAAGATGAAGAAACTAAAAATTTTTACCAACTTCTGAAGTCTAAAATTATTCAAACATGCAATCAAGATGTATTGGTAATTACTGGTGATTACAATTTGAAAGTTGGAAACAAAAAAGGATTGGTAGTTGAAAAATATGGCCTTGGTGATAGAAATGACACTGAGATTGCATAATAGAATTTTGCAAGACCAACGACTTCTTCATTGCAAATACCTTTTTTCAACAACACAAACAGTGACTACACATGTGGACCTTGTGGAATGGAATACACGGATATCAAATTGACTACCTATGTGGAAAGAGATGATGGAAAACCTTAGTACCATCAGTGAGAACAAGCCCAGGGGCCAATTGTGGAACAGACAGGCCATCAATTGCTCATATGCAAGTTCAAGCTGAAACTGAAAAAAATCAGAGCAAGTCCACAAGAGCCAAAGTATGACCTTGAGTATATCCTACCTGAATTTAGAGACCATCTCAAGAATAGATTTGATGCATTGAACACAAATGACCGAAGACCAGACGAGTTGTGGAATGACATCAAGGACATCGTACATGAAGAAAGCAAGAGGTCATTAAAAAGACAGAAAAGAAAGAAAAAAACAAATTGGATGTCAGAAGAGACTTTGAAAGTTGCTTTTGAACATACATTAGGTAAGGCAAAAGGAAAAAATGAAGTGAAAGAGCTAAAGAGAAGATTTCAAAAGGCAGCTTAAAAAGACAAAGTAAAGAATTATAATGAAATATGCAACTGCCTGGAGATAGAAAACCAAAAGGGAAAAACAGGCACAGTATTTCTCAAGATGAAAGACCTCAAGAAAAAATTCAAGCCTCAGATTGCAATATTGAAGGATTCTACTGGGAAAACATTAAATGATTCAGGAAGCATCAAAAAAAAAAAAAAAAAAAAAAAGAAAGGAATACAGTCACTCTACTAAGAGAATTGGTTAATGTTCAACCATTTTCAGGTGGTAGGTACCGTATGATCAAGAACTGATGGTGCTGAAGGAAGAGGTCCAAGCTGCACTGAAGGCACTGGCATAAAACAAGGCTCCATGAATTGACAGAATACCAACTGAGATGTTTCAGCAAATAGATACAGTACTGAAAGTGCTCGCTGGCCTATGCCAAGAAATTTGGGAGAAAGTTACCTGGCCAACTAACTGGAAGAGATTCACATTTGTACCCTTTCCAAAGAAAGGTGATCCAACAGAATACAAAAATTATCGAACAATATCATTAATATCACACACAAGTAAAATTTTTCAGAAGATCATTCAAAAGCTGTTACAGCTTTACATGGACTGGGAACTGCCAGAAATTCAAGCTGGATTCAGAAGAGGATGTAGAACAAAGGTTATCATTGCTGATGTCAGATGGATCCAGGCTGGAAACAGAGAATACTAGAAAGATGTTAACCTATGTCTTATTGACTATGCAAAGGCATTTGACTGTGTGGATAAGAACAAATTATGGATAACATTGTGAAGAATGGGAATTCCAGAACAATTAATGTGCTCATGAGGAACCTGTACATAGACAAAGAAGCAGTTTTTCAAAAAGAACAAGAGGATACTGCATGATTTGAAGTGAAGAAAGATGTGCATCAGGGTTGTATCCTTTCACCATACTTATTCAATCCGTATACAGTGCACATAATTAAAGAAGCTGGACTATAAGAAGAAGAACATGGCATCAGGATTGGAGGAAGAATCATTAGCAACCTGCGATATATGACACAACCTTGCCTGCTGAAAGTGAAGAGGACTTGAAGCACTGACTGATGAAGATCAAAGACCACAGCCTTCAGTATGGATCACACCTCAACATAAAGAAAACAAAAATCCTTACAAATGGACAAATAAACAACATTATGATTAATAGAGAATAGACTGAAGTTGTCGAGGATATCATTTTATTTGGATCCACAATCCACGCTCCTGGAAGCAGCAGTCAAGAAATCAAACAACACATTGCATTGTGTAAATCTGCTGCAAAAAAAACCTCTTTCAAGTGTTAAAAAGCAAAGATTTCACTTTACGGACTAAGGTTTGCCTGACCCAAGCCATGGTGTTTTCCGTTGCCTCATTTGCTTTCAAGAGCTGGACAATAAATAAGCAAGACCGAAGAAGAATTGATGCCTTTGAATTGTGGTGTTGGCGAAGAATGTTGAATATGCTGTGGACTGCCAGAAGAACGAACAAATTTGTGTTGGAAGAAGTACAGCCAGAATGCTCCTTAGAAGGGAGGATGACAAGACTTCGTCTCACATATTTTGGACATGTTATCAGTAGGGACTAATCCCTGGAGAAAGACATCAGTCTTGGTAAAGTAGAGGATCAGCAAGAAAGAGGAAGACCCCCAGTGAAATGAATGTACCAGTGATTGCAACAATGGGATCAAATATAGCAACAACTGAGGATGATTCAGGACCGGGTAGTGTTTCATTCTTGCCACCCGTTTCCACACCTTGATTCCTGGACCCATGGCTCCTTATGGGAGAATCAGCACCATATACTGGACTCTGGTTTAGAGCATATACTGCCACCTCGAGACCATTGCCCAAACCCTTAAAGATATTGCCATCTGGCTGGCAACGTAATTGTCTTTAGAAGGCCATTCCATCATTGTCAAGCCAGCTGCTTCAGGATGATGGGGAACACGGTAAGACCAGTCAATCTATGAGCATGGGCCCATTGCTGCACATCATTTTCTGTGAAGCGAGTTCCTTGATCTGAGGC
The DNA here is from genome assembly GCF_030014295.1 of Loxodonta africana. Classification (NCBI taxonomy): domain Eukaryota; kingdom Metazoa; phylum Chordata; class Mammalia; order Proboscidea; family Elephantidae; genus Loxodonta; species Loxodonta africana. The sequence goes on along the minus strand of NC_087363.1, from coordinate 51,352,267 downwards.
AATGCTGTGTGTGATACCATGATGGTGGATTTTAAAAAAAAAAAAGGCATTCTGTAAACCCACAGATGGTAGTTTTGGCAGAAGCATTGCGTGTACAGAAGGCAAATCTGTATCCACAGTGTCTCTTCCAGTAAGAACAAAATGTTGCCCTTTCCATGATGGAAGTGGTCCAAAGTAATCAACCTGCCACCGGGTTGCTGGCTGATCACCTTGAGGAATGGTGCTATATCAGTAACTCAGTGTTGGTCTCTGCTGCTGGCAGATTGGGCATTCAGCAATGGCTGTAGCCAAATCATCCTTAGTGAGTGGAAGTCCATCTTGCTAAACCTATGCATAACCTACATCCCTGCCACCGTAGGCACTTTGTTCATGAGTCCATTTGGCAATGACAGGAGTGGCTAGGGGGAAAGGATCACTGGTTTCCACAGGACACATCATCCTATTCACTTGATTGTTAAAATTCTTCTCTGTGAACGTCACCCTTTGGTGACCATTCATGTGAGACACAAATACGTTAACTTCTTTGGCCCGTTCAGAGAGGCTATCTACATACCTGTTTCCCATATTTCCTTTTCTCCAATTACCCTATCATGTTCCTTTCAAGTCCCTGACCATCCAGCCAAACCACTGGCCACAGCCCATGAATTAGTGTGCAGTCACACATCTGGCCATTTCTCCTCATAAGGACAGTGAACAACCAGGTGTACTGCTCAAAGTTCTGCCCATTGGGAAGATTCCCCTTCACCACCGTCCTTCAGGGGCCCCAAAAAGGGGCTGTAGTGCTTCCACTGTCCACTTTGAAGTGGTGCGTGCATATTGCACAGAGCCATCTGTGAATCAGGCATAAGTTTTCCCTTCCTCAGTCAACTGATCATAAGGAACTACCCATGAGGCTATATGTGCAGACTGAGAGAGGGGAGGTAACAGAACAGGAATGGAGACCATGGGCATTTGGGCCACTCTTGCATGCAACTTACTTGTCTTTAGGATACCACTTCCATTTAATGATGGAGTGCTGCTGTGCACATCCAACTTTATGACTCTGTGAGTCAGACAACATCCAGTTCATGATGGGCAACTCAGGCTGCATGGTGACTTGTTGGCCCATGGTTAAGCATTCAGTCTATACTAAGACCCAGTAAGAAGCAAAAAGCTATTTATCAAAAGAAGAATGAGTAGTTATCTGCAGAGTGTGGCAGGGCTTTTCTCCAAAATTCTAAGGGTCTGTGCTGTGATTCAGCAATAGGACGCCTGCCAAAGACTCCAGACAGCATCTCTACCTGCCAGTGATACTTCAAGCACCACTGGATCAGCTGGATCATATGTCTCAAGAGACACTTGCACAGCAGCCTGAACCTGTTGTAGAACCTTCTTTTGGTCTGGGCCCCACTCAAAACTAGCAGCTTTTTGAGTCACTTGGTAAATAGTGTGGGGTAGCACACTCAAATGAGGGATGTTGCCTCCAAAATCTAAAGAGGCCCACTAGGCATTGTACCTCCTTTTTAGTTGTGGGAGGGGCCAGATGCAATAACTTAACCTTCACTTCAGAAAGAATATCTCGACATGCCCCACACAACTGAACCCCCAGAAATTTCACTGAGATGGAAGCCACCTGAATTTTTGTCCGATTAATTTGTTCAAGCAGTGAAACTACATCTGGAAGAGCAGCTGCAATTGGAGTCACCACCTGGTTTTCAATAATCCGCTGTCATTCTGCAAGATCCATTTGTTTTTGCACAAGCTGAATAGGCGAGTTGTATGGGGATGTCGTGGAAATCACCACCCCAACATCCTTCAAGTTCTTGATGGCAGCAGTGATCTCTGCAATCCCTCTAGGAATGCGGTATTGTTTTTGGTTTACTATTTTCCTAGGTAGCAGCAGTTCTAGTGGCTTCCAGTTGGCTTTTCCTACCATAATAGCCCTTACTCTGTTTGTCATGGCTCCAATATGGGGGTTCTGCCAGTGGCTGAATATATCTATTCCAATTATGCATTCTGGAACTGGGGAAATCACAGCAGGATGGGTTCAGGGACTCATGGAAATGGACATGAGCTAAGACTCCATTAATAACCTGACCTCCATATGCCCCCACTCTGACTGGTGGGCCACAGTGATGCTTTGGGTCTCCTGGAATTAGTGCCAGTTCAGAGCTAGTATCCAGGAATCCTTGAAAAGTCTGATTATTTCCTTTTCCCCAGTGAACAGTCACTTTCACAAAAGGCTGTAAATCCCTTTGGGGAAGGCTGGGAGAAAGATTAACGGTATAAATTTTTGTCAGTGTAGTGGGGTCTTTCCTTAAGTGGACCTGGTCTTCCCATCATTCAAGGTGTTGTGAGTCTTTAAACTTGGTCAAATCTGAAAATTGTTTGAGGGGCCATGACTCTCTGTTCTGGCAATTTGAGTTAGACTGCTGTTCACTTGACCTAGAATTCTCTCAGTTGTACAGATCAAGTAGATTTCCTATCTGTTTCACTCCTAGGGACACCATGACTAAGGAGCCAACTCCATAAGTCCATACAAGTCAGACTATTCTGATTACTGCTTTGACTCCACTGTCCATTACTGTAACCACACCCAACTTGTCTTTGTAGATTGAGTGCCACCACTTTGCCTCTACCGCTACGGGGTCCAATCATCCCTGTTGTATCTAGATGTCTTAATTCAGTTAGAGCAGTTCCCACTGTCAAATCTGCCTCACATAAAATAGCAATCACAGCAGTCTTCAAGGATGCTGGGCCTCCCTTTACAAATTTGTTTCTTACCACTGTAGTAAAAGGTGTGTTCTCTGGGCACGCCATGTGTGGTGGGTCTGTGGGTCTAACCTGATAAACCCAGTCTAACATGCCAATTTCCATAAGCCTTTGGATACCTTCTAAAACAGTGTACCATGGCGGGTCTGGTACTTCAACTTGACTTAAGTGTAGGTCTGCATAATGCATGCTTCAGCCACTCAACCAAACAAACTGTTAGATCCTTTCCTAACTTCTTGAGCTGAAACATTGAGTGAAGAATCTGTGCTTAGTGGGCCCATATCAATAAACTCACACTGATCCATCTGTATGTTCCTTGTACCATTATCACACATCCTTAATAGCCATTCCCACACATGTTCCTCAGATTTCTGTTTGTACAAATCAGAAAATTCAAGCAGTTGTTTTGGATTGTAGTGTACCTCCTCCTGGGTCACACTTTATACTTCACCTTTTGGGACTCCCTGGGACTTAAGTCTGGCTACAGGTCTAGAAACCAAAATCTGTGGCGGGGATGTGTTTCGAGAACATTCAGCATTGTCTTGTAAGGTATCTGCCTGAGGTGATGCCCCCGGCAATGACTCAGACAAAGCCTTTTTAGACATAGCTGGATTAATCTCATCAGATTGGGTTAGAGGGGCTAATGTTTTTACTGGGGATGGCTTAGCAGACAAAGATGGAGTGATCTCTTTGGATGGGAGTGAGAATGCTTGTTCTGTTGACAAAAGTGATTCAATGGAATTTAGATGCTCAGTGTCCCCAGCTTTCTGATTATATGCCCATATGTCCCCATCCCAAGTTTCAGAATCCCATTCCTTCTTAATCGATGTCCTCACTTCAAGTTCAGATACCACTCAATGTTGGGAATTCAGTTAGTGTTGTAATTCAGCCACTCTTAGAATAAGACTCTGGGTTTGGTTTTCAGCAGTAACAGCTCTGTTACTACAGGAAATAAGACTTTCTTTAAAGGCATAAGTGGAAACTTTGAGGTCACTTATGTGACACTTGAGTTTTGACTCTGAAACCCTGAGCTCATCTCTTTCTTTCACAACTTAGTGTAGTGAAAATAGGATCAACCAACCAGCTTCCCTATACTTCTCTTTATGACACAATTCTAGAAAGGTATCAAACAGGTGATCACCTACTTCTCATCAATACCTGATTTATTGGTGGTGACATTTTAAATATTTCTATTGCCACCTCATGCCATGGATTAGCTGTACCCTATTTGCTACTGGAAGCAGAGTCATCAACACATTTAAGACTAACCAAACTTGAAAACCAATTTAGAAAATTCATCTGTACAATTTTGTTCCTCTAGAACCACTGCTGGTACCAAATGTCTTAGGCTGGATTTTCTGGAGAAGCAAAACCAGTAAAGCATATAAATATACATAGAGATTTATATTAAGGAAATGATTGTAGAGCCTGGAACATCCCAAGTCCATGGACCAGGGTGGAGACTTCTCCAGATTCACATAGCCACGGGCTGGCGAACCCAAGATGGGCAAGTCAGACAGCAGAGCTCTGGGTCATAGGCTGCGAAGACCAGTGAATGTTAAGATCAGCAGGCAAGATGCCAGGTAAGCTGCTAGCTCAAGTCCCAAGAACCGGTGGTCAGACGAACAGGAGCCAACTGCAGGATCTAGTGCAAGCAAAAGCCCACGAGCCTTGCCAGAAAGTTCATCTATATTAGATGCAGGCCACACTCCCAAGGAAACTCCCTTTCAACTGATTGGCTACTCACAGCATATCCCATCATGCAGGTGATCACATTATATGACATCTCATATGGAGGTGATCACATCATTATATGACTGCCAAACTGTATCATAACTATCAAACCACTGAGAATCATGGCCAAGCCAAGGTGACGCACAATCTTAACAATCACAATCCATCCCTTGTCAACTTGGCACCTGTACACATCTCCTTAAACTATACATAATCTCTGAAAAAAGACAATTATAAAGTCATACTTTATAAAGTCATAGTCCTATCCAAGTTGACACCCAACCTTAACAATCACAGGGAGAGAAAAAGCAAAGAAAAGAGAGGCAAAAGTGAGAGACAGATATTAATCTAAACCCTTAGAAATAATTGGCACTAAGGAGACATGACGACTAAATATAAGGCAGTACACTGGATGGAATCCTGAAACAGAAAAAGAACATTAGGAAATCCTAAAAGATTTTTTGAGTAAAGTATGGAATTTGATTAATAATAGTGTATTATTTTTTTTTTTAGCAGTGGTTCATTAAATGCAACAAACCATACTAATGTAAGATATTAATAATAGGAGAAATTGGGTGTGGGGTATATGGAAGCTGTCTGTACTACCTTTAAGTTTTCTATCAATCTAAAACTGTTCTAAATTAAGTTTATTAAAAAAAAAAATTGGTAGGAGGACACAGCCAAGATTCCTCAAGGTTCTTAGTGCTCAATGAAGGCTTACTGTTTTGGTGTAGGGAAGGTGTTTTCAGTCTAGTTTATCATGTTTAGTTAGATGGTGATATAGGTCAAGGTTTTCAAACTATGGCCCATCTACTCCAACCCATTTCCTCTTTTTGCAAATAAAGTTTTATTGGAACACAGTCATGCTCATTAATTTACATATTATCTCTGGCTGCTTTAGCATTACCACTGGTAGAGGTGAGTAGTTATGACAGAGACCATATGCATCATAAAGCTTAAAATATTTACTGTCCACCCCTCCACAGAAAAATTTTGCTGACCACAAGCCTTAACCCCATCTGCAGACAACAGAAACATTCTGTCATCCACTTGTTTCCTTGTTCTCGCCTGAGTGTCATCTGCTCCTATCCTAATCACCATGTGTATATATGATATATATCCTGATGATAAGAACAACGTATGCTGCTTTAGAGTATTTTAAAAATACAGAAAAGTATAACAAAACAAACAAAAACCACATTAAAAACATGCATAATCCCAACACCCAGGGGTAAACACAATTAACATTTTGGTCTGTTCACTTCTAATTTCTCTTCTTTCTAAAATACATATTAACTTGGGTTTTTTTTTTTTTTATGTTTATTGGCCATTTGTATTTTTTCTAGAAATTCTGTTTGACTACCCATTACCTGTTTTTCTATTGTGTTACCATTTTATCTGAATTTATAGATTTTTCTTATCAATCAAGGAAATTAAATTGTTGATTTTTGTAGTTTTAAAAATGTCTCTCCCAGAAGAACTAGATGGTGCCTGGCTACAACCGATGACTGCCCTGACAGGGAACACAACAGAGAACCCCTGAGGGAGCAGGAGAGCAGTGGGACGCAGACCCCAAATTCTCATAAAACCAGACTTAATGGTCTGACTGAGACTAGAAGGACCCCAGTGGTCATGGCCTCCAGACCTTCTGTTGGCCCAGGACAGGAACCATTCCTGAAGCCAACTCTTCAGACATGGATTGGACTGGACAATGGGTTGGAGAGGGATGCTGGTGAGGAGTGAGCTTCTTGGATCAGGTGGACACTTGAGACTATGTTGGCATCTCCTGCCTGGAGGGGAGATGAGAGGGTGGAGGGGGTTAGAAGCTGGTGAAATGGACATGAAAAGAGAGACTGGAGGGAGAGAGCGGGCTGTCTCATTAGGAGGAGAGTAATTGGGAGTGTGTAGCAAGCTGTGTATGGGTTTTTGTGTGAGAGACTGACTTGATTTGTAAACTTTCACTTAAAGCACAATAAAAATTATTTTAAAAAAGTCTATTTACCTATACAGTCCCATACTCAGCATCATTGACCAAGAAAAATAGTGATACCATATAGCTCAAAATTATTTTTAGCTTTTAATTTTTTAATTACCTTTTAATTTTGCTATGTTTGTAATGTTCAGAAATCTTAAATTTTCGAATAGTTAGGGCTCTACACCTTTTCTTTTGTAATTTTTCCCCCTAGTGTTTTAATAACCAGTCCCAGCCAGTTACATGTTTACTTTTATTTTCTTAGTTTTGTATTATATAATTTTTATATCTAATCAATTACATAACCTTTTATCTAAAATGTTTTTTTTTCTTCACATCGTTTATTGAATATTCTACTCCTTTTCAAGTCAGCTTGTTATACTTCTTTTAGGAATTTCAGATCCTATATAGCTTATTAAGGTCTTATTTATATGAAAGTTTATTTTAAGGCTATGTATTCTGTTCCATTACTGTTAGATATTTTGTGCTAATAATCCTATTTTAATTATGGAAACTTTATAATGCTGTTGTGCTATTGTTAGGTGCCGTCAAGTTGGTACTGACTCATAGCAATGCTTTATATAACAGAACGGAACACTGCCTCGTCCTGTGCCATCCTCACAATCGTTGTTATGGTTGAGCCCATTGTTGCAGCCACTATCTCAATCCATCTCATTTCTTTTTCATTGACCCTCTACTTTTATAACACTGCGGTTTGTCAATTCTAAAATGCATAATTTTTCATATTTTACCATATCTGAAATGGATATGATTCTTAAAGTAAGACAGCATGATAAAAATATAAAAAGACAGTATGATATAGAGAATTAAAAGCTTTTTGTTTATTTTTTAGTGGTATATAAAACAATGGCATGTATTACAGTCAATGATTCATATATTCAGTGAAATATAGAATCTTTTCAGATTTGGTAGGGCAAGCTTTCTCTCATTACTCATTGTCACACTGTATATATTTTCATTTAATATTTTTCCCCCCTTGGATGTAAATTTGCCAGAAGATTATCTATGTTATTAGTGTGAAAGGACTTTTTTCAGCTTCCGTAATGCTTTTTACTTTCTGCTTTATCTGAAATAAATAATTTTCCACTGCCTTATTTTTGCATGTGCTTGCTGGATAAATTATTCTCATTCTTAAATTTTAAATATTCTAGTGTAATTTTGTCATTATTATTTCTCTTTAGTGTGCGTCACCCAGTTATTTATTGGTTTATAAGCCAAATCCGGTTGTCTTTATATTCTAAGAGAGGAGTTTAATTATTTCATACTTAGTTTCATAAGTAAATCTTGCTGTATAATTTCTGCAGGAAAAAAAAAAACTTTTTTTTGCCTACCCTGTTCTGAGATTTGTATGTAATCCATCTAGTTTTAAATTCCTTAAATGGTTGCTATTTGTTTTCATAATAACCTCCATGAATCAATCTTTCTCTATTTCATGAAATTTTTCCTTTTTTGTTTCCTTATTTTCTGTTCACCAAAGATGAAAAACTTAGTAGGCTTGTAATCCTTCTTGACTTTTTTTTAAAGCTTTCTATTCATCTGAAATTTCGTCTTCTACCCAAATTATTGTTATTAATTTATTATTACATTGAACATCTAACTCCTTTCCTTAACTATTTTTGACTTTACAACACTTGAAAAATTATTTAAGTGGTTTCAACATTGATCTTTACATCTCTTGGACTGTAAGTTTCCTCATTCTTAAGTTTTAAAATATTACTCATTTTCCAATCACCTGGAATACCTACTTAAACTTTTTAAAGATAAACATAAATATGGCATACTTAAAATGTATACCATATATATGTCTTTCTTTAAGCACTTCCATATCTGAAAGGGATATTTTGTTTAAAATATTTTTTTTAGGTCACAAATTTACCACCTGAAAATGCTAAGGACTTTGTTCAATTGCCTTTCTGCGACAGCTATTGCCGTGGAGAAATCTGAGACCAAGACAGGTTGTTCCTCTGTGGGTAGCGGGCTTCATTGCCTGGATGCTTATAAGAATGTTTTTCTTAATTTTTATAACGGGAATTTTGGCTTAATGTAGTTCCTTTTTCTTCCCCTTCCTTGGAATATGGTGAAACATTTATTTTAATTTAGCTTCTCATAGTTTTATCAGCTAGGGCAATTTTTCATCATTTTTCCCCCCTTTAGTGATTACTTCCTTTCTAATTGTTCTGGTATCTTTCTTGAAAAAAAAAGTCTAGGTTTCCCTTCTCAAGTTTCTATATGCTTCACTTTCTCTTTAATAGTTTTTGTCACCTTGTATTTTTCCTTTCTATTCAGGAATAATGTCTTAATGTTGTGTTCCACCTGAATGATTTTATTTGCTACAGTAGCAGTTCTTATCTTTACTGCATCTGATGCAAATTTTAATTGTGTTTTGGAATTTTAATTTACTATACTGCTACCTTGTCTTGATCAGCTCCTTAACTTCTCAGTTTTGAGTTATGTATCTCATGAGGTTTTATTTTCAGCTTTCCTCCTCTTGTTTTATACCTCAGCCCATTGACTCTCAATACCTGCTGCTTATGTATGCATAGACACCATCTTTCCTTGCATATTGGCTTTTAATTCACACTGAAATAGTTTAGAGTTTTCTTCCGGTTTCTGTAACCCTTTTTTTTTTTTTTTTAAATGCTCTTCCTCTGAGCTTTCAGAATGATGTTCTATTTTTCCTTTCCCTCTGTGGCAATTAGATTTTAGTAGGACACATGATTGTTTTGTTTTCCCTTCTTATAAGAATGGAGGTCTGTTACATTTTTGTGTTGTTGTGTGCCATCAATTCTGACTCATAGCCACCCTGTAGGACAGGATAGAACTGCCCCATAGGGTTTCCAAGGCTGTAATCTTTACAGAAGTAGACTGCCACATCTTTCTCCCGCTGAGCGGCTGGTGGGTTCAAATTGCTGACCTTTTGGTTAGCAGACCAGCGCTTAACCACTGCACCACCAGGAGTCCTTATCCTATTTATACTGTTTACCAGTTAATGGGATGCCCTTGGCCCTGACTGCTGTCCATTTGTTAATAAATCTAATCGCTTCTGGGATCTGTGGCTGGAAAGTAAATTAATATGCACAGTTTTTTGGCTCAATTCCCAGGGTCTTTTCAGTTGAAACTAAGAGGGGTGTCTTTCATCCCACACCCTGGAGCTTTTACCCTCTGAGTCAAATCAGTACATGAAAATCTACTGCATGTAGTGCTCCCACAGTTATTCCACTCTCTGCCTCAAACTGTAGTGCTTTATTTCTGAGAGCTAAGCTTCCCAGGATGCAATGCACCCCAGTTTAAAAAAAAAAAAAAAACTCCCACTCCCACTTCCTGCTCTATTATGTTCTTCTTACATACAGGAAAAGAGAAAATAAGTAAATAATTGGGACCACCATTAAAAGCAACAGCTACATAGAAAATGCAGGTGGGGGGAGTTGCTCTCTAAGATTCTAGGACTTAGATCCAGGAAGTAGACTATTTGTGAGAAAGAGAAAAAAGAAAGGAGGAAGAGAAAGAGAGAAATGGACCTAAGAATACAAAGTATCTTCCTGTCCTTTCTAGTAGTATGAGGCTATTCTCTTTCATGTAACCAGTAATTTTTTTTTTTTTTCTCCCTCTCAATCCAATTCCACTGGCTTTATAGTTAGTGGAAATTCCTCCCATTTTCTAACACTAGGTTGTCTGTCAGTCTTAATTTTTTGTGGTCTTGTGAGTTTTCCGGTGTCTTAATAGGTATTTGAGAGAAGAATTGGGAGAGACTGCCTCAGGGACAACTAGCCAGATGCCATTTTAAACTGAAGCCTGTGGTTTAGGTATAAATACAGAGAAGACAATCTCCCAAGCCAGAAAACAACATCATTGTTGCTTTTTCTCATTATGGTTTGATGTGGGATATAACATTGCTATGTCTTTTCAGGGTCAATACTGAATAAAATGAATTATGCCAACATCTTGGTTCTAAGTATAAATTCCTAAAACTTAAGCTTTATGTTGATTTAAAATTATTTTGCATGTTACAGAGCCTAGAATACTATTGCCTGGGACTTTGATTTTTTTGTGTAGTTATTTATGATGGTAAAAGCTTTTATTACTATTAGATTTTCATGTATTTATCCCCTTTATGATGCAAAACACCTGATTTAATTCCACTTTTAAATCATCTTCATACACTTATTTTAAAGATTCATCAAGGCAGTGGTTATAAAACCATATTGTGTATAATTTCACGTGAGAAGCTTATGAAAATACTCAGATTTCAGACGATGCTGCCAAAGACACTGATTGGCTGGAAACCTGGTGCCTTGTCCATAATGAGCACACCCAAATGGTAATAATATAGGTTCATTCATACTTCGAGGAATGTGGATAAGGATCAGGGGAGTGGGTAGGATAAAATTTTGCTCTTCTTATTTACCTTTATATACTACAGCTTCAGAAATGGATAGCTACAAATTTTCTATATTGAAGAATCTATGCACGTAGACTAAATTTTTAAGTTAAAAATGTATGATTATCACTTCAAGAATTTGAGAAAACATAGACTTCTCTATCGCCATTAGAAGATGGCCCATTCTAATCAAATGTCCGTTCCTATGATTTAATGCAATTAGCTTTTACACATTTGTTCTTACAAATTGCATTAAAAATATCTTCATAATGTTCTCCAAATGAGTATTATTAGCTGTCAAGATTGCATATATGAAGATTCTAGTTATTGGATCAGGCAAAACAGCATAATACACAGTAAAACCTACAAAAGCCATAACTTGTATAAGGCAGAAACATGTCAGAGAAGAACAACTCAAATATTTTCCACTAATAGAGACCAACAGAAAAGTGATAAGATTGCACCCTGTCAAAGGCAGAAAACTTGTAAGACCTAGAAAAACAAGGGATTGCACCCTGTCAAAGGTAGAAAACTTGCAAGACCTAGAAAAACAAGGCAGTCCCATCAAGTCCTGGCTTTCACAGGTTTCACTGTAGAAGGAAAGTTTTATGGATTGAATTGTGTTCCAAAAAAAACATATGTTGAAGTCCTAACTCCTGGTGCCTGTGAAGGTGACGTTTGAAATGGGATCTCCGAAGATGTTATCAGTTAACATGAGGTCATACTGAAGTCAGGTGGGTTCTAACCCAATTTGAGTGATTTCTTATCAAAGTGGAGAAAAGACACAGAGAGACAGAGGGGGACCAGGAACCTGTGAAGATGCATCTACATGACAAGAATACCAGAAGCTGAGAGAAACAAGAAAGAATCAGCCCTAGAATCTTCAGAGAGAACACATCCTTGCCAACATCTTGAATTCAGGTGACTAGCCTTAAGGACTGTGAGACAATACATTTCTGTTTTTATAAGCCATCCGGTTTGTGGTGTTTTGTTACAGCAGCCGCAGGAAACTAATACAGAAGGGAATTACAGAAAGGACCTAAAAGTCAGAAGAACTAAGTTAAGACCCATCTATGCGACCTTGAACATACTACCTAATCTATGTCTAAATGTCTTTACCTATCAAAGGGGGCTAATCCCATCTGCTTTACCAACTCCACCAGTTTTAGAAAGATCAAATGATGCTAGTATGTGGAAGTACTTTGTGAAGTACAAACACTGCACAAATGAAAAATACTGTGCTAAATGAGAAGTACTTTATCAGAAGTTTCAATAATTTTGTTATATCACTGAAAACCAAAAAATCAACAAGGATTTATTGAGGATTATACCAGGGAAGAAAACTAGGTAATCAGAAAATAATAAAGAAATGTCTTGTTTTTCTGTTTTTCAATTAAATATGTCAGTATTTAACAGTCCAAAAGTATATGATGAGCTTTTTCTAAAATTATTAAAATTTAGTGCTGATCTTTCCTGAGGATAAACTCATTAGTCTAATAGAATGCTACAGGTAACAGTTAGCCCTTGGTGATTTTTCCACTAATACCCATCTACTATATTCTATTCTTTTAATACTACTTTAATGACCTGTAGACTTTTACTCAGGTAATTCCTAATTAAGTGTGTTTGTAATAGCTATAGTTCTTATTATCAAATCATTCTTGACTCAGACTTTAGGCTGTTGGTTGTTTTTAATTGCTCAGATTTTTTTAAAATTTAATTAGCTTTAGATGGCAGAACAGATGGTCTGTGAATCCGTTGGTGCTGTATCTATGTGATAATATATTTTGGTTCTGTCTAATGGGGTGACTCTTCTTTTCTAAATTTTCTCATTAAACAGCACTCTTAATTTCTCAATTTGTTTCATGTATAATGTGAAATGGAAACCCTGGTGGCATAGTGGTTAAGAACTACAGCTGCTAATCAAAAGTTTGGCAGTTCGAATCCACCAGGTGCTCCTTGGAAACTCTATGGTGCAGTTCTACTCTGTCCTATAGAGTCACTATGAGTCAGAACTGACTCGATGGCAATGGGTTTGATTTTTCATAATGTGAAATAATCATGAATTTTTCAAATTGTTGTAATCTTGGCCAAACTCAGAATCACATACAATAGCCTTAAATGTGGTATACTCAGATTCATATATTTAAAATTATGCATGACCAATAATATCAACTCAATACAAAAAGGATCTCCTGCCAACCAACATGATTCATTCAGTTAAATTCACTCAACAAATTTTGGTAAGCATCAAATAGATTCTGAACTTGAGATAAGTTATGAGCCAAAGCACACATTGTGCCTGCTCCTCCCATCTTAAGGGGCTTACAGTCTAGTAGGGAGTGGACAGGATATTAAACTGATCATCACACTAAAAAAAAAAACAAATAAAAAGCAACCAGTTGCCATCAAGTTAATTCCGACTCATGGTGGCCCCTAGTGTGTCAGAGTAGACCCATACTCCATAAGGTTTTCGATGGATACTTTCCCAGAAATAGATCACTAGGCCTTTCTTCCATGTCAGTTCTGGGTGGACCCACCAACCTGGTTAACAGTAGTTAGCAGCCGAGCATGTTAACAATTTATGCCACTAAGGGACACCATCATCATACTACTGGCCATACACTTACAAACTTTCATAAGGGCTCTGAAGAAAAGAAATATGCATGTATGAAAGAAAGAAACCTGAACAATAATAGAGGGTCAGAGAAAACTTCAAGGAAGCAATATTTAAACTGAGATTTAGAGAATGAATATGAAAAAACTTGGTTAGTGAAGGCAGGAGGAAGCATGTTCCAGGCACAGAAGGCACAGCATATATAAGGAATATAACAGGAACCTAAAAGACTTGAAAGAAGAGTCTCAAACGGAGACTTGTACACCAACATTTGCAACAGTATTCACAATAGCCAAAAGATAGAGATAACATAAATGCCCAATATCAGATAAATGGATAAAAAAAATGTGGCACATACATACAAGGGGTTACTACTCAGGCAGTAGGAGAAATGAAGTCTTGACACCTGCTACAATATGGATGGAACTGGAAGATATCACGATCATGCTGAGTGAAATAAGTCAATTGCAAAAGGACAAATATTGTATGACCTCATTTACACAAAAAGACAAGGAATGGCAAATGTACAGAGAACAAAATTTATTAGTGGTTACCACAGGTGGGAGACAGGAGGAAAGGGGGTATTAACAGTGATGGAAATATCATGTGAATTAAGAGTAGGATGGCATAGCTGATTATTGTAATTGCTATCAATAAGTTGTACACCTATAAAAAGTTAAATTGGCAAATGCTGTGTAATAGATGTATTTACAATAAAAAAAGACTAGATGCTGAGGCTACTTATGTATAACCAAAGACCTCATGGGATTTGGTTTCTTGGTTTGGAGGTTTAGGGTCATGGTTTCATGGGACATCTCAGTTAATTGGCTTAATAACATGTTAGTGCTCCTGTCTACTTCCTAGTTTGATGCGTAGTGCCTGGGGTCTTAAAAGTGTGCAAGCAGCCATCCAAGTCACAACAATTTGTCTCTGTCCAACTGGAACAACAGAGGAAGAAGGAAAGTCAGGAACAGGGGGAGGATATGGAATTCATGGCTAATCGTCTCCATGAAAAACTGCCTCCTTTAATGTGAGATCAGGACTGGATGGTGCCTGGCTACCATTACTGAACATTTTTTTGGTGTGTGTGCGTGTACTTTAAGTGAAAGTATACAGCTCAAGTTAGTTTGTCATACAAAAACTTTTACACACATTGTTATATGACCCTAGTTGCACTCTCTATAATGTGACAGCACACTCCTCCTTTCGAACCCAGATTTCCTGTGTCCATTCAACAAGATCCTGTCCCGTTCTGCCTTCTCATCTTGACTATGGACACCAGTATCATTTTATGTCTTAAAGTCCAGTATAATCTTTGTCAAAAATGTTGGCTTCGGGAATGATTTTAGTTCTAGGTTAACAGAGGGTCTGGGAGCCATATCTTCCAAAATTCATCCAGTCTCAGTCAGACCAGTAAGTTTGAGTTCTGCACCCCCCCCCCCCCCCGCCATTTCTCCTGCTCTGTCAGGGACTCTCTGTTGTGTTCCCTGTCAGGGCAGTCATTGATGGTAGCTGGGCACCATCTAGTTCTTTCGGCCTCAGGCTGACAGAGTCTCTGGTTTATGTGGCCCTTTCTGTCTCTCGGGCTCATATTTTCCTTGTGTCTTTGGTGTTCTTCATTCTCCTTTGCTCCAGGTGTGTTGGGACGAATTGATGCATCTTAGATATTCACTCGATAGCTTATAAGACCCCAGACACCACTCACCAAAGTGGGATGCAGAACCTATTCTTAGTAAAATTTTTCATGCCAATTGACCTAGATGTCCCCTGAAACCATGGTCCCCAGATTACACCCCTGCTACTCTGTCCCTCAAAGTGTTTGGTAGTATTCAGAAAACTTCTTAGTTTTTGGTTTAGTCCAGTTGTGCTGACTTCTCCTATATTGTGTGTTGTCCTTCCCTTCATCTAAGATAATTCTTGTCTACTTCTAGTTAGCGAATACCCCTGTCCCTCCCTTGCCATCCTCATAGCTATCAAAGTTTTCTTCTGTGTTTAAACCTTTTCCTGAGTTCTTATAACAGTGGTCTCATACAATATTTGTTCTTTTGCAATGGACTAATTTCACGCAGCATAATGCCTTCCAGATTCATCCATGTTGTGAGATGTTTCACAGATTCATCTTTGTTCTTTATTGCTGAGTAGTATTCCATTGTATGAATATACCATAATTTGTTTATCTGTTCATCCATCAATGGGCACCTAGGTTGTTTCCATATTTTTGTTATTGTGAACAGTGCTACAGTGAACATGGGTGTGCATATATCAATTCATGTGAGGGCTCTTGTTTCTCTAGGATACATTCCAAGGACTGGGATTGCTGGATCATTTGGTACTTCTACTTCTAGCTTTTTAAGGAAGTGCCAAATTGATGTCCAAAGTGGTTGTACCATCTTACGTTCCCACCAGCAGTGTCTAACTGTTCCAGTCTCTCTACAACCTCTCCAACATTTATTATTTTGTGTTTTTTGGATTAATGCTAGTCTTGCTGGGGTGAGATGGTATCTCATTGTAGTTTTGTTTTGCATTTCTCTGATGGCTAATGATTGTGAGCATTTCCTCATGTAATTTTTAGCCACCTGAACATCTTCTTTGGTGAAGTGCCTGTTCATATCCGTTGCCCATTTTTTAAATGGGTTACTTGTCTTTTTGTGGTTGAGGTTTTGCAATATCTTGTCGACTTTAGAGATTAGACATTGATTGACTATGTCATATCCAAAAATTTTTTCCAAGTCTGTAGGTTGTCTTTTTACTCATTTGGTGAAGTCTTTTGATGAGTGTGTGTTTGGTTTTTAGGAGCTCCCAGTTATCTATCCAGTTTCTCTTCTGGTGTTTATGCATTGTTAGTAATGGTTTCATATTTTGTTTATGCTATGTATTAGGGCTTCTAGCATAGTCCCTATTTTTTCTTCCATGATCTTTGTTATTTTAGATTTTATATTTAAGTCTTTGAGGAGGCAGAGCCAAGATGGCAAACTAGTCAGACACTTCTGGTGAACCCTCTTACAACAAAGACCCAAAAAAACAAGTGAAACGATTACATTTTTGAGAAGCTAGAAGCCCTGAACATCAAAGGCAAAGTTAGAAAATGAACCGAGTGGCAGGGGGTGGGAGATACGGTTCAGAAGCAGAGAGGAGGTGATGGATCTGAATCACCAGGAACCTCTAGGCTGCAGCAGGCTGGTGGTAGCATTCAGCTACAGTTTCCTCAGAGAGAAACAGCCAGCCACACAGCCTACTCACACCTCCAGAACTGGAGAGCAATAGCAGCTCTCAGCAAAAGCTAAGTACTTGCGTATATTTTACTGCACCTCCAGCCCCCAAGCTGGCTTCGGTGGCTGTTGATTTCCCTGGGCCTGAAATAGGTCATATTGCATGCTCTGAGCCATTCTCCTGGCCTTGGAGAAAGAATAAATTCACAATCAGAAAAAGATAATTTGCCAGCTCCACTAACCGGGGGAGCTCAAGACAAAAGCAGTTCCTGTCCAGGCATAAATGGTCCATGGTCATTGACTACCTTTCCCCCCTTCATGGACCTGTGTGGGCCTATTTCAGGAGAACAGGCGTTTGTTGGCAGACTGCAACGGTTTCCACTGCATGGTGGAGAGGTGGGTGTTTGATATTAGACACTGCTTTGCCTATTAAACAGGGTCCTCAGCTACCCATATCAGGGGCCTAAAGACTGGTGGCTCCACTCAGGTCACCCAGCCAACTGCAACAGGGCTCCAAGGATAACTGGTACCTCCAAGTCCTTCAAACCAAAAGCATTGGGTGCCCAAGGTCTGTCTGCAGAACCCACCCACCTGTGTGCTCTAGGGAACAGGGATGTGCTTTCCTCACAAACACTCAGGACAGTTGTCAGCCCTCTGCCTTGTTCAGATCTTGACGCCCTGCTGCAACCAGATACTGGTACCTACCCCAATCACCCCTGCCCCTCTAAGACTGTAGGACAGAGCCTGTACCACACACTTGATGACCAACTACCTGGACACCTAAGCTGAATCCATACAAGAAAAGTGAATGGACTCCTAGGCTCATATACCTGGTAACAGCTCTAGCCATCTGGTGACAGGACGTTAGAGCTTCAAAGGTGAAAATAATCAAGCTAGCTCACTCAGGCAACCTATTTGGGAATATCAAAACAAAATGAATCAAGAAGCTAAGATATAGTAAGCAAACGTAAGCTAAACCAATACAATAACTTACAGATGGCTCAGAGACAATAGTCAATGTCAAATCAAATAAATAAGCAGACCATGATCGTTTCAACAGGCTCTCAAAACAGAGAATCAAGGGCTCTCCTGCATGAAGGTGCCTTTCTGGAATTACTGGATGCAGAATACAAAAGATTAATATATATTTAAGTCTTTGATCCATTTTGAGATAGTTTTTGTGCATGGTGTGAGGTATGGGTCTTGTTTCATTTTTTTTGCAGATGGATGTCCAGTTATGCCAGCAACACTTGTTAAAGAAACTGTCTTTTCCCCATTTAACAGACTTTGGGCCTTTCTCAAGTATAAACTGCTTATAGGTGGATGAATTTACATCTGGATTCTCAATTCTGTCCCCACTTGGTCATGGTAAATTATTTTTTTGCTATGTTGTCAAATTCTGTTGGCTAGAATTCTGTTCCATTGGTCTATGTATCTGTTGTACCAGTACCAGGCTGTTTTGACTACTGTGGCAGTATAATAGATTCTAAAATCAGAGAGTGTGAAGCTTCCCACTTTGTTCTTCTTCAGTAATATTTTACTTATCTGGGGACTCTTCCCTTTCCATATGAAGTTGGCGATTTATTTCTCTGTCTCAGTCAGTTTGTCATACTGTGGGGGCTTGTGTGTTGCTGTGATGCTGGAAGCTATGCCACCGGTATTCAGATACCAGCAGAGTCACCCATGGATGACAGGTTTCACCTGAGCTTCCAGACTAAGACAGACTAGGAAGAAGGACCTGGCAGTCTACTTCTGAAAAGCATTAGCCAGTGAAAACCTTATGAATAGCAGTGGAACATTGTCTGATATAGTGCTGGAAGATGAGCCTGCCAGGTTGGAAGGCACTCAAAAGATGACTGGGGAAGAGCTGCCTCCTCAAAGTAGAGCCGACCTTAATGATGTAGATGGAGTAAAGCTTTCAGGACTTTCATTTGCTGATGTGGCACAACTCAAAATGAGAAGAAACAGCTGCAGAGATTTATTAATAATCGGAACCTGGAATCTACAGAGTATGAATCTAGGAAAATTTGAAATCGTCAAAAATGAAATGGAATGCATAAACATCGATATCCTGGGCATTAGTGAGCTGAAATGGACTGGTATTGGCCATTTTCAATCGGACAATCATATAGTCTACTATGCTGGGAATGACAACTCGAAGAGGAATGGTGTTGCATTCATCCTCAAAAAGAATGTTTCAAGATGTATCCTGAAGTACAACACTGTCAGTGATAGGATAATATCCATATGCCTGTGAGGAAGACCAGTTAATACAACTATTATTCAAATTTACACACCAACCACTAGGGCCAAAGATGAAGAAATAGATTTTTATCAGCTGCTGCAGCCTGAAATTGATGGAACATGCAATCAAGATGCATTGATAATTACCGGCGAATGGAATGCGAACGTTGGAAAGAAAGAAGAAAGATCAGTAGTTGGAAAATATGGCCTTGGTGATAGAAACAATGCCAGAGATTGAATGATAGAATTTTGCAAGACCAACGACTTCTTCATTGCAAATATCTTCTTTCACCAACATAAACGGCGACTGTACACATGGACCTCACCAGATGGAACACACAGAAATCAAATTGATTACATCTGTGGAAAGAGATGATGGAAAAGCTCAATATCATCAGTCAGAACAAGGCCAGGGGCTGACTGTGAAACAGACCATCGATTGCTCATATGCAAGTTCAAGCTGAAACTGAAGAAAATCAGAGCAAGTCCACGAGAGCCAAAATATGACCTTGAGTATATCCCACCTGAATTTAAGAGACCACCTCAAGAATAGATTTGACGCATTGAACACTAGTGACCAAAGGCCAGGCAAGTTGTGGAATGACATCAAGGACATCATCCATGAAGAAAGCAAGAGGTCACTGAAAAGACAGGAAAGAAAGAAAAGACCGAGATGGATGTCAGAGGAGACTCTGAAACTTGCTCTTGAGTGTCCAGCAGCTAAAGCAAAATGAAGAACTGTTGAAGTAGAAGAACTGAACAGAAGATTTCAAAGAGCGGCTTGAGAAGACAAAGTAAAGTATTATAATGACATGTGCAAAGAGCTGGAGATGGAAAACCAAAAGGGAAGAACACGCTCGGCGTTTCTCAAGCTGAAAGAACTGAAGAAAAAATTCAAGCCTCGAGTTGCAATAGTGAAATGACGCAGGAAGCATCAAAAGACGACAGAAGGAATACACAGAGTCATTATACCAAAAAGAATTAGTCGATGCTCAACCATTTCAAGAGGTGGCATATGAACAGGAACCGATGGTACTGAAGGAAGAAGTCCAAGCTGCTCTGAAGGCATTGGTGAAAAACAAGGCTCCAGGAATTGATGGAATATCAATTGAGATGTTTCAACAAACAGATGAAGCCCTGGAGGTGCTCACTCGTCTATGCCAAGAAATATGGAAGACAGCTTCCTGGCCAACTCACTGGAAAAGATCCATATTTCTGCCTCTTCCCAAGAAAGGTGTTCCAACCGAATGTGGAAATTATAGAACAATATCATTAATATCACACACAAGCAAAATTTTGCTGAAGATCATTCAAAAATGGCTGCAGCAGTATATCGACAGGGAACTGTCAGAAATTCAGGCCGGTTTCAGAAGAGGATGTGGAACCAGGGATATCATTGCTAATGTCAGATGGATCCTGGCTGAAAGCAGAGAATACCAGAGGGATGTTTACCTGTGTTTTATTGACTATGCAAAGGCATTCGACTGTGTAGATCATAACAAACTATGGATAACACTGTGAAGAATGGGAATTCCAGAACACTTAATTCTGGTCATGAGGAGCCTTTACATAGATCAAGAGGCTGTTGTTCAGGCAGAACAAGGGGATAGTGATTGGTTTAAAGTCAGGAAATGTGTGCGTCAGGGCTGTATCCTTTCATTATACCTATCCAATCTGTATGCTGAGCAAATCGTCCAAGAAGCTGGACTATATGAAGAAGAACAGGGCATCAGGATTGGAGGAAGACTTATTAACAACCTGCGTTATGCAGATGACAAAACCTTGCTTGCTGAAAGTGAAGAGGATGTGAAGCACTTACTGGTGAAGATCAAAGACCACAGCCTTCAGTATGGATTACACCTCATAACTGGACCAAAAAGCAACATCATGATAACGGGAGAAAAGATTGAACTTGTCAAGAATTTCAATTTACTTGGATCCACGATCAACACCCAGGGAAGCAGCAGTCAAGAAATTAAGAGACGTATTGCATTGGGTAAATCTGAGGCAAGGGACCTCTTCAAAGTGTTGAAGAGCAAAGACATCACCCTGAAGACTAAGGTGCGCATGACCCAAGCCATGGTATATTCAATCACATCATATGCATGTGAAAGCTGAACAATGAATAAGGAAGACCGAAGAAGAGTTGACGCCTTTGAATTGTGGTGTTGGCGAAGAATATTGAATATACCATGGACTGCCAAAAGAACGAACAAATCTGTCTTGTTAGAAGTGCAGCCAGAGTGCTCCTTGGAGGCAAGGATGGTGAGACTGCGTCTTACTTTGGAAGTGTTGTCAGGAGGGATCAGTCCCTGGAGAAGGACATCATGCTTGGCAGAATACAGGGTCAGTAGAAAAAAGGAAGACCCTCAATGAGGTGGATTGACACAGTGGCTGCAACAATGAGCTCAAGCATAACAACGATTGTAAGGATGGTGCAGGACCGGGCAGTGTTTCGTTCTGTTGTGCATAGGGTTGCTATGAGTCAGAACCGACTAGACGGCACCTAACAACAACAACATCTCATTAAACAATGTCATTGAGATTTGGATCCGGATTGCATTTTATCTGTAGATTGCTTTGGGTAGAATTGACATTTTCAAATATTGAGTCTTCTTATCCATGAGCTAGGTATGTTTTTTCCACTTATGTAGGTCTCTTTTGGTTTCTTTCAGTAGTGTCTTGTACTTTTCTTTGTATAGGTCTTTTACATCTCTGGTTAGATTTATTCCTAAGTATTTTATCTTCTTCATGGTTATTGTAAATGGTATTGATTTGGTGATTTCCTCTTTGAAGTTGTCTTTGTTGGTGCAGAGGAATCCAACTGATTTTTTTATGTTTATCTTATATCCCAATGCTTTGCTGAAATCTTCTATTAGTTCCAGTAATTTTCTTTTGGATTCTTTGGGGTTTTCTTTCTATAAGTTCTTATCATCTGCAAATAGTGATACTTTTACTTCTTGCTTACCAATTTGGATGCCTGTTATATCTTTTTCTAGCCTAATTGCTCTGGCTAGGACCTCCAGCACAATGTTGAATAAGAGTGGTGATAAAGGGCATCCTTGTCTGGTTCCTGTTCTCAAGCAGAATGCTTTCAGACTCACTCCATTTAGGATGATGTTGTCTATTGATTGGCTTTGTACAAATGCCCTTTATCATGTTAAGGAATTTCCCTTCTATTTCTGTTTTACTGAGAGTTTTTATTATAAAAGGGTGTTAGACTTTGTCAGTTGCCTTTTCTACATCAATTAATAAGATCATGTGGTTCTTGTCTTTTGTTTTATTTATGTGATGGATTACACTGATTGTTTTTCTAATGTTGATCCATCCCTGCATACCTGATATGAATCTCACTTGATCATGGTGAATTATTTTTTGATATTTGTTGAATTCTATTGGCTAGAATTTTGTTGAGGATTTTTGCATCTGTGTTCATGAGGGATATTGGTCTATAATTTTCTTTTTCTGTGGTGTCTTTACCTGGTTTTAGATTTGGAGTTATGCCAGCTTTATAGAATGAGTTTGGGAGTATTACATTTTTTTCTAAGCTCTGAAATACCTTTGATAGTAGTGGTGTTAATTCCTTTCCAAAAGTGATAGAATTCTCCAGTGAAGCCAATAGGGCCAGGATTTTTTTTTTTTTCTTTTGTGGTGGGAACTTTTAAATTACCTTTTCAATCTCTTCTTTTGTTATAGGTTTATTTAGTTGTTCTACCTCTGTTTGTGTTAGTTTAGGTACGTAGTGTGTTTCTAGAAGTTTGTCCATTTCTTCTAGGTTTTCAAATTTGTTAGAGTACAATTTGTTATAATATTCTGTTATGATTCGTTTAATTTCAGTTGGGTCTGTTGTAATATTGCTCATCTCATTTCTTATTTGGGTTCTTAGCTTCCTCTCCCATTTTTGTTTTGTCAGTTTGGACAGTGGTTTATCAATTTTGTTGATATTTTCAAAGAATCAGCTTTTGGTCTTGTTAACTCTTTCAATTATTTTTCTATTCTCTAACTCATTTAACTCTGCTCTAATTTTTATTATTTGCTTTCTCCTGGTGCCGAAGGGCTTCTTTTGCTGCTATCTTTCTTTTTGTTTGAGTTGTAGGATTAATGTTTTGATTTTGGCCCTTTCTTCTTTTTGGATGTGTGCATTTATTGCTATAAATTGACCTCTGAGTGCTGCTTTTGCTGTGTCCTAAAGTTTCTGGTAGGAAGTGTTTTCATTCTTATTTGTTTCTTTGAATTTCTTTATTCTGTCATTAATTTCTTCTATAACCCAGTAGTTTTTTGAGCAAGGTGTTGTTCAGTTTCCATGAGTTTGATTTTTTTTTTCCTTGCTTTTTCTGTTATTGATTTCTACTTTTATGGCTTCATGGTCAGAAAAGATGCTTTGTAATATTTTGATGCTTTGGGTTCTATTAAGGCTTGCTTTATGGCCTAATATGTGGTTTATTCTAGAGAATGTTCCCTGTGCATTGGAAAAGAAAGTATCCTTGGCTGCTGTTGGGAGGAGTGTTCTGTATATGTCTATGAGATCGAGTTGGTTGATTTAGATTTAGATCTTCCATGTCTTTATTGAGCTTCTTTCTGGGTGTTCTGTCCTTCACCAAAAGGGGTGTGTTGAAAAAAAGCCTCCTATTATTACTGTAGAGCTGTCTATCTCTCTTCAATGATGTTAGAGTTTATGTATTTTGGAGCCCATTGGTTGGGTGGTAATGTCCTCCTGGTATATTGATCCTTCAGTCATTATATAGTGTTCTATTTATCCTTTGTGGTGGTTTTTAGTTTAAAGTCTATTCTATCAGAAATTAATATTGCCACTTCTGCTCTTTTTTGATTGTTGTTTGCTTGATGTATTTTTTTCCACCCTTTGAGTGTTCATTTCTTTGTGTCTTTAAATCTAAGGTGTGTCCCTTGTAGTCAGCATATAGATGGATTATGCTTTTTTATCCATTCTGCCACTCTCTCTTTATTGGTGCATTTAGTCCATTTACATTCAGAGTAATTATTGATAGGCATGAGTTTAGTGCTGTCATTTTGATTGTTTTTGTGTGTGTGTGTTTGACAGTTTCTTTGTTCCATTTAATTTTCTGTGCTGAGTCATTTTTCTTTATGTGTTTTCTTTTCATCCTTGTTGATTTTGTATTTGCTGAGTCTTTATGTTTTTCTCAGTTTTTATTTTGATGTGTAGTATTGTTATTTTACTTTTTGGTTATCTTAATTTTCACCTCTATTTTTCTAAGTTTAAACCAGTCTTTTATTTCTTTATATTGCCTTGACTTCCTTTCCATATGAAAGATCTATGACATTGTTTAGTTTCTCTTTTTTTGTTTTAATCTTGTCATCTTTTAAATATTGATGTCCCCATTTCCCTATTTTCAGTGTTTTAGCTCTTACTTATTTTTATGACTTCCCTATCTGCATGGATATCTGGTTGTTCTGTTCTATATTCTAGTGTTGTGTTGTTGTATGATGTTATTGATTTTCTAACTGGAGGACTCCCTTTAGTATTTCTTGTAATTTTGGTTTGGTCTTTACAAATTGCCTAAACTTCTGTTTATCTGGAAATACCCTAATTTCACCATCATATTTGAGAGACAGTTTTGCTGGATATATAAGTCTTGGCTGGCAATTTTTTTCCTTCAAGGCTTTATATATGTCATCCCATTGCCTTCTTGCCTGCATGGTTTTTGCTGAGTAGTCAGAGTTTAGTCTTATTGACTCTCCTTTGTAGATGACTTTTCATTTATCCTTAAAAAAAAAAAAAGCCCATCTTTTATCCCTAGCCACTCTTAAAATTCTCTCTTGGTTTTGGCAAATTTGATTATAATACGTCTTGGTGAATTTTGGGGGGGATCTACCTTGTGTGGGGTTCAATGAGCTTCTTGGATAGATATCTTCTCATCTTTCACGATGTCAGGGAACTTTTCTGCCAACAAATCTTCAACGATTCTCTCTATTTTCTGTTATTCCCCCATGTTCTGTTACTCTAATCACTCATAGGCTAGAGAGTCCCACGTCATTCTTAGGATTTCTTCATTTTTTAAAATTCTTTTATCTGATTTTTCCTTAAATAAATCGGTGTCAAGTGCTTTATCTTCAGTCTCCCTAATTCAGATATCCATTGATTCAGTTCTGCTCCTCTGGCTTTCTATTGAGTTGTCTAATTCTGAAATTTTAGTGTTTATCTTTTGAATTTAAGTTTGCTGTCTCTCTGTGGATTCTTGCAGCCTGTTACATTTATCATTATGCTCTTGTATAATCTTCTTAAATTCCTCTATTGCTGTCTTTGTGTTCCTTGACTTGTTCTGCATTTTGCCTGATCTCCTTCCTCAACTCTTGAAGAGCTCAGTATATTAATCTTTTTAATTGTACCTCTGATAATTCCAAGAAATTATCTTTCTCTGGAAGGTTTCTTGATTCCTTGTTTTGGGTGCTTGCTGAAGCCATCATAGTCTGCCTCTTTATGTGATTTGATATTGACTGTTGTTGCTGAGTCATCAATAAGTTATTATATTTATTTATTTTGTTTGCTTACTCTTCTAGTGTCTTGTTTTGTTTTGATATGCCCAAATGAGCTAGTTTGATTGTTGGCATCTTTGAAGCTCTTACATCATGTCACCAGGTGGTTAGATCTGTTAGTAGATATGTGAGCCAAGGAGTCCATTTACTTTTCTTGTACGGATTCAGCTCAGATGTCCAGGTAGTCAATCACTAAGTGTGTGGTGCAGGCTCCGATCTATGGTCCTAGATGGGCAGCAGTGATTGGAGTAGGCACAGACATCTGCCTATAGTAGCTGGTCATTCACTGAGCATGCTAAGGGACTGACGGCTGCCCCTGTGTGTCTGGGAGGAAATCATGTTCCTGTCCCCTACAGCATTTAGTTGGGTGGGTTTTGCAGCCACACTATGGGCACCCAATGCTATTGGGTGTAAGGATTGGGAGGCACCATTCTCGGGCCCCTGTCACAAGTGGCTAGGTGGCATAGGTGAAGCCACCAGTCCTCAGGCTTCTGATGTGGGTAGGTGAGGACCCTGCTTAATGGGCAGAGTGGTATCAAAAGTAACGAGTCTGCCACTCCACCTTATAGGTGATACAGTTGAAAATTGGCTTCAGGTATATACCCTGTTGTACTGTGCTAATGAGGGCCTGTGCTGTTGAAATGGGGCCATGCAGGTTTATGCAGGGGCTAAAGGCATTCAAAGTTCATGGACCCCTTATGGCTGTGCCTAGGCAAAGGGGTTGTGCTTGTCTTGAGTTCCTGGCTTAGGGGAGCTGGCAGATTATTTTTCCTATTTGTTAATTTGTTCCCTCCCCAAAACCAGGAAAATGGCTCAGAGTGCACAACAGGTCCTACTTTTGGCCCAGGGGGTGCCACAGTTGCTAAAGCCAGCCTGAGACCTGGTGCAGAGCAGGGAGGGGGCAGGTAAATGCAAGAGAGATTTCTTTTCAAAGGGGGTGCTTTTTGATCCATATGGTAGGTTAGATGCAGGTCTTTTGCCAATTGAGCATCATTTTTCACTGGTTCTGGAGGCTTGAGTGTTCTGTCCACCACTCAGCCTCTCCCAATGTGGAAAACGTATCTCAAGCACCACTCTTTTCCTCATGGCGCATACCAGCTGATCCAGCCTGCAGGGTGCCAGTTCCAACCAGCTCAGGTCTGGCAACTCCTCGCTGCTTCTGAACCATCTCTTCCTCCCCCTGCCACTCAGTCTGATTCCTCAACTTTGCCTTTGATGTTCAGGGCTCCTAGGTTGTCGTATATAATTGATTCACTTGTTTTTTGGGGTCTTTGTTTTTTTTGTTGTAAGAGGGACCACGGAAGTGTCTCACTACTTCACCATCTTGGCTCTACCTCCTGTTACTGAACATTTTGATCAAAGATTCCATAGAAGAATCATGATCAAAAGGGGGGAAATGCAGAATGAAATTCAAATTCTAATGGATTCCAGACTTTGTGGAGCCATGAAGTTTGGATGGGCCCCTGAAACTATTGCCCTGAGATAACCTATAAGCCTTAAACAGAAATATCCCCTGAAGTCTTCTTAAAACCAAACAATAGTTTAGCTTAACTAGTAAAAATGTCTGCCTTGAACATATTGCTTTTTTAAGAACTATGGGGGATCAAAATGACAACAGCAACTCGAAAAATTAGATAGGAATCTTAGGGGGAAGTAAGTTTATGTTAATGGGGGAGGAACAACTCAGGAAAGGAGGATGAGAATGGTAGCACAACTTGAAGAATGTAATCAGTGTCAGTAAATGTTACATGTAGAAGCTGTTGTATTGGTTTATGTTTTGCTGTGTCTATTCTCAACAACAATAAAAAATAAATTATATTTTAAAAAAAGAATGGAACAAGAGAATATATGGTACATTTAAAGAAATGGAAAAAAGGCCAGGGTGGCTGAACCAGAGGAAATAAGGGAAAGAATTTTGTGAGATGAGACTACAGAGATAGAAATAGCCTGACACCAGTTAGTTTAAAATTTTTAGGTAATATCCTAAGACCCCAACAAAGCCGTTAGAATGTTTGAAAAGAGGTATCATGTAACCAGAATTCCTTATGAAAGATAATTTAGGTAATTCAAGCATGCAAATTGAGCTAAACTAAAATGTCTTCCACTAAAAATAAAAAGTGTTAAGTGTACAAAGAACTTATAAAAAAGAAATTAAAGAAAAGAAAATCTCCACGAACTAGGAAAAAAACAAAAGGACTTCCTAGTAGAATCATACAAGGAATAGTAATCCAGAGAGCACTTCAAAGAACTAAAGAAAAATGTGCAACAAAGGACAGGAGATTTGTGCTTGAGCCTATGTTAGTTAAGGAGTTGGAACTGAGATATTTTTATAAAGCAGGGACACTGGAAGCCCTGCCCTATATATAAAAATGCTTAGAAAATTTGTAGAATCTGGCCTAGTGAAACTACGTAGAAACTGAATGTAATACTTCTACAAATACCATCATGTGTGGGACTCCCATCCTAGAAAATACAATCCCAACTAAGAAGAAACTCAGAAACTTAAAAAATAAAAATAAACTCTCATGAGGAAATTGATGCAATAAACTAGATGGTAAGCAACTCCCCTCAAGAACTTGAGAAAACAGTAATTTGAAAAAGACAATAAATTTATAATATTTAAAATTATAAGTGATAGAAGGAATAGAAAACATGACAAAAGAATAGGATGTCAGGGGAGATAACAGATGGATTTGAAAATAAATGAATCATAACTTCTAAAAAGGAAAGCCAGAGTTATTAAAATAAAAACAAACTGTTGAAACAACAGATTATACATTGCAGAAGAAAGGATGTTGAGTTAGAATATAGATCAGATCTGTATGGATCAAAGAAAGCATATAAAATGGAAAATATAAAAGACAATGAGATTGGAATTAGTAGAAATTAAAGCTAGAAAGTAAAGAAAGGATGAAGGAGAGGAAAA
Organism: Loxodonta africana; assembly: GCF_030014295.1. Lineage (NCBI taxonomy): Eukaryota > Metazoa > Chordata > Mammalia > Proboscidea > Elephantidae > Loxodonta > Loxodonta africana. The sequence continues at coordinate 51,323,902 of NC_087363.1, read as the reverse complement.
TATTTAAGGATTTTCTAGAGTGATCACAAAGACATGTATTCTTATTTTGAAGAACACCAAAACCACATCATTATAAATGAAAATTAATAACAGAACTAAGTATATCATAGTGAAACTGAAGAATACTAGAGACAAAAGATGATTCCTGGTTTCTGGCTTGCCCGCTGTGATGAATGGTGGGGTTGTTCACTGAGAAATAGAACAAAGGAAACAGAGCACATTAGAGCTGGTAAAGTCAATTTTGAACTTCTTCAGCTGTATGTACCCTTAAGCCAGTCATGTGGTAAAGTCTAGTAGGCAGTGGAATATGCAGGTATGGATCTGAAAGGGGAGGTCTGGGCTAGAGATAATTTGCTTTTCACATGAGTAGAGGAAAAATCAAGTTGTTTGTATGGGTAAAACGATGTAGAAAAAGGACTGCGGTAAGGGCCCGGGACTTTCAGGAATACCTATAATGCCTGATAAAAGTAGATAAATATATAAAAGAAATGTAGAAGAATTCCCAGAGTAGAAGAAAAACCAATGGAATATATGTGAAGGCAAAATACCAAGTGAAGATATTCATCTATATTCTCCTATATTTGCAATTTATAAGACCATCTCTGAGTTTAATAACATCACGTTATTCTAACATTCTTCTCCTAGAATTTAATGTTAAAATTAATGTACATCCTTGGATATTTTACTATATGTGGCCATCAGGATCCTACAGAAATAATGAGTATTGAATATTTTCACTTCATTTCTCTAGAGATTTTAGACATTGTTATCCTCTAAGTTAGAATTCTACAAACTTCTTCTATAAAAGGCCAGATAGTAAATATTTTAGGTTTTGGGGGCCACAGGTCTCTGTTGCCTACTACTTAACTCTGCAGAAACAGGCAATACAGAAATAATGAATGTAGCTATATGCCAATAAAACTTTATTTACGAAAAGCAGGTGGTGGGCCAGGGACTGTAAACACATGAGGTCTTCGGGATTTGCCGTAGGACAGACCATGAACTGTTTTAAATAATTTTCCCTCTGAATTAATAACATTTGCATACACAGTATTTATTTTTCTTTTTCCATATTTCTGTTAGATCAAGAAAGTCCCGTTATTTTTCACCCAAAATACAATAAAGAAAATACTATTGATGCAAACTATGTGATAGAAGAATATAGATTTAATTTGAAAATATCTAACTGCAAACTATATGAAGAGCAATGAAAGAATACAAATAGCAATTTTTTGATTAAGGAGTATGCTTTATATATGCCAAAAGGGAAATGACATAGAAAATCAACCTGATAAAAGAAGGGAAACTATAAAAGAATTCATGATCCGCGTAATAAAACTAAAGTGTCTTTTTTTCTTCTTCTTTTTTTGCAAGTACCAAGACATCACATGAATACTTGTAAATAATTCTAGGGGATAAAAGTCATAATAATAAAGGAGATAGCCCCCAAAATGAAAATATCGTGTGTGCATACTCATATACACACACATACACACACACACACACACATTATTATAGTTTGGAGCTATCTGGAGGATTAAGGAATCTCCGTAGAAAAATGCACCTAAAACTTAAAAAATAAAAATTGACAGTTACATAATTTTTTAAACGTATTTTCAAATTCATATGTAACAAAAGACTAAATATATTAATATATCCTGTTTTGTCTCCATGTTGCAAATAAAGTAATTGCATTGCTTTTTTAAAGAGCAAAACTGTCTTCCAGGAAGGTGGAGTAAACATATTTGTCCCTATTCTTCCATTAAGTACAATTAAAATCCTATTTATTACATGTAAATCAAACATAAGCCAGCTCTCAAGGGTGGAGAGAAGAAGTTTGGTTGGCTAGGGACTTCAGGGTCCAGGGAGCAACCTGGTGGTAAGTTTTTTGGGTTTTCGTTTTCCCTCATTATACCAGGCTGCCACTCTGGATCGCTATGAGTCGGAATCGACTCGACAGCAATGGGTTTGGGTTTTGGTTTTTGGGCCACTCTGGATACGCCAAGAGTCACAGACAAAAAACTCAACAAAGTCTGCTCTCTTTAGCCAAAGGACCAGGAACAGAGCAGTTTAGCAAAACAGAAACCATTTTGAAAATAACTGCTTTACTCCAGCCAAACACCATATAAAAAACTGTGGCCTCACCCACACCCACACCAGCAAAGGTGGAGTTGGGGACCTAGATGTCCATTCTCCCCAGGCTGTAATGAAGTGCCCCAACACCTCCACCCCCATGCAGTTGGGTGTCAGAGATGGCTGAGGAGGGAGCCAGGATTTTCATCCCTACCATGTGGTAAGGAGGCCCATTCCCCACCCACCCCCACCCATTCCTTCACCTGTTAGTGAAGACCACATAGGGAGTCTGGACTTCTACCCCAAGCCAACAGTAATGAAATGTCCCTCCTCCTCTACCTTGGGTGGTAGTAGAGGAGGCCTAGTAGGCAGTCAGTGTTAAGAGACTACCTCTCTTGGTTTCAGTGGATGTCATATGGGGGTTGGTAATAAGGTGCTTCAGCCCCTACCAGCCGCAGAGGTATCAATGGAGGCCTGGTGGGGAGCCTGTACTCCTAACTCCACTCAGAGAAGCTTCTACCTCCTTGGATGTCAACAGAAACCCAGTGGGAAATCTGGATATCTACCCCGCAGCTGGCTGTAATGAGGAAGCATCACCCCTTCTATCATTACAGTGTCAGAGGAAACCGACAAAAGCAGAAGGTTTAAACAAGATCCTAACTCATAATATGATACAAACATACTTAATACAAATGAAAATACGGAAAGTTCCAGCAAACAAATAGAACGTCTCAGTAAAGAAATAAGAAGAACCAATGGAAACTTTAGAACTGTAAAAATGTAGTAACTGAATTAAAAATTCAATGAATAGGATGAACTGCACAATGGAAGGGATAGAGAAATTAATCAGCGAACTAAAACACAGAACAAAAATTACCTCATCTTAAAACAGAGAAAGTAAAGTGGGGAAAAAATGAATAGAGCTGAGTGAAAAAAGCCAACTCCAAAAGGTTCCATACTTTATGATTCCATTTATACAATATATACGACAATCTTGAGATGACAAAATTATAGAAATGGAGAACAGAGTAGTGGTTGCCCGGGGTCAGGAATGATGGTGGGGGGAGAGGAAGTAGAGAGTGACTAATATTAAAAGGGCAGCAGGAGAGATTGCTGTGGTGGTGGGAACTTCCTATATCTCCACTAATCAGTGTCGAAACCCTAGTTATGATATTCTATAGTTTTGTAAGTTTTCCTTGTGAGAAACTGAGTGAAGGATACACAGGACCTCTCAATTATTTCTTACGGTTGCATGTGAATCTACAATGATCTCAAAATAAAACTTTATTTAATATTAAACTGATCATTTGTTGTTTAGAACAATACCATAGAGCTTCTTGATGCTATTAGGATAAGGCAGAACTATTCATTTTGATTAAAGGAACTGCATGACCTGCCCCCCCAATTTCTTCTCTGGCCTACCCTTGCATTATGCCCCTTCTTTCCACCATACCAGCCCCCCAGGGCCATACTATCTGCCAACCTTGCTCCTGCTTCTGGGCTTTTTCTTGGGCTCTTCTGGAAGTATGGAGCCAACTTAACTTCCTTCATTGGACCTCATTGTTGTCAAGTCTATTCTAATTCATAATGACCCCACAGGAGAGAGTTGAACTTTCCCCACAGGCTTTCCAAGGCTGTAAATCTTTATAGAAGCAGACTGCCACAACTTTCTCCCATGGAGAGCCTGGTGGGTTCAAACTCCCCACCTTTCAGTTAGCAGCCAAGAGCTTTAACCACTGCACCACCAGGTCTCCTACCTCCTTCATTAGCCTTTTTTTGCCCCTTCATATCTCTAATCAGGATTTATTTCTTTTCTTTCAGTTATTGCTTGAAGATTTGCTGCTATTAAAGGATTGAGACCATAGGACTAAATCAAACAGTAATCCCTTAGTGGCCTTGGGTATTTCACTTGTAGCACTTGTTACAGTCACAATTTTTAAAATATATTTATAATCATGTGTTTAATATTTGTCCTCTCTCCGTAGAATGTGACATCTATGAAGGCAAAAACCATGTCAGGTGTTGTTCACCACTGAATCCCAAAACCTACCACCATGGTGGGCATGTAATTGGTACTTGCTAAATATTAGTGGAGTTAATGAACATAATTCTTGTTATTATTTTATGCAGTGATCTATCCTAAGAAATTGTGTGCCATACCTAAGAATCTCAGGATGTCAGATAAGTGATTGTTTGTTGCTTGAGCAGATGGCTATGATTTGCACATTGATATAGAGCTAGCATTTAACATCCTCCTGGCCTACTAATGTAGATCAATTATTGGTCTTCATTATATATCTCACATTGCAAGTTCAACAAATATATTTCTGGTTAATAATAAACTAATAGTAGCATCTAGTATTTCAGTACTTAATTTGATTTAGGTATTTTATTATCTTATTTTGCAAATGAGGAAAATTAACTTTAGGAATATTTGATAACTACTGTTACAAAATAAAATAATCAACATAAAGAAAACAAAAATCCTCACAACTGTACCAATAAACAGCATCATGCCTGCCTTGGTTATCTACTGCTGCTATACAGGAATACCATAAGTGGATAGCTTTAACAAAGAGAATTTTGTTCTGTCACAGTTTAGGAGGCTAAAAGTTCTAATTCGGGGTGCCAGCTCCAGGGGAAAGCTTTCTCTGTCAGCTCTGGGGGAAGGTCCTTGTCATCAATCTTCCCCTTCTCTAGGAGCTTCTCCACGCAAGAACCCCAGGCTCAAAGGATGCACTCTGCTCCTGGTGCTGTTTTTTTGGTGGTTTGATATTCTCCTGTCTGCTCGCTTCTCTCTTTTGTATCTCAGAAGACATTGATCTAAGACACAACCTAATCTTGTAGATTGAGTCCTGCCTCATTAACATAACTGCCTCTAATCCTGCCTATTACATCAATGGATTTACAACATATAGGAAAATTGCATTAGAGAACAAAATGGTGGACAATCGCACAATACTGGGAATCATGGCCTAGCTAAGTTGACCCACAATTCAACCCATAACAATGATAAACAGAGAAAATACTGAAGTCGTCAAGGATTTCATTTTAGTCAGGTCCACAATCAATGCCTATGGAAGCAGCAGTCGAGAAAGCAAATGGCATATTGCCTTGGGCAAATCTGATGCAAAAGATTTCTTTAAAGTGTTAAAAACAAAGGTGTCACTTTGAGGACTAAGGTGTACCTGACACAAGGCATGGTATTTTCAGTCACCTCATATGTATAGGAAAGCTAAACAATGAATAAGAAAGACTGAAGAATTGATGCCTTTGAATTATGGCATTATCAGAAAATATTGAATATACCATGGACTGGCAGAAGAGCAAAGAAATCTATTTTAGAAGAAGTAAATCCAGACTGTTCCTTAGAAGTGAGGATGGCGAGACTTCATCTCACTTACTTTGGACATGTTATCAGGAGGGACCAGCTGCTGAAGAAGGACATCATGCTTAGTGAAGTAGAGGGTCAGCAAAAAAAAAAAGAAGACCTCAATGAGATGGATTGACACAATGGCTGCATCAATGGTCTCAAACGTAGCAACAATCGTGAGGATGGCGCAAGCCCAGGCGACATTTCCTTCTGTTATACATGGGGTCTCTATGACTCAGAACTGATTCGGTGGGCACCTAACAACAACAACTGTGTATGCTAAGGCTACACATCTCATTCTCCATGGATCTGTGACTGAATTAAGCTTCTTTAATGAAAAGTATAATCTTGGGGTTTCAAAACTGTGAGAATGTGCAAAGACTCTGGTTTTCAAAAAACCAAGAAGTAAATTCTCCAAGGTTAAAACATTTTTTTTTTGTGAAACAATGAATATCACAGACCATACAATTCTATGTTTACCTTTCCTTTACTACAGTGTACCGGGGGCGGGGGGGGTTTCACATTAAACAAGTTGTCATCAAGTTGATTCTGATTCATGGTGACTTTATGTGTGTCTTTGTAGAGCTGTGCTCTATAGGGTTTTCAGTGGCTGATTTTTCAGAAGTAGGTTTCCAAGCCTTTCTTCTGAGGAGCCTCTGGGTAGACTGCAATCTTCAAACTTTCAATTAGCAGTCAAGTGTGTTAACTGTTTACACCATACCAAAAACAAAAACAATCCAAACCCAGTGCTGTTGAGTTGATTCGTACTCATAGCGACCTTATAGGACAGAGTAGAACTGCCCCATAGACTTTCCAAGGAGTGCCTGTCAGATTTGAACTGCTGACCCTTTGGTTAGCAACCGTAGCACTTAACCAGTATGCCACCAGGGTTTCCTTATACCACAGGGGGACCCCCTTTTCACATTGCATTGGGTAAAATTGTATAGAAATACATTTGATCCTGCATCTAAAATTGAATTTAGATTACTTCTGATATTAAGTGAACTAGAGCTATTTGTCCTCTTTCTCTCTCTGTGTGTCTGTCTTTCTGTCTATATAAAATTCTATTCCCATTTGAAGAATTGTGTATGTCATTCTTTTTCTCACAATAATATCTTAACTCTTAAGAAAATGAAAAATAAATATTGAAAACTTTGAAGAAGTGTTATATTGTCAAATTTTAAGTTTTGGTAATGCTCTTTTAAACCCCTAATGTAGGGACTTGAGCTGTTTTGTTCACCACTGAATCCCCAGCACCTACAACAGTGCTCAGAACTTGTAGGTACTTAGCAAATAAAAATTGAAAGAATTCATGGAAAACCAAAACATCACTATTGAGTAATCCTTAATTTTTTACATCTCATAGAACGTCATCAAAATAATTGTTTACTATTCACAAAGACATGGCACTATAAAATTTCTTCTTATTTATCCCAAAGAATCCCAACTTTATGACCTCTTCTGAAATTACTTTTCCCAACTTAATTTAGGGAAAAGTACATTTTCCCCCAAGCCCTTTCATTGATCTGCTAAAAAGCCTCCAGTATCCATTCTTTTCTAAAAAGAATTCTCCACAAAACTGTTAATAAAAGCAGCCTATTTTTTATAGTTATAGATTAGACTCGAGCTGTATGAAAAATACAAAAATCAACCACCAGTAATTAATAGCCTTACACAGGCTTTGTAGTATTCTTTTTGAGTCTTATCTAATTGTATCTAATCCCACATCAGTAGGTTTCTCAAGCCTTTGCCTAATGAAAGATTTTATCATAAGTTCACAAAATGGACTGTGAGAGTTACTTTTTTTTTTCTTTCTCATCCCTCCAAGACATTTTTATCCTTTCCCTTTTTTAAAGAAATTACATTTTACTTTGTTCTTCTTTAATGTTTGCCAAAATCATGACCATTAACCAAACTCAACAATAACAGAAGCTAAGAACAAAACTAAGTACTCAATACATGTCCCAGGTGGCATCATAATTTATTCTAGTCTTGAATATTCTACTATACTACTGTTTTTTCCTTCCACTCTTTCCTAAAGTTATAAGACTTTTAAAATAAGTTTCTATGAAAGAATGAGCTGAAATCAACTCTGTGGCACACAACAACGGCAACGTGGAGGAAATAATTTTATTTAGGTGAGACTTATTGTGAAAATCCAGTAACGTTATTATACTTCTACTTTGATTTTTTTTTTTTTTCTAAATTTTATTTGTTTTGGTTTGGTGTTGAGAATATATACAGCAAAAAACATACACCAATTAAACAGTTTCTAGATGTGCAATTTAGTGACATTGATTACCTTCTTCGAGTTGTGCAACCATTCCTACCTTCCTTTTCTGAGTTGTTCCTGCTTCATTAACATAAACTCATTGCCCCCTTAAGGTTCCTGTCTAATCTTTCGAGTTGCTGGTGTCACTTTGATCTCATGTAGAATGTTTTTAAAAGAGCATAATGCTCAAGATAGACTTTTTTTTTTTTTTTTTTTAACTATTTAAGCTGAACTACTGTTCAGTTTTAAGATGACTTCAGGGAATTTTTTTGGTTTAAGGTTTAAAGATTATCTCAGGGCAATAGTTTCAGGGGTTCATCTACCCTCCAGGGCTCCAGAAAGTCTACAGTCCGTGACAATTTAAAATTTTATTCTGCATTTTCCCCCTTTTGATCAGAATTCTTCCGTGGACTCTTTGATCAAAATGTTAAGTAATGGTAGCTGGGCACCATCCAGTTCTTCCATTCTCATGGTAATGGAGGCAGTTGTTCATGGAGGCAAGTAGTCACACATTTCATATCCTCCTCCTATTCCTGACTCTCCTTCTTCTTCTGTTGTTCCAGATGAATAGAGAAAAATTGTTCTGCCATGGATGGCTGCTTGCAAGCTTTTAAGTCCCCAAGCACTCACTACTCATCAAACTAGGAGATAGAACAGAATCACTAAACATGTTATTAGGCCAGTGAACTGGGATGTCCCATGAAACCATGACCCTACACCTCCAAACCAAGGAACCAAATCCCATGAGGTGTTTGGTGGTACACAATCAGTCTCAGACGCTATTGTTTTTTTGTAAATACAGCTATCACAAACTTTTGGCAATTTAACGTTTTACAAGCGTACAACTTATTGACAGCAATTTCAGTAATTGGATATGCAACCCTACCCTTAGTCAATGCGATTTTTCCATCACCATTAACTCCCACTTCCACTACCCCCTGCCACCCCTGGTAACCACTAATAATCTTTGTTCTCTATACATTTGCCTTTTCTTGTCTTTTTATGTGAGGTCATACAATATTTGTCCTTCCATAATTGGCTTACTTCACTGCACATAATGTCTTCAAGTTCCATCCATACCATGTCATATATCAAGACTTCATTCCTCGTCCTAGCTTAGTAGTATCCCATTGTATGTATGTAGCACATTTTGTTTATCCATTCATCTGCTGATGGGCATTTAGGTTGTTTCCACCTTTTGGCAACTGAAATAGTGCTGCAGTGAACATTGGTATACACACCTTTTTGTGAGTCTCTGCTTTCAAGTCTTTTGGGTATATATCTAAGAGTAGCATGCTAAGTAATATGGAAATTCTATTTGGTTTTTTGAGGGACCACCACAGTTTTCTACAGTGGCTGTACTATATTCCATTCCCACTAGCAGTGGATAAAGGATTTCAATTTCCCCACATCCTTGGCAACATTTGTTATTTTCTGTTTTTTTTTTTTTCTTTTTTAATCTTAGCCATCTGTTATGAATTGAATTGTATCCCCCCAAAACATGTGTCAACTTAGCTAGGCCACGATTCCCAGTATTGTGTGGTTGCCCACCATTTTGTGATCTGATGTGATTATCCTAAAACAAACAAACAAAAAAAAATTGTGTGGTTGTCCACCATTTTCTGAATCTGGTGTGATTATCCTATGTGTTGTAAATCCTAACCTCTATGATGTTAATGAGGCAAGGTTAGAGGCAGTTATGTTAATGAGGCAGGACTCAATCTACAGGATTAGGTTGTATCATGAGCCAGTCTCTTTTGATATATAAAAGAGAATTGAGGAGAGAGCAACCTCATTAGCACCAGGAAAGAAGCACTGGGAACAGAGTGTATCCCTCTGACTGGGGTCCCTTCACTGAGAAGATCCTAGACTAGGGGAAGATTGATGACAGAACCTTCCCCCAGAGCTGACAGAGAGAGAAAGCCTTCCCTTGAGCTGGCACCCTGACTATGGACTTCTGGCCTCCTAAACTGTGAGAGAATAAATTTCTGTTTATTAAAACCAACCACTTCTGGTATTTCTGTTAACTAAGACACTGTCCTAGTGGGAGTGAAATGGTATCTCACTGTGGTTTTGATTTGCATCTCTATGATGGCTAATGACACTAAGCATCTTTTCGAGTGTTTGATAGCTATTTGAATGTCCTCTTCAGTGTAATGTCTATTGAAGTCCTTTGCCCACTTTATAATTGAGTTATTTGTCTTTTTGTTGTTTAGTTGTTGTATTTTAATCTTTTTTATAACTTTAATTATGTTTTATATTTTTAAGTAAATACATAATTGATTCTAGAGTAGGGGAAATGTACATACTATTGTCTAAAATGGGGAAAAAATTAATTTAGGAACATCACATAGTTTAGGAAACTGGTTATATACCTATTTCTAGATAACAGTCTTTAATCTTATAATTATTTTTCTTTCAATCATTGATTGAAGATTTGCCGCTATTGTGGGGGCTCAGAAAACAACCCAAGAGTTTTAGGGAATTCTTCATTACTCCATAGTGAATATTAAATTTATAGAAACAAAATGGAAATTACAATAAAACACAAATTACCATATTACTTTGTTGTGCCAACGAATTTTAGGATTTTGAGAACCAAGCTTTCAGGCATATAATCATAATATGTCTAAATATCCAAAATTTTAAATTTGATCACATAACAGATGTACTCCATTACTTTTTTTAAATTACAGATGAATTTGTTTTGTTTCTCCCAGTGGAGATTTTTGAGTATTTAATTAACGGCCTTATTGACCCATCATTAAATTCAAAGAAGCATATCTAATGTGAACACTTAAATGTAATGTCACTCATTAGTCTTTAATGAAGAGAAACTTATTCTTTCTCTAAAGAACAGCTGTAAAAATAGTATCTGTCACCTACAAAATTATATAGTCCCAAGATTATCAATGTGCATTTAATGACTTTGAAATATGTCTTTGCAACATTTACTATACACGTTTCTTTCTCTTTGGTTTCACCTGTAAAGAAGTTAATTGAAGCCAGAAAGCATGGAATTCTCTCACACCCAGAATACCGTGCTGAAGCAAAAGCTGAATTTTCCCAGTTACCTGTAACAGATTCAGCATAAAGTCATTTGGCTTTCTATACCAAAAATTCTCTTATTTGTCCTGTACCTTGATAGCAGTTTTCATAATGCCTGAGCCATAAAATCTGTCATTAGACAGTTAAAATTCATCTGGAGCTCTATTTCCAAGGATCTACTCAACAAGAAAATTGATTTTAATGCCTGTGCCATTTCCTGACTCTGCAAGATGTAACTCAGAATAAAGTAAGGTGAATTGCAGTTGATTCACTAGTGTTGTATCACCATCACCATCACCATCACGTCATCATCATCACCATCATCATCATCATCACACACAATCACCATGGACACTGTCATTCTTTAAAACATACTTAGGTCTATTATACGGTGGATTTCAACGTTCTATGTATTTGACTGCCAGGTCATGTTAGCACTCTCAAATCTATATATATATATTTTTTAAGGACAAATATCAAGCTAATGGTTTCTGCTGATACTCAGCTAAACACCTGGACAAATCAAAAAAGGCAATCAGTTATTTTTTATTGTGCTTTTAGATTTTAACTGGGAGGATTAGTGTCACATAGGTAGAGTTTTGGTGTGTTCTTTTGTATATGACAACCTTGTTAAGACACAATTCATCATAAATTAAAATTCAATATTAAGTGCCTTCTCACAGTGCATCTGACATGTTTTAATTACAGAAATACCTGAAATATTTCATCATAGGCATATTTGCATATATACTGTCTCCATGGCATACCTCCATGAATGACACAATAGCACTACTTGGTTTATTTATTCATTCAACAAATATTAGTTTTGTGTCTCTTGTGCTAGACATAGTGCTATGCTCTGCAGGTGCCATAGTGTAGAGATTCACATTTATGCATATGAATGCAAATACTTCAAAAGTAGAATTTTGTATTTTTCCCCTAATTTGGGAAAATGCTATTCTTTATACTCTAAGTATTTTTTTCTTGTAATAGGAATGTGAACTAAAATAAAATAAGTAGTTGTATTACATCAGGAACTACTACCAACATTCAACAAAGAGTTAGATATTGTGTCTTCTGTCCTTTGTCATCCAGCTGCTCTACCACCTTGCTCAAGACTGTTCATAGGTAGTGTTCAAAAACATTTATTAATTGATTGAATAAAGGGAGTTAGGCAAAGTCCCTTCATTTTCAATGCAATATGAGTGTTTAAATTTTTCTTAAGGCCACTTGGACATATGCAATTTTCAATATAAGGCAAAATATTTTACAGCTACTTAATTTAATGAGTATTTTTAAAGTATGCATTATATGCAAGGCTGATAGGATGTCATGTTGCATCACTCTTGAAGCGTTCCCTCAAGTATCGCTTTCTACCTTCCCCACATCCCTGACCCCACTCCACCCACATCAAACAACTTTGTTGTTGTTGTTAGTTGCCATTGATTCTGACTAATGGTGATCTCATACGTGCAAAGTAGAAAGGCTCAATAGGGTTTTTAGATTGTGACATTTGAGAAGCAGATCACCAGGCCTGTCTTCTGAGACTTCTGGGTGGGTTCAAACTACCAACCTTTTGGATAATAGTTGAGCGCTTAACCACTTATGCAACGTAGGGACTCCTCAAACAACCTTAATATCTGGAAAGTACATACTCATGTTTCAAGGCTCTGCTAAAATTTTACTTTCCCTATGAAATGTCCTGTTTTCCCCTTGTACAATTGACTGCTCCCTATTTTGTTTCACTACTCTATCTTCTTTTCATTTATATTGAAATAATACTATTTATATTGTGTTTATTTTGTTATATGTGAAATATACATAGAAGCCAGATAGCCTCATGGTAGTGCCTCAAATATAGTTGCATTCAACATATAATCCTACACATAGAAGAAAATTAATATTAATTCACATTCATGTTAAGTCTTCTAGGGAAATGCGGAAAAGAAAATTAAATTTCTAAAACATATAGAACTTTAATAAATATATTGCCCTCATTTTTGCAACATTCAATATCCCGCATTCAGGATTGACAATGTCCAGAAATTCTCTTGGTCAAAAGTCAAATAAGTAGGGGATTGCAGGGTGCTAAATTTTTTTTTTTTTTTAAAGATGATGAGTGTGTAGTTAAAATGATTGACCATGAGCTTCTGGATAGGAAAGTGGTTGATAGACAGGAAAAATATAACGCATGCATAGTTCAAATGTGGGGCAGTCATGGTTCAGTGGTAGAATCCTCCCCTTTCTTGTGGGAGACCTGGGTTCAATTCCCAAGTAATATACCTCACACACAGCCACCATTCATCTCTCGGGGGAAGCTTGCACATTGCTATGATAATGAATGGGTTCCGACAGAACTTCCAGACTAACAATAGCAACTGACAACAATGGTGTGAAGGCCAGAATCTTCACCATAACTTTTTAGTTAAGGCTGTTTTTATTTCGAATGACAGAAATCTATATTAACCTGACTTGGCTACGTCACTGTTAAGTCTAGGAACAGTCTTCAGGCATTCCTGGATTCAGACCTTCAGACAGTGTTATCAAGAACCATAGGATGGTTTCAGTCTCAGCAAGGTTTTTTCCACTTTTTTTTTAGAGCCTACAGATCAGGGTCTGCCTTCAACCAGCTTAACAGCTCTAGTAGAAAGAAACCTTCTTCCCAGAAAAATTTGCAGGATTATTGCTTAATCTCTTTGCTTGGGGCACCCAAATTATGAGTACCCAGCTGCACCACATGAGTGTTCTAGGAGGTGATCAGCCCCATCTGAAATACATGGACTGAGAGAAATGGAATAATTTCCACAAACTGAAACCAAGGAGAAAGAAAGGCTGGTCAGGCAAAGGCAACAAATGTGTACTATGCCTCACATGTAGACAGATACTGTTTTACCAAGTTTTTCACGCTAAAATACCCAATGGAGCCCATAATATAAAAAGACACATTATCAATCATCTACAGAAATTTCTCACATTTCACATTTTAAGAAGTTCAGTTTCCTTTCAGTTACATTTTCATATCAATGGTATGAATTATACCTTTTGAAACCTTAGTTGCCATGCTCTGTTGACTAAAAAGAGCAAATGACTCACCTGAAATAGACTCTCTCTCTCTCTCCATCCTTCTGCACTCTACATCTCTATATGCATATAGATCATATATATAATGCATTTCAGTTCTTCTCATAGTGCCCATTAAGGACAGTTAGTATATATGGTACCACTTCGTACAGCTCAGTAAATTTATTGAACTTTTCACTGGGCCTAATTCATTTTCTATCTCTTACTTCCTCTGTGCTGTTCCAAGTATGAATGTGTGTGCACACAGAATCTTTGCCTGTGTAAACATCCCCACCTCTTATGTGTGGAAATGACTTTGCATTTGTATGAATTTTCTTCTCCCTGTGCTCGCACGTCTTTCATTTATCTCCAAATTCTCTCTCTACCTGGCCCACTCCTCCAAGTTTAGAGATATTCTTAAATATTTCCCCCTTGTGGAGTCCCTGTGTGGTGCAAACGTTCAAAGCGGCCAGCTGTTAAGCATAAATTCGGAGGTTAGAGTACACCCAGAGGTGCCTTGGGTGAAAGCCTGGTGCTCTGCTTCCAAAAAATCAGCCATTGAAAACCTAATGGAGCACAGTTCTACTCTGACACATGTGGTGTCACCAGGAGGCAGTTTTTTTTTTTTTTTTAATCTCCAGCCTCAAGGACAGTGTCTCATACATAGTAGGCTTTCAGTAAATAGTTGCTAAAGGAAGAAAGTGGCACAGTGGTTAAGAGCTATGGCTGCTAACCAAAAGGTGGGCAGTTCGAATCCACCAACCGCTCTTAGGAGACCATATGGGGCAGTTTTACTCTGTTCCATAGGGTCACTATGAATCGGAATCGACTTGATGGCAACAGGTTTTGTTTTTTTAAGAGAAGAAAGTGAATAAAAGTCTATTTGTAGCATATCTTATAGCATGACAAGTTCTCAATACATGATATTTGGGTATTTGTAAATACTTTCCAGTCTTAGCACTAATTTTGCTTCTTCCACTCACTTCCTATAGTAGCAATATGGCCATGTACTCCTCAGGCACAGATGTGTGACCGGTGTGGTGATATTTGTTCTACATATGAGGCAATTTATAAATAAGGATAATTCGAACCTTGTGATTTATTTCCTCCAGCATTCCACCAAGATTAAAGTATAAATTTAGGAAACTATATAAAGGAAATGATACAGGGTTAAATGGAGAAGGGGGAGTTCTCCCTGTTGTTGTTAGGTGCGATCAGATGGGTTCTGACTTACAGCGACCCCACGTACAACAGAACGAAACACTGCCCGGTCCTTTGCCATCCTCACAATCGTTGTTATGCTTGAGCCTGTTGTTGCAGCCACTGTGTCAGTCCATCTTGTTGAGGGTCTTCCTCTTTTTCACTGACCCCCTACTTTACCAAGCACGATGTCCTTCTCCAGGGACTGATTCCTTCTGATAACATGTCCAAAGTATGCGAGACGTAGTCTCACCATCCTTGCTTCTAAGGAGCATTCTGGTTTGTACTCTTCCAGGACAGATTTGTTCATTCTTTTGGCAGTTCATGGTATATTCAATATTCATTGCCAACATCACAATTCAAAGGCGTCAGTTCTTCTTCTTTCTTCCTCATTTGTTGTCCAGCTTTCATATGCATATGAGGTGAATGAAAACACCATGGCTTGGGTCAGGCACACCTTTGTCTTCAAGGTGACATTTTTGTTTTTTAACTAAGATTAAAGTATAAATTTAGGAAACCATATAAAGAAATGATACAGAGTTAAATGAGTTGTATGGAGGGAATCTTCTCCCTAGCCATTACTATGGTTTAAAAATGGCAGTTCACATACAGTAAGATTTGGAGTATGCTATAAGACTTAAGGAAACCCTGGTGGCGTAGTGGTTAAGTACTACGGCTGCTAACCAAAGGGTTAGCAGTTCAAATCCACCAGGCACTCTTTGGAAACTCTATGGGGCAGTTCTACTCTGTCCTATAGGGTTGCTATTAGTCGGAATTGACTCGATGGCACTGGGTTTTGGTTTTATAAGACTTAAAGTAATTTTGTTCAAGTCAGACATGTGACTTATTACTCAATATCTACAAGGTGTATCATTCTTTCTTACTCACTGACTTACTGTATGAATTTATGAGTTACACTTAGGAGTTTTATCCTTCTTTGTACTTAAAACACACTGCAAGTCTTAACACTCAAAACACCCTGCAATTTGACTGCCACACTTTCCATTAATCCAAAGCCACCTTGATCTTGTTCAGATTCATAAGTCAAGTGGAAGTCAAGAGCAAAAGAGAAAGGAAAGGAATCAGAAGTAGTTTCACACTGAACTACCTTCTAAGATACTTTGTGCTATTTTGGAGTGTGGAAGTTGCAACAGCATCAAATGCCTTTCTACCCAGACCAAGGCCTTATTGAGCTGTAATATTCTTGACAATCACTGATTCCATTTTCATGGTACCACATTGATATGCCCCATTATGCTCCAGGTACCTGTTCTATTAAAGTTCATGCATCCTTCTGATTAGAAAGGCAGTGGAGCACTAAGAAAAAGAGCTTTGAATTTTGTTGCAAAACTAGGGCTGAATCTCAAGGATGTATTATTATTTGCGATTAACTCATTTTTGTACAGTACAGTCAATCTGTAAGTCTTCACCCTAAATGTAGCAAGGCATTTGGGGTAGAGCTCTCATCATAGAGGCAGAAACAAGAGAAACCACTTCATCCACGCACTGCAATATAAATTGCAACATAAATTTCTAAATTGCTCCTAAGCACTTCTTCTTCCGGTTCTTGTACTCACATCTACATTAGTCACATGGCCTACTTCCTAAGCACAGACGGTGCGTAACCAGTACGATGGTGCATGTTATTGTAGTGGATCTTCTAGCCTCTAAAATGTTGCTATGAATGAAGCAAAGTATTTTCATTCTCTTATTAAGAGGCCACGTAGGCACTGTACTGTATAACTTCAGGCTTAGCAGCTCTCAGAAAAGATCACCGTGTTGCCAGAACGCTGCTTTGGTTCTTGGGTGAATGCAGCTAGAAATGGAATCTACAGCTGGAGATGGAATGAATATAGTTGTACTGAGTTGGCATCAGTTTGTGGACAATTTCCTTAGAACTCTTCAAGTGCACATCACTCAGTCAATGGAATACTGAGCACACTGCACTATGCTTAGTGCTGTGCACAGTGCAAAGATCTTTCCCCTGATGAAATTGACATTTTGCTGTGAAGATAAGCAATACTCACATAAGAAGGAAGCTCAGTAACAACTCCAGGCAATGGATTAAATGCTGGGATTTGATAGAGTAAGTACTATTGGACTTCATTGGAGAAAGAGCCAGTTTTGAGCATGTAGTGACCAAAAGCAGACAGAGTCAGAGACTATGATTAATTAATACAAAGGATAGGACATCGTAGGCACGGGAAACAGCATGAACAAAGGAAAGAAATGGAAATAATAACAATTGTAACAGCTAACTTCTATCGATTGTTGACTTTGCCAGACACAGTGCTAAAAGTTTTAGGTATGAACTGTTTTGGGAGAAAGTCAAGATGTGGTTGAAAAAGCTTAGACAGCCCATAAGGAAACCCAGGTTTTATCCCTGGTTCTGCTGTTTCTTGATCTACCATTCCGAGATATTTCCCTTTATTGGCTTCAATTTTCTGATTTGGCAAATAAGTGGTATGCACTAGACAATCTCAAAGGTTCTTCCTGCTCCAAATTCTATGTGAAAATATCAACATAGGAAAAATGATTTAACAGCAGAAGGTAGATGGACTTAACATGATAGACTTTGGGGCTTTAAAACAAAGCCACTAGGATCTTTCACTTGTTGAATTCAGTATGTGAGGTATTTTGACAAGGCACCTCATTTTATTTATATTTGAACTTTATACAAACTGACGTCTGAACCAGCATTTATGACTTTACATATGCCTATAAGGGCCAGCTAGGTAATATAAATTAATAAATAAAATTGCATAGTGATTATGGCAAACTGGAAAACAAACGCCCTATCTAAATAAAGAAGCCACTGCCAGTTCCGGACCATTGTAAGCTCTGTGGGAATGATGCAATCCCTGCTTTTCACTAATTAAGAGAGGATTTAGAAGGATAAAAGCAATAATCATGACTGAGTTGTCCAGGTGTTCTAGGTTCATACATTACCATATGATTTTCTAAAAAATACTGTGAGATATATATATCTTGGTTCTCATTTCAGATAAGAGAGACTTGACAATCATAGAACTTAAGGAACTTGACCAAATTTTTTACTAATGGGAAGAAAAGAAGAAGGTGATGTTAAAATTCAAACTCAGGACAATATGTCTGTAAAGCCGAATTTTATTTTCCCAATATTAAATCCTTCCTGGTGAGGCATGAATGCAGTGAATCGAGTAGATGAAGTTATATATAAGTTTGGCCATATTTTATTTCTTGAATTATGTAAAATTCTTGACTTAAATTTGGCAAATTTATTCATACCAAAAAAAAGACATGAAAATAATATAAAATATAATATGCTAGTGCTAAGGGTTGGCAATGGGGATAAATAGATCACAGTTCTGGGTTCCCTCAGGTGGGACAGCTGATACCCAAGAGAAAAACAAAAACAGAATCTGTTGCCATGGAATCGATTCCAACTCATAGCAACCCTATAGGACAGAATAGAACTGCCCCATAGAGTTTCCAAGGAGTGTCTGGTGGATTCAAGCTGCCAACCTTTTGGTTAGCAGCCATAGCCCTTAACTACTACATCACCAGGGTTTCCAAACGCACTGTACAATTCTACTTCCTGCGGGATCTACCTCGTCTGCCTCCGATTGCTTTCTTTACTTAGGTGCAATCACTTAGCTGCTATTACCTCAGTGTTAGGGTGGTTCATGAATTTCTATATGGAACATCTGGCTGTGTGAGAATGGAGCTTCAGTCTCAAGGCTACCTGTTTTCTGGCACTTAGTACTGACTTCTCTGAATTACGATTATTGCACATTCTTTATTCTTTTTTTTTATTTAACTGGCTTCATGGTCTATTGCCCTTCCCAGTCACTAGTCACTGCAAGCCTTCCCACTAAGCTAGGGCCCCTCTTTTACCTAAACCACGGCCACTATATGACTTCTAATGTGCTCTGCCGCTAACCAAAAGGTCGGTTGTTCAAGTCCACCCAGAGGCACCTTGGAAGAATTGATCTGCTTCTGAAAACCCTATGGAGCACAGTTCTACTCTGCATACGTGGGGTCATCATGAGTCAGAATTGACTTAATAACAACTCTGGTTTTTACCCAATAGGTAGGCAGCCCAAAGAGAATTCTACCACCAGGGACCTCCCAAATGTCCATCACTTTTATCAAAGCCTTTGATGAGATGAATATTTTTTTCGTTTTCAAACATTTTGAGGAACAGTCTCCAAAGGCATATGAAGTTATTCTAAAATTAAAATGTTGTTGTTATTAGGTGCTATTGAGTGGATTCCAACTCGTAGTGACCCTATGTACAACAGAACGAAATACTTCCTGGTCCTGCGCCATCCTCACAGTCGTTGTTATGCTTGAGCGCATTGTTGCAGCCACTGTGTGTCAGCCTATCTCGTTGAGGATCTTCCTCTTTTTCACTGACCCTCTACTTTACCAAGCATAATGCACTTCTCCAGGGGCTGGTCCCTCCTGATTACATGTCCAAAGTACATGAGACAGAGTCTCACCATCCTTGCTTCCAAGGATGTATTTCTTCCTATAAATACTAAACACTTTGTTTTTTTATTCTCACTTTAGTGTTAAGAGCTTTATTGCATCCAAACCAACCCACCTGTTAAACATCTACGGCAGTCTGCTACTGGGAGCTGATTTTCAGAACTATAACAACTTTATAATTTGAGCAACTATAATCAAGATTCTTACATTGGCAGATGCCAGCTTTTTGCTTCAATTTCATACCAGGCTCTTCTGGCAGTCAACTTGTTGAAATTTTTGCCCTATATTTGATCCCTAATGATTTCTTATTTCCTGAGTTTCTTTAGATTAATATCTAGCAGCTGTTTGTCTATCATGTGAAACTGTTATATAATTAAGACTTTACCCCTCTACATGATTTATTTTCAAACCTGGACTGTGTTAATAAGTTCTGTAGTTTGGAGAAAATTTCTTCAGTGTCATTTCTTATGCATGCTCTAAAATAAAAAAGATCTACTTAATGGGCCGTGTTGTCCCATGGTCCATAAATATTAATATGAGTGCCATTAGTTAGAGTGGAATGTACTCATTTGTGAATATTTTTAAAGAATATAAATGTTATTTTGTTTTTACATTAGAGGCTGTATTCTTAGCATTTGGAGTCATTTTTTTTTGCTTAATTGGTACCAGCACTTCCCCCATAAATAAATGAGTAAATGAAACTCAAATTGTTAGGCCCAGTGACTCGAGAGTGGATGACTTCTGGCGCCTTCCTAGACCTTGTCAGTGATCACTACACTCACCACCATCCAATTAATGAGAAGCATCCTTTCAGCTAGCACAACGTGGCTTTGATGTAGAAGCACAGGCAGGATGCATAAAGTTTGCTTGTTCCAGGAAATATCTCATTAGATATAATTAAGACATACAAAAAAGGGGGTACTCAAGTTTTATACCTTATTTGCCAACCGAGTATCTCAACCATTCACAAATGAAACTCCATGACTAAGTTAACTCACTAGTCACTCTAATGCAATAGCACCTTGGAATTGATATGCTGTCTCCCACTGAATGCTTCTGAGGTGAAAATAAAATAAAAGCAAATAAGAAGTAATGGACAAAATCTCTTTAGAAAATATTGTGTGTGAAGAGTATCTAGTTAATTATTTGGTTAAGAAAATAAATTTTGTGAGGCTTGATGCTTACTTAAAAACATTAGAGAAAGTTTAAAGCATTAAAAAGACATGTGTGTCTTTATTTAGGCTTAGGATTCCGTGTGGTTACAGCTCGAAGAAGAGGGCAGGCCGTGGTGGTTCAGTGGTAGAATTCTCACCTTCCACGTGGGAGACCCGGGTTCAGTTTCCAGTCAGTGCATGTCACGCGCAGCCAATGAAAACCCTGTGAATCACAATGGTCTGGTCCCCAGCCACTCCTGAAGAAGGCACAGGACCCAGCAACACCCCGTTGTGCATGGGCTTGCCGTGATTTGGGGACAACTTGACATGACAACAAAAAATAGCATAAGGAAATTAGTCTATTTAGATCCTTTGGGCTACCTCACAAACACAATAGCAGGCATTATTAAAAAAAAAAAAAAAAAAAAAAAAAACCTTGATATTTTTCTTCCATTCAGTAATTTAATAAGAAAACTTTATTGCCAGGTACAAGTTAGCTGTTTTGAGGATATGAACAGGTTGTGAGATACAGTTGTTAGCTTTTTTTTAATTGTTGTAAATATATAGATTTGCCAATTTGATTTTTTTGTGTGTGAACGATCTACTGACATCAATTACATTAATCATGTTGTGCAGTCATCACCAAGGTCCATTGCCAAATTTTCCATCACCATAAACAGAAACGCAATGCTTCATAAACATAATTCTCCATTTCTCCCTTCTGCCCCTGGCTTGTTGTTGTTCTTGTTATTGTTAACTGCCTTCGAGTCACCCTGACTCATGACAACCTCGTGCACAGCCCTGTGCAGCATCATGGCAACGCATAAGCCTCCACTAACAGTTGAGTGGTGGCTGCACTTGAGGTGCATTGGCCAGGAATCGAACTCAAGTCTCCCGCATGGAAGGCGAGAATTCTAGCACTGAACCACCACTGTCCCCTCCCTGCCCCTGATAACTACCTAATAAACTTTGGTTTATAACATTAAATAATATTATATCTTCATTATTAAACATTTTAGATCTTCAGGGAATTTAACAAGTTTCTTTTTCTTTTGGATCCCCTCTTTGATTCTACATTTATTTCAATATTGCTTGCTACAAATGAAAAGGGTCCAAACTTATGGATAGTACTCTCGACCTCCAACAGTTGTTAGCTATTTTTCATGGCTAATGAGCTGACACTTGATCACAAGACACCCTAAGAAAACAAACAAGAAAAAACCCTACTGTCTCAGTTTTTCTTCTTTCAAATAGCAGTGCATCATTGAGCTTATATTAGGTACCAGGTGCTACCCTAGGCGCGTATCATCCCACTTGCTCCTTACGTTAGCTGAGGTAGCTACATTCTTGATAGCATCATCACTCCTGTTTCACAGATGTGGAAACTTGTTTGCAAAGAGATCACATGACTTGCTCATGCTGCAGCTAATGGTGGTAGAGCCAGGATTTGAAGTTAAGCCATTTGTCTCTAGAGCTTAAGCTCCTAATACTATGCCATTTGACCTCTGGGTATTAGAAGAACTAAACAGATTCCTTTTCATCAGACTGTTACAATAAATTAACGGCTGATTGCCCTGTACAAAGTACAGGAAAAAAATTAATTCCATATATCCTTTCATTTTTTAGATTTTACCAGGAGAAAATAGCTTCTAAGGGTAACCCGAGGTTATATGCATAACCAAGTTTTCTTTCTTTAAATGGAGCGCCCAGGCTTTCACAGGATACGCAGAGTATTTAGTATCGAACAGTTATTCCATGTGCCCCCCCTACATTTCCCAGTCTTCTGTGCAGTTAGGCTGGAGCCTAGTTTCTAGTCTGGCCAATGGATGCTGAGGGGAAATGACGTGTTTTATGCCTGGACTAAGGCAGCTCATGCATTTCTCTCTTTTCCTGCAGTGTCCTTCCCAGTAAGCAGTTGCCATCGAGTGGACTCTGACTCACAGTGACCCAGGTATGTCAAACTAGACATAGGCTTTTCAATGGCAGATTTTTTTGGAAGCCGATCACTAGGCCTTTCTTCCCAGGTGCTTCTGGGTGAACTTGAACCCCGAACCGTTTGTATAGCGGCCGAGCATGTTAACTGTTTGCACCATTCAGGAACTCCTCAGCGTCCTCAGAATCGATGTATTTCAGATGACATGGCTATAAGCTATAGGTGGACTGCCCAGCATGCACTGGACTTTATGGGGGTCATTGTTGCTGCGTTATAGCTTAATCTAGGCTGACTAATATAAAAGTTTAATTGTGCATGGATTAAAATTTGAGTTATATATCCACCCATGCACGTATTTTCTGTCACCTGAGAGACGTGCTTCCTTGGATAGCAAAATTTATTTTGTGTTTTTGGCATTAGCAGAATGCCCAGTACCAGCGATTATCCAGGGTCAACTAACAGCAGCATCAGCAGCCCTCAGGGCTCTCAGTGCATAGAAATTGGAGATGATGATGCGTGTCTGATTAGGGACTTGGCTCATTGTTACCTGTAGACTTCAGTATGCGGCTGGGCAGAAGTCTCCACTCGCCCTAATGAAAGAGGTGTGTAAATGTTCCATGGGTGTCACCATTGTCCCTGTGTATTGAGGCAAGTCATAAAAGCTGAACCGCCCTTTGTCAGAAGGCCAGGAAACCACAGACATTTGCTCGGACTCTTAGCAAAGAATTGCTTTATATAAAAATTTTACCATAAAATAACATCAAATGAAATGCAAGGTAATGTTGACATTTTCTCCCCATTTTTAGGGAAACATTTCTCTTTTCTTAATATGCTATATTCTAGATCTCAATTTCACCAATCTGGAATGAAGCTACATTCTAATAAAATTTTGTTCTACCTGATCCCTTGAGAAGTACTAAACCATAATCAAACGTACAGATATGTAGAGGGGGAGAAGTTTAAAGTTTATCTCCTGGGTCTTTTTTGTTGTTGTTGCTGTTATATTCTGTGACTTTATTAGAAGAATCTTGGGATTATCTCTTCCCTTAATAAAGGCCCAAAATGATGTCTCACAGTTACCAAAAAAAAAAAAAAAAAAGCCTCACACAGAAGTATCTCAACTCTGATGATCTCAGAATATCTCAGGTTTTCTGGCTACAAATAAATTCTCTTTCATATAAATTGTATATAAACTTAAAGGAAATATTAAATGCCAAATATCAATGGTATCAACCAATGTGAGAGCCTCTGTTCTGAGAATTTTTCATTATGCCTTTTACATTATCACCAAATCCCACCTGCTTTTAGACTCTCAGAAGCTGGCTTGCTGTTTTGCTATGATTGCTCAACAGAAAATAAACAGATGGGGCTGAAAAAAATCCAGATAGACAAATGGTGTAGAAACTGCCTCGGGCTTTTGAACAGTGTCAAAGTAAGTCGTATTTTTTTCCCCCTGTTTGACAAACAAATCTTCTGGAACACAAATCTCGATATGGTTTCATTCTGTACCACCATCAAATATGTTTAATTTTGCTTTGTTTCTCTTGAAAACCAAAGCTAATTTTAGATTTTTTTTTTTTTAATTCTGGTGAGTGAATGATAGATGATTGGTAGTGGAAAAATATATTAAACTGGGTGAGAAATCCGTGTAAGACATCAGGTTATATGGATTCCTTTATTTCAGCAGTGTAGAATGTTAGGGGCAGTAATCTCATTAATTAAATTGCTTTTCAAATAAAGGCCAGATCCATTGACACCTGACAAAGATAAATTAGCCCAGAATAGATTTCGGTTTTTCTGCATATGCTTGCCCTTTATATGTTGACTTCCACACGCAGGAACCTAAGTTAAAGATATTTTTATGTTCCTAATGCCCCATTTCCTATCTGCTCTTTTGTTGGCACAATTTCATCAGATGACTTCAAGTATTAGAACTGTAATGGTAACACTCAATGGCAGAGATACTAAATGTCCCAGTCCTTTAGGGGTGCAAGTGCAGGTTGTATCGTGACATACATCATGACACATACATCCAACCTCAGCTCTGCTCCCTAAACCCTGAACCTAGTGGGGCTGCATCATTTTGGACTAGAATGAAGCACTGTTTTCTAGTTAGTCACACCCCCAGAAAGGTTTGGTTGGATCACCCTGAGGAAGCCCATTTTTCTAGCCCACACAAAGGCACCATATGGTTCCAGCAGTGGCCTGGTCACTCTGAATGAGAGAAGTGAAAGTACCTATGTGATTCTCTCCACTTTCAAGATGAGCAGTCCTGGTACCATTCTAGGGACTTAGACTGTGAGAATAGGGTACAGAATGAACAAGCTAAATTTATATGAAACAGTTTTGAAGTTCCAGATCCACGCTAACAGTCTATCCAAAACAGAGGAATGAAAACGGACATGATGGTAGAATGTTACAGGTATACCGAACTTTTACCATGGTCCTGGAAGGCTTGAAGTGGTAATAGTTATGGCCACAGGATCTGTATCTGGCCAGTTTCATGCCATCTGCTAGCAGTGTAAGGCTATTCGCATGTTCTTTCCGACTTCATTTCTTTATTGGCAAAAAAATGCCAATCTCATAAAGCTATTCTGTGCTGACTAGTAATGCCTTAGCACTTTTTAGGTGGTTATTATACCAGCAGCACCATAATCACGGTCATCTTTCCAGGCCTGAGCCTTAAATCCCATTTATGAGCTCCAATCCATTCTCTTCAGAGGCAAGTCAACTGTTAGATCTTCAAAGGCAGGGCTGTTTGTTCAAGTGTATATCGCTAGCTCTTAGCGTTTAAGACTTTGAGTAGAGTAGGCATTCAATAAATATTTGCTGAATAAATGAATGATGTTTTGAAGTAGGCAGTAGAAAACTCAGAGTATCATCCTAGTGTTATCATTTACCTCATACACATTTTAATCACATAAATTTTTAATAGCCAAGGTGAAGTGACTTCTGACTTTCCTACTACCTGAGTTTCATAATGCTAGCCTCAAGTGAGAATCTATATACTAAAGGAATTGGGAGACAATATAGTGCTATACAGATATGAAGTATTTTCTTATGTAAAGGTATATAAATATAAAGTACACATTTATAAAGAATACATGTAAGGTTTATCTTTCTGCCCATAAAAATACTAAAAATTAATCATTTTAAGTACTTCTGTGTCAGGCACTAACTAATAAGCATTTCAGATGCATTACCTCATTTAACCCTCGTAACAACCCCCAAAGTTAGGAACAATTTTGCCCTGCTTTACAAACTGTGGCTTAGAAAGACCATGTAACTTTCCAAGGAAAAGCAGTTACTATGCGGTAAAGCAAAAATTTGAGCCTGGTCTATCTGATTCTAAGATCTTTTCCCTTAACCACTAGTCTATATTCCATAAAAACTGAAAAAAAAAAAAAAAGAGCGACAGAGAGAATACTATAATGATCATTGTTTACAAGATCATGTTATCTATATGATTATTGCTGAACACAGATCATTTTTAAACGAACTGTAAAACAAATACATCCTTTAAAAAAAATGCTTCCCCGGATAAGTGTCCATTTTCACAAACTCTTCTTTAATTCAAGCCTGTGGGTGATTTGCCTGGGGAAAATACAAAATGCACTGAGAGCTAAAGAAGGCTTTTTGGAGGAGAAAAATATGATACTATTTCACAGAAAATTCCTTTCAAAGCTATGTCCTCTCAAGAACATGTTATCCTAAAAATTTTCAAGATATGAACCTCATTAAAACAAAAACTAAACCGATTGCCAACAAGCCGACTCCAACTCATGTGAATCCATACGTGTCAGAGTAGAACTGTGCTCCATACAGTTTTCAATGGCTGATTTTTCAGAAGTAGATCACCAGGCATATCTTCCAAGACACCTCTAGGCGAACTCAAACCTTCAAGCTTTCAGTTAGTAGCTGAGCACATTAACTGTTTGCACCACCCAGAACTTTATAAAGGAAGAGGTGAATTGTTCATAAGTCTTTCATTATCGAAACTTAAGTAAATAACATATATATAGATAGATATAATTGTTATTATAATTTGAGTGAATCGCTAGTATTTGTTTCATACAGAATTACAAAATCTCAAACAATATCAATATGTTTTCAACTTGAAAACAACCTTGCAACGTTTCTCAAAGCATGGTCCATAATCCACAGGCTACAGAATTACTTGAATGCATGTTAAAAATGTATGTTGGCAAGCCTCACTCTAGTTGTTCTTAATCAGAAGTAATGGCCCTCAGCATAGCAGGGGCAGGGGTCTGGGGACCATGGTTTCAGGGGACATCCAAGTCAATTGGCATAATAAAATCTATTAAGAAAACATTCTGCATCCCACTTTGAAGAGTGGCGTCTGGGGTCTTAAATGCTAGCAAGCAGCCATCTAAGATGCATCAATTGGTCTCAACTCACCTGGATCAAAGGAGAATGAAGAACACCAAGGACACAAGGCGATTATGGGCCCAAGAAACAGAAAGGGCCACGTGAACCAGAGACTACATCACCCTGAGACCAGAAGAAGTAGATGGTGCCTGGCTACAACTGAGACTGCCCTGACAGGGAACACAACAGAGAATCCCTGAGGGAGCAGGAGAGCAGTGGGATGCAGACCCCAAATTTTCACAAGACCAGACTTAATGTCTGACTGAGACGAGAAAGACCCCAGTGGTCATGGCCCCCAGACCTTCTGTTGGCCCAGGACTGGAACCATTCCTGAAGCCAACTCTTCAGACACGGATTGGACTGGACAATGGGTTGGAGAGGGATGCTGGTGAGGAGTGAGCTTCTTGGATCAGGTGGACACTTGAGAGTATGTTGGCATCTCCTGCCTGGAGGGGAGATGAGAGGGTGGAGGGGGTTAGAAGCTGGTGAAATGGATACAAAAAGAGAAAGTGAAGGGAGAGAGCAGGCTGTCTCATTAGGGGGAGAGTAATTGGGAGCGTGTAGCAAGGTATATATGGGTTTTTGTGTGAGAGACTGACTTGATTTGTAAACTTTCACTTAAAGCACAATAAAAATTAAAAAAAAAAAGAAGTAATGGCCTTGGGATCTGGGAATATGACTGTTATAGTTATCTAGTGCTGTTATAACAGAAATACCACAGGTATAGAAGTTAGGATTTACAACATATATTTTGGGAGGGATATAATTCAGTTTAGAACAATGGCTTTTAATACCATCACTGCATGATTCTAATGAACCCTTGAATTTAAGACCTTCTTAGAGATAGAAGTTCTTCCTCAGAGACAGAGCATCTTGGTCAACGCTTTATTTTTATAGATGAAGAACAGACCCTTGTTGGTATAGTGAGTTTCCAAAGGTCACAAAACTTGCTTTCCTACTCACCTGTCTGCGTGTGTTTCAGCATTTTGATGGGCTTTGTCATTTAAAACTCCCTGGGAAAACACTGACAACATAAAATACTGGCGAGGATGTGTAGCAACAGGAATTCTCATTCATTGCTGGTGAAAATGCAAAATGGTACCACCACTTTAGAAGACAGTCTGGCAGTTTTTTACGAAGCTAAACATAAGATTACCAAACAATCCCACAATCGTGCTCCCAGGTATTTACCCAAATAAGATGAAAGTGTATGTCCACATAAGCACCTGCATGCAAATGCTTATAGCAGCTATACTCCTAGTTGGGACCCTGGTGGCACAGTGGTTAAGGGTTTGGCTGCTAACCAAGAAGTTAGCAGTTTGAATCCACTGGCTGTTTCTTGGAAACCCTATGGGGCAGTTCTACTCTGTCCTATAGGGTTGCTGTAAGTCGGAATCAACTCTATGGCAGCGGATTTATAGTCATAGTTGCCAAAAATTGGAAGGAATTAAGATGTCCTTCAATAGGTGAACGGGTAAACAAGCTAAAGTATATCCATACAATGGAACACTATTCAGGACAAAAAGAAAGAAAGGAAAAATTATAAAGGTATTAGTAGACATGGAGGAATCCTAAAAGCACATTGCTAAGTTAAAGAAGCTAATCTGAAAAAGCTACACACTGTATGATTCCAAATATGTGGCATCTTGAAAAAGCAAAACTACAGAGACTGTAAGATCAGTGGTTTCCAAGAGTTTAGCAGCTGAAGAAAGCATGAAGAGGTGGAACGCATGCCATTTTTAGGGCAGTGAAATTACTCTGTAATTTCATGACATCATGCGTTTGTCATAACCCATAGGACTGTATAACACAAAGAGCAAGCTCTAATGTATACTAGGGGCTTTAGTTAATATATCAATATTGATTCATCAATTATAACAAATGTACCACATGAATACAAGATATTAAAAATACAGGAACCTGTGGGAGGAGGCAAGAGAGGGCATATAGTAACTGTCATTTCTGTACAATTTTTCTATAAACATAAATTGCTCTAAAAATATAGTCTATTTTTTATAAACATCCATGGGAATTTTTTTCTACCCAGCATGGAAAGATGAATAAGGGAACACGGGAACAGATTAAGTGAACCATGTTAAATATTCCAAAGAGATGAAACTACAAGTAGATTTTCTTGTTACATTACAACAATGCAGAAACTTGCCATGCTCCTTCTCACTTCTAGGCTCTGGCTTAATATTCTATCAAATCTAAACTTTAAGCCAGATACCAGTTGTGGGTAGAACATTGCCTTCCTCAAGGACCTGATCCTAATTGACATTAGGGTATAATAGGCCATGATTATAAGTTACCATGGAAATACACAAGTAAAATTGGTCAGTTGCTTCCAACTCTGGTTGTCTTAGTGATTGATGGGCTGGCTCTCCAAAGTCTAAAGACCAAGATTACTTTCCCATTGATTGACTAATGGACAAGGAGGCACTATGTTGTGATATTTTGCCAAGTCACATATCAATTACCTGTCTATATACTATATATTACAGGTATATACTGATATTGAACTGGAGATTTGAAATGTGTTAGCCAGGCTTAAAAAAACACCAGAATGAAAATAAACCAATTGTTATTCTACAAGTTAGAAAAATAAAATTTAAAAATTGAAAGTAATCTGAGAAATCGCCTGACAAATTCCCTAATATTATAGGAAAAAAGAGACCCTACAAAGTTAAGTAATTAGCACAGAGTCAGTCACCTGGCAAGACGGTGGCAGATCTAGGACAATAAATAATAATAATGCCAACTTTTATTCAAACTCTATTCTAGGTACTTTGAATTCTTTTTGCAAAGAATTCTCATTAAACTTCAGCATTCTTGCATTAACAATAAAAAAAATGAAGCTTGACGTGTTAAGTAACTTGCCCAAGATCACACATTTAGTATATAAAGTAGCTGAGATATTAACTGTTATGTCAGACTCTGTACCAGGATGCTTAGACCCAGTTCTAACTTTTCATGTATCATGCTATTCTCAGCCCCCAAAGTTCCAGTCTACTGGCTTAGTGCCCCTGCTTCTATAGAACTCTTGAGATTGGATTGATTTTGCATGCCAAATCTGTGTTCATCAAGGCTTCAAGAAACACTTTATTGCTGAGCTGTTAAATGTCAATAAATGAAAATTTTAAGATGGGCTTATAAAGCCAGTTGAGGTGAGTTCTGCAGTCCCAAATGTCACTGCTGTCACTTAGATAATTAGCAGACTTTGAGAGTAACTGGAAATTGGGAACCAAATTGAAGCATTAGTTCTCCTGGAAATAGAAGTGGGAAATGAGGCCAGGATGGCTCCTAAATGATTGCTTTATACCAAAGATCTTTGATAATAAGATAAATTGAAAGAACTGTGTATATTTACATGCACACGCACATTAGATGAATAGATAGGTAGGTAGGTAGGTAGACAAATAATAGATAGATAAATGATAGATAGGTAGGTAGGTAGGTTAGGCAAGTCAGGTTGGTAGGTAGATATAGATAGATCTCCAAGCACTAGCTAAAGGGAAGAGAAGGACCATGTAAGAAACCAGTGAAGTCAAAGTTGCTGGGAAAATCACATGGAGACTGCAGAAGAAACTCATTTACTCCTTGTACAGCAAAAGGACAGCTGCAGTATGATCTCCTGCTTCTATAGAAGCAGTACCAGTTGAGAGGAGAAGAGAATTCAGAAAGGATCTGCTGCAAGATGCCTTCTGAAAACAACCATCCCAAGGCTGACACATCTGCATAGGGAAAAAAGATGCTAGCAATAGACACTCAAGAAAGTTACTGGGCCCCAGCCTAATGAATATAGGTAAAGGTCAAGAATGATTCTTCTGCTGGGTAGATGATGTTGATGGTGGTGGTGGTGGTGATTATTTCACACTTAATGAATGTAAAAAAAAAAAAATTTTGAGACCACAGGGAAAATATAAGATTGGTACAGTTTTCATTAATAGAATCTAATATTTTGTATATACTGTGACTAAAAATCAAACTTTGTATGTAATTACTACATTCAGGTCAACAGTCACCTGACAACAACCATGTGAAGATGGCTGGGGAAGGCAGCATGCCCTTAGTAGATGGATAACATTGTAATATGTGGAGCGAGTGAGATGTACAATGGCATAGAGGCAGGAAAACAAAAGGTGCATGCAAGGGGATTAAAGTCGTTTGGCAGGAGGATGCAACACATGAGAGCTTGAGAGAGATTAGACTATAGGTTGGGGCAATGTTATAGAAGGCTTCAGAACAGGGGCTGGGTAGTGACTATTTGTATTCTATTCACTAAGCAATGAGTGAGCTATTGACAGTTTTTTTAAAGTACACATAAAATGTTAAATTAGCCACCAGCTGCCAATCTAAATATTTATGAATAAAGGGGTACACAATTTTACAAGAACTAAAATATGATAGAAAGCAGAAAGAATTTTCTCACTCACGATTGGTAATAAGGCCATCTTTCGTAATAAAAAATTAAGGGGAAATTTCCAAACACCTCCTCCTCAAAATGAGTAACTTTTACCTACCAGAAAGTTGATTGTCACCATTCACCTTTCTTTCCTTTCTCTTCCTAACCCTCTACCTTGAGTAGTTTTTTAGGGATTAGGGCTATTTTACCACTCTGCCTCTCATCTTAATAACTCTCTTTCTGTATCTCTTCAACTAACAGGAATACTAAATGGTGTGTAGGAAGTGGACAGGCAGTGTTAGTGTACAGTGCATTCTGGGAGGAGGAACTGATAGTATGAAGGGAGGAAGATAGGAATGGTCAGAGAATAGTGAATCTGAGAAAGATTTAGTTTTTCTTCCACTCTGACAAAAAAAGAAAAAAATTAAAAACTTCTTTAACCATGGGTCACAGTTCTACTCTGACACACATCAGGTTGTCATGAGTCCAAGTTGACTTAATGGAAACTGGTGGTAGCTGGTAAGCGTAAAATGTGTTGTAAGTGTAAAATATTTAGTACAACAAAATACTGTAAAAATATCACATTAACATTTTAAAATATTGATTACATGTTGAAGAAATCATATTTTAGATACATTGAATTAAATAAAATTTATTTTCAAAAATTTAAAACTTCTTCAAATTAACAAGAAATAAAATTACTTCTAAACTGTCATACGGTCAGGTGATATCAGACATATCCTCCTCAGGACATCACAGTCATGTTAAGTAAGCAATGACTATATATCTACTATTTGACTAGAGGTTCTGTAAAAGAGTTAGGGTTAGGGCTTCAATTTGAGAGATTGACTTTAGCAGCAGCCATGTGGAGTGAAGCAATAAAGAATTCACTCATCCCATTTTTAAGAAAAACAGGTACAAAGGTAAGTATAGAGAGAAAAAAGTGAAATATAATAAGAGAGTCTTCACTATAAGAAAAAGTTATCTTGCATTCATAATATAGGGGAAAATATATGTTAAAAGGATTTCATAGAGGAAAAGAAAATACTGTAAATTCAGCTTTATATTCTAAGTAGACTTTAAAGAGTTATGAAGTACCAAACATAAGAGATTGTAGATGATGTAGAGTCCCAAGATAGAGGTATACATTTTGGGGTGATAAAAGGAAAATGTTTAAGAGAACTAAAGATGCAATTGAACTGACATTGCAGAAAATGTAATCATTGATATAGAAGAAGATTGTGAGCTGCTGTCCCAGAATAGAAGAAAAAGATAAAAATGAAAACAATGATAGAAATACTTAGATAGCTGAGACTGAAAAGGGAGATTTAACTTTCTGATAACGAATGTGCCTGTTGTTAGGTACTGTTGAGTTGGCTCTCATACCGACCCTATGTGTAACAGAACAAAACATTATTCAGTCCTGTGCCATCCTCACAATAGTAGGTATATTTGAGCCCACTGTTGCATCAGTCCATCTTGTGGGGGTCTTCCTCTTTTTCGCTGATCCTCTATTTTACCAAGTATGATGTCCTTTTCCAGGGATTGGGCCCTCATGATAACATGTCCAAAGTAAGTGAGACAAAGCCTTGCCATCCTCGCTTCTAAGGAGCATTCTGGTGTGTGGAAGAAGTGATGAAGTAAAAGAGCTAAACGGAAGATTTCAAAGGGTGGCTCAAGAAGACAAAGTAAAGTATTATAATGAAATGTGCAAAGACCTGGAGTTAAAAAACCAAAAGGGAAGAATACAGTCAGCATTTCTCAAGCTGAAAGAACTGAAGAAAAAGTCAAGCCTCGGGTTGTAATATCGAAGGCTCCTATGGCCAATGAGTATATCTAAAATGAAAAAAGAAACCCGTTGTGATCGAGTCGATTCCAACTCATAGCGACCCTATAGGACAGAATAGAACTGCCCCATAGGGTTTCCAAGGAGCGCCTGGTGAATGTGAACTGCCAACCTTTGTTTAGCAGCTGTAGCACTTAACTACTACGCCACCAGGATTTCTAAAACCTGTTGTATTCCAGTCGATTCCAACTCATAGCGACCCTACAGGACAGAGTAGAACCATCCCATAGAGTTTCCAAGGAGCCCCTGGTGGATTTGAATTGCCGACCTCTTTTGAGATCTAGAATATGAGAGAGAAGTAGGAGTCAAAGATGTTAATTGCTTCTTGAGTTCACTGATTAAAAATCATCACCAAGTATTATGGTTTAATTAAACTAGTTTGATATTTATTGACTCAATACTAGACAGATTAAGGGAGCAGAAGAGGAATCTGGGAAACGATCCCCCCAAAATAAAAATTGATCATGTGATAAGGTGACATTCTAGCTCAGCGAAAAAAAGGACAGCTTATTGGTACAACAGGACATTTATCAAAAGTTCAAGTTACAGTCTTGCCTAATATCTCATATAAGAAATTTAACAGATAGATTAAAAATGAAATTTTAATAAATGAAATCACCTGTAAACTAGTACAAAATATAAGTGAATAGTTCCATTATTTCATACACTGAAGGCATATCTGAGGACAAAATAAATTTTTAAAGCTAGAAACAAACAAAAAACAATTATTACATTTAACTACCTAGTGACCAAAAGCCTCTCCTTCCCTTGGACATACAAATTTTTAGAGAGAGTTTTCTATATTCTCAGACAATCCTGATTCAATACTTTCTCATCAAGATACTAAAATCTGGCTTTGACCCTAATGTGTTCAATAAAACTACTCTTGTGAAGTTCACCAAAAACCAATAACCTATTTCTAATCGGTGAAAATCATAATTCTCTTATTTGTTGTTGTTTGCTGCTATCGAGTCAGCTCTGATTCATGGTGACTTTATGTTTAATAGAATGTAATGTTGCCCAGTCCTGCTCCATCTTCATGATCCTTGGTATGTTTGAATCCATTGCTGTAGCTAGTGTGTCACTCCATCTCTTTGAGGATTTTCCTCATTTTCACTGGCCCTCTACTATACCAACCATGGTGTCCTTTTCTAGCAATTGGATTTTCCTGATGACTTGTCCAAAGTAAATGAGTTGTAGGGAATATTCTGGTGTATTTCTTCTAAGACTGATCTGTTCATTCTTCTGGCAGTCCATGATATATTCAGTATTCTTTGCCAACACCACAATTCCAATGCACGAATTCCTCTTCTGTCTTCCCTTTTCATTGTACAACTTTTGCATGTAAATGAGGCAATTAAAAGGTTACCATTGCTGTTGATTTCAACTTATGGCAGTCCCATGTTTTACAGAGTAGAACTGAGCTCCATAGGGTTTTCTTAGCTGTAATATTTATGGAATCAGATCTCCAGGCCTTTTTTCCATGACACTGCTGGGTGGGTTCGAAGCATCAACCTTTCAGTTAGTAATCAAGCTCAAACCATTTGCACCACTCAGGGACCTTAAAAGTACATGCGGACAAACTCTAAAATGCTATAAGTTTGAGTGAATTATCTACATGAACATTTTCAGGTAATAAACCTGTTGCCGTCGAGTCGATTCTGACTCATAGCAACCATATAGGTCAGAGTAGAACTTCCCTATAGAGTTTCCAAGACGTGCCTAGCAGACGTGAACTGCCGACCTTTTGGTTAGCAGCTGTAGCACTTAACCACTGTGCCACCAGGGTTTCCTTTCAGATAATAGGAACCTGTTTTAGGAAACTTGAATCAGGAGAATAATTTTAAGGCTGGAGGCTAGAAACCCCTGTGTCCAGAAGAATCCTAGGGCCTTGCCCTGTGGGCTGTAGCCAAAGAAATAGATCACAGTCCACACTAAAATCTAGAGCTTAATGGCAATTGCACTGGTCCCAGCTGCTAGAGATGCCTGAATCGTGAAGACTGAGGAGGGAGGTATCACCTACCTCCCATGCCCTCTACCTTTCTTCCCCTAACTTCTGAGGAAAGGTACTGAGCTCACTATCCTCACTTCTAAGGCGCATTCTGGATGTATTTCTGCTAAGACTGATTTGTTTGTTCTTTTGGCCGTCCACAGTATATTCAATATTCTTTTCCAACACAACAGTTTGAAAGTATCAATAGTGCTTCTGTCTTTCTTTTTCATTATCTAACTTTCGCATGCATATGTGGCAATTAAAAAGGAAAGGCCATGGTATGGGTCAGAAAAGCCAGCAACAGTCAAGAAATCAAACGATTTATTGCATTGGACAAATCTGCTGCAAAAAGCCTCTGCTCTTTAAAGTTTCTGAAAAGCAAAGATGTCGCTTTGATGACTAAGGTGCCACTGACCCAAGCCATGGTCTTCTTTAGTTTCTTGGAAACATTTGACATTCTTTCCTATTTAGTCCCTCCTTAAACTTTTGTTGTTTTCGGTGACCTTGTATTCACCTTGTTTTCCTCGCACTTAGTGCCTCAACTAGCACTGTGGGGTCTTTTTTGCGAGTTATAAAAAGATGCCCCTCGCTTTGGGCTGACACGGCCATGTTAAAGCTCGCAGTTTAGTTCTTGAGATCTTACCCTCCGCACTCACCCCTCCGGCCAGATGCCCTTCTGCAGGACACAACCTACTCAACGGTACGTGAGGGTCCCATTCCTGTTTCTCTTTTTGCTCAGGCTCAACTCCTTTTATAGATTTCTGACTACACACTTGATTCTAGAGTGATGTAATTTAATAATCATGATATTGTAAAAGCTGGGTCTTATTTTTTTCATTTTTAGAGTTAAGCTATATGCAAAGCATTGAAGACTTAATAGTAGTTATATAACATAATTTAAATTATATAAGCCTTGAAAATATATTTTTTTTAAAAAAATAATATAACTAGCCAAAAGTCAAAGGTAGAAAAGGAATAAGTGCACTCATTTACTTAGGTTTCATACTGGGAAGCCAATAGATATTGTGTGAAAGTTATTACATCTAGAAAGTAAGGGTATAACTATATTATATGACCTTATAATGATAATCACAAAAAGAATTAAAAACTGAAACTAAAAACAGCAAATGGCAGTTGCTTCTGGAAAGTAAAATTGGGAGCAGGGGGAAAGAATGAGATTTTTGCTTTTTATTTTATGCTATTCTCTTCTGTTTTTTTTTTTTTTTACCATTCATTGCTTCTATCATAAAACAAAGTAAATGTGTGTATCCAGTTCTGGTATCTATTAAGAGATGAAAAGAAAAGAAAGGAGGTTGGATCAGTTGACCTTTAAGGCCCCTTTCGACATAAGAGTCTGTGATTCTGTGATCAGAGATGCACTTTAGGGAGATTAATCTGGCAGCAGTGTGTAGGACGGACTGGAATGGAGAGAGATGGAAGTGGAGAAGCCAATTACTAGGTTATTATTGTAAGAAAGGTAGGAAAGTAATGAGGATCCGAACTAAGGTGTAGGCAGCAGGAATAGAAGGAAGGTTACAGATGTG
Source organism: Loxodonta africana (assembly GCF_030014295.1). Lineage (NCBI taxonomy): Eukaryota > Metazoa > Chordata > Mammalia > Proboscidea > Elephantidae > Loxodonta > Loxodonta africana. The sequence goes on along the minus strand of NC_087363.1, from coordinate 51,287,139 downwards.
AAAGCCTTTGTGGAGGTAGAATATATGTAATTTGGAAACTGATTCGATGGATGTATGGGGTTAGGGAGAAAGAGGTATTAAAGATGACTATAATTTTATAAGGTTTTAAGCCATGGTAATTATGAAACTAGTGGTGTCATTAGCTAAAATAAAAGAGGCAAAAAGAAAGGGACTATTCCTGTGGCTGGAGCAAGCTGAGTCAGGAAAGATGGCTAATTATGAGAAGCACCTTAATCATTAGTGAGCGGGGATGTAGGAGGACGCATGGTGATCAAAAGGAATTTAGGCAGCTCTCTATTGAAGAGTCTGCCTCCTGATCTCCAGCTAGGAAGGGCTGGTAATCGTTTCTGAATGGATAGGAGTTTATTTGTAGTTTAATGTGCTCTGAATTGAAGAAACCAAAACAAAAGAAAAAAAAAATCTCCCTATGAAAGGAAACAGAAATATTGAACATTGAGACACCTCTTCTGCATTATTCTTTAGCAACAACCTTGTCACGCATTGCTTAAAAAGAAATAGTAATAATAGCCTCCCAGAATAGAAAAGTCAGTCCGACACTGTATAGGTTATAAAAGTAATTACTCCTAAACCATATCTGGTAGCATCAGAAATATACTAATTAGACAAACAGATAATTACAAAAAATTTACAGGTAAGTTTGTAACAGCTACTCTTTCTAACTTTTCTTAACTCACCAAAATTGCAAAAGGAACTGAGTTCCCTAATTTCATGGAAGTAGATTAGACCGTTCATCTCCTGGGTACATGAGCTCACAGCTGTCTACTTTATTTTGGTATTTTAATATATTTATATTACCTCTCTCTACAGAACAGACTTAAGGTAGCTTATGATAAAGAAATTTAAAATATTGTATAATATTTTAAAAGTATTTTAATACTCTTAAATTATTAAATACCACTATTGTTATTAAATAGCATTATTATTATTAAATAATATTAAACAAACAAAAAAGCCATTGCCATTCAGTCAGTTCTGACTCATGGTGGCCCCATGTGTGTCAGAGTAGAACTGTGCTCCATAGGGTTTTCAGTGGCTGATTTTTTGGAAGTAGATTGCCAGGACTTTCTTCTGAAGTGCCTTCAGGTGTACTTGAATGTCCAAACTTTTGGTTAGCAGCAAGCACGTAAAATGTTTGCTCCACCAAAGGACTCCATTAAATATTGAATTATACTTAATTCAAAATAAAGAAATGGAACAAGTAATGATAGCTGCTATTATAAATGAAAACTGAAATCTCAATGGATTAACAAAATAGAAGTTTACTTCTCTCTCTAGTAAAGGTCACTTGGGGCAGGGGTGGGGATCTACTCCATGCAGTGATTTAGTGATCGAGACTGATGAAACTTCATCATCCTCTACATATTCCTTGCAACATCACCCAGGGCATTGACTTCCCATCAGCAGATAGGACAAAGAAAGATGAGATTGCATGGGAAGTTTTTATGGGCCAGGCCTGGAGGTAGTGCATATCACTTTTGTTAGTGTTTCACTGGCCTAAACTCGGTCATATGGCCACAACTATCTGCAAAGGATGCTGGGAAGTAGAGTCTAACTTTGTTCCATTTTGAAAAAAAATGAAATTGGTATGGTAAATAACTAGCCAGTATTTGCTACAGTTTACCTTGCTGCTCACCTCTTACCTGGTTCACCTTTCCTCCCTCACGTAGAATACATCCACCCCCTTCCAAATCTCCTCCAGTAATGGCAGCCAGATTCATTTCTGAGACCTCTGGGGAAGCACTCACCTCCATGAGGACCTGGTATGGCTCCTCTTGGATCAGCCACCTGTGATTAAAAGGACCACTGTTCAGTACCACCTCAACACACACACATCCACACACATACAACTAGTATTAAATGGAGAAGCAACAACAGAATAATCTTTTTTTTTAATTTTTATTGCGCTTTAAGTGAAAGTTTAAAAATCAAGTCAGTCTCTCGTACAAAAATTTATATACACCTTGCTATATACTCCTAATTGCTCTCCCCATAATGAGACAGCACACTCCTTCCCTCCACTCTCTATTTTCATGCCCATTTAGCCAGCTTCTGACCCCCTCTGCCCTAACATCTTTCCAGACAGGAGATGCCAACACAGTCTCATGTGTCTACTTAACCTAAGAAGCTCACTTATCACCAGTATCATTTTCTATCCCATTGTCCAGTCCAATCCCTGTCTGAAGAGTAGGCTTTGGGAATGGTTCCTGTCTTGGGCTAACAGAAGGTCTAGGGACCATGACCACGGGAGTCCCTGTAGTCTCAGTCAGACCATTAAGTCTTGTCTTTTTACAAGAACTTGGGGTCTGCACCACAGGATAATCTTGATAAAGTCCCTCTCTCTACAGAGTAGTTGTTGTTAAGTGCCGTCAAGTTAATACTGACTCATAGTGACCCTATAGGACAGAGCAGAACTCTGGTTTCCAAGGATGAAATGTTTATGGAAGCAGATTGCCACATCCTTCTCCTGCAGAGCAGCTGGTGAGTTTGAACTGCCAACCTTTCAGTTAGCAGCCAAGTGCTTAACCACTGAGCTACCAGGGCTCCTTCACTAGTCCATAAGATTATAAAATCCGGCTGGATGCTTCTTAAACCCAGATTTTACATTGGGGGCAGGGGGAGCTGTTCATTGTCCTCATGACCTCTGACTCTGCCTCTACTTGTTCCTTGCTCATTGCTGTGCTTGGGCACATCTGAAGTGGGTGATGACAAGGATGCCCTTCTTGGGGCTGTTCAACCTCCACAATGTGCTTTCAGCCCATCTTAAGTCTTAAAAAGTCAAAAGCTATTTTTTCAGTCGAGGTTTGTGGATTTTTTGTGAAACGTGTCCTCCATGGGTGACCCTGCTGGTACCTGGATACAGGTGACATAACTTCATGGTGCATGGGCCAGGAAACAACCCTGGGCCTCCGGCATGGCAGGTGAGAATTCTACCACTGAACAGAAGATTCCAAAGGGAGGCTCGAGAAGACAAAGTAAAGTATTATAACGACATGTGCAAAGAGCTGGAGATAGAAACCAAAAGGGAAGAACATACTCGGAGTTTCTCAAGCTGAAAGAACTGAAGAAAAAATTCAAGCCTCGAGTTGCAATAGTGAAAGATTCTATGGGGAAGATGTTAAACCACGCAGGAAGCAATCAAAAGAAGATGGAAGGAATACACAGAGTCATTATACCAAAAAGAATTAGTTGATGTTCAACCATTTCAAGAGGTAGCATATGATCAGGAAGCAATGGTACAGAAGGAAGAAGTCCAAGCTGCTCTGAAGCCATTCACAAAGAATAAGGCTCCAGGACTTGATGGAATATCAACTGAGATGTTTCAACAAACAGATGTACTGGAGGTGCTCACTCATCTCTGCCAAGAAATATGGAAGACAGCTTCCTGGCCAACTGACTGGAAGAGAGCCATATTTCTGCCTATTCCCAAGAAAGGTGATCCAACTGAATGCAGAAATTATAGAACAATATCATTAATGTCACACACAAGCAAAATTTTGCTCGAGATCATTCAAAAACGGCTGCAGCAGTATATGGACAGGGTATTGCCAGAAATCCAGGCTGGTTTCAGAAGAGGACATAGAACCAGGGATATCATTGCTGATGTCAGATGGATCCTGGCTGAAAGCACAGAATACCAGAGGAGGTTTTCCTGTGTTTTATTGACTATGCAAAGGCATTTGACTGTGTGGATCATAACAAATTATGGATAACATTGCGAAGAATGGGAATTCCAGAACACTTAATTGTGCTCATGAGGAACCTTTACATAGATCAAGAGGCAGCTGTTCAGACATAACAAGGGGATAGTGATTGGCTTAAAGTCAGGAAAGGTGTGCATCAGGGTTGTATCCTTTCATTATACCTATCCAATCTGTATGCTGAGCAAATCATCCAAGAAGCTGGACTATACGAAGAATAACGGGGCATCAGGATTGGAGGAAGACTCATTAACAACCTCTGTTATGCAGATGACACAGCCTTGCTTGCTGAAAGTGAAGAGGACTTGAAGCACTTACTGGTGAAGATCAAAGACCACAGCCTTCAGCATGGATTACACCTCAACATAAAGAAAACAAAAATCCTCATAACTGGACCAATAAGCAACATCATGATGAACGGAGAAAAGATTGAAGTTGTAAAGGATTTCATTTTGCTTGGATCCACAATCAACACCCATGGAAGCAACCTCAAGAAATCAAAAGACGCATTGCATTGGGTAAATCTGCTGCAAAGGACCTCTTCAAAGTGTTGAAGAGCAAAGGTGTCACCTTGGAGACTAAGGTGCGCCTGACCCAAGCCATGGTATTTTCAATCACATCATATGCATGTGAAAGCTGGACGATGCATAAGGAAGACCGAAGAAGAATTGACACCTTTGAATTGTGCTGTTGGCAAAGAATATTGAATATACCATGGACTGCCAAAAGAACAAACAAATCTGTCTTGGAAGAAGTGCAGCCAGAATGCCCCTTAGAGGCAAGGATGATGAGACTGCGTCTTACATACTTTGGACATGTGGTCAGGAGGGATCAGCCCCTGGAGAAGGACTTCATGCTTGGCAAAGTACAGGGTCAGGGGAAAAGAGGAAGACCCTTAACAAGGTGGATTGACACAGTGGCTGCAACAATGAGCTCAAGCATGACAACAATTTTAAGGATGGTGCAGGACTGGACAGTGTTTCGTTTTGTTGTGCATATGGTCGCTATGCGTCGGAACTGACTCAATGGCACCTAACAACAGTAACAACAGTAGGCATCTGATTTATTTTATTCCAGTCCTATGTTCTGATAGCTACACCTAATGGCAAACTATATCTCAATCCTGAGACATAGTTTCCAAGTGTGATATATTATATTGCTTCTTTACTCACATCCCTCTCTTGCAAATAAATGTTGGCTATCTTGAGGCCTTATGGTTTAAGTGAGAAGTCTCACCCTAGTTAGATTTTTGGTACAAGGATAAGTTTAAACGGACCTTTCACTCAAAGGGTTTTTCAATATTATTTCTTCTTTGACATCTAGAAGAATCAGCTTTTCCAATTCTTTCAGGGCCTCAAATTTCTGGACTGCTATTATTTTTATTTCTCTCTACAAGGCAGATAATCATTGCCAAGCTTTTCTCTACTTTCTAATACCATGCCTTGCTCAGAGCTGGCAATAGTCACCAGTAAGACTGTTTTTCAACTTCTTTACCTAGCACCACAGATTTTTTATGTAGGTAATCTGCCATATAAATTATCATAGACAACCAAAGGTTTTGCCACTTAATAGCTTGTATTCCCACATTTCTTGCCTATGGTATCAGTTCTTCTTTACCATATTCTAATTGACTAGTAAGCAAAGGGAAACTTTGGAAGACATGATTTAAAAATGGTGAGCCTCTGCCAGCCTGGGCCCCTGAATGTCTGTATGGAGCAGACCCCACTATGCTATAATTTTTGTTACCACAACAAAGTTATGTTACTAATTTCGGTAGCTTCTGTAACTGATACTCTCTGAAGCCTTTGTGGCTTAATGCATTGCAAATTTGTTTTTTGTTCTTATAAGGTATCATTAACAGCAGGAGGTGGGAGAGTGGGGCTGCTAAATGTGGTCTTTACCACATAAATGCCAAAGGGGTCCTAGGCAGTGGTATTCAACAAATAGTTTTGGGAGGGAAGAGAAAATCAGCAGTGAGAGGACAAGCCTGAGCATAACTAACACACATCCCATTTGCTTACATTCCATTGACTAGAATCAGTTATGTGGGCCCAAATACTTGCAAAAGAGGCTGGTAAATATGGTCTATTTGTGCTCCCAGCAGGAAAGGAAACTCGGAAAAGGATATAGCCTCTGCCACAGATGCTAAATGACTGCTTTGACAGAGCATTTGTATTAGGCTCTGAGCTTCCCAACTGCCGAGGTAAAAATGAAGCATGCTAATAAGACAGAGCATACAGTTCTCAGGGGAGAAGAAGGCTTTTCTGGAAGTAAATTCTAAAAACGAACTTTCTTGCTTACATGGAAACTTGCATAGGGCCATGAAATGATATAACAGACTATGTTTTGGACAAGTTTTACAATTAACTCAATGGCACTAATTATATATTTTACATGACATTAAGTACTAATTTGAGAAAAGTTTTCCTTTCATTAGTGGGAGCCAAGATCACCACTTTGAGAGAGATGTGCAGTATTTGATGGTAGTTCTTTTGGCATGGGAGACTAGCCTTGCTCCTTAATTGTTCTTCTCTGATCTCTTCTGTAAAGTGAAGGAAATGCTCTAATGCTTTTTCTTTGAAAGCAAAAAAAAAAAAAAAAAACTAATGAATTTCCTTGAGCCTCCTTTGGTCTGATTTATCATGGCTTCCATCCTGAGATCAACACTTTCCAACCATGCCATTGACAACTCTGTTAGCCCAAAGAGACACCATTCCTAACCCTGAATCAAATCATTGGGCAAGAAAACACAATGACACAACTTTTCAGAAGCTGAAGTTAAGAAGGCCCAGCAAGTTGTGTGACCTTGGAAACTACTTCACTCTTTTAAACACTAGGTTCCTGATCTGTAAAATGGGAATATTAATAATAGCACCCTCCTTATAGGCTATGGTGGTGCAGTGGTTAAGAGCTTGGCTGCTAACCAAAAGGTCAGCTGTTCGAATCCACCAGCCACTTCTTGGAAACCCTGTATTGCAGTTATACTCTGTCCTATAGGGCTGCTATGAGTTGGAATCATCTTGAAGGCAATGGGTTTTGGTTTTATAGGCTATAGAATGTATGTAAGCCATTCAGCATAAGTCCTGATAAAGAGAAAGGCATTCATAAAGACCAGATATTATTACAATTTATATAGTATTTTATAAAACATGTAGAGCCTAGCAGAGTTATTGAAACATTCCTACTAAACAGCTGTTAATCCCCCTTGCTGCCATTCCTTCCCTCCCCTGGTCCATACATGACCACGTTTCCATAATATATCCTTATATGTAACTAGTGTACCTCCAGACTCTACCAACTAGTATCTGAATTTGGAATTCAAAAACAAGCAAATAGCAGAGAAAAATTTATATAAGGTATCAATTTGAAAGAAGGAATTGCTGTGTCTAAATTTTTACAAATAGAATCAAAGATTGTGATTCTTGAGTATAGTTCGTGGAAGAAGATGGCGGAATATTGTGCTATTACATAAACTAATCTTATCAATAGCCTTCAAACAAATAATAACGCATGTTCATGTTCAATATCCAAGCAGTCCTAAACAACTGAACAAAGAAAACACTTAACATGGGAAAGAACCCTTTTGTGGTATTTCAGAGAGGCATTCAATTAATAAACTGGTTAGTATTCTTGAATAGCACAAGGTATTATGATCTCAGCCATATTTGCCATCCAAGGATTTATTTAAAAAAAATATGTGTTGAGTTCCAAAACTTTTCCTACGGTCCAGACAATCTGTTTACTGTTCTCTTCCCCACTGGCAATTACCTGAGAGCTCGGGAAACTTTTTCTTGGAGTGTTTTTCCCTAAATAGCACGCCTGGGTCAGAACAATTACAATGGCTAATTGCAGAAGAAGAGGCTTTTAGGCATCTGAATAGATTTCGAGAAATAAGTATTGGCTAGGTGGATGGGGTTCAAATATGCTGAAGCTGCAGCCTGCATTGTTCCAGGCCATTATTTTTGGTCCACTGAATAACAGCTGCTGCATATGGTAGTTGTTGAATTTCCTGCTAAAGATCCACTTACTGGCATAAATAGTAAATGTTTGCATGTGCTATTTTGATACATCTCCTGTGAGGCTCCATTTCCACATTTAAATATGGATCACATATGGTGAATTGAAATAAATTTTTGTATGTAAAGCATATGTCCGAGGAGTAAACCAAAGAGACAAAGTCTATGGCACTGTCATGTTCCATATGCCTTCTGTATGGACTAAAATTTAATGAACAATGACATAACCAGAACCAGAGAAAGTTCAGTGTCTTAGTTTTAATGCTAGTTATTGGCAACATGGAGAACAAATATATGCAAAGAGTAATAAATGCTATTACTCAAAATTTAATTAGTATAAAGAAGATCTAATATTTTAATAACAGAAGTAATAAGAATAAAATATATCGTTAAAATGCTGCAGTAAATCCCTGTTTATTTGAATTCATAACAGCTAGGAAATTCAGAAACATAATAGCGTCCCTGCATCTACAATCTAATTTTATGAAAATTTAAGATATTTAATTTGTAATAGATGTTGGAAACCATATTAATAGATGCTTCTCTATTCCAGAAACTTACAATCCAGTTGGATTGATATGACTTGTAGACAAACATGTATAATAAGGAAGGAAGGGAACTCTGTCCTACAAGAGAGTCTAATTAGTACTATGGGAGCTCACCTGACCAGCAACCAGAAGCCTTTGGGCCCAGCTGAGCTCGGCCAATAACTCTGTGTGATTCCAGGCTCCTCAATGTGCTCCCTCTCTGGGCTGAAGTTTTGTCTGTCCTTATGTTACTAGGTAAATTCAAGGAAGCTAAATGGTTTTCCACTTATGTGCCCCCTCTGCATGACTGGTATGTAACAGCTTGATTTCATGACTCCAAAACATTATAACATCCTGCAAATAAATAAAAAATGAAAATATGTTCTATCCTGGGTTTTTTTTCCCCTGCCACATTTCATTTTTAAATTTATCTTCAGATACTTCAAGCTGAAAACCATGAATGGTTCACATGATAATGCTGAGTAAAATAGAATATTTAATTAAATGGAACCCCTTATTCCCTGAGCATTAGGAGATTTACTTCAGTTACGTAAAGCCTACCGGTATCTCACAACAAACCTATGGTGTAAGAACACCTTAACACTGTTGTCTCTAGTATTCAAAATTATGAAGCAGTGACTGGCTAAGGTTGTAACTTCATTGCTCACAAAATTTTCACACTGAATTAAGTGTTTCACATAGGTTGGTACGTTTAGATAAACATTCTTCGATGCAGTATGTGTTTGAAAGAAACCTCATTTTAATAGGGCATCCTAAACATAATAAAAATTGTTCATGTGAATACTGTATTTCATTGTATGGTATACAACAATTCACTTTATAATGAAAACCAGGGATGAGTAAAATACCATGAGACTTTGTTACCAAAATTTTACATTCTCATTATAACCTGCCAAAACATCTTAATTAAATTTTTCTAATTAAGTCCCTCAAAATAAAACTTCTTGAGCATCTATTTTGACAGCTGAGTATTTTTCCATTGTATGGGTGTGCCATGATTCATTTTCATAAATCTCATCAGTAAGTAATTAAAAAAAAAAAAAAGTATTAGGGAAATGTAAATCAAAAACACAATGAGATACCATTTCACATCTATTAGGATGGCTAAAATAAAAGAAGAAAAATAAGAAGTGTTGGAAAGGATGCAGAGAAATTGGAGTCCTCATGAATTGCTGGTGGGTATAAAATGGTGTAGTCACTGTAGGAAAACAGTTTTTCAGTTCCTCAAAATGTTCAACGTAGAATTACCATGTGATCAACTCTTGAACATATACCCAAGATAATTTAAAACAGGGGCTCAAACAGATACTTTATACTAATGTTCACTGCAGCATTATTCACAGTATTCAAAAGGTGGAAACAACCCAAATATTCTACAGATGAATGGATAAACACATGGTATAGGTATACAATGAAATATTACTTAGCCATAAAGAGAAATGAAGCTCTGATACATGCAACAACATCTTTGAACCCAGAAAACAACATGCTGAGTGAAGTAAGCCAGACACAAAAGGACAAATACTGCATGATCCCACTTACATGAAATACGTAGAAGTGGCAAATACACAAAGACAGAGAGTAGAGTAGAGGTTACCAGGGACCTGAGGGAGTGGGAAATGGGGAATTATTGCTTAATGGACACAGAGTTACTATTTGGGATAATGAAAAATTTTGAAGATAGTGATGACGGTTGTACAACATTGTGAATGTAATTAATGCTATTGAATTATGCACTTAAAATAATTAAAATAACAAATTTTGTGTGACATATATTTTGTTACGATTAAAAACTAGTGGAAAGCAAGAAAAGCAAGGGAAAGAATGAAGGAGAGGGTGAGAGAAAGAAAAATAAAGAAACCTGAAAGGTTTATCATGGGACTCGAGATGTTGGAAAACCTCAAAACTTAGTCATGCCCAGGGAAAACCTGGAGACAACTGCCATTGCTGAGAGATGTGTTGCTGGTGTAACTTGAGATATAAATAACATGAAGTCCTAAGCAAGTGGTTTTTCCTGCCTGTGTCAGAGGAGTCATCCTGTTCAGAAAAGGGCCCTTTGGAGCATGAGTGGCTGTTAAACTTTGTGCTGGCCTAGAAAAGGAAAAGCAAATAGAATGTTCACCATGCCATCTCATGTCCACAGCTCGTTTTCTTTGACCCCAGTTTCTAATCAGTATTATATAAGTAGAAGAAAATAAAGGTCTTAAATTGTAATAGTATAAGAAATTGTCAGTGACAATAATTTCAGACTTAGAAGATCTCTGTTCAAATCCCAGCCCTAAAAACTGCTCTGAATCTTTCAATAAAACGAAAACAAAGGTTTAAGAGGAAACAAAACAGAACAAACAAAACAACTTGTCTTCTTCATATAGATGTTATAAATATAAAATTAGATGAAATTCTTAAAAGACACACAGGTTTGTACGCACACACATACGCACACACCACAATCGCTATTTTAAATGTCATAATGCACAGCTATATATGCATTCATGAAGTGATATGCTTTACAGGTTAACCCATTGCTAGCGAGTCAATTCCGACTCATAGAGACCCTATAGGACATAGAAGAACTGCCTGATAGTGTTCCCAAGGAGCAGCTGGTGGATTCGAACCGCCAACTTTTTGGTTAGCAGCTGAACACTTAACCACTGCGCCACCAGGGCTCCATTTTGCATATTACCAGGGTTCAACGTGAACTATATTAGTCAAACAGTCTGACTGCAAATCATTCAATAGTTTGGGTCTATTTACCCCACATTTTAAAAAAAAAGCAAATAAAACTATCTGCCCCTGTACTTCTCAGTAAAACTATAAAGTTACAGTGAACTTGACATAATATATGAAATAGAAAGCAATCTACGAAAAATATATTAAGATACTTTTAGTACAGCAAGCGTTATTGAAGTGTTTGCGTGTGTCTTGCCACTGATGTAGAGAGCACACTAATGGAGACTTGTTGTTGTTAGGTGCCGTCGAACTTGGGTGGATATATTTTGTACAACTCTCACATAGCTGGGGGCAAGTTATTTTTATCTTGACATTTTGTTCACATTCTCTTGACCCTTCCAGAGTGTCTATCAGTTCAATAATTACCTGTTCCAAAGAAAGTACGATAATAGTGGTCAACACTGCAAGCCACCCAAACTAATACTTATTGGTTATTTATTAAAATGAGTGTATATTTGTGCAACAAATGACTACCATATTTTTACACAAATAATGTATAATGTCTTAGTCATCTAGTGCTGCTACAACAGAAATACCAGAAGTGGATGGCTTTCACAGAGAGAAGTTTATTCTCTCACAGGCCGGTAGACTAGAAGTCCGAATTCAGGGTGCCAGTATTTTCTTTTTCAGCACCATGTAAAAAAAAAAAAACAAAATTGGCATAGAGGTGCTTAAGAAAATATCTTATGGGGGGAGGGCTAGGCTGGCAAACAAAGGTAGAAGACATGCATTATTTATGTAAAAATACAGTAGTGTTTAAAAATGAGGTTATTTTTTTCCCTGCTAGCTCTAATCTCCATCAACACAAATAATTGGAAAATGACTAATGAAAAAGCAAGGTAAGAATGAAGTTAGATCCTTCCTAGAACTAAGATATATTTCTCAGTTGTTGAATTGTGGGATGATCATGAATGTAGAGTTACCGTCTTAGAGTTCAGGTGTCATGTTTTGTCATTTGACTGAAGGGAAATAAAGAGCTCATTTGTCATTCCTGGGCATCTCTTAATCCCTGAACATCTCCATCATTGTTGACAGGACCTCTCCTCTGCAGCTAATAAATAATTGTAAAATTGGTTGAGAAAGGAGGCGGATGAAAACTATTTGGCAAATATGGCTAAAATTTTTGTTTGCTTTATTCACTGCCATTTTGGGGGGAGCGAAATAAGACCCCACTGAGTGTCCTAGCCTGCCCTGTCACAAAAGCTCATAAGGGAGGAATCACATCTGCTTGCATCAGCTTCTGTTCCTTTAATAATAATTTGCCAAACGGGAAACCCTGGTGGCATAGTGGTAAAGTGCTACAGCGGCTAACCAAAGGGTCGGCAGTTCGAATCCGCCAGGCGTCCTTGGAAACTCTATGGGGCAGTTCTACTCTGAGGCTGTTGCAGGAGTGACTGTGAATGACTTTTGTTTCTTTTGCCCTCTGTACAGTGAGATAAGTAAGGCTTATAAGTAGATTTACTGTTTCCTTTGTGTTATTGAGAAGATGCGGTTTTCAACATTAGGTAATATTCAAGTGCATAAATTGTTTTCAGGTGAAATACACTGTAAACATGCACTCTTGACAAACTTCATGACCACAGGTACAAATAAGTACCACTTACTTACATTTGTTTTTGCCATTTGGAATTTTGAATAGGGAAATAAGCCTTGTAAGGATATTTATTCCTTTGTGTTATTGGGTAGGTGCAGTTTTTGGGACTAGGTAATATTCAAGTGAGAAACTTATTTTTAGGCGACATACAGCATAAGGACGTGTCTTAGTGTCCTTGACATACAACATGTATGGTCAGTGCAATCATGCAACCGTCAAGGACCTGTTTTCTGGTTTCTGAGCCGTAAGTACTCGTTTAGCAGTAAGAAGTCATTTATTGCAGTGGTGACGTTCCCACAACAGCACTTCCTTTTGGGGCTTTATTTTTATAAGAGGCTGGAATTACACCATGTCTCTCCTTGTGTATTCTGACATTGGTTTGGACCTATGGTATTTGTAGTATGCTGGTTTTGCTGACCCTGGAATTACTTTTTCCTGAAATAGTCCCCTTTTTTAGAAATGGAAAAATACACCACTGAACAAGCTCTAGAAAATTTTTTTTCTCCCCAATAATGCCTCATTCCACCTGTCTTACCTCCAGAGTCCACTGGTATATATGTGTACCACACAATATTTATAAAAAACCATCTTACGTAACAAAAGATTACCAACACTCAATGATTCAGCATGCATTCCATTAGTAAAAAAAATTACATCCTCAAAAAATGACAAACATAAAATAATTTGGTCTCAAAAGTGTACGTTTTATCATCAGCGACCAGTACCGTCAGTTGTTTTCCTCAAATTGACAGTCTAATTTCTTTTTCGAAAAAAAAATGCCAATTGCCCAACTCTCAATAACCATAGTTTGCCTGTCAGTCAGTTGTCTTTCAAGTAAAAATGGTATTCCAAGAAAAATGTGCTCAACTCACAGCTCAGTCACACAAGTGCTTTTCTCTGAGATAGCCATCACACTTTGGTATATACCCAAAGTGTAGCATGTTTACTTCCCATTCATCTCACAGGACATTAGTAAGATGTATATTCTAACAGTCTCAAAAGTCTAATAAAATTAATAACTCTTACACGTTCATCAGGAACATTTTTAGGGGAAAATGGCATTTCTTTTTTTAACTGCAAGTACATGACAGTGAGGAATGACCACTAGTACAGCTTGGCCCACTGCCTTGATTATTATTAAGATATCAGTAGTTTTTTTTTTTTTTTTTATAATAACTTTTATTAAGCTTCAAGTGAACGTTTACAAATCCAATCAGTCTGTCACATATAAGTTTACATACATCTCACTCCCTACTCCCACTTACTCTCCCCGTCTTGAGTCTGCCCTTTCAGTCTCTCCTTTCTTGACAATTTTGCCGGCTTCCCTCTCTCTCTATCCTCCCATCCCCCCTCCAGACAAGAGTTGCCAACACAATCTCAAGTGTCCACCTGATATAATTAGCTCACTCTTCATCAGCATCTCTCTCCCACCCGCTGACCAGTCCCTTTCATTTCTGATGAGTTGTCTTCGGGGATGGTTCCTGTCCTGTGTCAACTGAAGGTCTGGGGAGCATGGCCGCCGGGATTCCTCCAGTCTCAGTCAGACCATTAAGTTTGGTCTTCTTATGAGAATTTGGGGTCTGCATCCCACTGATCTCCTGCTCCCTCAGGGGTCCTCTGCTGAGCTCCCTGTCAGGGCAGTCATCAATTGTGGCCGGGCACCAACTAGTTCTTCTGGTCTCAGGATGATGTAGGTCTCTGGTTCATGTGGCCCTTTCTGTCTCTTGGGCTCTTAGTTGTCATGTGGGCTTGGTGTTCTTCATTTTCCTTTGCTCCAGGTGGGTTGAGACGAATTGCTGCATCTTAGATGGCTGCTTGTTAGCATTTAAGACCCCAGACGCCACATTTCAAAGTGGGATGCAGAATGATTTCATAATAGAATTATTTTGCCAATTGACTTAGAAGTCCCCGCAAACCATGCTCCCCAGACCCCCGCGCTTGCTCCGCTGACCTTTGAAGCATTCATTTTATCCCGGAAACTTCTTTGCTTTTGGTCCAGTCCAATTGAGCTGACCTTCCATGTATTGAGTGTTGTCTTTCCCTTCACCTAAAGCAGTTCTTATCTACTGATTAATCAATAAAAAAACCCTCTCCCACCCTCCCTCCCTCCCCCCCTCGTAACCACAAAAGTATGTGTTCTTCTCAGGTTTACTATTTCTCAAGATCTTATAATAGTGGTCTTATACAATATTTGTCCTTTTGCCTCTGACTAATTTCGCTCAGCATAATGCCTTCCAGGTTCCTCCATGTTATGAAATGTTTCAGAGATTCGTCACTGTTCTTTATCGATGCGTAGTATTCCATTGTGTGAATATACCACAATTTATTTACCCATTCATCCGTTGATGGACACCTTGGTTGCTTCCAACTTTTTGCTATTGTAAACAGAGCTGCAATAAACATGGGTGTGCATATATCTGTTTGTATGAAGGCTCTTGTATCTCTAGGGTATATTCCTAGGAGTGGGATTTCTGGGTTGTATGGTAGTTCTATTTCTAACTGTTTAAGATAACACCAGATAGATTTCCAAAGTGGTTGTACCATTTTACATTCCCACCAGCAGTGTATGAGAGTTCCAATCTCTCCGCAGCCTCTCCAACATTTATTATTTTGTGTTTTTTGGATTAATGCCAGCCTTGCTGGTGTGAGATGGAATCTCATCGTAGTTTTAATTTGCATTTCTCTAATGGCTAATGATCGAGAGCATTTTCTCATGTATCTGTTGGCTGCCTGAATATCTTCTTTAGAGAAATGTGTGTTCATATCCTTTGCCCACTTCTTGATTGGGTTGTTTGTCTTTTTGTGGTTGAGTTTTGACAGAATCATGTAGATTTTAGAGATCAGGCGCTGGTCGGAGATGTCATAGCTGAAAATTCTTTCCCAATCTGTAGGTGGTCTTTTTACTCTTTTGGTGAAGTCTTTCGATGAGCATAGGTGTTTGATTTTTAGGAGCTCCCAGTTATCGGGTTTCTCTTCATCATTTTTGGTAATGTTTTGTATTCTGTTTATACCTTGTATTAGGGCTCCTAGGGTTGTCCCAATTTTTTCTTCCATGATCTTTATCGTTTTAGTCTTTATGTTTAGGTCTTTGATCCACTTGGAGTTAGTTTTTGTGCATGGTGTGAGGTATAGGTCCTGTTTCATTTTTTTGCAAATGGATATCCAGTTATGCCAGCACCATTTGTTAAAAAGGCTGTCTTTTCCCCAGTTAATTGACACTGGTCCTTTGTCAAATATCAGCTGCTCATACGTGGATGGATCTATGTCTGGGTTCTCAATTCTGTTCCATTGGTCTATGTGTCTGTTGTTGTACCAATACCAGGCTGTTTTGACTACTGTGGCTGTATAATAGGTTCTGAAGTCAGGTAAGGTGAGGCCTCCCACTTTCTTCTTCTTTTTCAGTAGTGCTTTGCTTATCCGGGGCTTCTTTCCCTTCCATATGAAATTGGTGATTTGTTTCTCTATCCCCTTAAAATATGACATTGGAATTTGGATCGGAAGTGCGTTAAATGTATAGATGGCTTTTGGTAGAATAGACATTTTTACTATGTTAAGTCTTCCTATCCATGAGCAAGGTATGTTTTTCCACTTAAGTATGTCCTTTTGAATTTCTTGTAGTAGAGCTTTGTAGTTTTCTTTGTATAGGTCTTTTACATCCTTGGTAAGATTTATTCCTAAGTATCTTATCTTCTTGGGGGCTACTGTGAATGGTATTGATTTGGTTATTTCCTCTTCGGTGTTCTTTTTGTTGATGTAGAGGAATCCAAGTGATTTTTGTATGTTTATTTTATAACCTGAGACTCTGCCAAACTCTTCTATTAGTTTCAGTAGTTTTCTGGAGGATTCCTTAGGGTTTTCTGTGTATATAATCATGTCATCTGCAAATAGTGATAACTTTACTTCTTCCTTGCCAATCCGGATACCTTTTATTTCTTTGTCTAGCCTGATTGCCCTGGCTAAGACTTCCAACACGATGTTGAATAAGAGTGGTGATAAAGGGCATCCTTGTCTGGTTCCCGTTCTCAAGGGAAATGCTTTCAGGTTCTCTCCATTTAGAGTGATATTGGCTGTTGGCTTTGCATAGATGCCCTTTATTATGTTGAGGAATTTTCCTTCAATTCCTATTTTGGTAAGAGTTTTTATCATGAATGGGTGTTGGACTTTGTCAAATGCCTTTTCTGCATCAATTGATAAGATCATGTGGTTTTTGTCTTTTGTTTTATTTATGTGATGGATTACATTAATGGTTTTTCTGATATTAAACCAGCCTTGCATACCTGGTATAAATCCCACTTGATCAGGGTGAATTATTTTTTTGATGTGTCGTTGGATTCTATTGGCTAGAATTTTGTTGAGGATTTTTGCATCAATGTTCATGAGGGATATAGGTCTATAATTTTCTTTTTTTGTAATGTCTTTACCTGGTTTTGGTATCAGGGAGATGGTGGCTTCATAGAATGAGTTGGGTAGTATTCCGTCATTTTCTATGCTTTGGAATACCTTTAGTAGTAGTGGTGTTAACTCTTCTCTGAAAATTTGGTAGAACTCTGCAGTGAAGCCGTCCGGGCCAGGACTTTTTTTTGTTGGGAGTTTTTTGATTACCGTTTCAATCTCTTTTTTTGTTATGGGTCTATTTAGTTGTTCTACTTCTGAATGTGTTAGTTTAGGTAGGTAGTGTTTTTCCAGGAATTCATCCATTTCTTCTAGGTTTTCAAATTTGTTAGAGTACAATTTTTCATAATAATCTGAAATGATTCTTTTAATTTCATTTGGTTCTGTTGTGATGTGGTCCTTCTCATTTCTTATTCGGGTTATTTGTTTCCTTTCCTGTATTTCTTTAGTCAGTCTAGCCAATGGTTTATCAATTTTGTTAATTTTTTCAAAGAACCAGCTTTTGGCTTTGTTAATTCTTTCGATTGTTTTTCTGTTCTCTAATTCATTTAGTTCAGCTCTAATTTTTATTATTTGTTTTCTTCTGGTGCCTGATGGATTCTTTTGTTGCTCACTTTCTATTTGTTCAAGTTGTAGGGACAGTTCTCTGATTTTGGCTCTTTCTTCTTTTTGTATGTGTGCATTTATTGATATAAATTGGCCTCTGAGCACTGCTTTTGCTGTGTCCCAGAGGTTTTGATAGGAAGTATTTTCATTCTCGTTGCTTTCTATGAATTTCCTTATTCCCTCCTTGATGTCTTCTATAACCCAGTCTTTTTTCAGGAGGGTATTGTTCATTTTCCAAGTATTTGATTTCTTTTCCCTAGTTTTTCTGTTATTGATCTCTAGTTTTATTGCCTTGTGGTCTGAGAAGATGCTTTGTAATATTTCGATGTTTTGGACTCTGCAAAGGTTTGTTTTATGACCTAATATGTGGTCTATTCTAGAGAATGTTCCATGTGCGCTGGAAAAAAAAGTATATTTTGCAGCAGTTGGGTGGAGAGTTCTGTATAAGTCAATGAGGTCAAGTTGGTTGATTGTTGTAATTAGATCTTCCGTGTCTCTGTTGAGCTTCTTACTGGATGTCCTGTCCTTCTCCGAAAGTGGTGTGTTGAAGTCTCCTACTATAATTGTGGAGGTATCTATCTCGCTTTTCAGTTCTGTTAAAATTTGATTTATGTATCTTGCAGCCCTGTCATTGGGTGCATAAATATTTAATATGGTTATGTCTTCCTGATCAATTGTCCCTTTTATCATTATATAGTGTCCTTCTTTATCCTTTGTGGTGGATTTAAGTCTAAAGTCTATTTTGTCAGAAATTAATATTGCTACTCGTCTTCTTTTTTGCTTATTGTTTGCTTGATATACTTTTTTCCATCCTTTGAGTTTTAGTTTGTTTGTGTCTCTAAGTCTAAGGTGTGTCTCTTGTAGGCAGCATATAGATGGATCGTGTTTCTTTATCCAGTCTGTGACTCTCTGTCTCTTTATTGGTGCATTTAGTCCATTTACATTCAGGGTAATTATAGATAAATAAGTTTTTAGTGCTGTCATTTTGATGCCTTTTATGTGTGTTGTTGACAATTTCATTTTTCCACACACTTTTTTGTGCTGAGGCGTTTTTCTTAGTAAATTGTGAGATCCTCATTTTCATAGTGTTTGACTTTATGTTAGTTGAGTCGTTACGTTTTTCTTGGTTTTTGTCTTGAGTTATAGAGTTGTTATGCCTTTTTGTGGTTACCTCATTATATACCCCTATTTTTCTAAGTAAAAACCTAACTTGTATTGTTCTATATCGCCTTGTATCACTCTCCATATGGCAGTTCAATGCCTCCTGTATTTAGTCCCTCTTTTTGATTATTGTGATCTTTTACCTATTGACTTCCATGATTCCCTGTTATGTGTATTTTTTTTTTAATTAATCTTAATTTGTTTGTTTTTGTGATTTCCCTATTTGAGTTGATATCAGGACGTTCTGTTTTGTGACCTTGTGTTGTGCTGATATCTGATATTATTGGTTCTGTGACCAAACAATATCCTTTAGTATTTCTTGTAGCTTTGGTTTGGTTTTTGCAAATTCTCTAAACTTGTGTTTGTCTGTAAATATCTTAATTTCGCCTTCATATTTCAGAGAGAGTTTTGCTGGATATATGATCCTTGGTTGGCAGTTTTTCTCCTTCAGTGTTCTGTATATGTCGTCCCATTCCCTTCTTGCCTGCATGGTTTCTGCTGAGTAGTCAGAACATATTCTTATTGATTCTCCCTTGAAGGAAACCTTTCTTTTCTCCCTGGCTGCTTTTAAAATTTTCTGTTTATCTTTGGTTTTGGTGAGTTTGATGATAATATGTCTTGGTGTTTTTCTTTTTGGATCAATCTTAAATGGGGTTCGATGAGCATCTTGGATAGATATCCTTTCGTCTTTCATGATGTCAGGGAAGTTTTCTGTCAGAAGTTCTTCAACTATTTTCTCTGTGTTTTCTGTCCCCCCTCCCTGTTCTGGGACTCCAATCATCCACAGGTTATCCTTCTTGATAGAGTCCCACATAATTCTTAGGGTTTCTTCATTTTTTTTAATTCTTTTATCTGATTTTTTTTCAGCTATGTTGGTGTTGATTCCCTGGTCCTCCAGATGTCCCAGTCTGCATTCTAATTGCTCGAGTCTGCTCCTCTGACTTCCTAGTGTGTTGTCTAATTCTGTTATTTTATTGTTAATCTTTTGGATTTCTACATGTTGTCTCTCTATGGATTCTTGCAACTTATTAATTTTTCCAGTATGTTCTTGAATAATCTTTTTGAGTTCTTCAACAGTTTTATCAGTGTGTTCCTTGGCTTTTTCTGCAGATATCCTAATTTCATTTGTGATATCATTAAGCATTCTGTAAATTAGTTTTTTATATTCTGTATCTGATAATTCCAAAATTGTATCTTCATTTGGGAAAGATTTTGATTCTTTTGTTTGGGGGGTTGGAGAAGCTGTCACGGTCTGCTTCTTTAAGTGGTTTGATATGGATTGTTGTCTCCGAGCCATCACTGGGAAACTAGTTTTTCCAGAAAAACTAGTCTTTCCAGAAAATCCGCTAAAAAAAAACTGCAGTCAGATCCCTATCAGAGTTCTCCCTCTGGCTCAGGCTATTCAGATATTAATGAAGCCGCCTGGGGAGGGTGGGGGAGGGAACAGAGAGATAGGAGAGTAGCACCTCAGAATATAGCCAGAGTTGCTTGTCTTGCTTGGAATGACTGTTATATCTGAGATTCCCGCGGGCGCGTCGCCTATGTGTGCTGGCTGTGTGGAGATTGCCCCCAGGGGGTCTGGCCCGCTGGAGTCACGGTCAGATCCTCCGCTTCCAGCCCCACGCCCAGCGTCAAGGCTCCCCTACTGGGACGGTGCACTCTCAACTCCAAAATCAGTCGCTGCCTCCCGGGGACTTCTCGTCCCTCCAGCCGCGTGGCCGTGCCGCCTCCGTGAACCAGGTGGGCCCCCTCCCGGGGTTAGTTCAGATGGGTGGAGTAGCTCCCCGTGCTTGTGCCGCGACCAAGTGTCCCGGCTGGAACGCTGTTCTCCCCACTCCAATACCAGTCGCTGCCTCCCGGGGACTTCTCCTACCGGCTGCGTCCCACGCCGCCCGCGCGACCCGGCTGGTCCCTTCCCGGGGTTAGTTCAGGGGGTGGAGCAACTCTCCGTGTTTATGGCGTACCTGCGTGCAGTCCAAATCCCTGCAGGACGGTTCCCCGGCTCGGATGCTGCTCTTTCTGCTCCAAGATCAGTCACTGCCTCCCGGGGACTTCTCCTACCGGCTGCGTCCCACGCCACCCGTGGAACCGGCTGGTCCCCCTCCCGGGGTTAGTTCAGGGGGGTGGAGCAGGTCTCTGTGCTTGTGCCGTACCTGACTGGTACGCTGGCTCCAGGCTCTGGAAACTATCGCTGCTTCCCTGTATTAGTTCCTTCTCCGTCTCTAAATCTGTGTTTGTTGTTCAGGGTTCGTAGATTGTTATGTATGTGATCGATTCACTTGTTTTTCCGTGTCTTTGTTGTAAGAGGGATCCGAGGTAACGTCTGCCTAGTCTGCCATCTTGGCTCCGCCCCTCAGTAGTTTTATTGTGTATTACTTTTGCCCCATCTGGGCAAATATCAGTCCAAATAAAAAAAGGCAATTAAAGTTTTTGTAACATGAAAACAAAAATTGACATTGCAGACTCATTTTAAGGGCCTCAGGGACTATGAGGGCTTCATGGATCACATTTTGAGAACTGCTACCAAGACCAACTCCTGGGACAAGGAAATGAGATATTCTGATTAGCCAGGCCTGGGTTACCAGGGCAACAATGCACTCTAGTACTAGAGAGGGGTGGTTCAATAAAAAAAGGTGAGTGCATTTGTCTAAAGTTGGCGGACCTGAAAACTGGGCAAAACAAAAGCAGTGACTGTCTAGTAGGCTGGGGAATACAATAGCCACAGCAATGGACTCAAACATAACAATGATCATGAAGATGGAGCAGGAGTGGGCAACTTTTTATTCTGTTATACATAAGATCACCATGAGTCATAGCTGTTATTGTTGGTAGGTGCCTGTGAGTCAGCTTCAACTCATAGCAACCCTATGCATAGCAGGACAAAACGTTGCGTCCTTGCCATCCTCACAATCATGGCTATGTTTGAGCCCCTTGTTGTAGCAACTGTGTCAATCCATCTCATCGAGGGTCTTTCTCCTTTTTGCAGATCCTGTACTTTACCACGAGCCCTGGTGGCGCAGTGGTTAAGAGCTCAGCTGCTAACCAAAAGGTCAGTAGTTTGAATCTACCAGCAGTTCCTTGGAAACTCTATGGGCAGTTCTACTCTGCCCCATAGGATTGTGATGAGTTGGAATTGACTCAACAGCAATGGGTTTTATACTCTACCAAGCATGATATCCTTCTCCAGGGATTGACCCCTCCTGGTAATGTGTCTGAAATAAGTGAGACAAATTCTTTCCGTCCTCACTTGCTTCTAAAAGAACATCCTGGCTGTATTTTCTCCAAGACAGATTTGTTCGTTCTTCTGGCGGTCCCTGGTATATTCAATATTCTTTGCTAGCACTACTGACTAGACACAACTAACAATAGCATTGAAAGACTGGGGAAAAGTGTTGTCGAACTTAAAGAATAGTCTCAGGTATAAAACATTTAAAAAGTAAATTTAAAGTCATCCATGTCAAGTAAAAAACAGTGGTACTATTGTTTTAGGGGAAAAATAGGCAAAATCAGATGAAGTATCTACAAAATTGTCATTGACATTTTAATAGTTAGTGAAAAAATATTTCTAATTAGAGCATTCATTTCTCTAAGCAAAGTAGCAATAAAAACCATCAATTGGTTTTACTTCTTAAGCAATCCAAATTGTTCCCTTTTTAACATTCCTAATTTCCTTAGAAAATCTCCCTTTCACTGGGAAGGTAAATACCATTTTCTGCCTACATGGTTGATTTATCCTCAGTTCTTTTATATAGGATTTCTGGGAGAGAATGACTACCTAATTTCTTTCTTACTATTAAGATAAATCTTGTAGGGGCTTGTTCTTCTGCCAGAAGGAAATTCAGGTATGTAAAACGTTGGCATTAGATCTTCTCAAGGTTCAAGAATCAGCACCAAATCTTCTTGCCTTTAATAACACTCAAAGAAGAGGCTACATCACACCAAAACTTTGGAATATTTTATAATTCTAAAACCATCGACCTGCAAAGAGAATCCATTCTTTTCAGTCTTGATGGAGTGCTAGAAACAAACAACAATTCAAACAATCTGGAAAACAAAAAAAAAAAAGAGTGCCTGGCAGTCCTTGCTTTTTGGTAAAAACTGGTGGAGTAATACAAAGAAAAAAAAGATATTGTTTCAATTTAAAAACCTATGCACAATGCCGAAGAGAAAGAAAGGATATGAAGTTATGACAAGAAAAATGGGTCTACGTATTTGAGTAAGAAATAAAGATTAAATGTTCAGGTAATTGGAGGACAACACTGAGAATTAGGTATTCCTATGATTGTCGATATGGGAATTAACTTCTAAATAACCTGAAGTATATTAGAAAAAAATGGTTAATATGATGTAGCTTATCTTGGGAGAAAAAAGAAGAGGGACTATGAATTAGGTTTTTAGTTCTTCCCCTGAGGTTCTTTCTCTGTTTTGTGTATGCCTGAATGGAACTTTGGTTCAGGTTCAGTTTACAGAATATTTTTGTTTCACTTATTTACAGTTCAGTGGTTTTGCAGAATACTTATAGTTGGCTCCAGTTCAAGAGCATGTTTTATAAACCTTTTATTTGGATTCCAAATAGTGAAAAAAAATTAATATTTGTGTCCTGTTTGGTTTGTTTGGTGAGGAAACTGGCTACACCGTCACAGATAAGGATTCTGGGTTCCAAAGTGAGCATCATTTGGTTACCTTGTTTTTTTGTTGCTGTTGTCGTTGTCATCTTATTTTGTTTTTTGCTGTTTGATGAAGAAAAGTTGGAAAATGAGCATTCCAAGTCCACTTATAGGTAAATTGCCTGAATTATAAACACAAGCATAAATGACCACTGTGAACAGATCCCAGGAGAATTTTTTATTCTTATTTTTATTCATAATTTTATATCATAACGATATACACGGTTCTGCACTTTTTTCTTTTTTTCAGTTAAAAAAATCTCATAGATCTACTAACAGTACATAGATTCCTCCTCTTTCTTTTGCATACACTATATTTTATCTTTCCACTTTCCTACTTATACACCTTCCTTGAATTTGTTTTTTCCCAATGCTGGTAGACAGAATTCTAAGATGGCCTCCAAGATCTCTGCCACCTGGTGTGCGTTGTTGTTAGGTGCCCTTGAGTCCATTTTAACTCATAGAGACCCCATGTGGCGGAGCAGAACTGCCCCATAGGGTCTTCCAGGCTGCAATCTTTATAGACTCAGATTTTGCCAGGTCTTTCTCCCCAAGAGCTGCTGAGTGAGTTTGAACCACTAACCTTTCAGTTAGCAACAGGTGCTTAAGCATTGCACCATCAGTGCTCCTTCCCACCCTGTATAATCCCTTTTCCTTGAGCATGGATGAGACTCGTGATGGGATTCACTACCATGATTAGTTTACACTATATGGAAGAGGTGAGGGTATTTTGAACACATCTACAAAGTCCCTAATCAGTCCAATTTAAGTTAATCAAAAGGGAGATTATCCTGGGTGAGTATGGCCTAATGAAGTGAGCTCTTTAAGAGAATATCTAGAGGACAGAGGTGAGAGAAGTCAGAGGGATTCAAAGCAGCAGAGATGCTCTCATGTTGGCCTTAAATAAGCAAACTGCCATGTGTGAAGAGGGCCACATGGTCTGGAACGGAAAGAAGCTTCTAGGTACTGAGGCCTCAGTCTACAACCACAAGGAACTGAATCCTGCAACAACCGGTGAACTTGGAAGAGGTCCCCACGCCTCAGATGACATCACAGCCCTGGTTGACGCTTTGAATTCAGGATGGTGAAACCCTGAGCAGAGGGCCCAGCTAGCCCTTGCTTGGACTCCTGACTCATGGAAACTGTGATATAATAAAAGCATGTCTTTTTAAGCCACAGGTTTATGATAATTTGTTAAACAGCAACCAAATTTTTATTATAAGCAGTGCAGCAAGGAGTAACTTTACACGAGTGATCTTGTGAGTGTACACTTGTATTTATAGAATAACTTTTAACAGTTGAAATTTCTGGGTGAAAGGGTTTATGGATTTATATGATTATGATTTTGATAGATATTGCTAAATTTCTCTCCACAAAAGTTGTGCCAGGTTATATTCCCAATGAGAATCCCCATATCCACAGATTCTCTCCAACAGCTTTTGAAACTTTGGATGCCGTCAATCTAATAGATAAAAAATGGTATCTCCATGTAGCTTTGGTTTGTATTTTTTTCTTATAAGTAAGGTTGAATATCTTTTCATATGTTTGAGGAATTTGTTTTTCTTTTTCTGGAAATTTTTTCTTATATCTTTTGCCCATTTTTTTTTTTTTTTTTTTTTTTTTTTTTTATTTCTTTTTTTTTTTTTTTTTAAATTTTTATTAAGCTTCAAGTGAACATTTACCATTCCAATCAGTCTGTCACATGTAGGTTTACATACATCTTACTCCCTTCTCCCACTTGCTCTCCCCCTATTGAGTCAGCCCTTACAGTCTCTCGTTTCGTGCCAATTTTACCTTCTTCCATCTCTCTCTATCTTCCCATCCCCCCTCCAGTCAAGAGTTGCCAACACACTCTCCCGTGTCCACCTGATTTAATTAGCTCGCTCTTCATCAGTATCTCTCTCCCCCCCACTGACCAGTCCTTTTCATGCCTGATGATTTGTCTTCGGGGTTGGTTCCTGTCCTGTGCCATCAGAAGTTCTGGGGAGCATTGTCTCTGGGATTCCTCTAGTCGCAATCATACCATTAGGTGTGGTCTTTTAATGAGAATTTGGGGTCTGTATCCCATTGGTCTCCTGCTCCCTCAGGAGTTGTCTCTTGTGCTCCCTGACAGGGCAGACATCGATTGTGGCCGGGCACCAACTTGTTCTTCTGGTCTCAGGATATTGTAGGTCTCTGGTTCAAGTGGCCCTTTCTGTCTCTTGGGTTCTTAGTTGTCGTGTGACCTTGGTGTTCTTCCTTTGCCTTTGCTCCCGGTGGGTTGAGACCAATTAATGTATTTTAGATGGCTGCTTGTTGGCATTTAGGACCCCAGGTGCCACAATTCAAAGTGGGATGCAGAGTGTTTTCATAATAGAATTATTTTGCCCATTGATTTAGAAGTCCTCTCAAACCAAGTTCCCCAGACCCCAGCCCCTGCTTCGCTATCCTTTGAAGCTTTCATTTTATCTCGGAAACCTCTTTACTTTTAATCCTGTCCAATTAGGCTGACCTTCCTTGTTTTGAGTGTTGTCTTTCCCTTCACCCAAAGCAGTTCCCATCTACAGATTGATCAATAAAAAGCCCTCTCCCTCCCTCCCTCCCTCCCTCCCCCCTTTGTAACCACAAAAGTATGTGTTCTTTTCCATTTTTTCTATTCCTCAAGATCTTATAATAGTGGTCTTATACAATATTTGTCCTTTTGCAACTGACTCATTTCGCTCAGCATAATGCCTTCCAGATTCCTCCATGTTATGAAATGTTTCAGAGATTCGTCACTGTTCTTTATCGATGCGTAGTATTCCATTGTGTGAATATACCACAATTTATTTACCCATTCGTCCGTTGATGGACATCTTGGTTGCTTCCAGCTTTTTGCTATTGTAAACAGAGCTGCAATAAACATGGGTGTGCATATATCTGTTTGTGTGAAGGGTCTTGTATTTTTAGGGTATATTCCGAGGAGTGGGATTTCTGGTTTGTATGGTAGTTCTATTTCTAACTGTTTAAGATAACGCCAGATGGATTTCCATAGTGGTTGTACCATTTTACAATCCCACCAGCAGTGTATGAGAGTTCCAGTCTCTCCGCAGCCTCTCCAACATTTATTATTTTGTGATTTTTGAATTAATGCCAGTCTAGTTGGTGTCAGATGGAATCTCATCGTAGTTTTAATTTGCATTTCTCTAATGACTAATGATCGAGAGCATTTTCTCATGTATCTGTTGGCTGCCTGAATATCTTCTTTAGTGAAATGTGTGTTCATATCCTTTGCCCACTTCTTGATTGGGTTGTTTGTCTTTTTGTGGTTGAGTTTTGACAGAATCATGTAGATTTTAGAGATCAGGCGCTGGTCTGAGATGTCATAGCTGAATATTCTTTCCCAGTCTGTAGGTGGTCTTTTTACTCTTTTGGTGAAGTCTTTAGATGAGCATAGGTGTTTGATTTTTAGGAGCTCCCAGTTATCGGGTTTCTCTTCATCATTTTTGGTAATGTTTTGTATTCTGTTTATGCCCTGTATTAGGGCTCCTAGGGTAGATCCTATTTTTTCTTCCAAGATTTTTATCGTTTTAGTCTTTATGTTTAGGTCTTTGATCCACTTGGAGTTAGTTTTTGTGCATGGTGTGAGGTATGGGTCCTGTTTCATTCTTTTGCAAATGGATATCCAGGTATGCCAGCACCATTTGTTAAAAAGACTATTATTTCCCCAATTGACTGACACTGGTCCTTTGTCAAATATCAGCTGCTCATACGTGGATGGATTTATATCTGGATTCTCAATTCTGTTCCATTGGTCTATGTGCCTGTTGTTGTACCAGTACCAGGCTGTTTTGACTACTGTAGCTATATAATAGGTTCTGAAATCAGGTAGGGTGAGGCCTCCCACTTTCTTCTTCTTTTTCAGTAATGTTTTGCTTATCCGGGGATTCTTTCCTTTCCATATGAAATTAGTGATTTGTTTCTCTATTCCCTTAAAGTATGACATTGGTATTTGGATTGGAAGTGCGTTGTATGTATAAATGGCTTTTGGTAGAACAGACATTTTTACTATGTTGAGTCTTCCTATCCATGAGCAGGGTATGTTTTTCCATTTAAGCGTGTCCTTTTGAATTTCTTGTAGCAGAGTTTTATAGTTTTCTTTGTATAGGTCTTTTACTTCCTTGGTAAGATTTATTCCTAAGTATTTTATCTTCTTGGGGGCTACTGTGAATGGTATTGATTTGGTTATTTCCTCTTCGGTGTTCTTTTTGTTGATGTAGAGGAATCCAAGTGATTTTTGTATGTTTATTTTATATCCTGAGACTCTTCCAAACTCTTCTATTAGTTTCAGTAGTTTTCTGGAGGATTTCTTAGGGTTTTCCATGTATACGATCATGTCATCTGCAAATAGTGATAGCTTTACTTCCTCCTTACCAATCTGAATACCCTTTATTTCTTTGTCTAGCCTAATTGCCCTGGCTAGGACTTCAAGTACGATGTTGAATAAGAGCGGTGATAAAGGGCATCCTTGTCTGGTTCCCGTTCTCAAGGGAAATGCTTTCAGGTTCTCTCCATTTAGAGTGATATTGGCTGTTGGCTTTGCATAGATGCCCTTTATTATGTTGAGGAATTTTCCTTCAATTCCTATTTTGGTAAGAGTTTTTATCATGAATGGGTGTTGGACTTTGTCAAATGCCTTTTCTGCATCAATTGATAAGATCATGTGGTTTTTGTCTTTTGTTTTATTTATGTGATGGATTACATTAATGGTTTTTCTGATATTAAACCAGCCTTGCATACCTGGTATAAATCCCACTTGATCAGGGTGAATTATTTTTTTGATGTGTTGTTGGATTCTATTGGCTAGAATTTTATTAAGGATTTTTGCATCTATGTTCATGAGGGATATAGGTCTAAAATTTTCTTTTTTTGTAATGTCTTTACCTGGTTTTGGTATCAGGGAGATGGTGGCTTCATAGAATGAGTTGGGTAGTATTCCGTCTTTTTCTATACTTTGAAATACCTTCAATAGTAATGGTGTTAAGTCTTCTCTGAAGGTTTGGTAGAACTCTGCAGTGAAGCCATCTGGGCCAGGACTTTTTTTTGTTGGGAGTTTTTTGATTACCATTTCAATCTCTTTTTTTGTAATGGGTCTATTTAGTTGTTCTACTTCTGTATGTGTTAGTTTAGGTAAGTAGTGTTGTTCCAAGAATTTATCCATTTCTTCTAGGTTTTCAAATTTGTTAGAGTACAATTTTATGTAGTAATCTGATATGATTCTTTTGATTTCATTTGGTTCTGTTGTGATGTGGTCCTTCTCGTTTCTTATTCGGGTTATTTGTTTCCTTTCCTGTTTTTCTTTAGTCAGTCTAGCCAATGGTTTATCAATTTTGTTAATTTTTTCAAAGAACCAGCTTTTGGCTTTGTTAATTCTTTCAATTGTTTTTCTGTTCTCTAATTCATTTAGTTCAGCTCTAATTTTTATTATTTGTTTTCTTCGGGTGCCTGATGGATTCTTTTGTTGCTCACTTTCTATTTGCTCAAGTTGTCGGGACAGTTCTCTGATTTTGGCTCTTTCTTCTTTTTGTATGTGTGCATTTATCGATATAAATTGGCCTCTGAGCACTGCTTTTGCTGTGTCCCAGAGGTTTTGATAGGAAGTATTTTCATTCTCGTTGCTTTCTAAGAATTTCCTTATTCCCTCCTTGATGTCTTCTATAACCCAGTCTTTTTTCAGGAGGGTATTGTTCATTTTCCAAGTATTTGATTTCTTTTCCCTAGTTTTTCTGTTATTGATTTCTAGCTTCATTGCCTTGTGGTCTGAGAAGATGCTTTGTAATATTTCGATGTTTTGGATTCTGCAAAGATTTGTTTTATGCCCTAATATGTGGTCTATTCTAGAGAATGTTCCATGTGCGCTAGAAAAAAAAGTATATTTTGCAGCAGTTGGGTGGAGAGTTCTGTATAAGTCAATGAGGTCAAGTTGGTTGATTGTTGTAAGTAGGTCTTCCGTGTCTCTATTGAGCTTCTTACTGGATGTCCTGTCCTTCTCCGAAAGTGGTGTGTTGAAGTCTCCTACTATATATGTGGAGGTGTCTATCTCACTTTTCAATTCTGTTAAAATTTGATTTATGTATCTTGCAGCCCTGTCATTAGGTGCGTAAATATTTAGTATGGTTATGTCTTCCTGATCAATTGTCCCTTTTATCATTATATAGTGTCCTTCTTTATCCTTTGTGGCGGATTTAAGTCTAAAGTCTATTTTGTCAGAAATTAATATTGCTACTCCTCTTCTTTTTTGCTTATTGTTTGCTTGATATACTTTTTTCCATCCTTTGAGTTTTAGTTTGTTTGTGTCTCTAAGTCTAAGGTGTGTCTCTTGTAGGCAGCATATAGATGGATCGTGTTTTTTTATCCAGTCCGTGACTCTCTGTCTCTTTATTGGTGCATTTAGTCCATTTACATTCAGCGTAATTATAGATAAGTAAGTTTTTAGTGCTGTCATTTTGATGCCTTTTTATGTGTGTTGTTGGCCATTTCATTTTTCCACATGCTTTTTTGTGCTGAGACGTTTTTCTTAGTAGCTTGTGAGATCCTCATTTTCATAATGTTTAACTTTGTGTTTATTGAGTCGTTACGTTTTTCTTGGCTTTTTTCTTGAGTTATGGAATTGATATTCCTTTTTGTGGTTACCTTTTTATTTACCCCTATTTTTCTAAGAAAAACCCTAACTTGTATCCTTCTATTTCGCCTTGTATCACTCTCCATCTGGCAGTTCAATGCCTCCTATATTTAGTCCCTCTTTTTGATTATTTTGATCGTTTAGCTATTGATTTCCATGATTTCCTGTTGTATGTATTATTTTGTTTATTTATTTATTTTTTAGAATTAGTCTTAATTTGTTTGTTTTTGTGCTTTCCCTGTTTGAGTTGCGTTGATATCAGGACGTTCTGTTTTGTGTCCTTGTATTGTGCTGGTACCTGATATTATTGGTCATCAGGCCAAACAATCTCCTTTAGCATTTCTTGCAGTCTTGGTTTAGTTTTTGCAGATTCTCTAAACTTGTGTTTATCTGTAAATATCTTAATTTCTCCTTCATATTTCAGAGAGAGTTTTGCTGGATATATGATCCTTGGTTGGCAGTTTTTCTCGTTTAGTGCTCTGTATATGTCGTCCCATTCCCTTCTTGCCTGCATGGTTTCTGCTGAGTAGTCTGAACTTATTCTTATTGATTCTCCCTTGAAGGAAACCTTTCTTTTCTCCCTGGCTGCTTTTAAAATTTTCTGTTTGTCTTTGGTTTTGGCAAGTTTGATGATGATATGTCTTGGTGTTTTTCTTTTTGGATCAATCTTAAATGGGGTTCGATGAGCATCTTGGATAGATATCCTTTCTTCTTTCATGATGTCAGGGAAGTTTTGTGTCAGGAGTTCTTCAACTATTTTCTCTGTGTTTTCTGTCCCCCCTCCCTGTTCTGGGACTCCAATCACTCGCAAGTTATCCTTCTTGATAGAGTCCCACATGATTCTTAGGGTTTCTTCATTTTTTTTAATTCTTTTATCTGATTTTTTTCCAGCTATGTTGGTGTTGTTTCCCTGGTCCTCCAGAAGTCCCAGTCTACATTCTAATTGCTCGAGTCTGCTCCTCTGACTTTCTATTGCGTTGTCAAATTCTGTAATTTTATTGTTAATCTTTTGGATTTCTACATGCTGTCTCTCTATGGATTCTTGCAACTTGTTAATTTTTCCACTATGTTCTTGAATAATCTTTTTGAGTTCTTCAACAGTTTTATCAGTGTGTTCCTTGGCTTTTTCTGCAGTTATCCTAATTTCATTCGTGATATCTTTAAGCATTTTGTAAATTAGTTTTTTATATTCTGTATCTGATAATTCCAGGATTGTATCTTCATTTGGGAAAGATTTTGATTCTTTTGTTTGGGGGGTTGGAGAAGCTGTCATGGTCTGTTTCTTTATGTGGTTTGATATGGACTGCTGTCTCCGAGCCATCACTGGGAAACTAGATTTTCCCAGTAGTCAGCTAAAAAAAAATGCAGTCAGATCCCTATCTGAATTCTCTCTCTGGCTCCGGGTATTCGGATGTTAATGGGGTCGCCTGGGGAGGGTGGGGGAGGGATCTGAGAGCTAGGAGTGTAGCACCACAGAATATAGAGCTGAACACCACGTTCACGCTCCGCCCCCGTTTGCCAAAATCCGGGCTGGACGGGTCCCTGGCTAGGACACTGCTTTCCTTGCTCGAAAACCAGTCCCTTCCTCCTGGGGACTTCCTCCGGTGCGCGGCACCGCTCGTGGGCACTGGGTGGGCGTTTCCCGCACGAACGGGTGGGCCCGCCCCCAGGGTCTATTCAGGCGATTATAATTAGATCCCGCGGTCACGCCCCGCCTGTGCGCGCGCCCAAATCCCAGCGGGATGACTTCCGGGTTGAGACGCTGCTTTCCCTGTTCGGGAACCAGTCACTTCCTCCCCGGGACTTCTCCTTCCGGAGCGCCACACCTCTCGCGCGAACTGGGTTGCGTCACCTGCACGGCCAGGTGGGCCCGCCCCCTGGGTCAATTCAGGGCAATAAAAATGGACTCCGTGCTCACGCCCCGCTCGTGCGCGCGCCCAAGCCCCAGCAGGACGGAACCCCGTCTGGGACGCTAGTTTCTGCGCTTCGGGACCAATCAGTTCCTCCGCACGGCCAGGTGGGCCCGCCCCCTGGGTCAATTCAGGGCAATAAAAATGGACTCCGCGCTCACGGCCCGCTCGTGCGCGCGCCCAAGCCCCAGCAGGGCGGCACTTTGTCTGGGATGCTAGTTTCTGCGCTTTGGGACCAATCAGTTCCTCCCGGGGACTTCTCCTTCCAGTGTGCCGCACCTCTCGCGCAAACTGGGAGGGCGTCACTCGCACGACCAGGTGTTCCCGCCCTCTGGGTCAATTCAGGGTAATAAAAATGGACCCCGCGCTCATGCCCCGCCCGCGCGCGCGCGCGCGTGCCCAGATCGCAGCGGAATGGCTCCCCGTCTGGGATGCTGCTTTCCCTGTTTTGAGACCAGACACCTCCGGGGATTTCTCCCTCTGGTGTGCCGTGCCACACGCGCGGACTGGGTGCGCGTCCTCCCGCACGAACGCGTGGGCCCCGCCCTGGGGTCACTCCAGGGAAACACAGCTGACCCCCCCCCCCGCGCGCGCCCCGTCGGCTTCTCGCCTAACTCCCGGCGGACAGCAGGGCACCCCAGCTGGGACGCTGTTCTCCCCCCTCTCAGATCAGTCACTGCCTCCCGGGTGTTTCTCCCTCCGGCTGCGCCCCTACGCCGCCCGCGCCAACCTGCTAGGCTTCCTCCCGGGATGGGTTCGGGGGGGAAGGGGTGGGCCCCCTTTCTGTGCCGTCTGCCCCCCTGGGCTCTGCCCCAGATCGAGCTCCGAAGGTCACCTGCCTGGTGCGCTGGCTCCTAGTTCTGAAAACAGTCGCTGTCTGCCCGTATTTGTTCGTCCTCCGTCTCTAAGTCTGTGCTTGTTGTTCAGAGTTCATAGATTGTTATGTATGTGATCGATTCCCTTGTTTTTCCGAGTCTTTGTTGCTAGAGGGATCCGCGGGAGCGTCCACCTAGTCCGCCATCTTGGCCCCCTCCTCCTCCTTTTGCCCATTTTTATGTTGGCTCAGTTTCTTCTTAACAATGTCTAGGAACTTCAATTTAGGGGTAAAATCCCTTATAGTAAAAATTGCAATTTTTTTCACAGTTTGTCATTTTGACTTTTTTTTTTCATTTTTATGTAGTTAACTTTATTAATCTATTATTTCATCACTTCTGAATGACTTATGTTTTAAAAGGCCTTTCCTGTTCCCAGGCTATGGAGAAACTCTCCTATGTTTGATTCTAGAACATTTTTAGTATAAAACTTTGTATTTAAATATTTGGTCTTTTGGGGATTTGTACTTATATACCATATGAGATGATAATCAAAATTAATTTTCACAAATAAATACCCACACTTTCCAACACAATTTAATGAATAGTTTATTTTTTCCATCACTAACTTGATATGTATTCTGATCAGAATTTGGATCTATTTCTGGGCTCTGAATTCAGTTCCATTGGTATATTTGACTGTTCGTGTGCTAGTACCACACTTTATTTTTGTGGTGATATAATATTTCTTATAATAGGTTTTAATATCAGGAGACCTTGTCTAATTTCAGCAAGATTCCAGCACTTTTTAGGAGTTTTCTAGCTCATCTTGTTAATTTATTTTCCCATGTGAAATTATAATTAGCTCATCTGGATGAAAAAACAAAACCTACCTTTTGTGTACTTATTGGGGTTGTATAAAGTATAAAAATTAATTTCCTGTCTACATATTAATTTTATAACCCACTAAATCTCCTATTTCTGTAGCAGCATTTCAGTTAATATGCTTGACTTTTCCAGGTATATAATAATATCATCTGCAATAAGTAAATTTTTCAGTTTTTGTACTCCTACTCTCGCTCATCTAATTGCATTGTATTGACTATTACCTCAAGTTTAATTTAATAAAAGCAGTTAAGAGTACATACATTTACTTTGTTCCTATTTCTAGTTAACCCACTAAACATGTTACTGGCCTTTGGGCTGAAATTAATGTATATTCATCTCTATCATAATGTCATATATGGCCCCTCTAAAAAGAAACATCATATTCTACAAAACAATGCATTAAAAATAACAGTTTATAAAGAAAAATAGCATTGAGGTAACCCACTCCAAACCTATTTAAATTTATATGTAAGAGCACTGAGATAAACAATGTGTTCAATTCTACTATAGAAATCATTTTTATGAAAATTAAAATTGTGATCCCTTATGTAGCCTTCTTCAGTAACCCGTTGTGTTAAGACGAATAAGAAACGTCTTCACACTTACAGCTTTGCCGTGTTACCTTAGTAGAGATGAAAACATAGCAGTTATTGAAGCCACTAAACCAGCAAATAGAAAGGTATGTCTGTAGATTTTCAATTTTTTTTTTTTTTATTAAGATGTTTATATATGGCTAGGAGCCCTGGAGGCACAGTGGTTAAAAGCTTGGCTGCTAACCAAAAGGCTGGCAGCTCAAATCCATCAGCCGTTCCTTGGAAACCAGATGGGGCAGCTCTACTCTGTTCTATAGGGTCGCTATGAATCAGAATTAACTCAGTGTCAATGGGTATACATGGCTAAGTTTTTTTTTTTTTTCCTAATTGTAAGAAAATGTAAACTTTATTGCTTCAAAGCATTAATAAGCTAAACAGAAAAAAATCACATGTGAACTAACAACTTCCACGTTAGGTTGTTGTCATTCTGTTTATCAATCACTCTAAAGATAACTTTTATCAAAGAAATATATTTTAGCAGAACAAATGGCATTTTATCATGTTAACAGAAGAACCTACACTTACTACTTCATTGTGTATTTTTCACTAATAATAATTTTTAAATTTTCTCAAAATGATTTTTAAGCATTTGTAAAGATGATAAAATAATTTTCTCTTTAGATGTCTTATCAAGACGAATCACACTAATACATTTCCTAATTTTGAACCATTCTTGCATTCCTAGAATAATTCATGCTGGATTATAGTGCATTATTGTTTTAATGAACTTCTCATTTAAATTATGAATATTTTAATCAATAATAAGAGAGTTTAGTCGTATTAGTCTTTTTAGTGCAATCTTTTTCAGGTTTTTATACAATGATATACTTAGTTTGTAAAGAAAACCAAACAAAACCAAAAAAACACACTGCTGTCAAGTCAATTCCAACTCATAGCAAACCTGTAGGACTGGGTAGAACTTCCCCATAGTGTTTCCAAGGCTGTAAATCTTTACAAAAGCAGACTGCCACAACTTTCTCCCACAGAGTGGCTGGTGGGTTTGAAATGTCAACCTTTTGGTTAGCAGCAAAGAGCTTTAAACACTGTACTACCAAGGCTCCTTGGTTTATAAAGAGTTTTGGTAAATTTATCTTCATTTTGTATATGCTGGAACAAATTAAACAGCATTGGTATTATCTCTTCTTTGAAGGTTTTGCGTAATTCCCCTGTGTAACCATCTGGGAGTGTCCTTGGGTGGCACGATGGTTAAGCACTGGACTAAAAAAACTACTAACCAAAAAATTGGCCGTTCAGAACTCACCTAGAGGCACACAGGAAAACAGGCCAGGTGATATGCTTCCAAAAGGTCACAGCCTTGGAAATGCCATGGAGCACTTCTACTCTGCACACATGGGTTTGTTATGAGTCGGAATCAACTCAACAGCAACTAACAACAACAACCAGCTGGGAGCTTCTTGATAGCATTCAATGTTTCTTACATGAAAATGGGTTAATTTGGATTATTTTCCCTACAGCTGGTTTTAAAAAATTATATTTTTCTATAAAATTACCCATTTCATTCAGGCTTCCAAATTTGCATGAATAAGCAAATTAATCTCTATGATTTGTTCAGAATTTATTTTATTTCTGTGCTTATTTTGTATATTTACACTTTCTTTCCTTTTTTTTCTTAATTAGATATCCTCCCCCAAAAAGTGGAAGAGATTTTTTTTTATTTGTTGTGCTTTAAGTGAAGATTTATAAGTCAAGTTGGTCTCTCATACAAAAAGTTATACACACCTTACTATGTACTTCTAGCTTCTCTCCCCCTAATGAGACAGCACACCCCTCTCACACACCCTGTATTCCCCGTGTCCATTCAACCAGATCCTGTCCCCCTCTGCCTTCTCATCTCGCCTCCAGACAAGAGTTGCCCACATGGTCCCACGTGTCTACTTGAGCCAAGAAGCTCGCTCCTTACCAGTATTATTTTCCATCTTATACGCAAGTCTAAACCCTGTCTGAAGATTTGGCTTTGGGAATGGTTCCCATCTTGGGTTAACAAAGACTCCAGGGACCATGACCTCCAGGATCCCTCTAGTTTCAGTCAGACCATCAAGCCTGGTCTTTTTATGAGAATTTGAGATCTGCATCCCACTGTTCTGCTCCATCAGGGATTCTCTGTTGTGTTCCCTGTCAGGGCAGTCATCCATGGTAACAGGGCACCATCCAGTTCTTCCAGTCTTAAGCTGATGGAGTCTCTGGTTTATGGGGCCCTTTCTGTCTCTTGGGCTCATCTTTACCTAATATCTTTGGTGTTCCTCATTCTGCTTTGCTCCAGGTGGGTTAAGACCAATTGATGCACCTTAGGTGGCTGCTTGCTAGCATTTAAGTCCATAGATGCCAGTCACCAAAGTGGGATGCAGAACGTTTTCTTAATACATTTTGTTATTCCAGTTGACCTAGATGTCCCCAGAAACCATGGTCCCCAAACCCCCATCCCTGCTTCTCTGGCCTTTGAAGCATTTGGTTGTATTCAGGAAACGTCTTTGCTTTTGGTTTTGTCCAGTTGTGCTGATCTGTCCTGTATTTCATGTTGTCTTTCCCTTTTTTTTTTAAATACCTAAAATAGTCTTTGTCTAATATCTAAGTAGTGAATAGCCCTCTCCCTCCCTTTCCACCCTCTTAACCATCAAAGAATATTTTCTTCTTTGTTCTTATAATAGTGGACTCATGTAGTATTTGTCCTTTTGCAACTGAGTAATTTCACTCAGCATAATGCCTTCCAGATTCATCCATGTTATGAAATGTTTCACATCTTCATCATTTTCTTTATCAATGTGTATTACTCCATTGTGAGAATATACCATAATTTATTTATCCATTCATCCATTGATGGGCACCTTGGTTGCTTCCATCTTTTTGCTACTGTAAACAGTGCTGTAATGAACATGGGTGTGCATATATCTTTTCGTATGGAGACTCTTATTTCTCTAGGATATATTCCAAGGACTGGAATTGCTGGATCTTATGGTAGTTCTATTTCTAACTTTTTAAAGGAAGCTCCAAATTGATTTCCAAAGTGGTTGTACCATTTTACATTCCCACCAGCAATGTATAAGTGTTCCAGCCTCTCCACAACCTAACACTTATTATTTATTTATTTATTTTTTATTAACTCCAGCCTTGTGGAGGTGAGATGGTATCTCATTGTAGTTTTGATTTGCATCTCTCTAATTTAAAAAAAAAAAAAAATTTTTTTGTTAATAGCTAATGATCATGAGCATTTCCTCATGTATTTGTTAGCTGCCTGAATGTCTTCTTTAGTGAAGTGCCTGTTCATATCCTTTGCCTATTTTTTAATCGGGTTATTTGTCTCTTTTTGTTGTTAGGGTTTTGCAGTATCATGTAGATTTTAGAGATCAGACACTGATCGGAATTTTTGTAGCCAAAAGCTTTTTCCCAGTCTGTAGGTAATCTTTTTACTCTTTTGTTGTAGTCTTCGGATGAGCATAGGTGTTTGATTTTTAGGAGCTCCCAGTCATCTAGTTTCTCTTCTGGCATTTGTGCATTGTTAGTAATGTTTTCTATACTGGTTATGCCATGTATTAGTGCTCCTAGCATTATCCCTATTTTTTTTCCAGTATCTTTATCATTTTAGATTTTATATTTAGATCTTTGATCCATTTTGAGTTAGTTTTTGTTCATGGTGTGAGGTATAGGTCTTGTTTCATTTTTTTGCAGATGGATATCTAGTTATGTCAACACCATTTGCTAAAGACACTCTCTTTTCTCCATGGAGGTGGTTTTTTTTAATGCCTAAATATACCACGTTGTTTTTAATAGGCTACTTCATCAAGAAAAGCAAATCAAGGAAGAACTGATGCCTTTGAATTATGGTGTTAGTGAAGAATATTGAATATACCACAGACTGCAAGAAGAACAGAGGAACAGAGGAACAAATAAATCTTCTTAGAAGAAGTACAACCAGAATGTTCCTTAGAAGCAAGGACACTTACTTTGGACATGTTATCAGGAAGGACCAGTCCTTGGAGAAGAACATCATGCTTAGTAAAGTAGAGGGTCAGCAAAAAAGAGGAAGACCTTAACAAGAAGGATTGACACAGTGGCTGCAACAGTGGGCTCGAACATAGCAATGACTGTGAGGATGACACAGGACTGAGCAGTGTCTTGTTCTGTTGTACATAGGGTGGCTATGAGCTGAAACTGACTCAACAGCACCTAATAAGTTTTTTTTTTACTTGTCTTTCTCCCGAAATCTTTTAATTTTCATTTCTCCGATTGCTTTTAAGTTTTCAGAATCATTCATTTTTGATTTTACTGTTATTATAAGCTACTTCTACTGTCCTTCCATTTATTTTACATTTTCTAAGCTGTTTGCATTTGATGCTTAATTTTCTTGCCCTTGTTCTTTCTCTTTAAAAAGGCTCATGTAATTTTGTAATTTCTCTCAGGATTTCCCTCTGAGCATTGCATTCTATACGTTCTGGTGGATATCATGTTTATTTTCATTTTTCTTTAAATATTCTTCAGTTTGGTTTCTCCTCTTTGAACTGAATTGTGCAAGAGAGAGTTTTAAAATTCCCAAGTTGAAGAATCTTTTTATTTATGAGTTAATTTTATTATTCATTAATAATTGTCTTACACCATGATCAGGTATTATTTATATTTTTTAAAACTGTATTGAAGTTTATGGCTCATATTTAGCTAATTTTTATGATTATTCCATGTGCTTATGAAAAGCAGGTATTTTTCTCTCTTCTTAGGAAATAGAAGCTTATCCATATATTGTTCGTCAAGTAAACCTTGTTAACTATGATTTTTAGGTCACCAACACACTAAATCACAGTTTATTAGCTTGGTTTGTCATAAGCTAAGTGAGTTAAAGTTGTCTACTGCTAGTGTTTTTCTATATTGCTTTGTATTTTTAATAATTTTCCCTAGGGCGACTTTGAGCCCATGAACTATCACCAATGATAATTAATAAGTATATTCACAGATGCACCCTCATGTTTACACTTGCAAAACACTTACGATAGAGTATAAATTTACTAAATTTAATTTTGTTTACTTCAAACTGTAATGTACAGATTATGAAGGAGAGATACTGCGTACAGTGAAGCCATGTCATTAGCAGTGTTCTACTGATTGTTTGACGTAAGCACTGCTATCTGCTCTTATTATATTGGAAAAATCCTACCAGGACCCTTTTTAAAAATTTCTGTGCAGTTTGGAGCCTATTTCCATAGGACCTGTACTTTCTTATATCATTTACTATGCAGGACAGTTGGCTTTTACATGAGTAATTTAAATGCTAAGCCCTGCCTTATTTTAGTGTTTTCTTAGTTTGAGAAAAGTAGGCCAACATTCCTCAGATGATTTCTATAGAGAAGGAAGCAGAGAAACCAGCGTCTTTCCTGACAATGAAAAATGAAGTGGCCAATGGACTGTGTGTTCAAATTGTTCTGAAAAATTCAGTGCACTCTCGTCTATCTCCAAATAAAATGTACATAAGCACAGTTTTCTTATTATTCTTTGCTTGCAACTCTTCCCTAAAGTCAAACTAACCTGCTATCTATAACTTTACGTTATTTGCTCCTTTTTCAGAGCTTCCAGCCACACAATCTGTCTTCCCTCCTTTTATCAAGCCTGATTTTTCTCTAAGTGAGCCTACTCCATAAAGTCTTCTTTATATCTCATCAGATTTTGTCTTCAGTACCAAGTCTCCTCAGGAGAAATATGAAAATATTTTATATTCTTTTATTCTCTCCATGACTGTGTTTCCTTATTGTTTGACTTTTTTCTTCATACTTAGATATCCCCAAATAAATGCTAAGCTAGCTTCATGAAGGAAAGAAATACACATCTCTGCAGAGTGAGAAGAACACTGTTTTATCCCAATATAATTGAAAAGAAAAAATGTATGTGTGTATATATATATATTATATATGGTGTTTTAAAATTATGATTGTATGTATTAGCCATTGTTTATAATCAGAGATTCTTTTCAGCGTATGACAGAGATATCATTGAGTCCAGTCCCTTTACTTTAATGTTTATGAAACTGATCCCCAGTGAGAGGAAGTGATTTTATTAATCCCTACTACTGTATCATTGTTCCTACTTCATCAAGAAAAGAAAATATTACATCCAGTTACCATTAATATTATTCTCAGTAATGCCATTAATATTATTCTTGGCAATTGCCCTGCCTTGCCCTCATTTCTTTAGTCATTTGATCCAGAGAGGAAGTATTGCATTCTTGTAGGTATGACTGTTGAGCTTCCACCTAAAGGGTGGAATGTGTTTTAGATGGCCTGAGAAGTGAGTTGCATTTGTGTAAATAACGTGCATTAATGGTGTGCATGCTGCTAAGAAAATGCTCATGCTTTCAAACTCTGCTGCCCAGAGAGCACAGGTGAGATTTGTAGATTAGCTCTTTAAATATTTATGAAGATAGTTAGGCATATTTTATTTTTTTCAAAAATGTTTATACTATAATTGTGTCAAGAATTAAGCTTCCTCATGCTATCATAGCCTTCAGCTAACATTAAATTCTTCTCAATCACATCTTTCCAATGCTAGGTCATGTCCAAGTGCAACAGGGTGAGAATAGTTCTTCAGAGGGTATTTGTTGCCATAAATCTATCAATCAGTTGAACAACAATTGACTCATATTTCAAAAGTATGTTCTATGTGAAAGTCATTACACAGATGCATTGGACATCCCAACATAGACTTATAAGAAAAGTAAACACATTTACCACTTACAAAGCACCCAGAACCTGTATAGGCATGCTATGTATTAGCTCATTTAATTCATAGACTAATCCTTAGTGTGGGAACTATTATTATTCCCATCTTATAGATGAGAACATTTTCACTAAATTCTAGGGGCTTAAAGTTAATTTGAAGACACAGGTTATTCCCATAAGAACAACCAACAGCTTTCAGTAAATGTCACAGTAAGATTGAGAATCAGTTCAAGAGAAGTTAATGAGAACTAAAAGAATAAATTACACAGCTGAATGAATAAAAT
The DNA here is from genome assembly GCF_030014295.1 of Loxodonta africana. NCBI lineage: Eukaryota > Metazoa > Chordata > Mammalia > Proboscidea > Elephantidae > Loxodonta > Loxodonta africana. Next base: position 51,245,863 of record NC_087363.1, on the reverse strand, counting down.
ACAGGGAAATCATACCACAGTAAAGTAGTGACCTGTGATCATATCCAGCTCTCACATGTGTATTATGTATCCCACATTGTTTTAAATACAATTAACTGCCAACATTTAATAATCCACAGACTTCACATAAAATTTCAGGTTTCTGGCTTCTTAAAAAAAAAAAAACAGAAGATCTAGAAACACTGGCTTCAATTTCTCATACAGCTACTGTCAGGTGAATCTAAGTGCCAGATGCCCATATTAGGTAAGAATTTGCTGTCCAGTTTACCACAATCTCCAGGGATCTCTAATGCCCTTTAGATCCCGCCTGATTCCCTCAGGTACTTCAGCCATGTGGCCTATTAGCCAGATGGGGTAAATGTGCATTATTTCCTCATCATTTGTTTCTTGTGTCAACATTACCGTAAGTGCTGGGTAGGAATAAATTCAGCCAGGTGATTTTTGTTATCAGGCATATGAAATGAATATCCTATCACTTTCCTTGTCCTGAGGCTTATAGCTTCATTTAGTGAAAAGTAACAGGAATATCTTAGAGCAGACTTTCAGCTACTTTTCCTCCAAATGTGTCCTAATTTATCTTTTTAACTTAGTCAGTTTTGAAGAAATAAGTTAAAAATGGAAAATAAGTAAAAAAAAACCCAGCTTCTACTGCTTTCATTTTTTGTAAGTAGAAGAACCCTCCAATTCTTCTCTCAGACTTTTTTTTTTCTTCTAGCAGTCAGAAGAGAAGCACAATTCTGGACACTAAAAATGGGTATGATTTTTAGTCCTTAAAGATGAGAAGCTTGATGCTCCAACTTTGCGTATAAATGAGGGACCACAGGCAAACACAACCCTTTCTCCATGCTGACCACTAGACAGAAAAGTTTGGGAATTTTAAATTTCAAGCGTTTTGGTTTCAGGATAATCCTACAGCAAATCACAGTCACAACACACCTGTTGCAATACTCTTTGTTTCCTCAATCTTTTTAGGAAATTTTGTCTGTGCACTGGCCCTCAAAATTTCTCATTTTGTGCTCCTGGTATGGTGGCTTGTTGACAACTCATTGAGTTGAATTATAAAGCAAAAAAGAATACAGGAGCAAGCCCTTTATCAAGGATTTCTCTAGTCTTATTTACAAGCTTTCAGGCCATATTTTCCCTCCCTAACTCTTATTTTTTCATTAGCACTTATGTTTAGCACCATAAAAGGTAGCAAACATGCCTTTAAAAGATGTACTTGCAGGTGAAAACTTTTAGGAGGGAAAAAGGCACACGAGGAAAGGATGAGATGGCTTATTTTGAGAGTGTGAATCACACACTGGAACTGTTACACCACCAAACAAACCATGGAAATATACCTTTGGAGGTGAAAATATGATTTTTAGGAATGTGATAATAGTTTCTACAGACTACACAGAAAATACTATTGAAAATTGCTATCCCTTTTATTTCTCACTACAAATATTAGGAAATTGAAAGTAAGACCTTGTCATAAAAAATAAAATGGATATCAACCTTTGAAGTTTTTTGCCAAAATTAAACCTTAGAATCCACCTGGAAAGAACATTCTACTACCATGTTCATGTCTTATTTAAGTACGGTAAGTTGGGTGACCTTGGAATAGAATGAACTTTGGTGGAATTCTCTGCCTATGTGGAAGAGCAATGGTTCTCAAACTTGGTTTTATATCGAAATCACATGGAAGTTTAAAAAATACTGATGTCTGAGTTCCAACCACAGATATACCTGTGTTATTCATCGAGGGAGGAGCCTGGGCTACCTTTTTAAAGCTCCCAAATGATTCAAATTTCAACTAATATTGTGGACCACGGAGAAGAGGAAATTATTTTAATTATTAAAAAAATAAGGAAAACAGGGCGGAGCCAAGATGGCGGAATAGACAGACGCTTCCCTGGAGCCCTCTTTACAACAAAGACCCGAAAAACAAGTGACACAAGTATATTTGTGACAAGCTGGGAGCCCTGAGCATCAAAGGCAAGCTTAGACAACGAACTGAGGGGCAGGGGGAGGAAGAGGCCTTTCAGAAGTGGAGAGGAGTTACCGGACCTGAATCACGGGGAGCCCTCAGGCACCATTCCCAGAGCAGCTGCCGCGGCAGCAGCGGGCTGGTCCTAGTGTTCGGCCGCAGTTTCCTCAGGGATAAGCACCCAGCCACACAGCCCACTTGCCCCTCCGGAACCTGAGGAGAAGGGCACTCTCGGCAAAAGCTAAGTACTTGCGTATATTTTAACGTGCCCTGCCCCCCACCAAGCCAGCCTCAGCGGCTGAATCCCTGGGCCTGAGATAGACCATGGTGAGCACCTAGAGCCATCCTCCCAGCCTTGGGGAAGGAAAAAATTTGCAACTGGGGGGAAAAGATAATTCACTAGCTCCATTAACAGGAAGACCTCGGGACAGAAGCGGCTCCTGACCAGGCATAAACTGTCCATGGACTTTGAGCACTTTTCCCTTCTGTGTAGAATTGTGTGGGCCTATTTTGGGAGAATAGGACCTTGGTGGCAAACTCCAACCATTTCAGCTGTGCGGTGGAGAGGAGGGTATTGGACGTTTGACATTGTTTTGCCTATTAAACAAGGTCCTCACCTACCCACAACAGGAACCTAAGGACTCGTAGCTCCACTCAGGTCACCCAGCCACCCGTAACAGGGGTCCAAAGATAACTGGTACCTCCCAGTCCTTACAACCAAAAACTTTCAGTGCCCATGGTCCCGCTGCAGAACCCACCCACCAGCACGCTCTAGGGAACAGAGACGCATTTTCCTCAGAAACACTTGGGGGTCCGTTCTCAGCCCCCTCACTTGTTCAGAGCATGACCCTCTGCTGCAATCAGATACCAGTATATGCGCCAATCACCCCTGCCACTCTAAGACTATAGGACAGAGCCTGTACCACACACTTGATATCAGCTACCTGGAAACCTGAGCTGAATTCATACAAGAAAACCGAATGGACTCCTAGACTGATATACCTGATAACACCTCTAGCCAGCTGGGGACATCAAAATGATAGCACTAAATTCATACCTATCCATAATTACCCTGAATGTAAATGGACTCAATGCACCAATAAAAAGACAGAAAGTGGCAGAATGGATTAAAAAATAAGAACCATCTATATGCTGCCTGCAAGAGTCACACCTTAGACTTAGAGACACAAACAAACTAAAACTCAAAGGATAGAAAAAAATATATCAAGCAAACAACAATCAAAAAAGAGCAGGAGTGGCAATATTAATTTCTGACAAAATAGACTTTAAAGTTAAATCCATCAGAAAGGATAAGGAAGGACACTATATAATGACTAAAGGAGCAATACACCAAGAAGATATAACCATATTAAATATTTATGCACCCAATGACAGGGCTGCAAGATACATAAAACAAACTCTATCAGCATTGAAAAGTGAGATAGGCAGCTCCACAATAATAGTAGGAGACTTCAACGCACCACTTTCGGTGAAGGACAGGACATCCAGAAAGAAGCTCAATAAAGACACGGAAGATCTAAATGCCACAATCAACCAACTTGACCTCGTAGACATATACAGGACACTCCATGCAACAGCAACCAACTATACTTTCTTTTCTAGTGCACATGGAACATTCTCTAGAATAGACCACATATTAGGTCATAAAGCAAGCCTTAGCAGAATCCAAAACATTGAAATATTAGAAAGCACCTTCTCTGACCATAAGACCATAAAAGTGGAAATCAATAACAGGAAAAGCAGGGAAAAGAAATCAAACACTTGGAAACTGAACAATACCCTGCTCAAAAAAGAGTGGATTATAGAAGACATTAAGGATGGAATAAAGAAATTCATAGAACCCAATGAGAATGAAAACACTTCCTATCAGAACCTTTGGGACACAGCAAAAGCGGTGCTCAGAGGCCAATTTATATCAATAAATGCACACATCCAAAAAGAAGAAAGGCCAAAATCAAAGAACTATCCCTACAACTTGAACAAATACAAAGAGAGCAACAAAAGAAACCCACAGGCACCAGAACAAAACAAATAATAAAAATTAGAGCTGAACTAAATGAAAAAGAAAAACAATTGAAAGAATTAACAAGACCAACAGCTGTTTTTTTGAAAAAATCAACAAAATTGATAAATCAATGGCCAAATGGACAAAAGAAAAACAGGAGAGGAAGCAAATAACCCAAATAAGAAATGAGATGGGCGATATTACAACAGACCATACTGAAATTAAAAGAATCATATCAGATTACTATGAAAAACTATACTCAAACAAATTTGAAAACCTAGATGAAATGAATTCCTAGAAACACACTACCTACCTAAACTAACACAAACAGAGGTAGAACAACTAAATAGACCCATAACAAAAGAAGAGATTGAAAAGATAATCAAAAAACTCCCAACAAAATAAAGCCCTGGTCCCGAACGCTTCACTGCAGAGTTCTACCAAACTTTCAGAGAAGAGTTAACACCACAACTCCTAATGGTATTTCAGAGCATAGAAAAGGATGGAATACTACCAAACTCATGCTATGAAGCCACCATATCCCTGATACCAAACCAGGTAAAGACACCACAAGAAAAGAAAATTATTGACCTATATCCCTCATGAATGTAGGTGCAAAAATCCTCAACAAAACTCTAGCCAATAGAATTCAACAACATATCAAAAAAATAATTCACCATGACCAAGTGGGATTCATACCAGCTATGCAGGGATGGTTCAACATTAGAAAAACAATTAATGTAATCCACCACATAAATAAAACAAATGACAAGAATCATATGATTTTATCAATTGATGCAGAAAAGGCATTTGACAAAGTTCAACACCCATTCATGATAAAAACTCTCAGCAAAATAGGAATAGAAGGAAAATTCCTCAACATAATAAAGGGCGTTTATACAAAGCCAACAGCCAGCATAACCCTAAATGGAGAGAGCCTGAAAATATTCCCATTGAGACTGGGAACCAGACAAGGATGCCCTTTATCATCACTCTTATTCAACATTGTGCTGGAAGTCCTAGCCAGAGCAATTAGGCTAGATAAAGAAATAAAGGCATCCGGATTGGCAAGGAAGAAGTAAAAGTATCTCTATTTGCAGATGACATGATCTTATACACAGAAAATCCTAAGGAATCCTCCAGAAAACTACTGAAACTAATAGAAGAGTTCAACAGAGTATCGGGATACAAGATAAACATACAAAAATCAGTTGGATTCCTCTACACCAACAAAAAGAACATTGAAGAGTAAATTGCCAAATCATTGCCATTCACAGTACCCCCAAGAAGATAAAATACTTAGGAATAAATCTTACCAGAGATGTAAAACACTTATACAAAGAAAACTATAGTACACTTTTACGAGAAACCAAAAGAGACTTACATAAGTGGAAGAACATACCTTGCTCATGGATAGGAAGACTTAACATTATAAAAATGTCTATTCTACCAAAAGCGACCTATACATTTAATGCAATTCCGATCCAAATCCCAAGGACATTCTTTAATGAGATGGAGAAACAAATCACCAACTTCATATGGGAGGGAAAGAGGCCCCGGATAAATAAGGCATTACTGAAAAAGAAGAACAAAGTGGGAGCCCTTACTTTACCTGATTTTAGAACCTATCATACGGCCACAGTAGTCAAAACAGCCTGGTACTGGTACAACAAGAGATACACAGACCAATGGAACAGCATTGAGAACCCAGACATAAATCCATCCATATATGAGCAGTTGATATTTGACAAAGGCCCCAAAACAGCTAAATGGGGAAAAGACAGTCTTTTTAACAAATGGTGCTGGTGTAACTGGATATCCATCTGCAAAAAAATGAAACAAGACCCATACCTCACTCCATGCACAAAAAATTAACTCAAAATGGATCAAAGACCTAAATATAAAATCTAAAATGATAAAGGGCATGGAAGAAAAAATAGGGATAACGTTAGGAGCCCTAATACATGGCATAAACAGTATACAAAACATTATAAAGAATGTAGAAGAAAAACTAGACAATTGGGAGCTCCTAAAAATCAAACACCTATGCTCATGCAAAGACTTCATCAAAAGAGTAAAAAGACTACCAACAGACTGGGAAAAAGTTTTTAGCTATGACATTTCTGATCAGCATCTGATCTCTAAAATCTACATGATACTGCAAAAACTCAACTGCACAAAGACAAATAACCCAATTAAAAAATGGGCAAAAGATATGAATAGACACTTCACTAAAGAAGACATTCAGGTAGCTAACAGATATATGGGGAAATGTTAACGATCATTAGCCATTAGAGAAATGCAAGTCAAAACTACAATGAGATTTCATCTCACTCCAACAAAACCCATTGCTGTTGAGTGGATTCCGACTCACAGTGACCCTAAAGGACAGAGTAGAACTGCCCCACAGAGTTTCCAAGGAGCGCCTGGTGGATTCAAACTAACAACCTTTTGGTTAGCAGCCGTAGCCAACAAGGCTGGCATTAATCCAAAAAACACAAAAGAATAAATGTTGGAGAGGCTGTGGAGAGACTGAAACACTTCTACACTGCTGGTGGGAATGTAAAATGGTACAATCACTTTGGAAATTGATTTGTTGCTTCCTTAAAAAGCTAGAACTAGAACTACCATATGATCCAGCGATCCCACTCCTTGGAATATATCCTAGAGAAATAAGAGCCTTTACACAAACAGATATATGTACACCCATGTTTACTGCAGCACTGTTTACAATAGCAAAAACATGGAAGCAACCAAGGTGCCCATCAACAGATGAATGGATTAATAAATTCTGGTATATTAACACAATGGAATACTATGCATCGATAAAGAACAGTGAGGAATCTGTGAAACATTTCATAACATGGAGGAACCTGGAAGGTATTATGCTGAGTGAAATTAGTTACAAAAGGACAAATATTGTATAAGACCACTACTATAAGAACTTGGGAAATAGTTTAAACTGAGAAGAAAACATTCTTTCATGGTTATGAGAGTGGGGAGGGAGGGAGGGTGGGAGGGGGCATTTACTAATTAGATAGTAGATAAGGACTACTTTAGGTGAAGGGAAAGACAGCACACAATACAGGGGAGGTGAGCACAATTGGACTAAATCAAAAGCAAAGAAGTTTCCTGAATAAACCGAATGCTTTGAAGGCCAGCATAGCAGGGGCAGGGGTCTGGGGACCATGGTTTCAGGGGACATCTAAGACAACTGGCATAATAAAATCTATTAAGAAAACATTCTGCATCCCACTTTGAAGAGTGGCGTCTGGGGTCTTAAACGCTAGCAAGCAGCCATCTAAGATGCATCAATTGGTTTCAACCCACCTGGATCAAAGGCGAATGAAGAACACCAAGGACACAAGATGATTACGAGCCCAAGAGACAGAAAGGGCCGCATGAACCAGAGACTATATCATCCTGAGACCAGAAGAACTAGATGCAGCCCAGCTACAATCTATGACTGCCCTGACAGGGAACACAACAGAGAACCCCGAGGGAGCAGGAGAACAGTGGGATGCAGACCCCAAATTCCCATAAGACCAGACTTAATGATCTGACTTAGACTAGAGGGACCCCGGTGGTCATGGCCTGCAGCCCTTCTGTTGGCCCAGGACAGGAACCATTCCGGAAGCCAACTCTTCAGACACAGATTGGACTGGACAATGGGTTGGAAAAGGATGCTGATGAGGAGTGAGCTTCTTGGATCAGGTGGACACTTGAGACTATGTTGGCATCTCCTGCTTGGAGGGGAGATGAGAGGGTGGAGGGGGTTAGAAGCTGGCAAAATGAACATGAAAAGAGAGAGTGGAGGGAGACAGCAGGCTGTCTCATTGGGGTGAGAGTAATTGCGAGTATGTAGCAAGGTGTATATGGGTTTTTGTGTGAGAGACTGACTTGATTTGTAAACTTTCACTTAAAGCACAATAAAAATTATTTTAAAAAATAAGGAAAACAGATTTTAAAAAGTTTCAGAAGGGAAGAAACAAGAATCTACTTTGTACAAATTATCTACACTTATAGGAAACAGGGAAGAATTAACATTGGTGTCCATAGAAGAAATAAAGTAAAAGGCATTTATAGTTTGCACTAATAACATCCTTGATCTATAACAAAATGGCAATTTCATATTGTTCAACCTACTCAATAGTTAGCCTAGAAATATACACATATTAAACAAAGGTTAAACAAAAATACGGAGCACAGGGCCATTGGTGGTTCAATGGTAGAATTCTCTCTTTCCATGCAAGAGACCTGGGTTTGAGTCTCAGCCAGTGAACCTCATATGCAGCCACCAACCATCTGTCAGTGGAGGTTTGCATGTTGCTATAATTCCAAACAGATTTTAACAGAGCTTCCAGACTAAGAGGGCTAGGAAGAAAGAGTTGGGGATCTACTTCTGAAAATCAGCCAGTGAAAACCCTATGGATCACAATGGTCCGAACCACAATCTACCATTGCTACGGCACAGGAATAGACCGCATTTAATCTCATTGTGTGTGGATTGCCACAAGTCAGGGGCTGACTCAAGGGCAGCTAATAACAATAAAATATGTAGCAATGTAAAGGAAATTATGTTATTTACCAGGCTTATCAGGAGGGACTAGTCCCTGGAGAAAGACATCACGCTTGGTAAAGTAGAGTGTCAGTGAAAGAGAGGAAGACCTTCAACAAGATGTATTGACAGTGACTACAACAGTGAACTCAAACATAGCAAAGATTGTGAGGATGGCACAGTACCAGGCAGTGTTTTGTTCCTGTTGTATGGAGGGTTTCTGAGTTGGAACCGACTCAAGCGCACCTTATAACAACATTAAAATGCATAAAATATATAATTGTATATCTTAAAGTTTTATGGTGCTTCACAGTTTCCTAAATGCTTTACTATTTTGTGTTTTGTTTGTTCATCCCCATAACTGTGTAGGAGAGTGGAAGGTTATCCTTATTTTACAGGTGGAGATACTGAGGCCAGGGAACTTAAGTGTTTTACCAGAGGTCACACATGCTTAGGGCTGGGCTCATAAAGACAGACCAGTGTACCTGTGGCACAAACCTTGACTACTTAAGCCGGGTAGTTCATATTTTTAAGGGCTATTTGCCCCGGAACTTATGAGCATTTGTGTGTTCTAGTAACAACTCTCTTGAAAGTTTTCTGAGAATATGTTGTTGAACACTTTAGAGATGAATTTATAGAAAAGTTGGCTTTGTCCCCCATGAAGCCAGGAATGTACCACTTAAATAACCTTTTGGGCACAAACAAAATAAAACTTTCTTAAAGAAAATAATAAGATATAGTAATAATTGTAGCATCTCCTTTGTTCCAGACTCTGAACTTGGTATTTTAAAGGCATTTAATATCTGATTTAATCCCCTTAGTAAGTTTATCCCAATTTAATGGAGGAAGAAACTGAGACTCAAGAGATTTATTGTAAATTTAAGTTCCATGCTGTTTCTATAATGCTAGATGCACAGAAAAAAAAAAAAAAACTTTCTTGATAATGAAGAGTCCTGAGCTCTAATCATGGCTCTGTAAAAATACACTCCAGTTCTCAGAAGGTCAAGACCCTTAAGGAGACCGTAATCCTAAAATTGTATATGAGGTACAGCTCAAAAATAACCCCACAATGCTTAGAACTTGCCTTTTGTTTATACAATGTAATAGGCATTTGCTGTTCACTAACCATCATCTATGCCAACTTTACCTGCTAACAAGGTCCCAGTTTTCCTCTAATGAATCACTCCTTTTTCCACTGTCAGTGTAAGACATACAGGCACTATTGCCTCCATCCCTGGCCTCCGGACTCCACGTGTGACTTCACCCTGGCCAACTGCATTTCTTTTAACACCACACTTGCTTCATAGGTGGAAGGTGACCCAAAAGAGATCAAGGCCACGACTTATTTTTCCAAATTAGTCAAAAATAAGCTTGATATCTTTCCTGCTGGCCAGGAAGGCAGAATGATGTAGGCCTTAAGCTGCTGAAGGCCGTTCAGTCCATGGGTGGTATCTGAGAATTAAACTAAAAGGAATCCCTAAATCAAGCTTTTTCTATAAATTTCAATGATAAATAATGTTTTTTTCCCCCCTAGGCTGTCTTAGTCTAGAAGCTCTGCTAAAACCTGTTTATTATCATAATAACACACAAACCACCGCTGACAGATGGGTAGTTGTTGTGTTTGAGGTGTATTGGATAGGAATCGAACCCATGTCTCCCACATGGAAGACAATAATTCTACCACTGAAACACCAGTGTTCCCAATGATATAAATAATAAACCAAAAAACCAAACCAGTTGTTGTTGGGTCGATTCCAACTCAGAGACTCTATAGGACATAGTAGAACTGACCCATAGGGTTTCCAAGGAGTGGCTAGTGAATTCAAATTGCCCATCTTTTGGTTGGCAGCCAGGCTCTTAACCCCTGTGCCACTGGGGCTCCGATATAAATAATAAGTCCCCTTATTGTTTAAGTTAATTTGTTTAGGTGTTCTGTCACTTGGAACTGAAAAAATTCTAACAGATGCTTATCCCCAAGAGCATTTTTTATTGGCAGAAACAGAGACACTTGGGCGATTTGACAGATAGAACCGTGGGTGATAGAAAAGAAACACTCGAATGAATATTATGGCCTTAGGTCATGGACTCCTGTGTGACAAAGGACTCAGTTTAATCTGGGTCCAAGCAAAGCAGATCAATCACTAGAAAACTTGTGGTTTTAAATGAAAGAATACCTCATTCAAATTGTATTAAACAATAAAAAACCCATTAGAGGTAGATAATGACACAAGTAACTGTAAGGACTAAAACTTCATCAGAATCAAGAAGACTAACAATACTACAAAGACACAATTTATTTATATGTTTCTCCTTTGTCCTTGGTAGTGGCTGCTTCATCTTAATGCTGTCACAAAATGGCTACCAGAATCCACAAGAAATACAAACTTCTTTGTTCTCTTCCAGTATATTAAGAGAACATCGTATTCTTTGTTCCTCGTTGCTGTCGAGTCAATTCCAACGCATAGTGACTCTCTAGGACAGAGTAGAACTGCCCCATAGGGTTTCCAAGGCTGTAAAGCTTTATGGAAGCAGACTGCCACATCTTTCTCTTGTGGAGCGGCTGGTGGGTTCAAACCACTGATCTCTTGGTTAGCAACTGAGCACTTAACCACTGCACTAGCAGGGCTCCTTCCATAGTTCTTGTAGCTCTCTTAAAAGCACAAGAAAGCTTTTTTTGCAGAAGTTCTAGTTAAATGTCTACTTATAACTAATCGACCCTCTTGGTTCCTATGCCTTGTGGCCCATCTTTGTGGCCAAGGGAATTGGCTTAAATTGGGGGTGGGTTCAGTTACATCTGAAGCACATAGGATAAGTGGGGGAGGGAAAAGGAAATATTCCAATCGTAGTCAGAATACTAGTGCCGATAGGATGAGAGAATTAGATGCTGGGCAGTGAAAAATAGCAAATGTTCACTAAAGCATCAAATGGCCAGTTACTACAGATTAGATAGGAATAGAATTAACTTGGGCTCCAAGATTGTGGGCTGTATGTTTGTGCTAAACTAATTAATTTCCACAGCAATTCCAAGTTGTGAAGTGTATGTGGAAGGATCCTATGGAAGAAAGTTATGTTGAAAAAAGAATGGAATGAGTCCTGTTGACTTTGGTGGTCTTGCAGCTTCATTTCCGAAGACTGTCTCCAAATCCATATGTGAAATCTAGATTAATGAGTTTTGATGGGTACAGTGTGAAAGGGAATGAAACTCTCTGTACATAGTTGAGAGAAGCTGTTTCCAAGAATAAAGATGTCTGTGATACTATTTTGATTTAAACACAAATGTATACAGTGGAAACCTGGTGGCATAGTGGTTAAGAGCTATGGCTGCTAACCAAAAGGTCGGCAGTTCAAATCCACCAGGCACTTCTTGGAAACTCTGTGGGGCAGTTCTACCCTGTCCTATAGGGTTGCTATGAGTCGTAATTGACTTGACAGCAAAGGGCTCTTTTTTTGTATAATATCCACATTAACCAGAAGACATGGGCTTTGTTTTCATAAAGGATGCAAAATTGTATGAAGTTGTGCTATAGTTTGGCATTTTCAAGTCTCCCTATAATTTAAGTATTCATTCAGCAAATATTTAGTTGTCATACTATGTGTCAGAAACTATGCTATTCACTAGGTTATAGCAGCAGGTCCATGAACAGAGCAGCGCATTAAATGCCCTACAAACTTAAATCATTTAATTCTTAACAAAGCTCTGTTGGAGTAGACATTTGTATTAGTAAGCATTCTCACTGCACAACCAGATTCTGGATAAAATTAAACAGAAAGGAATTGATTGGAAAGCTATTAGGGAGCTCACAGAACTGAAAGGAACTACAGAACCTAAGCTGGAAATGGAAGGAAGAATCTCCACTGGTTTAGGCTGCAAGAATCAAAACAACATTCTGCTGGAAGCAGTGACTGTTCAGCACACCATCAGTGCCCCTTGCAGGAAATGCCTTCCAACTGTCCAGATACTTGCATCACTTAAGTGAGAAAGCATCTAACAGGCCAAATCCAACTCAAGAGCTGGGGAGGAGAGAAGAATCTGGCCCTTTCCAATTCTGTAGTAGGATAGACACTACATTCCGTCAAAAACTCACACAATCAAGTATTCTTCCAAAGTGAGCTATGAGTACTTGTAGAAAGGGGGATTGCATGCAAGACAGCCAAAGTCTGGTAAGTGTCTGGGCCAGAACTATCACCTTTATTTTACACATGAAGAAACAGAGGTCAGACAATTACTGATTTCATTTATCTCATACTCTCTAAGAACTAACAAATCAGCCTTAAAGACAAGTTGTGGGATTGGTCTATGATGTGTCTAAAATTCTCTTTGGTATCCTGATACATTTAGTTTAGTTTTAACCATTATAATTTTAAGACGTAATAATTTCACTGGATTCATAAAGGAGATGTCACTGATAATATACCCTTCATTCCATATTACCATGTAACTTTTCTTTATAAGAATCTTCTAAAGCTGTACAAGCCAACAGTGAGTAGAATTATCCAATATTTACCACATTTAACTCTCAGTTGATCAACAAAGCATGAATTGGAGCAAATATGCATACCCCTTCTGATCAAAAGTATTTATTCATTATTTAAGAATTTGTTGAATGCTATGTGTGTGGCACACTACTTGATGTAACTGATACAGTAAATTATTAGTTAGAAATTGGGTTGCAGGTGAAAGAAATCCAGCTCATGGTAGTTTAAGCAAAATAAACAAAAATTTTTAATACCGTGAATGGGGCAGGAATGGAGCCAGCCTTATTGTTGTTTGTTGTCAGGCTGATTCCAATTCATGGCAATCCCGTGTGTTACAGAGTAGAACTGTGCTCAGCAGGGTTTTCTCAGCTTTAACCTTAACCAAAGCAGATCACCAGGTCTTTCTTCTGCAGTACCACTGGGTATGCTTAGATCTCAAGCCTTTAGATTAGCAGTTGAGTACAGTTTGTGCCACCTAGTGAGCCAGCTCTGGGGGTGCCTTAATCCAGGGGACTCCAGTGTATTAGACTTTCTCTTTCCCTTTGTTCCTCTTTCTTTTTATTGATTAGCTAATTAATTCATATTGGTTAATAAGCTGACAAAATATTAGGCTTGTACAGAATAAATCCATGCTTGCTACAGTTCTGGGTGAAGAAGGATGCCTTTACGATTATTGAGCATCATGCTACTGCACTTCACCTAAGGTAGGAGAAAGAAATGGGGCAAATCTTGATGCTCTTCAAGTGTTTGGAAAGTAATTTTAGCATCAAGGCATAAGATATGTCCCATAGACTTGTGAGTTTCCAGGTAAAGTGTAAGATATTTCAAGGGCTATCATTTTTAAGCAATAGCACTGTTACCACAGACATCCCTACAACAAGAACATTGAGAAAGAACCACATTCCGACAGAGCAGAAAAGGGAAAGATGTGAGCAGAGGGAAGCTAAGAGCAGTGGTGACCAAAGGTACCGACTGTGGCTGTCAGAATAAAATCTAGCAACTGGATGCAGTAATATATAACCAGGAAAGTGAAAGGGCTCAAGGGATGGTCATATGTTTCTGGGACAGTGGTACGCATGGAATTCAAATGTCAATATTCATTTTTGCTAAAAGAATAGTATATTTAGGATGTATCTGGGCTCTTCAGAGACAGTTGCTGTAAATATAATTTATTCTATTATATGCTTTCTGGAAAGGAACACGTTCAGACTAATTTGGTTCTTCATTACAATGAAAGGAGTCATCAGGATGCATTTTTAATCCAAATAGATCTCTTGTGAAATTATTTTCCGGAGACATAGTCTAATGACCTAAGCTAAAACAGAATCTATAGCTAATTTTGGCATCAGTAGAGAACCCTGAGATTTCAGGCATCTTTACTTAGTGCCACTTTCCTATATAATAGTCAGCAAAAAGCAAGGTTGTAGTTTGACAGCTTATGTTTTTCTGTTTTGTTTTTAACCTTAGAGGAAAGGCTTCAATTGTATTTTAGATAAAATCTTTATTCTCAACAGTCCATTAAAAAAAGCTTTTTTTTGCTTTGCTTCCATAAAATTATCTCTCAGTTATTAAAATATCCCAATCCTTCCCTCCAGAGGAGAATTATCTGGTAGGGAACATTCCAGAATACTAGATAATCTAGTCTGGTTCCTTTGATGCTGGCTTTTTCTTGCATAAGCTATTTTTAGGATTTTAGGATTTTCTGTTTGTAGAATGGAGGTAGCACCCTTTTTAATTCATGACAATAAAATGAAAATTGAGATAATAAAATTTCAAGTCATCTATACATTAGCTAGGAAAAAAACTAAAATTTCTAAGACCAGAGACTGAATTTTGTATCTATCAATTCCTCGTGCAGTGCTTTGTATTCTGTAAACAATGAATAAAGCCTGGATGAACATAACGGTGATGAAGAAGATGATGTCATTAATAATCATGATGTGTGGATAATCATTTTTTAAACTGTAAAACCAAAACCCAAAAAACCAATCTCATTGCCAACCTAAAAGACAGAGTAGAACTGCCCCATAGAATTTCCAAGGAGTGGCTAGAGGATTCGAACTGCCGACCTTTTGGTTAGTAGCTGAACTGTTAACCACGGTGCCATCAAGCCTCCTTCTAAACTCTATAAAACAAAACGTGCAGTGTTACAGTGGATCTCTGTTGTCATCAGGAATCACAGATGACTATTGTTAATGATGTTAATATTGCTCACACACATATGAAATAATCCGACTATTTTAGCCTGGGTTCTCTGCAGGAGCAGACTCAGTGAGGTGTGTGTATATATACACACAGGGAGAGAGAGGTTTATTTCAGGGAAATGGCTCATGCAGTTGTGGAGGCTGGCAAATCCCAAATCCATAGGTCAGACACCAGGCTGGAGGCTTCTCCTGAGTCACATGGCTGCACAGGTTGACGAGCCCAAAGTCAGCAGGTTAGAAGACCCAGGCTGCTGGCTCATAGGGCTGCAGGAGGTGGCAAATCCCAAAATTTTCAGGTCACGTGGCAGGCTGCTGGCTCACGTCCCAAGAACCAGAGATTATAGGATGAGGAGTTGGATGCAAGATCCAGAGAGGGCTAGCTTTGCAAGAACATCCACGCATATTGGATGTAGCCCACATCCTCAAGGAAACTCCCCTTTCAACAATTGGCACCCTGTATCGGAATTGACTCGACGTCATTGGGTTTTGTTGGGTTATCAGATCACAAAATGAAGGATGGTTATGTAATATCTGCCAAACCACTGAGAATGATGGCCTAGGCAAGTTGGCACATAACCTTAACCATTACACTGAGTTTTGATCACTTGATTCAAAACTGATGCTTGCATTTTGCAAGTATTTCAAGATGAATACATGCTACCCTGAGTTCTTCAGAACAAAAGATAAATGGAGAACAATCAGCAATTTAGCAACCTCAGTGTTATTAAAGTTGTTAATACAATTAATACAGACTTAAAAACATCCCAACATGTTATATTTGCAAGTCCAAAATGTAATCTTTGAAAACTGCCTATGTAGTGTTGGTTTTAATTTCAGAGGTTAAAAGAGGGACAGATTTTGTCCCCGGCCTTTGTTAGGAACGGTTTTGGAAGTACAATAACTAGAATATTTTACATATATAAGTCATGGTAATTTGGATGTGTAATCTGTATTTTAGCATCATTAGCATGTCCACACTGCCTGATGTTTGCCAAGGAATTATAAATTGGGCTCTCAAAAAATTACCCAAGCACGCTTCACAGAAAAGTAATGGGAAAGGCAGAGAGGAGACCAAAAGGTCAATCTAAACTATTTCCACCCAAATGGAGCCAGAACGTCTTCTACTGCTAAATCGACAATCAGATAATCTGAGTTAAATACTTGAAATGAATGTAAATGGAGGGGCTGTGAATGCTGCCAGGGGCGTGAAGGCTCCAACTGGAACGCTCTCACATTACTGTTATTGATGCTTAAAAAGTTAAAATGCTACAGAGGCAGCTCTCTACATATTCCCTTAACATACATGAGTCCCAAGTCCCATAATGAATGCTAATAAAAGAGTGCCATGCATACACACATGCCCAGATAAGAGATGCAGATAGCTAGGTGAGTGGAGGCCAGTGAATGGCTCAAGAATCCTAGCAACTGCAGGAATCTGAGCCACTTGAACACTTCCCTTATGAAGAATCACATGGCAAATCAGTGGAGATCTCATGATTCTATTAATGGTTTCCGTAACACAAAAGAACGTTGAGTCTGGGATCTCAACTAAAACTGTAATGTGTTTAAAATTTTCTTGTATTTTTAAGTCCTGTATCTATAATGACAGGCTCTACTGGTGAAGCTTGCTGACTACTGGACTGATTAACCAATGGTTAGCATTGATACTAAATATATTGAAAACATTGTTAATAGATTTTCTAACATCTTCAAAGAGCACTTTAGGGCCTCCTAGCTCGTTAATGGAGTCCCTGGGTAGTGCAAACAGTTAATGCGCTCAGCTGCTAACTGAAAAGTTGGAGGTTTGAGTGTACCCAGAGGTGCCTTGGAAAAAAAGTCTGGTGATCTACTTTCAAAAATTCTGTCACTGAAAATCTGATGGAGCATGATGCAGAATCCACTCATAGGTAACTGTTTTATGTTCTGTTTTGTTTTGTTTTCAGCTCATTAATATGATTACTGTTGAGCCTAGCAAGTTACACTGTTTGTTGTTAGGGTTCCGAAAACTTGGTAGATTTTTTTTTTCCAGCTCTGTGAAACTTTTTTTTGGGGGGGGAGGGGGGCTTTAGAAGAAAGTTTACAGCTCAGGTTAGTTTTTCTTACAAAAATTTATACACATATTGTTATGTGACCCTAGCTGCTATCCCTATAATGTGACAGCACACAACTCCTTTCCACCCCAGATATCCCATGTCTACTCAGCCAGCTCCTATCCCATTCTGCTTTCTCATCTCGCCTTCTGACAGGAGCTGCCCATTTAGTCTTGTGTATCTACTTGCACTAAGAAGCACACTCTTCACAAGTATCATTTTATGTCTTAAAGTCCAGTCTAATCTTTGTCTAACTTCAGGAATGGTTTTAGTTTTGGGTTAACAGAGAGTCCAGGGGCCATGTCTTCTGGGGTCCCCCCCAGTCTCAGTCAGATCATTAAGTCCAGTCGTTTTACTAGAATTTGAGTTCTGTACCCCACTTTTCTCCTGCTCCATCAGGGACTCTCTGTTGTGTTCCCTGTCAGGGCAGTCATTGGTGGTAGCCGGGGTCATTGATGGTAGCCAGGCACCAATGAGTTCTGTTCCCAGGCTGATGGAGTCTCTGCATCTGTGGCCTTTTTGTTTCTTGGGCTAATACTTTGCTGGTGTCTTTGGTGTTCTTCATTCTCCTTTGCTCCAGGTGGGTTGGGACCAATTGATGCATCTTAGATGTCCACTCGATAGCTTTTAAGACCCAAGATGCCAGTCACCAAAGTGGGATGCAGAACATTTTCTTAATAAACTTTGTTATGCCAACTGACCTAGATATCCCCTGAAGCCCTATCCCCACACCCCTACCCCTGCTACTCCGTGCCTTGAAGTATTTGCTTGTGCTCGGGAAACTTCTTAGTTTTTGGTTTAGTGTAGTTGTGCTGACTTCACCTGCATTGTGTGTTGTCCTTCCCCTACCTAAGATAATTCTTGTTTACTATTTTTTTTATCTAGTTAGTGAATACTCCTCTTCCTCCCTCCCCACACTCGTAGCTGTCAAAGAATGTTTTCTTCTGTGTTTAAACCTTTTCTTGAGTTCTTATAATAGTGATCTCATATAATATTTGTCCTTTTGCAGCTGATTAATTTCACTCAGCATAATGCCTTTTGGATTCATCCATGTTTTGCAGATTCATCTTTGTTCTTTATTGTTGCATAGTATTCCATTGTGTGAATATACCATAGTTTGCTTATCCATTCATCTGTTGATGGGCACCTAGATTGTTTCCATCCTTTTGCTATTGTGAACAGTGCTGCAATGAACATGGGTGTGCATATTTCTATTCATGTGACGGCTCTTATTTCTGTAGGATATATACCAAGAAGTGAGATTGCTGGATCCTATTTTTTTACATTCCCACCAGCAGTATATAAGTGTTCCACTCTCTACACAACCTCTCTAACATTCATTATTTTGTGTTTTTTGGATTAACGCTAGTTTTGTTGGGGTGAGATGGTATCTCATTGTAGTTTTGATTTACATTTCTCTAATGGCTAATTTTAATGATTGTGAGCATTTCCTCATCTATCTGTTAGCTGCCTGAATGTCTTCTTTGATGAAGTGGCTGTTCATGTCCTTTGCTCATTTTTTAATTGGGTTATTTGTTTTTTTTGCTGTTGAAGTTTTGTAGTATATTGTAGATTTTAGAGATTAGACCTGACCAGATAAGTCATAGTCAAATTTTTTTTCCCAGTCTGTAGGGTGTCATTTTACTCTTTTGGTGAAGTCTTTTGATGATTATAAGTGTTTGATTTTTAGGACCTCTCAGTTATCTAGTTTCTCTTCTGGCGTTTGTGCATTGTTAGTAATGTTTTATTTTCTGCTTATGCAATGTATTAGGGCTCCTAGCATTGTCCCTATTTTTTCTTCCATTATCCTTATCCTTTTTAGGATCATGTGGTTCTTATCTTTTGTTTTATTTATGTGGTGGATTACATTAATTATTTTTCTACTGTTGAACCATCCCTGCATACCTGGTGTGAATCCCACTTGGTCATGGTGATTTATTTTTTTGGTATGTTCTTGAATTCTATTGGCTAGAATTTTGTTGAGGATTTTTTTTGTGTCTCAGCTCCTGAGGGATGTTGGTCTGTGATTTTCTTTTTTTGTGGTGTCTTTACCTGGCTTTTGGTATCAGGGTTATGTTGGCTTCATAGAATGAGTTTGAGGGTATTCCATCCTTTTCAATGCCCTGAAATACCCTTAGTAGTAGTGGTGTTAACTCTTCCCTGAGAGGTTGGTAGAATTCTCCAGTGAAGCCATCAGGGCCAGGGCTTTTTTTTGGTTGTTGTTGGAAGTTTTTTAATTACCTTTTCAATCTCTTCTTTTGTTATAGATTATTTAGTTGTTCTACCTCTGTTTGTGTTAGTTTAAGTAGGTAGCGTGTTTCTAGAAATGTATCCATTTCCTTTACATTTTCAAATTTGTTACAGCTTTTCGTAGTATTCTGTTATGATTCTTTTAATTTCAGTTGGGTCTGTTGTGATATCGCCCATCTCATTTCTTATTCAGGCTATTTGCTTTCTCTCTTGTTTTTCTTTTGTCAGTTTGGCCAGTGGTTTATCAATTTTATTGATCTTTTCAAAGAGCCAGCTTTTGGTCTTGTAAACTCTTTTGATTATTTTTCTATTCTGTGTATTTCATTTAACTCTGATCTAATTTTTATTATCTGCTTTCTTCTGGTGCCCAAGGGTTTCTTTTGCTGCTATCTTTCTATTTGTTTGAGTACTTGGGTAAATATTTTTATTTCAGCCCTTTCTTCTTTTTGGGTGTATGCATTTATAGCTATAAATTGACCTCTGAGCACTCCTTTTGCTGTGTCCCAAAGGTTCTGGTAGGACGTGTTTTATTCTCATTTAGTTCTATGAATTTCTTTAGTCAGTCCTTAATTTCTTCTATAATACAATTGTTTTCGAGCAAGGTGTTGTTCAGTTTCCATGTGTTTGATTTTTTTTCCTTGGTTTTTCTGTTACTGATTTTTACTTTTATGGCTTCATGGTCAGAAAAGATGCTTTCTAATATTTCAATGTTTTGGATTCTGTTAAGGCTTGTTTTATGGCCCAGTATGTGGTTTATTCTGGAGAATGTTCCATGCACATGGGAAAAGAAAGTATCCTTGGCTGCTGTTGGGTGGAGTGTTCTGTAAATGTCTGTGAGGTCAAGTTTGTTGATTGTGGTGCTTATATCTTCCATGTCTTTATTGAGCTTCTTTCTGTATGTTGCGTCCTTCACCCAAAGAGGTGTATTGAAGCCTCCTACTATTATTGTTGGGCTGTGTATCTGTCTTTTCAATGCTGTTAGAGTTTGTTTTATGTATTTCGGAGCCCTATCGTTGGGTGTGTAAATATTTATTACTGTTATGTCCTCCTGGTGTATTGACCCTACAATCATTATATAGTGCACTTCCTTATCCTTTGTGGTGGATTTAACTTTAAAGTCTATTTTGTCAAAAATTAATATTGCCACTCCTGCTCTTTTTTGATTGTTGTTTGCTTGATATATATTTTTTCTACCCTTTGAGTTTTAGTTTGTTTGTGTCTTTAAGTCTAAGGTATGTCTCTTGTAGGCAGCGTGTAGACGGATCGTGTTTTGTTTTTTTTTTTTTAATCCATTCTGCCACTGTCTGTCTTTTTATTGGTGCACTTAGTCCATTTCCATTCAGCATAATTTTTGATAGGTATGAGCTTAGTGCTGTCATTTTGATGTCTGTTATTTTTGTGTTGTTGACAGTTTCTTTGTTCCACTTATTTTTCTGTGCTGAATTATTTTCCTTTATATATTTTCTTTTCGTCTTTTTCATCATTGTTGATTTTGTATTCACTGAGTCTTTTTGTTTTTCTTGTTTTTTATTTTCATGTATAGGATTGTTAGTTTCCCTGGTGCTTACCTTAATATTTAACCCTATTTTTCTAAGTTTAAACCAATCATTTACTTCTTTATGTCACCTTGACTTCCTCTCCAGGTGAAAGATCTATGACTATGTATTTGTCCCTCTTTTTTGTTTTAATTTTGGCATTTTTTACATAATGACATCACTGTTTCCCTTTTTTGAGCACTTTAGCTTTGATTTCCCTATCTGGGTTGACATCTTTGATTTCCCTATCTGGGTTGACATCTGGTTGCTCTGTCCTGTGTTCTAGTTTTGGGTTTTTATCTGATGTTACTGACTTTCTAACTGGAGGACTCCCTTTAGTATTTCTTGTAATTTTGGTTTGGTTTTTGTAAGTTCCCTAAACTTCTGTTTTTCTGGAAATATCCTAATTTCATCATCATATTTGAGAAACAGTTTTACTGGAGATATGATTCTAGGCTGACAATTTTTTTCTTTCAAGGCTTTATATATGTCATCCCATTGCCTTCTTGCCTGCATGTTTTCTGCTGAGTAGTCCGAGCTTAGTCTTATTGACCTTCCTTTGTAGGTGGCTTTTCATTTATCCCTAAACCAAAAAAAAAAAAAACCAAACCCAGTGCTGTCAAGTCAATTCTGACTCCTAGCGACCCTATGTCCCTAACCCAGCTGTGCTGCTCATAAAATTCTCTCTTTATTTTTGGTTTTGGCAAGTTTGATTATAATATATCCTGGTGACTTCTTTTGGGATCTACCTTGTGTGGGGTTCAATGAGCTTCTTGGATAGCTGTATTCTCATTTTTCACCATATCAGGGAAGTTTTCTGCCAACAAATCTTCAACAATTCTCTCTGTATTTTCTGTTATCCCCTCCTGTTCTGGTACTCTGATCACTGGTAGTTTATTTCTCTTAAGAGAGTCCCACAAAATTCTTAGAGTTTCTTCATTTTTTTCTCTTCTTTTATCTGATTTTTCCTCAAATAAGTTGGTGTCAAGTGCTTTATCTTCAGTCTCACTAAGTCTGACTTCCATTGCCTCAATTCTGCTCCTATACTTTCTATTGAGTTGTCTAATTCTGAAATTTTATTGTTAATCTTTTGGATTTCTATTTGCTGCCTCTCTGTGGATTCTTGCAGCCTGTTAAATTTGTCATTATACTGTTCCTCTATTGCTTTGTCTTTGTGTTCCTCACTTGTTCTGCATTTTGCCTGATCTCCTGAAGAGCTCTGTATATTAATCTTTTGAATTCTACCTCTGGTAATTCCAAGTTCTTTTAGTTTTCTTTGTTGTTTGTTTTGGTGGCTTGCTGATGCCATCACTGTCTGCCTCTTTATGTGATTTGATATTGACTGTTGTCTCAGAGCCATCAATAAGTTATTATATTTATTTATTTTATGTTTGCTTACTGTATCTTAGCTTCTTATTTTGCTTTGGTATGCCCAAATAGGCTGGTCATGCGAGCTAGTTTGATTACTAGTGACTTTGAAGCTCTCACGTCCTCTCACCAGGTGGTTAGAGCTGTTATGTGACCGCAGGAGTCCATTTACTTCTTGTATGTGTTCAGCTCAGGTGTCTACATCATCAATCACTGAGTGTGTGGTGCAGGCTTTCACCTACAGTCCTAGATAGGCAAGACAGATTGGAGTAGGCACAGGTATCTGGCTGTAGGGGGTCATATGCTGAGCAAGGCAGGGGGTTGACAGCTACCCCTGAGTGTCTGGGTGGAAGGCATGTCTCTGTTCCCTAGACTGTGTAGGTGGGTGAACTTTGCACCAGCGCTGTTGGCTGTAAGGCCTGGGAGGAACCATTTATTCTTGGACCCCTGTTGTGGGTGGTTAGGTGAAGTGGGTGGAGCCACCAGTTCTCAGGCCCCTGATATGGGTAGATGAAGACCCTGCTTAATGGGCAGAACAGTGTTAAATGTCACAAATCTGCCACACCCCCTTATAGCTGGTGCAGTTGAAAATAGGTTTCAAGTATATACCTGTTGTACTGGGCTAATGAGGGCCTATGCTGTTGAAATAGGCCCACACAGGTCTATGCACAGGTGAAAGGCATTCAGAATCTGTGGACCCCTTATGCCTGTACCTAGGCAAAAGGGCTGGGTCTGCCCTGAATTCCCGGCTTAGGGGAGCTGGCAGATAATTTTTTCTGTTTGTTTATTCGTTCTCTTCAAAACCAGGAGAATGGCTTAGGGTGCACAACTGTCCCTACTTCTGGCCCAAGGGGCGTAGCAATCAGTGCAGCCAGAGCAGGACACAGAGCAGAGTGGGGAGGGGGCAAGTAAGTGGGAGAGAGGTATTTCCCAAAGGGGTTTTTTTTGATCCATGCAGTAGGTTAGACACTTGTAGTTATCTTTTACTAACTGAATGCCACTTCTCGCTGGTTCTGGAGGCTTGAGCAGGCTCTCCACCGCTCAGCCTTTCCTGATGTGGAAAACACCTCCTGAGTACCACTGCTTAACTCACCCTGAACATGCCAGCTGATCCAGCCTGCAGGGTGCCGGTGCCGGCCAGGTCAATTCTGGCAACTGCTTGCTGCTTCTGAACCATCTCTCCCTCCCCCTCCTGCTCAGTCTGATTCCTGAACTTTCTCTTTGTTGTTCAGGGCTCCTAGATTGTCATGTATAACCAATTCCCTTGTTTTGGGGGGTCTTTGTTGTAAGAGGGACCACAGAAAGTGCCTGACCACTCCATTGTCTTGGCCCTGTTCCCCTTATCATTAGACTTTTAAACAGAGTTTTGTTTTGAAAACAGGATCTAGTGAAAACAACCATAGTCAACAGATAAATAAGCAATTGGTTTGGTCACATAATCAACGCAGTCACAATAATATGCAAATATGAGAGAGAAATATTACCCGTAGACTCACATAGATTCATTCAGGGCTCCTCAAAGATCAAGAGACACCCAGAGTATGTTCATTTTCTGAAATTTCTGGTGTATTAAAAAGGAAGAAATGCCAAACAAGGTAGTAAAAATTATGAAATGTTTCAAATTTTACGTTTAACAAATGAATGTCTGGTGAAGGTCTTATTTCAATTCTGTTGCTATTTCTGGGACTACATATAATGCTTCATTTGAAGATGATATCAAAAATACAAATTTGCAGCACTTCCTGATTATGATTGCCAGGTTCATCCTGTGATAAGGGATTTGGTTTGCAAATATGAGTATACGGGAAAGAATAATAGGCAAATACTTTTTGTAAATATTACATAGGGAGAAATCATAGACAAATAGAAAATTCTGTTTGAAAGTCAAAAAAAGTCAAGGGTGAAGAAGAGGAATAAATATTTAAAGTATTGAAAACATAATATTGGAAAGTGACTTCTTACTTTTAATGATTCTCTAACAGAGCATCTTGTATTATATTGTCATTAGAGTGCATGCCCTGCTACTATAAGGCAAGGACAGTGTGTTAAGCACATAAAATACATACATACTGGAATTACAAAAGTGAGAAAACAGTCATCACCCCATAACAATGTCCTAGCAGTATTTTTGTAGACGCTCAAATATTTTTATATGAAGGAATGAATAAATGAATCCTAGTCTTACTGAAATGTCAGATGGCAGGGTTATTTTGGTTATTGTGTTCTGTTATGCAGGACTTTTTTCTTTTTTCCTTTTTCTGAGAAAACTGGAGAATCTCCAATCCAGGCTGAGTCTCTAGTGCTTTAGCTTTTAAATTACTTTGTTTCTGCTGAGGACGCAGTTCTTGGTTTGTTGGCCTGAAGTAAGATAGGCTTTTCTATAGTAGTCTGAGTACTGTGGCTTTCATGAAATACATAATCAATCTTGCATAAAATACATGAACTCTTGCTAAGGGCGTGTATTACATGAACCCTCTGTTTGAATCCACTGCTTTGCAAACACTATTCAACTTTCCAGACACCATGAGACAAGACCACTTCTTTGCAGTCCTTCACTGCATTCAGCAATTGCCCAGATACTATTCAGGGGTGGGCCTAATGGCCTTTGAAGATATATTCCCCAATGTTTGGCATGCGTAAGATGACTAGCAGCAGAATTCATAATACTTCAGGGAATTCAGTCAAGATAGAAGTAAGTTTACTCTGGTGCTCCTATGGCAAAGTGGCCTATGGGAAGACTATATTCAGGCAGCAGCATTTGACATACAACAGTCATGCATCTAATCTTTTGACAGATTTGAATAACTAGAAACAAAAGATATTTTATTGCCCGATTGAAGTAGACTTTTTTTATTTTCTTTCTGCAAATTAGATACAAATAACTCAGGTCTTTTATACTTTAGAGGCAAGTCAAAATTAGAAAGCTAACTCTTTGAACTTTCATGTTTGACTATATTCAGTGGTAATAACATAACCAGAAAAACTAAAGCCTGTTCCATCATGCTTGTTCCAACAATAGCCCTTATATTTTGAGGGGAATGTCACAGTAGGATACTCAATACAGAAATGTATCTGTATACCTTTATCAGTCTCTCCAGTAAGCACATGGAGAAACAAATACTGTGGTGCTCTCTACATTTTGGAAAATACTGATTTTAGTGGGCTTGGAGACTCCTTTAAAAGAGTAGTAAATGAAATTAGTCACAAAGACCACAGTAAATATGCTTGTTTAGCACAAAACAGTAAGAAATAGGTGGCAATGATGCACCTTGACTACAGGGAATGATTCTGGAAGGAATAGAAATGATAAGTAAAGAAAGTTTTATTTAAAAGCATTTAAGAGGCAATTATAGACAATGACAAGCAAAAAAACAAAAAAAAAGATAAAATAATAAGTACTTGAAATCTTATGAATAACAAGTAAAGCTTATTCAGGTAATAATAGGTTGCCACAAAGTTGCTGGAGTACAGTATTCTGTCAATATTAAGGAGAAGGACAAATACATTGATGCTTAGCTATTTGAAGAATAAACCCACATGTGCATTTTTATCACGCCTACAAAAGAATGCAAGAGTGCACTTAGTAAGCAAGTTAGGATTTTATGGTCCTAATCAGGGTCAAACTTTTAACAGTAAGTTAACTGCTAATGTTCACAAAAGGGCCCCACACAGCAATAATATTAGTTAAAAATGCAAAATTCTCCTGAGCTGGTACAATTTCCCAACAAAGACATTATGCTTAAGTTGTATTCAGAGCTTAAATTACCAAGACTCCAAACCAAATGCTTCTATCTAAGGCTGTTTCATGATATCGTGGTTATAAATTCCTCAAAAAGAAGGTTTCTAATAGGCTCATTTTAATTTTTTTGCAATAGAGAGTGTACCCTTTCTCATTCACCTAAAAAGGGACAACACTATTCTAAAATAATCCCTCAAAAACTAGCAGAGAAAAAAATGTGCTGCTCATAACTTATAGATCTAGAAAAATCTTAATTAAACAGGTGTGAGGGCATTCAGTTAAAACTCAAGAAATTTTTTTTTTTTCAGAACTCAGTGTCATAACACAAAATGAGCTGCCATGTGTTGTTACTTCCCTAGTGTTTTAATAATCAAAACGGCTTTTCATCTGAAGGGATGTATTTGTATGCACTTTGGTTCGCTTCCCATAAGCTTTTGTAGGATAGGTGAAAGGTAAGCTGAAACTACAGATCTGAGGTAGAGTTGGAGAGTCCAGAATCTCAGATATCTTCACTAACCACAGCCTAGTTTGTTTTCAAAGTCTAAGGTAATGTTATTGAAGAACGGGTTGAAAATCATTCAGGAATAATTTTTATTGCTACTGTTTTCTAACTTTAAAACTGTAACTGTCATTATACATTGCCATTAATAATCCTAAGAATGAAATAAACTACGTGGAGATTAGTTCCGTCTTGCTCACTGGGTAATGACCACACTTGTAATCTTAAAATATACTAAGCTCATAATAAATGTTACAAAGTCAGAAAGACTTGAAAGAGCACTAACTACCACGGATCTAAAACTGTGCTCTCTTGGACCTATGCAGAAGGAAGCAGGTTGAAGGAGGAGCTCAGTAGTTGTGATTTCAGGATCCTCTTCCTTAAAGATTTGATAGGCACTGGGTATTCTGCTTTAGGAAACCTATAAATCATTAAATATTGAAATGTACCCATATTATACAGTAAATACAATTTTGAAAATAATTTCATAACTTTGTTTTTGAAATTATGTGGCTATGAGAAACTTATTTAATTCATTGCCTACAACTTCTCAGCAGTTATCATGCATATTCAGGAATTCTTGCAAAGTGAGAAAAGTCTAATCCTGACAAAGTTCTCATAAGCAATGAAATTTATATAGAGTTGGTAAAATATTATGGTTTATAGATCTTCAGTCAAATATTTGTTAATTTATATTTTTAAATTTCTTTTTGAGGTTGGAGACTACACATATTTCTTGAATCTTTTCTTCTGAAGGCACAAAAAAAGCTTGTCGGCACTCTGCCTGGAGAGCCTAAATGATAAAACAGCCCTGCTCTTGCCCCTGCTTTAACTGTTGCTGCTTTTGCATGCCCTCAAGTTGGTTCTGACTCACAGCAACCCAAAGGGTTTCCTAGGCTGTAATCTACGGGAGCAGGTTGTCAGGTCTTTTCTCCCACAGGATGGCTGGTGGGTTCAAACTGCTGAACTTTCGGTTAGTAGCCCAGTGCTTAACCATTGTGCAACCAGGGAGCCTTCCTACTTTACTAGAGCTGATCAAATTTGAACTATCTTACACATTAAACATCTGCTAAAAAGCAATATTTTGAGTTGGCAAACCACAAACATAAAACTTTTTAGCCTACCAAATGTGGAAACATAATAACATAAGCCCCTTTTTTGAGAAGATAATTCAGAAAATCAAAAATATGGGGTCTTCTAACAAATAAACCATCTTTCTTTTAGGGAAAATTATAAAACTATCACCCGGACATTTCACTTATTCAAATGCAATGCAGTAACCTGCCTTTGCTTCAAAATATGTAAATTATCTTTGGGATTTGAAAGCTGGCTACCTAAATTACTTGGGCTATTAAAAAAAAATCCAATTCAGACTTATTCTGTTATACCATGTCCTTTCTCATGAGGTTTCCACTCCCTAAGAATCCTGACACCCAAGATTGAGAAAGTGACAGTGCATTGAATATCAGACACATTTTTATCTCTATTAAAATATAAATTCTGATGCTATGTTTTGTAGGTAATAAGAGCTATGAAAAATATTTTAGTAATTGTTTAAAGTCATAAAACATAGTACATTTCATAAAATGAAGTTACTGATAATAATGTAAGATTCAAGTGATTGCCCAGTGAAATCTTCCTTCTTTCTCACCTCCAGTTAAGACCTTTGTTTAACATCCCTTCTAAATTCTGCATGAAAATCTTAAATCTGACCTTGGAACATCTCAATCCCTGGTTGTGTTAAAGTAATATACCTGTGCTTTAAATGTTTCTAAAGAAAATTAAAACCTCTCCAGAGTAAAACAAGTTCATCCAAAGATTGTACCTTTTTTCACATACAATATCCAGCATTCAAAATTAACAGACATGGGAAGAGAGAAAACCAAAATCCAACACCAAGAGGGACAGAGGAAAAACACACTGTAGAGACAGACCCACTGTGACTGAGATACTGGGGTTTTGGGACAGGGGTTTTTATAATAATTATAATTAGGAAGAGAGAAATTCTGCTTCTATTAATGACAGTGTTTTATATCAGTTTAATTTCCCTACAAATAACATTTATAAATCTCTGAAAGAAATGAATCATAATAGGTGGACTCCATATTTATCTAAACTTTCCTAAGGGTGCATCCAGTTCACTGTTACAGACAGAGGAAGAGGTCAAGCATAAAGGAATAAGGCTGAGGAGACAGAGATCGGAGTTCAGGTCTGCCAGAATGGCTTGGTATTGAGAAAAAAATCCCCAAAAGAAGTGAAACCCAATATGAGTGCAGATTCATCTTATATCCTTGACTGAGTCCTAAAGTGCAAAAGCAAAGGAGGGAAAAAAAACTCTCAAAGTACATCTGAGTGACTGAAAAATTAAGCATAGATTTCAGCAGTTGCCCAAAACTTAGGAATTTTAGGTTTAACATCTTGTCAACTTAGAGGTGCTTGGTTAAAATGTCAAGCTTTCCATTTAAATCCCAGAAGTGTCATGGCTTAAGAAGAAGGAGCACACTCAAAGGCTAAGAACACTGTTCTAGAACTAATGGAAATTTTGAAATCAACTATCATAAAGTCTAAAACTGAGCTTCAATATGATTAAAATGAACCTCTAACAAATTAACTGCCTTCCAGAATAAAACTCGTCACTCTTCAAAGGAAAATAACAAAATCAAGGGTCTAAAATGCACCATCCACAATATTCAGCACACAAAAAACATTCTGGACTTGCTTAGAAGCAGAGCAATATGACTTATAACCAAAAGAAAATGAATCAATATAGACATGGTATTGCTGTTGCTGTGTTGACTCCCACTCAGCAGCCCCAAGTGCGCAGAGTAGAACTGTAGCATAGGGCTTTCAAGGCTGTGACCTTTCAGATTCAGGTCACCAGGCCAATCTTCCAAGGTGGTTCTGGGTTGGTTCAAACCATCAACCTTTCAACTATTAGTCAAGTGCTTAACTCTTCGTGCCACCAGGGACTCTCAAGGGAGACATATACACTGAAAATCAGATGTTAAAATTAGTAGATAAGGATTTGAAACTGTTGTAAGTAGATTAAGGAGTGGATTCTGGGAAGATGGCAGCATAAACAAACCTCTCCCACAAATACAACACAAAATACAAGAAAACAGTGCTCAACCTTGAGGAAATCTGAATTGGGGGCCAGGGGACAGCGTTAAGGAATTGTAGACAGGCAAGAATTAACAATGAGCTGCATTCTCCCACCGGCCCTGCCTGTCCCCCCAGCCATGGGGACCACCAGCTACTGTGAACTGAGAAAGCAGCTGCAGCAAAAGAACCTGCTTTCCTAAACACCACAACCCAGGCCTGTACAAAGAGACAGAATCCTAAACTTATGTTCTAAAATCAACAAGGCAGACCTCCCTGGTGGTCCATTCTGAGAAACAGTTTCTAAGTCTCCTGGAACCTAGATTTTTGTGGTCCACAGAGTTGGGGTGACCCACCCACACCATTTTCCGTTAGACGTCCTTTTGAAGATCTAGAAATTGGTTTCCTAAATGTCACCTTTGAGTCAAACAATGGTCTAGATAAACTATTAAGAACGTTTTGAATTCTTTTGAAGAATTAAGTCAGTTTTGAGAAATAGAGACTCTAAAGTTCAGACTGGGAGCTATGTTTTAGGGTAAGTCAGTAATTATTTTAATTGTTCTTCAAGACAATGCTGAGTGAAATCATTCCTGACCACAAAATGTTTATTGGTTCTGTTCTGGCCCTTTATCCATGGCAATGCCAAGAAGATTTGGTATAAGAGTTTTTAGATGTTTTCTCATCTTCGGAATATTTTTGACTCTTTAGTTGAAATGTTACCCCAATTTGCAAATTGTATATTAAATAAACTCCAATTAATTTCTATTATTAGCTCAATATGATTTTTTTGTTTTGTTTTAATAGTTCAAGGCATGCATGCACCACCCCTACCTGGACACTGTTGGCTACCACACTGCTGTAAATTGCTACAGAAGGCCCCAGCAGTGGAGTCTGCTCCCATATTCAGCATTCTACCTACCTCTCTGATCACCCTACAGCTCAGGCCTCTGTAACCACTAGCACAGACCTCCCTGGAGGTCAGTACAGGTCTGTCTACCTCCCCTTCCAGTTGGCATTAAGGCCTGCTGACTGAGCCTTCTGTGTGCTAGGAAGCAGGCATCTGGAGTGGAGGCTATGCACAGAGCCAACATACTATGGGGAGACTCTGAGAGCAAAAAGGCAGACCTTCCTGGGGGTCTTTTCTGAGAATAACAGCCCCTTCCCTCCCAGTTATGGTTGGCTTCCAGGCTGCTGTGAATTGCTACAGAAGGCAACCAGCTGTGCAGTCTGCTCCCATAGTCAGCACTCTACCTGCCTCCCTGTACACCCCACAGCTCAGACCTTCGAAAACAATAAGACAGACCTCTCTAGAGGTCAGTTTAGGTCAGTAACAAAATTATCAGAGACACAAAAGAAAAAAAAGATGGCCCATCCAAATGAAAATGATGAAAGGAGTGAAATCTCATGTATGAAAGACTGGATAATAAAAAGTATGGAAGAAGGTAATACAATGTAAAACATAAAGAGCTAAGGGAAAACATAGACAATGATCTAAAAGAAATAAGAAAAACAATCTTGAACAAAATAAGGATCTAAAAAGAAAGATTAAAAAGAAACCAAACAAAAAATTGTAAATGAAATGGACAATAACTAAAACAAGAAACACAGTAGAAGAATTTAACAACAGATTTAATCAGGCAGAAAAAGGAATCAGTGAATTAGATGATAATGCATGACAATTATGGAAGTTGAAGAGGAACAAGAACAGAGGATCAAGGAGGCTGAGCCCAATTTAATGGAATTACAGAACAACATCAACCAACCTAATATAGGCATCGTATGAGTTCCAGAAGGAGATGAGAGAGAGAAAAACACAAAGAATAATTCAAGAAATAATGACAGAAAATTTCCCCAGTCTGAGGAAGGACATGAATCTACAAATCCAACAATCTTAAAGAACTCCAAGCAGGATTAACGCAAAGAGATGTATACTAAAACATGTCACAGTCGGGCTCTGAAAATGTAAGAATAAAGAGAGTCCTGAAAGCAGTGAAAGAAAAACAAGCACTCACATATAAAGAATCTCCAGTAAGATTAAATATAGATTTCTTCTCAGAAACATTGGAGTCCAGAAGGTAATGGAATGATATATTTGAAGTTCTAAAAGAAAAACACTTAACCAAGAATACTATACTCAGCAAAACCCTCCATCAAGAACAAGGATGAAATTAAAACATCCCCAGACAAACAAAAGCTGAGAGAATTCATGTCCACTAAACCATCCCTGAAAAAATACTAATGGGAGTTCTGAAGATGGGAAGGGAAGACACTAGAAAGTAAACCAAAGTCATACATAAAAAGAAAGATCCAAGATCCCTTGAGAGGGACTTGCATACACAACTATAAGGGATGGTAATACGGTAATCATGCTTGATAACTTTAATTGTTTTGTCCTTCACGCTTTTTAATAACAATTGTGTGAAAGACAAGGGTAAAATTACATTACAGGACACATGAAATATAAAGATGTAATTAGTGATGACAAAAACAAAATGGGGGGATGGGTGGAGTTACACTATAGGTATAATATTTTTTGTATGTTATTGAAGTTAAGTTGATACCAGCTTGTTGTTGTGTACTGCATAGTCGATTCCAAATTACAGTGACCCTATAGGACAGAGTAGTAGTACCTCATAGGGTTTCCTAGGCTATAATATTTATGGGAGCAGATCACCAGGTATTTTCTCCAGCAGAGCTAGTGGTGCGTTCAACCTTTCAGTTAGCAGTGAGAATTTAACTGTTGTGCCACCAGGGCTCCTTCAATTTACCTATGATGTTATAAATACAAGCTGTTAAATGTAATATGTAAAATACATATAAAAAAGGAAAGAAGAAATGAACCAAAATGGCTCACTACAATAAACCAACAAAACACAAAAGCAAGCAGTAGCAAAGGAAAAAGACAAAGAAGACTTAAGACACACAAAAACCAAATAACAGAATAGCAGAACAAGTCACTTCTTATCAGTAATTACAATGAATGTAAAGGGACAAAATACTCCAATCAAAAGACAGAGAGTGGCAGAATGGATTAAAAAAAAAATGATCCAACTGTATGCTCTTTATAAGAGACACACCTTAGACCCCAAAACACAGATAGATTGAAAGTGAAAAGATAGGGGGGAAAATATTCCATGCAAATGATAACCAAAAGAGACCTGGGGTGGCAATCTTTTTTTTTTTTTTTTTTTAATAATTCTTATTGTGCTTTAAGTGAAAGTTTACAAATCAAGTCAATCTCTCACACAAAAACCCATATACACCTTGTTACACACTCCCAATTACTCTCCCCCTAATGAGACAGCCTGCTCTCTCCCTCCACTCTCTCTTTTCATGTCCTTTTCACCAGCTTCTAACCCCCTCCACCCTCTCATCTCCCCTCCAGGCAGGAGTTGCCAACATAGTCTCAAGTGTTGGGGTGGCAATCTTAATATCAGAAAATTAGACTTTAATACAAATTCTGTTTGAAGAGATAAAGGTAGACATTGTGTAGTGATGAAAGGGTCAATTCATAAAGAAGATTTAACAATTACAAACATGTATTCACGCAACCTGGAAGCACATAAACATATAAAGCAAACACTGATAGAATTGAAAGGATAGATAGCACTACGATAATGGTTGAAGATTTCAATACACCACTCTCAATATTGGACAGAATATCTAGAAAGCAGATCAACAAGGAAACAGAGGAACTGAATGAGTTCCTCTAAAAAAACTAGACTTGACAGACATATATAGAACACTTCACCAAACAACAGCACAATGTGCATTCTACTCCAGTGCACATGGATCACTCTCCAGGAAAACCCACATGTTAGGTCACAAAGCAAGTTCTGATAAATTTAAAAAGATTGAAATCATACAGTGTATTTTCTCTGAACAAAAAAGTGAAGCTAGAAATCAGTAAAAGCAAAAAAAAAAATTGGAAAGTATACAAACATGTGGAAATTAAACCACACATTATTAAACTACCAGTGGGTCAAGGAAGAAATCACAAACGTCTTAGAGTTAAATGAAAATGAAAAGCACAACATACCAAAACTTATGGGATGCAGTGAAGGCAGTACGAAGAGGAAAAATTATAGCAATAAATGCCTGCATGAATAAAGAAGAAATATTTCAAATCAACAGCCTAACTCTATAACTGGAGGAACTAGAAAGAGAAAACTAAACCTAAAACTCCCAGAAGGAAGGAAATAACAAAGATCAGAGCAAAAATAAATAATCAAAAACAGGAAAACAGTTGAGATAATAAACAAAACCAGAAGCTTGTTCTTTGAAAAGATCAGTAAAATGGACAAACTTTCACCTAGACTGACAAAGAAAAAAAGAGAAAAGATGCAAATAACCAAAATAAGAAATGAAATAAGAGACCTTACAATTCAACTGACCTGATAGAAATAAAGAGAATTATGACAGAATATTATGGACAACAAATTGAATAACATATATAAAATGAACAAATTCTTAGAAGCACACGACCTACCCAAACTGACACAAGAAGAAATAGAAAATCTCAACAGACCCATGACAAGTGAAGAGATTGAATTGGTGATCAAAAACCCCCAAACAGAAAAAGTCGTGGACCAGATAGCATCACTGGGGATTCTACCAAACATTTAGAGAAAAATTAACACCAATACTGTTTCAACTCTTCCAAAAGATAGAGAAGAAAGGAGTACTCCCTAATTCATTCTATGAAGCAAACATAGCCCAAACCAGACAAAGGCAACACAAGAAAAGAAAACTAAAGGCCAATATCCCTTATGAATATAAATGCAAAAATCTTCAAGAAAATACTGGTGAACAGAGTTCAACAGCATATTCAATGAGTCATACACCATGACCAATTGAGATTTATTCCAAGAACACAATGATGGTTCAACATTAGAAACTCAACATAATATACCACATCAATAGACCAAAGGAAAAGAGCAATATGATCATCTCAGTGGATGCAGAAAAAGTGTTTGATAAAATCTAACACCCTTTCTTGATGAAAACCCTCATGAATATTGGAACAGAAGGAAAGTTCTTCAATATGATTAAGGGCATGTATGAAAAACCAACAGCTAACATTATACTTAATAAAGAAAGATTGAGAGCTTTCCCCTTGAAATCAGGATCAAGACAAGGGTGCCTGCTCTCACCACTTCTATTCAATATTGTATTACAAGTCCTAGCCAGAGCAATTAGACAAGAAAGAGAAATAAGAGGCATTCAGATTTTTTAAAAAAAGAAGTGAAATTATCTCTCTGCACGAATGACATGATCCTACATATAGAAAAATCCGAGTCCACAAGAAATCTTGTAGAGCTAATAGAAGAATTTAGCCAAATTTCAGGGTACAAGGTTGTAAAAACAGCTTGGGGACAGTGTCTGACCTCCACCAACCCCACAAAGGGGCAGGAGAACCAAGATCAACAGCCCAAGGCTGATTCTTGTGAGGCAGAGGCCAGACAAGCCTCCTCTCTCCCCCATCTTTACTAAGTCTAATACCAACCATCCTTCCCACAGCACTTTCTACTGGATTCAAGAATTCATTACAATGGCCTCACGGAACTCACAAACCATACTCACAATTATGGGGTTTATTAGGGAAGTAACAGTTACAATTCAGGCTCAGGAACACTCAGGATATGGTTCTTCCATTGGGACAGCCTCTCTCCAGCTGTGCTCGCGGGCGTGCCTCTCCCCGGCCCTCAGCCTCTGCCCAAAGACATTCAGCTTTATCTGTCTGTGGGCTGAGAAGCCCACTGTGCCATCTCCTGCTGCCAGGTCTCTGCTGCCAGGTCTCTCCTATCACTGCTTCTCACCATCTTCAGAGTCACAGCTTGCTCTCTCTCTCTCTCAGTCTCCTGCTTCCAGGAGCTTCTCAGTGCAGGGATCCCAGGACCAAAGGACATGTTCTTGGCTCCTAACTGTTCTTTCTTGGTGATGGTAGGATCCTCCTCTCTGCTCTGGAATTGGCTCTCTTTTAAGGCAAACCTGACCAATCCCCTTCGTAGGCCACAATTAACCCTATCACTCAGTCTTGCACAATCACCTGGGTGGTAGTGCAGGGAAGTCATTAATCACAGTATAAAGACCCATAAACAAAAATCAGTTGGATTTCTAGACACCAGCAATGAGAAATCTGAAAGGCAAGTTAGAGAAACAATTCCATTTACAGTAGCATCTAGGAAAATAAAATACCTAGGAATAAATTTAACCAGAGATATGAAAGACTTAAACAATGAAAATTATAAAATACTACTGAAAGAGATTAAAGAAGACTTAAATAAATGGAAATATGTTCCATGATCATGGAATCAAAGACTTAATGTTTTTAAGATGTCAATATCACCCAAAGCAATCTCTAGATTCAATGCAATCCCAATAAAAATTTCAACAACATTCTTTGCAGAAATGGAAAAACCAATCCTCACCTTTATATGGAATGGCAAGAGGCCCCCCGAATAGCTAAAGTAGTGTTGAAAGAGAAGAACAAGGTAGGAGGACTAACACTTCCTGCCTTTAAAACTTCTTATACAGCTATAGTAACCAGAACAGCCTAGTAGTGGTATAGCAATAGATGCATAGACCAGTGGGATGAAGTTGGGAGTTCAGAAGTAAACCCACACATCTATCTTCATCTGATTTTTGACAAGATTGCTAAGTCCATTTGATGGGGAAAGAAGAGTCTCTTCAATAAATGGTGTTGGATTTGGATTTCCACATGCAGAAAAATGAATCAGGATACATGCCTCCCACCATACACAAAAATAAATTCAAAATGGATTAAAGACCTAAATGTGAAAAATAAAACCATAAAATTCTTAGAGAAAAGTGCAGGGGCAATGCTGTTGGGCTTAGCTTTTAAAAAAGGATTATCTGATATAATAATAAAGGCAAAAAAAAAAAAAAGCAAAACACAAAATAAATAAATGGAACTGCATAAAAATTAAAAACTTTTGTTCATCAAAAGGCTTTACCAAAAAAGTGAAAAGGCAAGCTACCGATTGAAAGAATATCTTGGAAACCATATATCTGATAAGAATCTAATAATCAAAATGTATATAAGTCTTCAATAACTTAAAAAGACAAATGACCCAATCAAAAATGGGCAATAGGTTTTAATAGACATTTCAGCAAAGAGGGCACTTAAATGGTCACCAAACACTTGAAAAGATGCTCAACATCATTAGCCATCAGAGATATGCAAATCAAAACCACAGTGAGATACCATTTCACACCCACTAGAATGGCTAAGATTAAAAAAAAAAAACAGAAAATAACAGATGTTGGCGAGGACCTTTATCCGTTGCCGGTGGGTATGCAAAATGGTGGAACCATTGTGGAAAACTATGTGGCAGTTCCTCAAAAAACTAAAAATAGAACTACAACATGATCCAGCAATTCCGCTACTTAGGTATACACTCAAAAGGCTTGAAAGCAGAGACTCAAACAGAGACTTGTATGCCAATATTCATTGCAGTATTATTCACAATAGCCAAAACATGGATACAAACTAAATGTGCATCAATGGATGAATGAATAAACATCATGTGGTACATACATACAATGAAATACTACTCAGCCTGTGAGAGAAATGAAGTCTTGATAAAACCCAAAACTGGTGAGTCGATTCCTACTCAGGGTGACCCTATAGGACAGAGTAGAACTGCCACATAGGGTTTCCAAGGAGCTGCTGGTGGATTCAAACTGCCAACTTTTTGGTTAGCAGCTGAGCCTTTAACCACTGCGCCACTAGGGGTGCAACACTGACGGAGCTTGGAGACATTATGCTGAGTGAAATAAATCAATCACAAAAGGACAAATATTGTATGGCCTCACTATACAAATATAAATATAAAAAGACAAGAACAAGCAAATGTACACAGAACAAAGTTTATTAGTGTTACCGGGGCAAGAGGGAGGGAGAAAGTGGAGTTGTTGCTTATGGAGCACTGAGTTTCAGTCTATGGTGATGGAAAACTCTCATTGAATAAGGATAGGGTTGCATAGCCAATTAATGAAATTTCTGTCAGTAAGTTGTACTCCTGTAAAAAGTTGAATTGGCAAAAGTTGTGTAACAGATATATTTACAACAATGACAAAAAAGTAAAAAGAGTAGCTGCTGAGGCTGCTTATGTACAACCATACACCTCATGGGATTTGGTTCCATGATTTAAAAGTTTAGGGCTATGGTTTCATGGAATATTACAGTTAATTGGCCTAATATCATGTTTAGTGCTTCTGTTCTACGTCCTAGTTTATTGCATAGTGCCTGGGGTCTTAAAAATTTGCAAGTGGCCATCCAAAGTACAAAAATTGGTCTCCATTTGCCAGGAGCAGCAGAGGAATAAGGAGTGTCAAGAATAGGAGGAGAAAATGGAATGTGTGGGTAATTGCCACCATGAAAAACTGTGCTATTTGCCATGAGACCAGAACTGGATAGTGTCCAGCTACCATCACTGGACATTTTGATCTAAGATTCTCTAGAAGAATCTTCATCAAAAGTGGGAAGATGAAGAATAGGAATTCAAGTTCTCATGGAGTTCAGATTTTCCAAAGCCATGGAGGGTGGATGAACCTTTGAAACTTTTGCTCTGAGATAATCTTTAAACTTTAAACCAAAAATATCCCTTGAAGCCTTCTTAAAGCCAAACAGTAATCTAGTTTAGCTAGTCAAGAATGTCTCCGTTGAGCATTGTGCTCTTTTAAGATCTCTCTGTATGGGATTGTCATGGATTGAATTATGTCTCCCCAAAAATGTGTGTATTGAACTTGATTAGGCCATGATTCCCAGTATCCTGTGTCCCCCATTCTGTGATTGTAATTTTATGTTAAAGAGGATTAGAGTGGGATTGTAACACCCTTACCAGGTCACATCCCTGATCCAATGTAAAGAAAGTTTCCCTGGGGTGTGGCCTACACCACCTTTTACCTCTCAAGAGATAAAAGGAAAGGAAAGGAAGCAGAGAGTTGGGAACCTCATACCACCAAGAATGTAGCACTGGGAGCAGAGCTCGTCCTTTAGCCCCGGGATCCCTGTGCTTGAGAAGCTCCTCAACCACCAGAGCCCACAGAAAGAGAAAGCATTTCCCTGGAGCTGATGCCCTGATTTTGGACTTTTAGCCTACTTTATTGTGAGAAAATTAATTTCTCTTTGTTAAAGCTATCCACTTGTGGTCTTGCTATTATAGTGGCACTAGATAACTAAGACAGAGATCAAACTGACACCAACAACTCAAAAGGTTAGATAGGAAACTTAGGGGGCAGTGAGTTTGTGTTAACGGGGGAGGTACAACTTGAAAAACAAGGGTAGGAATGGTCACACAACTTGAAGAATGTGATCGGTGTCACTGAACTGTACATGTAGACATTGTTGAATTGGTGTATGTTCTGCTGTTTATGTCCTCAACAACAACAATAATAAAGTATAAAAAATAGGTTCAGGGATATAACAGAAATAAATGGCCAAAATGAAGGAAGAGAGAAAATTCAAGATAAAATAGAAAATCTAAAGATGAAAATAATAGAAATTCTAGAAATGAAAAAGCAATTTCCAAAATGCAAATTTCATTGAATCTGCTTAACAGAACAATGAATACAAAGAAATAATCAATGAACTCAAAGACGGGCCAATAGAAATTATTCAAATTGAATTTTAGAGGACGAATTAAAAAAATAAGAATAAAAAAAATTGAACAGAGCATCTGAACTGTAGGACAGTATTGAATAATCTAACATAAATGTAAAAGGAATCCTAGAACATAAGAATGAAACAAAAAAAATGAGGCATATATAAAAAGCATATAACATTTTTCCAGAGAAACAAGCTTTGAGAGAATTTAGTCCTCAGAGACCCTTTACTACACGATATGTTATTTTTTTTTCAGACTGAAGTGAAATGATTCAAGGTATCTTAAAGAAGTTAATAGGTAGTTAAATGTTATAAGTTAAAATGACATTTAAAAGACTATTATCTATTTTGGCAAATACAGAAAATATGTTGAAGGAGTTAAAAATATATGTAGGAGTAAAAGTATGACAAAAAAGCACAACTAAAAAGCTATAGAGGTCATAAAGTGAAATATTAAAAATACATATTTGATTCAAATTGAGGCAAGGAAAAGACATTTCAAATAAAAATAAATAGCAAGATGGTGTATTCAGTTAACCAGATACATAATTACATAAAACATGAATGGAATTACCATTACAGTTTAAAGACAGAGATTTTCCTGCTGTATTAAATTTAAAAAAAGGACACTCCATTTACATGAAATGCATTTTAAAAAACAAAGAAGGATGTAAGTTTAAAGTAAAAAAGATGGATAAAGATATATCATTATACGACAATACAATATATAATAAGAAAGCAACAAGAAGTATTATCAGAGATGAAGACTGTCATTTTATGATGATGAAGGAATCAGTTAGGTGTCTAACAATAAAACATGGATGTATACCTCGTAACAGAGCTTCAAAATACATAAATTTAAATAAACAGACCCAAAAAACAGGATAAACAAAATAGTTCACACCAGAATGATGAAGTATAGAGATTATCTGTATAGCACTATAAAACACTTTGATCTTATTGACACTTCTATCCAACAACCATAAAAACTGGAACTTTTTTTTCCAGAGCACATGAAAGGTTCACCAAGATAGACTATATGAGGGAAAGTGCAAAAAGCCTCCCTCAGTACATTCCAATGAATGAAACTCCTAGTAGGTTCTTAGTCCAAAGTGAAATTAAATTAGAAATCAATGATAAAAATTCATAGGAAAACCCTAATTATATGACTTGAAGCCACACACTTTCTAAATGTTCCATGAGTCAGAAAGGAAACCAAAATGGAAACTAAAAATTATTTCCAACTAAGCATTAATAAAAATACAGCATATTAAATTTGATAGGTACATCTAGAGTTTTCAGGGAAATTTATAAACTGAACTATGTGTATATTAAAAGTAATAAAGGTTTAAATTCTGTAATATAAGCTTCCAACTCAAGACACTAGGAAAAAAGCAAATAAAATTTTAAAAAGTAGAAGGCAAGAATAAGAACACGCAAAAATGAATGAAATAGAAAACAGACCAATAATAGAAAAAAATCATAAAAAAAAGCTGGATTTTTGAAAATATTAATAAAATCTATAACCTTGAAGCAAGACTGGTCAAGAACAAAATAGGGAAAAACCAAATTACCAATATCTGGATTTAAAGAGGAAATATGACAAATATGACAAATGTCTCTCCAAGAGACATCTAAAGAATTAGAAGGAAAAAGGACTGGAGAAGATGTCATTTCCACGGTAATAATGTGCAAAAGCTCAACAAACTACAAAATCATAACTTTTCCTGAGCCCATTAAAAACCTGAAGTTGCGTGTACCTTACCCATTGCCATGGAGTTAATTCCTACTCAAGGTGACTCCGCATGTTACAGAGTAGAGCGGTGCTCCATAGGGTTTTATTGGCTGTAATCTTATGGAGTCCTTGGGTAATGCAAATAGTCAACCAGTCAACCACCGGCAGTTCAAACCCACCTTTAATGGTAGCCTGGGCTTTCTTTTGTGGAGCCGCTGGTTGGTAGGAAAGAATAGCCTCTAGGTTAGTAGTCCAGTTCAAACTGCTGCGTCACCCGGTGACCTTGCATGCAGCTGGTCGAACTGAATTCTTAATGTGGTAAGCTCCTCCAAGAAGAGATGAGGTATAGGGATCTTTTCACCTTTGGCAGAGCAAGGGAGGAAGAGGCAACTGCCAAAAAACTAGGTTAGAGTAAAACAGCTAAAAATGTAGTGAATTGTTAACTAAAGTGAGAACGACAATAACTTTGATCCCTCACTTAGGAGGAGACAGCTGTCTTGCAAGCTCTTTTCCATAGGTTTCTTCTGAGTGCTCACAAGACTGTGGACAAAACCAAAAACTGCAGTAAGAACTCTTCGTGGCACACAGGATGGAAGGGCCCACATCTCTAGATCTTTGCCTCCAGAGGAAAAGTCTTAATCTGTTGTGGGAGGGGTAGGAAAACCCTCAACTCCTAGGACCAAAGCAAAAATTCGCAGCTTCAAGGGAAAAGGTAGAAGCAAAAAGCCATTGTTCCCAGGGGGAGGAGCACTAAACCCTTTCAGATACAAATTCTTGTACTGAAAGGAAAAAAAAAAAAAATTTTTTTTTTTTTTTTAAACAGGGTATTCTATAAGGGAAAGAAGGAAGATGGAAGAAGAATTGATGCCTTTGAATTGTGGTGTTGGTGAAGAACATTGGATATACCAAGGACTGCCGAAAGAGCAAAGAAATCTGTCTTGGAAGAAGTACAACAAGAATGCTCCCCAGAAGCAAGGATGGCAAGACTGCATCTCACATACTTTGGGCGTGTTATCAGGAGTAATAGTTCCTGCACAAGGACATTATGCTTGGTAAAGTAGAGGGTCAGTGAAAAAGAGGAAGACTCTCAATGAGATGGATTGACAGTGGCTGCAACAATAGGCTCAAACATATCAACAATTGTGAGGATGGTGCAGGACCAGGCAGTGTTTCATTCTGTTGTACATAGGGTCACTATGAGTCGGAACTGACTACAAGGCACCTAACAACAACAACAATTGTATAAGGTGGTACTGAATTGATGTTTTTGGTATGAAAAATATGAATTTTGATAAAAAGTTATTTGGGCCACGTATATCCCACTGACTCAGGGTCGGGGGCGGGGGGGGAGGCAGCTAGAATTGATGACACACATATGTACCTCTGTAGCAAAAAGAATTGACTGACATTCAAACATTTCGGGCGGTAGCATATGATCAAGGACCAATGGTATTGAAGAAAGAAGTCTAAGCTGCATCGAGGGCATTAGCAAAAAACAAGGATGCTGAAATTGACAGAATACCAGTTGAGATGTTTCAACAAATGGATGTAGCTCTGGAAGTGTTCGCTCGTCTATGCCAAGAAATTTGGAAGGCAGCTACCTGGCCAACCGACTGAAAGAGATCCATATTTGTGCCTATTCCGAAGAAAGGTAATCCAAGAGAATGTGGAAATTATTGAACAATATCATTAATATCACACAAAAGTAAAATTTTGCTGAAGATAATTCAAAAGTGGTTGCAGCAGTACATCTACAGGGAACTGCCAGAAATTCAAGCCAGATTCAAAAGAGGGTGTAGAACAAGGGATATCATTGCTGATGTCAGATGGATCATGGCTAAAAGTACAGAACACCAGAAAGGTGTTTACCTGTGTTTTATTGACTATGCAAAGGCTTTCGACTGTGTGGATCACAACAAATTATGGATAACGTAAGAATGGGAATGGGATAACATAAGAATGGGAATGGGATAACATAAGAATGGGATTTCCAGAACACTTAATTGAGTTCTTGTGGAACCTGTACATACAGACCAAGAGGCAGTCATTCGAACAGAGCAAGGGGATACTGCATGGTTTAAACTCAAGAAAGCTGTGCACCAGGATTGCATCCTTTCACTATGCTTATTCAATCTGTATGCTGAGCAAATTATAAGAGAAACGGAACTATACGAAGAAGAACGCAGCATCAGAATGGAAGGAACGCTAAGTAACAACCTGTGTTATGCAGATGACACAACCTTGCTTGCTGAAAGTGAAAAGAACTTGAAGCATTTCACTGATGAAGATCAAAGACTACAGCTTTCAGTATGGATTACATCTTAACAAAAAGAAAACAAAAATCCTCACAACTGGACCAATAAGCAACATGGTGATAAACGGAGAAAAGATTGAAGTTGTCAAGGATTTCATTTTACTTGAGTCAATCAATCAATGTTCATGGAAGCAGCAGTCAAGAAATCAAAGGATGCTTGCGTTGGGCAAATCTGCTGCAAAAGAGCTCTTTAAGGTGTTAAAAAAAAAAAAAAAGTACGTAACTTTAAGGACTAAGGTGTGCCTGAACCTACTGTGGTGTTTTCAGTAGCCGCATATGCATTTGAAAGCTGGACAATGAATAAAGAAGGCCAAAGAAGAATCTATGCCTTTGAATTACAGTGTTAGTGAAGAATATTGACTGCCAAACAAACAAATCCGTCTTGGGAGAAGTACAGCCAGAATGCTCCTTAGAAGCAAAGACTTCATAGTACATACTCTGAACATGTTATCAGGAGGGACCAGTCCCTGGAGAAAGACATCATGCGTGGTAAAGTAGAGGGTCAGCAAAAAAGAGGAAGACCCTCAATGAGTCGATTGACACAGTGGCTGCAACCATAGGCTCAAGAATTACAACGATTGTGAGGATGGTACAGGATGAGGCAGTGTTTTGTTCTGTTGTACACGGGGTTGCTATGGGTCAGAACCAACTCAAGGCACCTATCAACAATAAGAATATGTCCCTCTAGACTCTGAGTGTAGGATTGGAAAAATCCATCATACCTACCAAAAGTTCAAACACACTCAATGATTTAGAATGCATTCCATTAATGAAAATACATGATATCAACAAAAAATTCAAACAGAAACTAACTGGATCTTGAAGGGTTCTATTTGTACTATA
Source organism: Loxodonta africana (assembly GCF_030014295.1). Classification (NCBI taxonomy): domain Eukaryota; kingdom Metazoa; phylum Chordata; class Mammalia; order Proboscidea; family Elephantidae; genus Loxodonta; species Loxodonta africana. The sequence goes on along the minus strand of NC_087363.1, from coordinate 51,201,527 downwards.
CAGGTGCTCCAGAGTTTGGCTAACACAGGAATATTGGGCAGGAACACTAGGAAAGCTCCACCAGAGCCTGTTGATGATGAGATTTGTTGATGTTGAGATTTCCTGTGCAGTGGGGTTTTTGGGTAATACATGGGGAAAAGTTGGTTAGATAGCTTCAAGAACATTTGGAGTGCTAATGTAGCCTGAGTTTCACAAATTTTCTTGAAACTGCTGTTTTTTTCCAAATGTGAAACTTTTTTTCTGTTTATGCAAGACATTTTGAACAAATTTTAATAAGGCATTTAAACATCTCTTGCCCTTTCTGAAAAACATGTCTCTTTAATAATTGGAATGAAACTATTACTTTTTATCACAGTTTCTAGTCCAGAGCTAGATAATGAAGTTGAACATGTATATTTTTCCTTAACTAAGATTTTTAGGTAGATGACTTCTTAAAACCTAATACTCAATTAAAATTTCTTTGCATTCTTTGAGTGGAAAACTTTAGGGTTTTCTTGTAATTGCTAAGATTGACTTTTCCTAGTCTTTATTTCAAAGCCTTGCCTTATAATTAAAACAATTGCAAATACAGTTGCAGGTTAAAAACCCATATATATATATTTTTTCCTTTAGTAAGAAATACTCTCTGGTCTTCTTTAGAAACATTTAGAAATTTTGATCATGAAATGCTTAAATAAATCTCTGATTTTTTTTTTTTTTTTTTACAAAGAGCATGAATAAGTTACATATTTTACATGAAATATTAATTTGGGGGATTTATAATATCATTAGCAAATTCTAGTTTGTCTAAATATTTTTTCCTAAAATAATCTCTAGTTTTGAATATTTTGAAAAGAGGGAGGCTGTTTAATAAAATGGAGAGTGCTTGATTGGAGGTCACCTGATCTAACTTCCTTACCTGAGTCTGACACTAACCAGCTGAGTGATTTTATATCTCTCAGCTTTTCCTTCTCACAGTGAAGGGTTTAGGTTTTCTCTCTGATTCCTTTCATATCTGAAATTCCTTATGAGTTCTGGAGTTCTACCACTTCTGGCTATTCAATTTTTCTGTTCTACATTTAAGGTGCCTTGGTGGTGCAGTAGTTAAGAGCTCCACTGCTAACCAAAAGATCAGCAGTTTGAATCTACCAGCCACTTCTTGGAAACCCTCTGGGGCAGTTCTACTCTGTCCTGTAAGGTCGTTATGAGTTGGAATCAATGGCAATGGGCTTGTTTTTTTTTTTTTTTTTTTTGTTGTACAATGTTTTAAGCACTTAGCTTAAACGTTAGCACCTACCAGTGGCTGGGCGGGAGAAAAAGACCAAGCAATCTGCTCTGGTAAAGCTTTCTGCCTAGGACACACTATGGGAAAGTACTACTCTGTCTTACAGGGTCGCTATGAGTCGGATCAACTCTAGCACACATCAATAACATTCTATATTTAACCCCTCTGTGCTATTTTTGGAGCCCTGGTAGCACAGTGGCTAAGAGTTTGGCTGCTAACAAAAAGGTTGGCAGTTTGAATTGAATCCACCAGCCGTCCCTTGGAAATCCTATGGGGCAGTTCTATTCTGTCCCATAGGGTCACTATGAGTTGGAATCCACTTGAAGGCAATGGGCTTGGTTTTTGATTTGTTGCTATTTTTCAGGAGCCGTGGTGATGCAGTGATTAAAGTGCCTGGCTACTAATCAAAAGATCATCAGTTTCAACCAACCAGCTGCTCAATGGGAAAAACTTGTGGCAATCTGCTTCCATAAAAATTTACAGCCTTGGAAACCTTATGGGGCAGTTGTACCTTGTTCTATTGGGTCACTACGAGTCAGTTTCTAGATGGCAGTGGGTTTGGTTTTATTTTTAGAGGAAGTGTCCCATTCTATAAGCAAAGTTTCTCAAAATTCCATTTGCCTGAAACAAACAAAAACAGACTTTTGGGTCTCACTTCCATAGCTATAGTTTAGTGGGTAGGAGGTGGAGCCCAGGTATATGAATTTTTAACTATCATCCCATGTGATTCAAATTCAGTGCTCTCAAGGACTAGAGCCTAGAAGCCAAAAGGGTTTTTATTTCTTTGTTTTTTAAACTCTAACTATTGTTCAGCCAAAAGAAGTCTAGGTCCAGTGTTACACAAGTAAACACGTAAAGAGTTGGACTGATTTGGGACATGTTAATGAAGTGTATAAGAAGTCAAGGATGAAGATCATGTTTTTGACTTGAGAAACTAGATGGATGTTACCTGTTGCTGTTGAGTCCATTCCAACTCATAGCGACCCTATAGGACAGAACAGAACTGCCCCATATAGTTTCCAAGGAGCACCTGGTGGATTCGAACTACTGACCTTTTGGTTTGTAGCAGTAGCTCTTAGCCACTATGCCACGAGGATTTCCAAATGGATGTTAGGTAAGGCCATTCCCTAAAATAGCAACCAAGGAGTATGAATACACTCAGCCATACACAGAAATGAAGTCCTGATACATGCTACAACATAGATGATCCTCGAAAACAGTATGCTGAGTGAAATAAGTCGCAATAGGAAAAATATTGTATGATCCTACTTATATGAAATAGGCAAATGTATAGAGACCAGAATCTATTAGTGGTTACCATGGGTGAGAGGGGAGCCTTGATGGCATAGTGGTTAAGACCTATGGCCAGCTATGGCTGCTAACCGAAAAGGTTGGCAGTTCAAATCTTACCAGCCGCTCCTTGGAAACCCTATGGGGCTCTTCTACTTTGTCCTACAGAGTCGCTATGAATTGAAATTGACTCAATGGCAATGAGTTTGATTTGTTTTTTTAAGGGTTGGATGTAGGGTGGAAGGGGGAGTCATTGCTTAGGAAGCACTGAGTTTATGTTAACAATGGTGGAATGGTTTGGGAAAAGGATGGTGATAATAGCTTTCAACATGATGAACACAGTCAAGTGAAAATGGTTGAATTGGCAAGTGTTATGTATATTTGTACCACAGATAAGTAAAAGGAATATGAATAAATGGGGAATGAGTTAGAAGAGTCAAGAAAATTGGTGAGTTTTACATACTCTTGCCTGTGGAATATCCACATGCACTTGTCCAGAAGGTAAATGGGCATACAGATCCATTTCTCAGGAGAGAGATTTAAATTAAAGATAAAGATTTGCTATTTATCTGCATACAGATGGTAATTACAGTCCTGGAAAATGATAAAATCCCCAAGGGGGGAAAAAAACTCTAAGAGAACATGGTAGGAGGCTAAAGAACACCTAATACCTTTAAGGTAGTAGATCTGCAAATTTAATTGTGCATGAAAATCACCTGGATGCTTTTGTAACTTCTGAGTGCCTTACAAAAAGAGATTCAGATGTTGTTAAACTGAAGCTGGACCCGGGAGTCTGACTTTAACAAGCACCCCCGGTGATTCTGATAGGGAATCTTTAACGACACTTGGACAAACACTGAATTGTAGGGTCAGAAAGCACATCTTTCCTGTTACTGAGATAGATTAATGAATAGATTTTTTTTAACGTAAATGCATGTGTGTGCTATAGAACTTGTATCTGATCCAAAATGATTAATAATGCTTGCATAAAAAATAAAAATTGTGCTTGTATTTGAGAACCACAGTAAGTTTCTTCCAACTACAAGATTGACAACTGAGAGAGGAAAAGCATCTTATTTGTCCTGTCTCTCTCTACATCTTTGCTTCCCAGGGCTTTACTGAATGCTTAATACGTAGTGTTTTAATAAATATTCATTTAACTGAATTGTAAGAATAAAGTTCTTGGCAGATGTTGTTTTTCTTTTTTAAAAAACATCTCTAATTGTAAAATAATTGAGCATTACTGAATTGGAAAGGCTATTCCTGTAAACATGTCAATTTCCCTCCCTCTTCCATTTATTAGATGTGAGAACATTGTTAATTTTCCACCTTGGTAAAATAGGATAACAATAGAAACTGCTGGGAAATCCACTTATGGTGAGAACAGACTACTTAATTTAGATGAAATATTTCACCAAAAAAAGTCAGTACCAACAGAAGAATGCATCCAAATTGCTATTCCCAGCAAATCAAAGTGTTGTTGTTTTAAGTGCTTAAGTTTTGGAGGGGTGTATGTGTGTGTGTGTACACGCACACATATACACATATGTTATATATGTTGTTGTTAGGTGCCATTGAGTCACTTCTGACTCATAGTGACCCTATATACAATAGAACAAAACACTGCCTTGTCCTGTGCCATGCTCACAATCATTATGCTTGAGCCCATTGTTGCAGCCACTGTGTCAATCCATCTCACTGAGGGTCTTCCTCTTTTTTGCTGACCCTGTACCAAGTATGATGTCCTTCTCCAGGGACTGATCCCTCCTGATAACATGTCCAAAGTATGTGAGACAAAGGCTCACCATTATTGCTTCTAGTGAGCACTCTGGCTGTACTTTAAAAGACAGATTCATTTGTTCTTCCGGCAGTTCATTGTATATTCAGTAATCTTCAGCAACACCATAGTTCGAAGTCATCAGTTCTTCTGTCTTCCTTATTCATTGTCCACCTGTCCAGCTTTCACATGCATATGAGGCAATTGAAAACACCATGGCTTGAGACAGGTGCACCTTAGTCCTTAAAGTGACAGCTTTGCTTTTTAACACTTTAAAGAGGTCTTTTGCAGCAGATTTGCCCAAGGCAATATGTTGTTTGTTGTTTGATTTCATGAGTGCTGTTTCCATGGGTGTTGATTATGGATCCAAGTAAAATGAAATCCTTGACAACTTCAATCTTTTCTCCATTTATCATGATGTTGCTTATTGGTCCAGTTGTGAGGATTTTTGTTTTCTTTATGGTGTAAATCTACAGTGAGGTGTAATCTATGCTGAAGGCTGTGGTCTTTGATCTTCATCAGTGAAGTGCTTCAAGTTCTCTTCACTTTCAGTAAGCAAATTGTCATCTGCATATCACAGGTCTTCCTCCAATCCTGATGCCAAGTTCTTCATGTAGCCCAGCTTCTGGATTATTTGCTCAGCATACAGATTGAATAAGTATGGTGAAAGTATCCAATTCTGATGCACACCTTTCCTGACTTTAAACCTTGTGGTATCCCCTTGTTCTGTTTGAACAACTGCATCTTTGTCTAAGTACAGGCTACTCATGAGCACAATTAAGTTTTCTGGAATTCCCATTCTTCACAATGCTATCCATAATTTGTTATGATCCACAGTCAAATGCCTTTGCATAGTCAATAAAACACAGATAAACATCCTTCTGGTATTCTCTGTTTTCAGCCAGGTCCAACTGGCATCAGCAATGATACCCTTCATTCTACGTCCTCTTCTGAATCTGGCTTGAATTTCTGGTAGTTCCCAGCCAATGTACTGCTGCAACTGCTTTTGAATGATCTTCAGCAAAATTTTACATGCATATGATATTAATAATATTGTTCAATAATTTCTGCAGTCAGTTGGATCACCTTTCTTTAGAATGGGCACAAATATGGGTCTCTTCCAGTTGGTTGGCCAGGTAGCTGCCTTTCAAATTTCTTGGCAGAGATGACTGAGCACTTCCAGTGCTGCATCTGTTTGTTAAAACACATCAACTGGTATTCAGTCAATTCCCGGAGCCTTGTTTTTCACCAATGCTTTCAATGCAGCTTGGACCTCTTCCTTCAGTACAACTGGTTCTTGATCATATGTTACCTCCTGAAATGTTTGAATGTTGACCAGTTCTTTTTGGTACAGTGACTCTGTATTCCTTCCATCTTCTTTTGATGCTTCCTGCGTTGTTTAGTATTTTCCCCATAGAATCTTTCAATATTGTAATCAAGGCTTGAACTTTTTCTTCAGTTCTTTCAACTTGAGAAATGCTGAGAGTGTTCTTCCCTTTTGTTTTTCTATCTCTCCAGGTCTTTACATGTGTCATTATAATACTGTACTTTGTCTTCTCCAGTCAACTTTTGAAATCTTCTGTTCAGCTCTTTTACTTCATTATTTCTTCCTTTCACTTTAGCTACTCCACATTCCAGAGCAAGTTTCAGACTATCTTCCGACATCTATTTTGGTCTTTTCTTTCTTTCCTGTCTTTTTACCGACCTTTTGCTTTCTTCATGCACGATGTCCTTGATGTCATTCCACAACTCCTCTGGTTTTTGGTCATTAGGTTTCAGTGCATCAAATCGATTCTTGAATTTGTCTCTAAATTCAGGTAGATTATACTTAAAGTCATATTTTGGCTCTCAAGGACTTGTTCTAATTTTCTTCAACTTCAGCTTGAACTTGCCTATGAGCAATTGATGGTCTGTTCTGCAGTAGGCCCCTGGCCTTGTTCTGACTGGTGATATTGAGTTTTCCATCATCTCTTCCCACAGATGTAGTTGATTTGATTCCTGTGTATTCCATCTGGTGGGGTCCATGTATATAGTCACCGTTTATGTTGCTGGAAAAGGTATTTGCAAAGAAGAAGTCATTGGTAGTGCAAAATTCTATAATGTGATCTCAAGAGTTGTTTCTATCACCAAGGCCGTATTTTCCAACTACCAGTCCTTTGTTTCCAGCTGTCACATTCTAATCACTAGTCGTTATCAGTGCATCTTGATTGCTTTTTTGGTCAATTTCAGACTACAGAAATTGGTAAAATCTTTAATTTCTTCATCTTTGGCCTTAGTGTTTGGTGTGTAAATTTGAATAATAGTCTTATTAACTGGTCTTCTTTGTAGGCATATGGATATAGTTCTTTCACTCACAGCATTGTACTTCAGGATAGATCTTCAAATGTTCTTTTTGATGATGAATGCTGTGCTATTCCTTTTCGTTGTTTCTGGCATAGTATACCATATGATTGTCCCCTTCAAAATGGCTAATACCAGTCCATTTCAGCTCATTAATGCCTAGGATACCGATGTTTATGTGTTCCATTTCGTTTTTGATGATTTCCAATTTTCCTAGATTCATACTTTGTACATTCCTCATTCTGATTATTAATGAATGTTTACAGCTGTTTCTTCTCATTTTGAGTCATGCTTTTTCAGCAAGTGAGAGTCCTGAAAGCTTGACTCCATCTTTGTCATTAAGGTCAACTCTACTTTGCGGAGGCAGCTCTTCACCAGTTGTCTCTTGAGTGGTTTCCAATATGAAGGGCTCATATTCCAGCGCTATATCAGGCAAGGTTCTGCTGCTATTCATAAAGTTTTCACTGGCTACTTTTTTTTAAAAGTAAACTACCAGGTCCTTCTTCCTAGTCTGTCTTAGTCTGGAAGCTCAGCTAAAACCTGTCCACCGTGGGTGAGCCTGCTGGTATTTGAATACCAGTGGCATAGCTTCCAGAAACACAGCAACACACAAGCTCTGACAGTACGACAAACTGACAGATGGAAAAAGTGCTTAGGAAGTAAAACTTATGAAAACCGAAGTTAAAAAAAAAAAAAATTTAAGTAAAGAAAGGAGAAACATCAAGAAAACAGCAAAAACTAAACTGAAAGAACAGTGGAAGCCAGAAGACAACAGGACGATGTCTTCAAAGTGCTTAAAGAAAATCTTTCAACCTAGCATTATATTCCCAACCAATATGTTCTTTACAAATAAAGAGGAAACAAACTTCAGATCAGCAAAATATGAAAGGATTTATTACCAGCAGATCCTTGGTGTAGAAAATTCAAATGACCTCAGAAGATTAAGAGAAACAGAAAAGATGGAGAGCAATTATATTATCCAATATAAATGGATAATAGCCATATAAAATAGCAATAATAGTGTCTTAGTGGATTAGACGGATAGATGTGTAGGTACGTAGGTAGACAGACAGAAAGGCAGATAGATGAGAGAAGAAAAAATGGGAGGGGGGAGGGGAGGGGAGAGAATGAGTTAAAAATCACAAAACCAATAGCAAATAATTTGGTGTGTGGTAAATGGAGTTAAAATGTTCTAAGGTTCTTGAATTGCTCAAAAAAGGGTAGAAGTTCTAAGGTACATTAAACTTAAGAAGTCAGGAATGTACTTGTTATCTCTAGGGTAACTTCCAAAAGAAGAGTAAAAGAGTGAGTAACTTCAAACTGACAGAGGGGAAAATTGATTAATAAAAACAAACCAAAAGAAGGGAAAAAAAGAACACAGCACAAACAGGTAGGACAAATAATAATGCAATGGATTTAAACATGAACATAGAGTAATTATATTTAATATTAATGGAAAAATTATTCCACTTAAAAATAAAGATTATCAAATTGGAATAAAAACATAAAATGAAACCCAACTATATACTAATTACAGGAAACACACTTTGAATATAACAATACAAAGTCCTTGTTAGCAGTCAAGAAAGTGGTTATCCTTATGGAGGAGGAAGGAACAGTGATTGGAAAGGCAATGAGAGGGCTCTTAGGGAGCTGGCAATGTTCTAATTCTTGATAGATTTGTAGGGTACACGGGTGTTTACTTTGCGATAATGAAGCGATTTATACATTTGTGTTTACATACTTTTCTATATATGTTTATTTCTTAATTTAAAAATTAAAAAACAAACACTACTTGCTTAACAGTGGTCATATGAGGATATAGATACAAAAAATGATAGTGATATATGTATACACGAATGTAATAAAAAACTAACCCAGAAATGGAATTAAATACATGTCATATTTTATCAGATAATAAATTAGCATTTCACATTTGATTAAAAAACACATTTGTTAGATAAATAGAACATGCATGACTTGATGTTATTTTTTCTTTGCAACATATGCATTATTACCTAAGTGTCCTCCCCTCCTCTACTGGCGCTGCTCTGTTTCATCACATTGCTCTCATGATCCTGATTACTCTAAAGATATTGGAAAGATTCTTCTGTTCTAAGTGTTAGTGATCCTTTCATTTGATACTTATTCTTCCTCAGTGTATGATCTCTTATTAAAATGTCTCCAGCAACATGATATATCTTGAAGTTATTCTTTTTAGAGTTTTAACTGTGTTCTTTTTAGTTCGTTTATTTTCATAAAATTCAAAACACTCATATTTCTTTTGTAAGAGTAGAATTGATAATGTTGTGGCTGAACTTTCTTTACAGCAATTCTTGGACAAATGGCTAATCATTTGATAAAAACAACATTAAAAAAAAATAAAATAATCACCACAAACCTAAAATTAATGCTGATGGATTAATAACAAATATGTTTCAAATGAAAGCATAAAGATGGCAGGAGAATATATAAGTGAATGTTTATGTTTCATTTAGATGAGAATAAGCATTTTCTGATGATGGCTTTATTAAGATATAAATCACATACAATATACTTCACATATTTAAAGTTTATAATTTAATGGATTTCAGTATATTTGTAATCTGCTGCAAAAGACCTCTGTAAACTTTAAAATAGCAAAGACCTCACTTTGATGACTAAATTGGGTTTGACCCAAGCCATGGTCTTTCCAGTTGCTTCAAATGCATTCGAAAGTTGGTTAATGAAAAAGAAGACAGAATTGATACGTTTGATATGTGGTATTAGAAAGAATATTACCTATACCATGGAGTGCCAAAAGAATGAACAAATCATTCTTAGGAAAATATAACCAGAATGTTCTTTAAAGGTGAAGATGATGAGATTTCAATTCGTTACTTTGAACATGTCATCAGGAAAAACCAATTTCTAGAAAAAGACATGATCTTTGGTGAAGCAGAGGGCCAACAAAAATGAGGGAAACTCTCAATGAAATGGATTGACAACAATTGATACAAACATGCCAATAGTCATGAAGATGGCACAAGACAGGGCAACATTTCATTTTGTTATGCCTAACAAAGTCGGAGCCAACTAGACGGCAACTCATAGGTTGTATGCACATAGTTTGCAACCAGAATCACAACCAAATTTAGAATGTTTTCATCACCCTGAAAAGAAACCTTATACCTTTTAGAAAAACAAAAAACAACTGTTGCTACAGTCATTTTTGACTGATGACAATCCCATGTGTTGAAGATTAGAACTGCGCTACATAAGGCTTTCAAGGCTCTGCTCTTTCTACCAAGGCACCTCTGGATTGGTTCGAACTGCCAGCTAATGCTTAGCCATTTGCGCCACGGAGGAACTGTGTTCTCCCAAGCACTCTTTCTTTCTCTATAGAATTGCTGTTCTGGACACTTCATATAAATGTAATGATACAATATTTAGCATTATGGGACTAGTTTTTTTTACTCAGCATAATGTATTTAAAGTTTATCCATGTTGTATAGCATGTGTCAGTACTTCATTTCTTTATATGACTGAATAAATTTCGTTTTACGGATATACCACTTTTGATTATCAATTTATCTGTTGATGGACATTTGGATTGTTTTCATTTCTGGGCTATTATGAATAAAGTTGCCTTGAAAACTCATGTACAAGTTTTTGAGTGACCAGATGTTTGAATTTTTTCTTTGGTATATTCTGAGGAGTGAAATTACTGGGTCAAAAGATATCTTATGTTTAACTTTTTGAGGAATGGACAGACTGCTTTTCAAAGCTCCAGCACCAAACTACATTCCCACAAGCAGTGTATGAGTGTTCCAGTCTCTCCACATCCTTACAAACACTTGTTATTTTCTGTTTTTTTGATTATATCTGTTTTAGAGGTTGTGAAATAATATCTCATTGTGAATTTGATTTGCATTTCCCTGATGACTAATGATGTGAAGCATCTTTTCCTGGGTTTATTGACCATGTATATGTCTACTTTGGAGAAATGCTAGTCAAGTCCTTTATCCGTTTTTGATTGAGTTGTCTTTCTTTTTTGTTATGGAATTGTAAGAATTTTTTATATATTCTAGGTATGAATCCCTTATGAAATATTATTTGCAAATATTTTCTCCCATTCTCTGAGTTCTCTTTTTGCTCTCTTGAGGTTGTGCTGAGAAAAACAAGTTTAAATTTTGATAAGTCCAATTTATGTATTTTTGTTGTTATGTTTGCTCTTGTTGTCATATCTAAGAAACTATTGACCAATCCAAGGTCAAGAAGATCTACCCCTATGTTTTCTTCTAAAGGCTTTATAGCTTTTGTTCTTACATTTAGGCCCATTACCCATTTAAAGTTAAATTTTCATGTGATGTGAGAAAGGATCCAAATCCTATCATTTGAGAGTGGATATCCAGTTGTTCCAGCACCGTATTTTTCCCATTGAATTTTTTCATGCCCTTGTTCAAAATCAGTTGATCGTAAATGCAATTGTTTATTTTTCGATTCTCAATTCTATTCTCTTGATCTATGTATCTATCCTTATGCCTGTACAGCACTGCCTTGATTACTGTTGTTTTGTATTAAGTTTTGCAATCTTATAAGTCCTCCAATTTTTTTTTCATGATTTGAGTTGCATAAGTGTCTATATGAATTTTATGATAAGTTTGTGAATTTCTGTAAAGAAGAGGTTTCTGATAGGGATTGCCTTAAATCTGTAGATCAGTTTGGGAAGTATTTCATCTTTACAATATTTAGTCTTTCAATCTAGGATCATGGAATGTCTTTTTAATTATTTAGATCTTCTTTAATTCCTTTCAACAATATTTTGAAGTTTTCAGTATACAAGTCTTGTGCCTCCTTGGTTAAATTTATTCCTAAGTGTTTTATTGTTTTTGATGCTATTGTAAATGGAATTGTGTTCTTAATTTCAGTTTTAGATTGTTTATTGCAGTTATATAGAAATAAGATAAAGTTTTTATTTATCGATAGTATATTCTGCAACCTTGCAAACTTGCTCAGCTTATTTACTAGTTATAATAATTGTTTTAGTGGATTCCTTGGAATTTGCTATATGCAAGATATATGCATACATACATATATATATATAAATGTATATGTATATATATTTGTTGCTGTTAGTTGCCATTGACTCAGTTCCAACTCAAAGTGACCCTGTGTACAACAGGAGGAAACACTGCTCTGTCCTGCGTTATCCTTACAATCATTGCTGTGTTTGATGCCATTGTTGCAGCCACTGTGTCAATGCAATATATATATATATGCATATATAAAAATAGTTTTACTTCTTCCTTTATAATACGGAAGAATTATAATTTTTCCATCTAGAGCCTCAACAATGCTCAATAGACGTGTTGAGAGCAGACATCACCATTGTCTTTTGCCTGACCTAAGACATTCAGTATTTCACCATTAGGTATGGTGCTAGCTGTGAGATTTTTGTAGTTACCTTCGACCAGGTTGACAGTTTCTGTCTATTCCCTGTTTGCTTATATATTTATTTATTATCATGAAAAGGTACTGACTTTTGCTTTATGATATTTATATTTTTTTATTGATATGAAAATACGTTTTAATCAATGTTTTTGTTCATATGGCATTTTATAGTAACTGATTTTTAGACGCTAAACCAAATTTGCATCCCTGGGATAAAAGCCATTCGGTCATGATGTGTAATCCTGTTTTACATGTTGCTAGATTTGTTTAGCTAGGATTTTGTTGAGGATGTTTGTGTCTGTATTTACTAGATACATAGGTCTCTATTTCTTTTTCCTTGTGATGCCTTTGTATGTTCTGGGTATCAAGGTAAGCTTGGCCTCGTAGATTTAGTTGGGAAGTGTTCCCTAGTCTTCTATTTTTTGGAAGATTTTGTCAAGAATTTATATTAATTATTCTTTAAATGTTTGATAGAATACACCAGTGAAGGCTGGTATGAAGATGTCTGGGCCTGAGTTTTTCTTTGTGAATAGCTCTCTTACCAGTAATTCAATCTTTTTATCTATTATAAGTCTATTCAGATTTATGTCATCTTGAATCAGTTGCCATAGTTTGTGTCTTTTTAGGAATTCATCGGTTTATCCAAGTTATCTGATTTATTGGCATACAATTGTTCATAGTGTTCTCTTAGAATCCTTTTTATTTAGGTAGGGACCTTAACAGTGTCTCCTTTTTCATTTCTGATTTTATTTGTATTTTATCTCTTTTTTATTGATCAATCTATCTAAAGATTTGTCACTTTCATTGGTCTTTTCAAAGAATCAGCTTTTGGGTCATTAATTTTCTATCCTCTCTTTCATTAATACCCTCCATAATCTTTATTATTTTCTTCTTTTTACTTGCTTTAGGTTTATTTTGCTCATCTTTTTCCAGTGTCTTAAGGAGGAAGGAAACCTGGTGGCATAGTGTTTAAGTGCTACGGCTGCTAATCAAAGGGTCGACAGTTCGAATCCACCAGGTGCTCCTTGGAAACTCTATGGGGCAGTTCTACTCTGTCCTATAGGGTCTCTATGAGTCGGAATTGACTCAACAGCACTGGGTTTGGGTTAAGGAGGAAAGTTAGGTTATTGACTTGCAATCTTTCTGCCATTTTAATACAGGCATTCACAGCTATAAGTTTTCTTCTATGCATTGCTTTACCTGCATCTCATAAACTTTGATATGTTTTGTTTTCATTTTCATTCATCTCAAAATATATATTTTTTTTAATTTCCCTAGTGATTTCTTCTTTGACACATTGATTATTTAGGAGTGTGCTGTTTAATTTGTTGTCAACTTTAAATTTCATTCCAATGTAGTTGGAAAATATACTTTGCATCATTTCAATCTTTTTAAATTAATTGAGGCTTTTTTTGTGACCCGTTGTTTCTATTGTTAGTTGCCATTGAGTCAGCTCTGATTCATGGCAACCTTATGTATAACAGAACAAAACATTGTCTGGTCCTGTGCCATCTTCATGATTATAGGTAAGTTTCAGTCCATTGTTGCCCCTACTATGTCAACCCATCTCTCTGAAGGTTTTCCTTGTTTTCATTGACCATCTATTTTACCAAACATGATGTCCTTTTCCAGCAATTGGTCTTTCCTGATGACAAGTCCAAAATAACTGAGTCAAAGTCTCACAATTCTCATTTCTAAGGAGCATTCTTGTTGTATTTCTTCTAAGACGGATCTGTTCATTCTTCTGGCAGTCCACTGTATGTTCAGTATTCTTCACCAACACCACAATTTGAATGCATCAGTTCTTCTTCTGTCTTCCTTTTTTATTGTCCTTGTTTCACATGAATATGAGGCAATTGAAATGACCGTGGTTTTTTTGTGGCCTACTATATGATATATGCTAGACATTATTCCATGTACATTTGAGAAGTATATGAAGTGTACTATAGATGTCTAATAGGTCTATTAGGTTTATGGATTTTTTTTTTAATTGTCTGTTACTTGTTTCTCTTCTGCTTAGTTTTTCTACCCATTAGTAAAGTGGTTATTGAAGCCTCTAATTATCATTTTTGATTTCTCTATTTCTCCCTTCATTTCTGTCATTTTTTGCTTCATATATTTACATTCTTTGACCAACATAAACAGTGATTATACACATGTACCTCACCAGATGGAACACACAGAAATCAAACTGACTACATCTGTGGAAAGAGACGATAGAAAAGCTCAATATCATCAGTCAGAACAAGGGCAGGGGCCGACTGTGGAAGAGACCATCAATTGCTCATATGCAAGTTCAAGCTGAAACTGAAGAAAATCAGAGTAAGTCCACGAGAGCCAAAATATAACCTTGAGTATATCCCACCTGAGTTTAGAGACCATCTCAAGAATAGACTTGACACATTGAACACTAGTGACTGAAGACCAGACGAGTTGTGGAATGACATCAAGGACATCATCCATGAAGAAAACAAGAAGTCACTGAAAAGAGGAAAGAAAGAAAAGACCAAGATGGATGTCAGAGGAGACTCTGAAACTTGCTCTTGAGCAAAAGGAAGAATTAATGAAGTAAAAGAACTGAACAGAAATTTCAAAGGGCAGCTCGAGAAGACAAAGTATTTTAATGACATGTGCAAAGAGTTGGAGACGGAAAACCAAAAGGGAAAAACACCTTCAGTGTTTCTCAAGCTGAAAGAACTGAAGAAAATTTCAAGCCTCAAGTTGCAATAGTGAAGGATTCCATGAGGAAAATATTAAATGATGCAGGAAGCATCAAAACAAGATGGAAGGAATACACAGAGTCATTATACCAAAAAGAATTAGTCGATATTCAACCATTTCAAGAAGTGGCATATGATCACAAAACAATGGTACTGAAGGAAGACGTCCAAGCAGTTCTGAAGGCATTGGCGAAAGACAAGGCTCCAGGAATTGATGGAATATCCATTGAGATGTTTCAACAAACGGATGCAGTGCTGGAGGTGCTCACTCATGTATGCCAAGAAATATGGAAGACAGCTTCCTGGCCAACTGACTGGAAGAGATCCATATTTATGCCTGTTCCCAAGAAAGGTGATCCAACCGAATGTGGAAATTATAGAACAATATCATTAATATCACACGCAAGAAAAATTTTGCTGAAGATCATTCAAAAATGGCTGCGGCAGTACATCAACAGAGAACTGCCAGAAATTCAGGCCAGTTTCAGAAGAGGACAAGGAACCGGAGATATCATTGCTGATGTCAGATGGCTCCTGGCTGAAAGCAGAGAATACCAGAAGGATGGTTACCTGTGTTTTACTGACTATGCAAAGGCATTCAACTGTACGGATCGTAATGAATTATGGATAACATTGCAAAGAATGGGAATTCCAGAACACTTAATTGTGCTCATGAGGAACCTTTACATAGATCAAGTAGCAGTTCTTCGGACAGAACAAGGGGATACTGATTGGTTTAAAGTCAGGAAAGGTGTATGTCAGGGTTGTATTCTTTCACCATACCTATTCAATCTGTATGCTGAGCAAATAATTCAAGAAGCTGGACTATATGAAGAAGAACGGGGCATCAGGGTTGGAGGAAGACTCAATAACAACCTGTATTATGCAGGTGACACAACCTTGCTTGCTGAAAGTGAGGAGGACTTGAAGCACTTGCTAATGAAGATCAAAGACCACAGCCTTCAGTATGGATTACACTTCAACATACAGGAAACAAAAATCCTCACAACTGGACCAGTAAGCATCATCATGATAAACGGAGAAAAGATTGAAGTTGTCAAGGATTTCATTTTACTTGGATCCACAATCAACAACCATGGAAGCAGCAGTCAAGAAATCAAAAGACGCGTTGCATTGGGCAAATCTGCTGCAAAGGACCTCTTCAAAGTGTTGAAGAGCAAAGATGTCACCTTGAAGACTAAGGTGCACCTGACCCAAGCCATGGTATTTTCAGTTGCATCATATGTATGTGAAAGCTGGACAATGAATAAGGAAGGCCAAAGAAGAGATGACGCCTTTGAATTGTGATGTTGGCGAAGAATATTGAATATACCATGGACTGCCAAAAGAACGAACATATGTGTCTTGGAAGAAGTGCGGCCAGAATGCTCCTTAGAGGCAAGGATGGCGAGACTATGTCTTATATACTTTGGACATGTTGTCAGGAGGGATCAGTCTCTGGAGAAGGACATCATGCTTGGCAGAGTACAAGGTGAGTGGAAAAGACGAAGACCCTCAGCCAGGTGGATTGACACAGTAGCTGCAACAATGACCTCAAGCATGACAACAGTTGTAAGGATGGCACAGGACTGGGCCGTGTTTCATTCTCTTGTGCATAGGGTCGCTATGAGCTGGAACTGACTCAAAGGCACCTAACAACAACAACATATTGAGGAACTCTATTGTTAGGGGCATGTATGTAATTGTTTTGTATTCCTGATGGATTAACAATTTTACCATTTTATCTTTACCACTAGTAAGATTTTTTGGCTTAAGTCCTATTTTGCCTGATATTAGTATAGCCAGTCTAGTTTTCTTATATTTACTGTTTGCATGACACAATATTTGCACTCTTTTACATCCAAATTTTTTAGGTATTTGACTGCAAATTGTGTCTCTTATAGACAGCAAACATGTGCATCTTGTTTTCCTTATCCAGTCTGCTAATCTTTGACTTTTGATTGGATTCTTTAATCCATTAACATTTAATGTTATCATTGATGTAGTTAGATGTATGCCATTTTGCTTTTTGTGTTTTATGTATCTCATATCTTTTTTTTCCTCTATTCCCTCTTAACAGCTTTTTTCCATTATTTTCTAGTGTAATATTTTAACTCCTCTGATGTTATTTTCAGTATATATTTTGAGTTATTTTCTTTAGAGTTGTGCTAGTACTTACCATATACTACTTAACTTATCATAATCCACTTCCAATTTATACTAAATTAATTCCAGTGTGATATAGAGATGTTACTCCTGGATAGCTCTCTTCCCTTTCCCTTCTTTTTGTTGCTATTATTTTTATATGTTTTAAATCTATATATGTAACAAGCTCAACAATACATGGTACTACTTGTTGTTGTTGTTGTTGGTTGCAGTTGAGTCAATTCCAACTCATGGTGACCCCATGTGGGCATAATAGAACGGTTCCATAGGGTTTTCAAGGCTGTGACCTTTCAGAAGTAAATTGCCAGGCCTGTCTTTCAAGGCACCTCTGGATGCATATGAACCATCAACCTTTGTTAGTAGTAAAGCATTTAACCAGTGTGCCAGGCAGGGAAGCCTGAAATAATTATTACTTTATATGATTTTATGTTTTCCAAAAGCATAGAGAAGTAGAGAGAGCGTGTATATCATTGTATTTGTTATATTAACCTTCCTACTAAGCATTTCTGTTACTCGTTATCTGCTGTTATTTTCTTAGACCAATACAAGTTTGTTTCCACATGCCTCCTTTGTGCTGTTATTGTCAAATATATTTCTATATGTTCTAGGCCCAGCACAATAAACTTATATACATATTGTTTTAAATATATAAATCGATTAAGGGAACAAAGGAGAAGAAATGTCAGTTTATACTTTTGGTGGTCTTGTTTCTGTTTGTTTTCTTTTATGGATTGGAATTACCATCTGGAGTCACTTGCTTTTAGCCTTAAGAATTTCCTTTATTATTTCATGTAAGCAGGTCTGCTATCAAAAAAATGCAGTTTATGTTTAACTAAAAATGTCTTTATTTTCCCTACCGTTTTGAAAGAAAGTTTTGCTGGTATAGGATGTATAGGTTGACAGTTTTTTTATTCAGCACTTTGAATATGCTATTCCACTGCATTCTGTACTCCACGGTTTTAATGAGAAACCAACTGTTAATCTCATTGTGGTGCCATTGTAAGTGACCATTTGTTTTTTCTCTTGCTACTTTCAATATTTTTTCTTATCTTTGCCTGTCACATTTTGTTTCTCCCTCTGATGAGTCTCTCTGCCTCTCTTTTTGTGTTTATCCTACTTGGAGTTTGTCAAACTTCTTGGATGTATAGATTAAAGTGTTTCTTCAAATATGGGAAGTTTCAGAGATCATATCTTTGAATATTTTTTTTCTGATTCTTTCTTTTTGTCCTCTCCTAGTACTTCCATTACAAATATGTTGTAATTGTGCCCCACATTTCTCTAAGTCTCTATTTAATTTTCTTCATTCTTTTTCCCTCTGTTCTTTGGCTTACATAAGCTGTATTGATATATCTTCAGGTTTGTTCATTTTTTCCTTCTGTCAGTTCAAATCCACTGTTAAGCTCCTGTAGTAAGTATTTCACTACAGTTACTGTACTTTTCAACTCTGAAATTTCCATTTGGTTCTATTTTATAATTTTTATCTCTTTATTGATAATCTCTACTTGGTACATTGTCTTCATACCTCCTTAACTTCTCTAAATATGGTTACCTTTAGTTCTTTGAAAATATTTACATCTACGTGGAAGTCTTTTTTTTGGTTAAATCTGACATCTGGTTCCTATCACAAGTAGTTGCCTTTAGTGTCCCTTCTTATTTATTTGGCTTATGGGTAATACTTTCCTACTTTTTGCATGTCTCATAATTTACATTGAAAATTGAACATTTTAATTAATATATTGTAGCAACTCTGCATAATTGTTCCTTCCTGCATCCGGAGCTTATTATTGTTGTTTGCTGTCTATTTGTTTAGTCCCTTGCTGAACTATTACAATGAAGTTTTTTCCCTCACAATGTAAAGACTGTGATTGTGCTCCTCAGAGAGCACAGGCGTGGGCATACTCATAGTCACCATGGAATGACAGTGGTTTTAGTAGGGCTGCTTTTGACTTGCTCTTTCCCTGATAACACCCAGCTGGAGAACTGAAGCATTTGAACTGTGGTGTTGGCAAAGAATACTGAATATACCATGGACTGCAAGAAGAATGAACAAATCAGTCTTTGAGAAATCACTTGAAGTAAATATGGTGAGACTTCATCTTGTTTACTTTGAACATGTCATCAGGAAAGGCCGATCATTAGAAAAGGACATCATGTTTGGTAGAGGGTCAGAGAAAAAGTGGGAAACCCTCAATGAGATGGATTGACACAATAGCTGCAACAATGGCCTTAAACACACTGATGATTGTGAGGATAGCACAGAACTGGCCAACACTGTATTTTGTCATACATAAGGTCACTACAAGTTGGAGCAAACTGGACAGCAACTAGTAATAAGAGTAACAATTGCAGGTTGATTGCTTTATTTATTTGTTTGTTCATTCATTCATTCATTTGACAAGGCCCTGGGCATAAATTGCTCCCTAGACTGATTCAATTAAATTCAGCCTCTTTTGAAGGGGTTTCTTGAGGTCAGTGTTTGAGATTTTTTCAGACCTCAGAAGGCTCTTCTTAGATCTCTCTTCCCCTGTTTTTTTCTGGCAAAGTCACTGGCCTATTATCTAGCTTATATCTCTCATGAAGCTATTAGCCTCCTCTTAACTGTTTTCCTCCAAAGCTTTCATAGGTTTTGAGAGCACTGTCAAGGTTTACTACCCAACACACTTTGTTTCAAATAACATCAATTCCTTTCAGAGAGCTTAGGTGCTCTCTATTCTTATTGCCTAGCTTGTTCCCTCAACAGAATCTCTGAGCTGTGGCACTGGAGCATGTTAGTTGTTGTTGGTAGTCTCTGGTGTTCTAGGCTTGCCTCTTTAAGAGTGAGATCTCCACCCTACAAACAAACTGGGGTGAGGTCAGTTGAGGCCCCAGTATTCTCAGCCTACCATGCCTGAGGTAAAGCCTCCACCTTATGAATTGGAGTTGGGTAGAAGAAGATAGCCATGACCTCTCGGCCACGCTTGCCTGGAATTAGCCTCTGTAACTGGTATCTGAGAGAGAATGAGAAAAGCTAAAGTCCTGCTCCCCCTGGAAAGATACCGTTGCCCTCCACTGAGAGACGGTGGGTGTGGGAGTGGGAGAAAAGAGACTCTATTTTTGGCTGCACCCACCTGGAGAGCAGTTTTCATCAGGCTGAGCTCTTAAGGGAGAGGGAAGAAATGGGTCATGGCTCTTACTGATCTTACCGAGTTTTAGTAGATTTTCTTGAATAAATCTTTCTTCCTTTGATGCATGCCCTTAAGGCCAAGTTCTAGAGACTAAATTATTCTTTTTTTTTTAATAATTTTCTTCAGTTTTGCCTGTTTAGTGCGTTCATGGAGTTCCTTACATTGACATCCCAGAAATCAGAACCCATGGATAGACATTTAAAATACAACATCAAAGATAAAAATACAAGAAAAAAAAAATAAATTTAATTACAAAATAATGTAAAATATACATATATTTCTAAAGTTAAAAAACAATGCAGAAGAAATATTTGCAAAATATATTACAAATAAAATTTATTATCTTAATATACTAAATACTTTGACAAATCACTAGGAAAAGATGAACACTTAAATAAATAAATGAAGAGAGAACACAATTCACGAGATACATGTAACAAATAAACATATAGGAAAAGTATAATAATGCTAGTAATAAAGAAAAGAGTAACACTTTATATCCACAAACTAGAAAAGGTATATATGATATAATACTCAATGACATAATACTGCAAGAAATTGTGAAAATGTACTGTTGATGAGAGTGAATTAGCAAAAACTTTGGCAAAATAAACAAACATACTAGAAATGTGTTGCATTCATTTTAAAGTGTTAACATAATATGATGTATAATTCTTTGTGTGAGTGTGTATGTGTGTGTATGTGTAGGTTTTAACATACACTATTGCCCTGGTGCCCAGTGGTGGTTAAGAGCTCGGCTGCTAACCAAAAGGTCAGCAGTTCGAATCCATCAGCCGCTCTTTGGAAACCCACGAGGCAATTCTACTCATTTTACAGGGTCTCTTTGAGTTGGAATCAACTTGATGACGATGGGTAAAGGTAAAGAAGCCCTTGTGGTGCAATGCTTAGGACCTCAGCTGTTAACTGAAAGGACAGTGGTTTGAACCCACCAGCTGCTCTGCAGGAAAAAGATGTGGCAGTCTGCATCCACAAAGATTAAAGCCTTGGAGACTCTATGGGGCAGTTTTGCTCTGTCCTAGAGGATCGGTATTAATGGTAATTGACTCAACAGCAAGGAATTTGAATTTGGTTTTAAATCAGTCATACATTCCACAGGTAGGTAGTTAGCATCTGTAATCTTCTTATCACAAACCCACAAGAGATTAACTTTATCTGAGATTAATGCTAGAGACTTTGTTAATTGGCATAATTGGAATTAGAAATGATTTTTCAGTGGTGTTCAAGATATGGGTTTGGCTAGAAATATTGCAGAGTGAGTCTCACCTTTGTAGAACACAGTATGTTGTTGCTAGGTGCCGGCGAGTTGGTTTCGACTCATAGTGGCCCTATGCACAACAGAACGAAACACTGCCCGGTCCTGAGCCATCCTTACAATCGTTGTTATGCTTGACCCCATTGCTGCACCCACTCTGTCAATCCACCTCATTGAGAGTCTTCCTCTTTTCCATTGACCCTGTACTTTGCCAAGCATGATTTCCTTCTTCAGAGACTGATCCCTCCTGACAACATGTCCAAGGTATGTAAGACACAGCCTCGCCATTCTTGCTTCTAAGGAGCATTCTGGTTGTACTACTTCCAAGAAAGATTTATTCGTTCTTCCAGCAGTCCATGGTATATGCAATATTCTTTGCCAAAACCACAATTCAAAGGCATCAATTCTCCTTTCGTCTTCCTTATTCATTGTCCAGCTTTCACATGCATATGATGCAATTGAAAATACCATGGCTTGGGTCAGGTGCACCTTAGTCTTCAAGGTGACATCTTTCTCTTCAACACTTTAAAGAGGTTCTTTGCCCCAGATTTACCCAATGCAATACATCTTTTGATTTCTTGACTGCTGCTTCCACGGCTGTTGATTGTGGATTCAAGAAAAATAAAATCCTTGACAACTTCAATCTTTTCTCCATTTATCATGATGATGCTTATTGGTCCAGTTGTGAGGATTTTTGTTTTCTTTATGTTGAGGTGCAATCCATAGTAAAGGCTGTGGTCTTTGATCTTCATTAGTAAGTGCTTCATGTCCACTTTCAGCAACCAACGTTGTGTCATCTGCATAATGCAGGTTGTTAATGAGTCTTCCTCCAATCCTGATGCCCCGTTCTTGATACAGTCCAGCTTCTTGGGTTATTTGCTCAACATACAGATTGAATAGGTATGGTGAAAGAATATAACCCTGACATACACCTTTCCTGACTTTAAACTAATCTATATCCCCTTGTTCTGTCCGAACAACTGCCTCTTGGTCTATGTACAGGTTCCTCATGAGCACAATTAAGTGTTCTGGAATTCCCATTCTTTGCAGTGTTATCCATAATTTGTTATGATCCACACAGTTGAATGCCTTTGCATAGTCAATAAAACACAGATAAATATCCTTCTGGTATCCTCTGCTTTCAGCCAGGATACATCTGACATCAGCAATGATATCCCTGGTTCCACGTCCTCTTCTGAAATTGGCCTGAATTTCTGGCAGTTCCCTGTCAATATACTGCTATGGCCCTTTTTGAATGATCTTCAGCAAAATTTTTCTTGCAAGTGATATTAATGATATTGTTCTATAATTTCCACATTTCGTTGGATCACCTTTCTTGGGAATAGACATAAATATGGATCTCTTCCAGTCAGTTGGCCAGGAAGCTGTCTTCCATATTTCTTGGCATAGACGAGCGAGTACTTCCAGCGCTGCATCCGTTTGTTGAAACATCTCAATTGATATTCCATCAATTCCTGGAGCCTTGTTTTTCGCCAATGCCTTCAGAACTGCTTGGACTTCTTCCTTCAGTACCATCATTTCCTGATCATATGCCACCTCTTGAAATGTTTGAACATCAACTAATTCTTTTTGGTGTAATGACTCTGTGTATTCCTTCCATCTTCTTTTGATGTTTCCTGCATCATTTAGTATTTTCCCCATAGAATCCTTTGCTATTGCAACTTGAGGCTTGGAATTTTTTCTTCAGTTCTTTCAGCTTGAGAAACACCAAGCGTGTTCTTCCCTTTTGGTTTTCCATTTCCAGCTCTTTGCACTTGTCATTATAATTCCTTACTTTGTCTTCTCCAGGCACCCTTTGAAATCTTCTGTTCAGTTCTTTTACTTCATCAATTCTTCCTTTTGCTTTAGCTGCTCGACACTCGACAGCAAGTTTCAGAGTCTCCTCTGACATCCATCTTGATCTTTTCTTCCTTTCCTGTCTTTTCAATGACCTCTTGCTTTCTTCATGTGCGATGTCCTTGATGTCATTCTACAACTCGTCCGGTCTTCGGTCACCAGCGTTCAGTGCGTCAAATCTATTCTTCAGATGTTCTCTAAATTTAGGTGGGATATACTCAAGGTCGTATTTTGGCTTTTGTAGACTTGCTCTGATTTTCTTCAGTTTTAGCTTGAACTTGCATATGAGCAACTGATGGTCTGTTCCACAGACGGCCCCTGGCCTTGTTCTGACTGATGATATTGAGTTTTTCCATCATCTCTTTTCACAGATGTAGTCAATTTGATTCCTGTCCATTCCATCTGGCGAGTCGCCGTTTATGTTGGTGTAAGAAGGCATTTGCAATGAAGAAGTCGTTGGTCTTGCGAAATTCTATCATTCGATCTCCAGCATTGTTTCTATCAACAAGGGCATATTTTCCAACTACTGATCCTTCTTTGTTTCCAACTTTTGCATTAAAATCACCAGTAATTATCAATGCATCTTGATTGCATGTTCGATCAATTTCAAACTGCAGCAGCTGATAAAAGTCTTCTATTTCTTCATTTTTGGCCCTAGTGGTTGGTGTGTATATTTGAATAATGGTCATATTAATTACCCTTCCTTGTAGGCGTATGGATATTATCATATCACTGACAGCGTTGTACTTCAGGATAGATCTTGAAATGTTCCTTTTGATGATGAATGCAACACCATTCCTCTTCAAGACATCATCCCCAGCATAGTAGACTATATGATTGTCCAATTCAAAATGGCCAATACCAGTCCATTGCAGTTCACTCATGTCTAGGATATCGATGTTTATGCATTCCATTTCATTTTTGACAATTTCTAATTTTCCTAGATTCATACTTCATACATTCCAGGTTGCAATTATTAATGGATGTTTGCAACTGTTTCTTCTCATTTCGAGTCGTGCCACATCAGCAAATTAAGTTCCCGAAAGCTTTACTCCATCCATGTTGTTAAGGTCGACTCTACTTTGAGGAGGCAGCTCTTCCCCAGTCATCTTTTGAGTGCCTTCCAATTTGGGGGGCTCATCTTCCAGCACTATAGCAGACAAAGTTCTGCTGCTATTCATAAGGTTTTCACTAGCTAATACTTTTCAGAAGTAGACTGCCAGGTCCTTCTTCCTGGTCTGTCTTAGTCTGGAAGCTCAGGTGAAACCTGTCCTCCATGGGTGACCCTGTTGGTATCTGAATACCGCTGGCATAGCTTCCAGCATCACAGCAACACACAACCCCCTACGGCACAACAAACTGACAGACATGTGAGGGAACACAGTATGAGAATCTTGTTATTCCAGTACCCTATATTCTGAGGAATGACGCCCTGCAGTTATGATTCCAATCAGTTCTGAGTTAAGCACTTTTCAGGAGATTTTGTTGCTTCATCCAACTAAAATATTAACTGAAATCTGCTTAAGTGGCATCGTTGCATATATTTCCAGCGAAACTGTCATTGAAAGGGCCATTTGAGAGCCTGTAATTAACAGTGTTGGGACTTTATTGAGCTTACAAACAGTTGAAATGACTTTTTTAATGCCTGCTTGCTATGTTCTTACATGTATAGAATTTAGCCTTGAATTTTCTTTTACTATAATTCACTACATTGTTGAGAAGTTGTCTGTCATGAGACCGAGAGTCCTTTCACTTAATTTTAATTGTGGAAGTTCAGGAATATCTGGCAAAATGAATCTGATAATCAAGAACAATAAAAATTGAAATACTTTTTGAACCAATCCAAAAAAAAAAAAAAAAAACCCATTGCCATCGAGTCAATTCCAACTCATAGTGACCCTATAGGACAGAGTAGAACTGTGCCACAGAGCTTCCAAGGAGCAGCTGGTGGATTCAAACTGCCGACCTTTAGCAGCCACGCTCTTAATCACAATGCCACCAGCGACCCAATAGTTCTAAATATAATAATTAAAGGTGTATAAGATAATAATTAAAGGTAATCTCAGTGAGTTGTTCATCATAGCAGAACACAAACAACTTAAATGTTCAACCATTGAGAATCGATTGAGTAATTTGTAGTATGCTCTACAAATGGAATGTTAGGCAGCTTTTAAAAATTAGGGTATAGAAACCTATTTAGTGATAAGGAAAAATTCCAGACAGCATAAGTAAAAAAATGATATTAAAACAGAATATACAAAATGAAAATAATTTGGACAGTATTCAATTATACTGATTTGAATATAAAATCAATTTTTTAGGAAGAAAATGAAAGATGTATCATGTGACAAACACTATAATTTCTTCATAACTCTCTTATCTCCAAATACCAGGGTTTACAAGGGTAACCTAAGGATTACCTGCATCACTATCACTTGGTTCGTTTGTAAATGTACATG
Source organism: Loxodonta africana (assembly GCF_030014295.1). Taxonomy (NCBI): domain Eukaryota; kingdom Metazoa; phylum Chordata; class Mammalia; order Proboscidea; family Elephantidae; genus Loxodonta; species Loxodonta africana. The sequence goes on along the minus strand of NC_087363.1, from coordinate 51,175,784 downwards.
TTCAAGCCTCCCCCTCAACCTGTCAAACAATATCTTAGGATTAGTGATCTATTGCTGTGTAACAAATTACCACAAAACATAGTGACTTCAATCAAACACTAATTGTCTCAATGTTTCTGTGGATCTGGAGTTCAGGTGCAGCTTAGTGAGGTACTTCTGGCTTAGGGTTTCTCATGAGGTTGCGGTCAAGCTGTTGGACAATGATGAAGTCATCTCAATGCTTTCCTGGGACTGGAGAATTTGCTTCCAAGCTGACTCAGAGAGTTGCTGAAGCCTCAGAAGATCCACTTCTAAACTCATTTATTTGCTGCTGGCAGGCCTGGGCTATTTGCCATGTGAGCCATCTGTAGGCTGCCTGAGTGTCTTCAAAACATGGTAGCTGATGATCTGGGAGACAGAGCCAGAGTGCCCAAGATGGAAGCCACAGTCTTTTTATAACCTAATCTTGGAAGTGACATCCATTGTTTCTGCCAGTTGATTGTAGTGAATTGATAAGTCTAGCAATACTCAAAAGGAGGGCAATTAAGCACAGGCATGAATACCAGAAGATATGGATGATTGAGGGCCATCTTATAGGCCTACTCCCACGACAGGCTATAGCTGCAACAATGGGCTCAAACAGATCAATGATTGTGAGAATGTGTAGGACCAAGCCAATGTTTGGTTCTGTTGGGTAAGATGGCACCATGAGTCAGAGAAGACTTGAAGGCAGTAAACAACAATAACAATCATAACAGACTAAGACCACAGAATCTATATTTATAACAATATTCTCATAGAATTCATATGCCAACCATATAGTTTCAGAATCTATTAAATCGACTGAAAAATTTGATAAGTGGAATCTGGCTGACTCCTTTCAGCCCATGGATTCCTTTTTTCTACATCAATACTTACCAGTCTTTATTTCTCATCTAAGATTATGTAGCTCTCAGGGCAAGATTAGAACTCTGGTTTTCTCAGTTTCTCTGAAGACACAGTTTTCACTCCATTAAACACCCTCTTTCTTTACCCTTAATTTTACCTTAATTATTGAAATTATTCTACTTTGTGTATAACTGTATGAATTATAATTTTGAACAATAACCAAAAAAGTCAGCAAAATCCACTTTGGGAATAAACGCAAATATAGACTATAAAAACCCAAAAACCAAACCCATTGCTATCGAGTTGATTCTGACTCATAGACTATAGTCTATAATAAACTAAAAGATCCAAAGTGATTGTAGTATATAATTTATTTGAGGAAGCTGGCAGAAGACAGTCTTCTGAGAGTGCAAATATAGCTTTTTTTTTTTCTTTACACAATGCATTCCTAAAATGATTTGTATAAACTAAATATCTGTGAATTGAATCACATGTCTGTCAGTTTGTCGTACTGTGGAGACTTGGATGTTGCTGTGATGCTGGAAGCTATGCCAACGGTATTCAGATACCAGCAGGGTCACCCACGGAGGACAGGTTTTACCTGAGCTTCCAGACTAAGACGGACTAGGAAGAAGGACCCGGCAGTCTACTTTAGAAAAGCATTAGCCAGTGAAAACCTTATGAACAGCAGCAGAACTTTGTCTGATATAGTGCTGGAAGATGAGGTCCCAGGTTGGAAGGCACTCAAAACATGACTGGGGAAGAGCTGCTTCCTCAAAGTAGAGTCGACCTTAATGACGTGGATGGAGTAAAGCTTTCGGGACCTTCATTTCCTCATATGGCATGACTCAAAATGAGAAGAAACAGCTGCAAATATCCATTAATAATTGGAACCTGGAATGTACAAAGTATGAATCTAGGAAAATTAGAAATTTTCAAAAATGAAATGAAACACATAAACATCGATATCCTAGGCATTAGTGAGCTGGAATGGGCTGGTATTGGCCATTTTGAATTCAATGATCATGTAGTTTATAGTCTACTATGCTGGGGATGATATCTTGGCGTTGCATTCATCGTCAAAAGGAACATTTCAAGATCTATCCTGAAGTACAACGCTGTCAGTGATAGGATAATATCCATATGCCTACAAGGAAGACCAGTTAATACGACTATTATTCAAATTTACACATCAACCACTAAGGCGAAAGTTGAAGACATGGAAGATTTTTATCAGCTGCTGCAGTCTGAAATTGACCAAACATGCAATTAGGATGCATTGATAATTACTGGTGATTGGAATGCTAAAGTTGGAACAAAGAAGAAGGATCAGTAGTTGGAAAATATGCCCTTGTTGATAGAAACAATGCTGGAGATCGAATGATAGAATTTCGCAAGACCAACGACTTCTTCATTGCAAATACCTTCTTTCACCAACATGAAGGTGACTACACACATGGACCTCGCAAGATGGAATGCACAGGAATCAAATTGACTACATCTGTGGAAAGAGGTGATGGAAAAGCTCAGCACTGTCAGTTAGAACAAGGCCAGGGGCCGACCGACCATCAATCGCTCATATGCAAGTTCAAGCTGAAACTGAAGAAAATCAGACCAAATCCATGAGAGACAAAATATGACCTTGAGTATATCACACCTAAATTTAGAGGCCATCTGAAGAATAGATTTGATGAATTGAACACTAGTGACCGAAGACAAGAGGAGTTGTGGAATGACATCAAGGACATCATACATGAAGAAAGCAAGAGGTCATTAAAAAGACAGGAAGGAAAGAAATGACCAAGATAGATGTCGGAGGAGACTCTGAAACTTGCTCTCAAACGTTGAGCAGCTAAAGCAAAAGGAAGAATTGATGAAGTAAAAGAACTGAACAGAAGATTTCAAAGGGCGGCTTGAGAAGACTAAGTAAAGTATTATAATGCCATGTGCGAAGAGCTGGAGATAGAAACCAAAAAGGAAGAACACACTCGGCATTTCTTGAGCTGATAGAACAGAAGAAAAAATTCAAGCCTCGAGTTGCAATAGTGAAGGATTCCATGGGGAAAATATTAAACGACGCAGGAAACATCAAAAGAAGATGGAAGGAATACACAGAGTGATTATACCAAAAAGAATTAGTCGATGTTCAACCATTTCAAGAGGTAGCATATGATCAGGAAATGATGGTACTGAAGGAAGAAGTCCAAGCTGCTCTGAAGGCATTGGCGAAAAACAAGGCTTCAGGAATTGACAGATTATCCACTGAGATGTTTCAACAAAAGGGTGCAGCACTGGACGTGCTCACTTGTCTATGTCAAGAAATATGGAAGACAGCTTCCTGGCCAACTGACCGGAAGAGATCCATATTTATGCCTATTCCCAAAAAAGGTGATCCAACCGAATGCAGAAATTATTGGACAATATCATTGATATCACACGGAAGCAAAATTTTGCTGAAGATCATTCAAAAGCGGCTGCGGCAGTATATCGACAGGGTACTGCCAGAAATTCAGGCTAGGTTCAGAAGAGGACATGGAACCAGGGATATCACTGCTGATGTCAGATGGATCCTGGCTGAAAGCAGAGAATACCAGAAGGATGTTCCCCTCTGCTTTACTGACTATGCAAGACTATGCAAAGGCATTCGACTGTGTGGATCAGAACAAATTATGGATAACATTGCGAAGAATGGGAATTCCAGAATACCTAATTGTGCTCATGAGGAACCTGTACATAGACTAAGAGGCAGTTTTTCTGACAGAACAAGGGAATGCTGATTGGTATAAAGTCAGGAAAGCTGTATATCAGGGTTGTATCCTTTCACCATACCTATTCAATCTGTATGCTGAGCAAATAATCCAAGAAGCTGGACTGTATGAAGAAGAATGGGGCATCAGGATTGGAGGAAGACTCAGTAACAACCTGTGTTATGCAGATGACACAACCTTGCTTGCTGAAAGTGAAGAGGACTTGAAGCACTTACTAATGAAGATCAAAGACCACAGCCTTCAGTATGGATTGCACATTGACATAAAGAAAACAAAAATCCTCACAACTGGACCAATAAGCAACATCATGATAAACAGAGAAAAGATTGAAGTTGTCAAGGATTTCATTTTACATGGATCCACAATCAACAGCCATGGAAGCAGCAGTCAAGAAATCAAAGGATGCATTGCATTGGGCAAATCTGCTGGAAAGGACCTCTTTAAAGTGTTGAAAAGCAAAGATGTCACCTTGAAGACTAAGGTGCGCCTGACCCAAGCCATGGTATTTTCAGTTGCATCATATGCATGTGAAAGCTGGACAATGAATAAGGAAGATGGAAGAAGAATTGATGCCTCTGAATTGTGGTTTTGGCGAAGAATATTGAATATACCGTGGACTGCCAGAAGAACGAACAAATCTATCTTGGAAGAAGTACAACCAGAATGCTCCTTAGAAGCAAGGATGGTGAGACTGTGTCTTACATACTTTGAACATGTTGTCAGGAGGGATCAGTCCCTGGAGAAGGATATCATGCTTGGCAAAGCACAGGGTCAGGGGAAAAGAGGAAGTCCCTCAATGAGGTGGATTGACAGAGTGGCTGCAACAATGAGCACAAGCATAACAATGATTGTAAGGATGGTGCAGGACCAGGCAGTGTTTCCTTCTGTTGTGCATAGGGCTGCTATGAGTTGGAGCCCACTGGAGGGCACCTAACAACAACAAGGTGAACTAATGTGGTTAGCCATTTAAAGGGAACATTTATTAAAAACAGTTTTTGCAAAGTAAACACCTCTGAGACTTCCACTTTTGCATTTTGCATAATGAATCTGATAAAATTTGGAAAACGTGTGGATGGGAACACAGCTAATTGATTCCTAATTCCACCTCATTATACTTAAATTCAGTGGGACTCTTCCAGCCCTGTTTATAAGTCTTGGTGGATTGTTGGGCTTCTCCTTTACTTTGACTCTGTCAGTCTGTGTAACAACCTTCATGGCAATTAACTGTGCTTTTGTATGCTAATTATCATTATCCCACTATGCAGCCATTATTATTCGGATGTCCTTAGTTTGAAGCACAATCGTCAATCAGTCACCTAAAACAACTGCATAGGAGGGAGCTTTGGAATGTTGGTCTGAAAGTCCTTACCTGAGCTCTGCATTTTATCACGCTGCATTTCAGCTCTGAACACAAAGCTCATCTTGACACAGTTCTTTTTATAAAAACACTGCTTTATCTGCTTGATTAAAACTAAGTTGAAGCTGTGTCTTTTAAACAGAGGTGGAATATGAGCAGTGCTTTTTATACCTGAAGATCTACTTAGGTACGTAATACATTAAAAAACAAACAAAAACTAATTAGAAAATCAAGGTATATTTTATCTGATTGAGGAACTCCGCCATTGGACGACCTTATTCAAGCGCTCATTTAGAACAAAGAGGGTGATGTTTGTGCATTTGTTCTAATCCCACTGGATGCAAGGTAGAAGGAGAAAATCGAATCAAATCAGAAGTGGTCAGAAAAGCCATATTTCTTGTTCCTGTGACACTCTTTCTCTTTCCTCCTCCTATCTTAAATCCACTCCCACCAAATTCCCAGGATGTAAGGACAGAAAGATGCCCTTCCTGGAGTTTGCAGAACTGTTGCATGTTGAATTTAATCTGATAATGTATTCCATCCATGTCTCCAAAAAGTAAAAGCATTTTCAGCGTTGATTTCCCTTAAGAGTTATCAGACCTCGTTCAGGTTGGTTTAATGAGTCTAAGAGGTGACCTTGTGTCCACATAGACACTCCTGTATTAAAAGACTAGAGGTAAAACTTCACGTATATGCTGTATATAGTTATGGGGGGGGGTTGGTGGGAGTTATTACAGATCTCTGCTGAGGTGCTATCTGGGCTAAACCCACAGGAGAAATTTTTCAGTGCATTACAGTGATGATTATTTGCAAATCACATGAGCGCCAGTAATTCATTCATGCACTGATACAGAGCTGGGTTTCAGTGCAGTGCTACTGAACTTACTTTTGGCTGAGTAAATAGATTCATTTGGAGTATCTCCCCCCAGTGAATTCCAAGCAGGGGTTCTCTGGCAATAAATGGACACTCAACCACAGTCCCGTATGTGAGACGAACACACGTGTGAGGATATTTTCGCCAAAACAAAACATCCCCCTCCTGGAGGAGGCTGATTCTCCCAAGAACACTTTCCAATCCTGTGACTTCAGTGACAGGCTTTCTTCTTGGCAGGGGTGGCAGTTGAGCATCCTGTCTTCCCTGCGGGATGGAAAAAAGGGACTGGATTATTGGTTGCATTTTAAACAAGCAGCTGTTCTTCTGGGGAGGAGTTGGGGTAGGTGCCGATCAAGTGTAGGATTTGATCAGTGGGGGCATGTTGGTTAAATTTTAACTAATATTCCAGCAATATGACCCAAATCTGTCTCCCTCAATAAACAATGTCTGTTTTCCCAACTACATGGTGAACACTGGAGCAGATTCTTAGTTTTCTCTACACCTACTAAGGTATAATGCCTAGTATATAAAAAAAAAAAAAAGTATATAGTAGGCACAAAATGAAGGTTAGAGGAAGGAATGGAAAAATAGCTACAGTATGAAATTTAGAAACACTGTTAAGGGACTTTGCCTGAAATCTTCAAAATACCTTAAAATTGTTCCAATTTCTAGTCCCCTTGGGACAATACGACTACTTCTACTCTTTGTTCTGTGAAATTTGGTATCCAGCCTAAAATACCACTTTTTCCCCTGAATGTGTTAAGGAAAAGCATATATATGCAGGAATATTTTCTGGGGAACTTCTGGCTAGGCATTTAAATGTTATGTGTTTTTACTCACATATCTCTCTCTCTCTCTCTATATATATAGATATTGTTTTTTGGTAAAGAGAGTATTTTAATGGACTAGTTGCAGAAAGATAATCAACCTCAAAACATCAAATTGTAAGTCATGGTTCTCACAGGAGTGTAAAAGCTGGCAAAACGAGCAGATGCCATTCATCTTATTAAGCAGTTTTTACCATGGAAAATACTTGCCTCACCAACACTCCAGTTTTGCCAGTATGCCATTATTGGAGAAACATATCAGCCAGTGGGGAGGAGGGGAGCTCTGAGTTTAAGCATAGGGAAATCTGAAAAACAAAATGAAACAAACAAGCTGTATTCCTTAGCATTAATCTCAGCATGAAGGCCATGGAATTTCAAGTGGTGAACACTGGGACCACACCACCACCCTCTATGAACTGAATTTGTCCACTTCCTGAATAGGAATTAAAAAATGAAAGGAAAAGCTACTGTGTGAACTAACAAGACAGCTGCATATATTTGTAGGAGCTGCGTGTTTCTTTGTTTACAGTAGTTTAAAAATAGTTTTCCAGTTAACATCTTCTCCACAAAATGGAAATGTAACAGTATGTTTACGTGATTGTGTAAATAGTCAGAAGACGTTGATGCAGCTCTGTAGGGCTCAGCAAAGCGCAAGAAGACTGGGGTTCAGCAAAGCCCCTGGGGCTTATTCTCCGTAGTCAGCCCTTCCCTCGTGAGAGGAACCTGGGCTCCTCCTGGAGTTGCTGGAAACGCATTCCAGACGAGCTCGGTTGGGCTGCCTTTCCTCTGACTGTCAGACTCACTTTGCACAGGACTCGTGAGGAGCTGGGGCACTGCTACGAATCTCCGCGGTTATCCTGAGGTTTGGAATTGAGGCTGGAAGGGAGGTGGCATTTCTGCGAGGAAGCAATAGGTTCCTACAGTAGAATGTCCAAAGCACGTGCTTGTGAATAACAAGGTTTTCAATATGCCCCACACACCACATACTGATCCTCGTGCCAATGTTATCACAACCATTTCCTTTACCACACATATTCCAGCTTGAAAGCTCACTGCACGGTGAGAATCCAGGTCGGTAATGCCAATGTCCTTAGCCTACGGACAGACAGGTGAAACCTAAAAGCCCCCTCCGTCTGCTTCTTAAGTTCAGGACCCCCACGGCTCAGTAATTCTCAGCCCAGAAACGCGAATATTTCCCCGCCAGGGCGCCTTACAGATCTCCCTAATTCCGCGTTGCTGGTAGCCCAGAGGTTTTGGTACCCTTGCAGGTCGCGCCTCCTGTGCCCGGTGTATTCGTCTAGATATTCAGGTTGCAAAGAAAGGCGGTATCATCGCCGTATATCCCCACTAGTAAGCGGCACACCCTCTCTGCGCCCCTGCATGGGAACCAGGTTAATGAAGATTTCCAAGGGCGCAGAGCCCTTCCCCAGTTTCGCGCGCGAGGACTACGAGTCACCTCCCTCCCCCGGGCAGGGCCGGCAGGTGCAGCGCCCCGGCGCGCGTCTCCTCGGGCCGCCGCACTGAGCATGCCCAGCTCGGCTGCGCGTGGGCCCCCGCCTTCCCCCAGCCTCTTCTCCTCCCCACGCGCCTCGCCCGCCGGCGTCTGAGGAGCCGGCAGCCTGCGTTCCGCCACGCCGGGTTTTTCAAGCCGCCGCTAAAGCTAGGCGGGAGGGGAGCGCGGCTCCAGGCAGAGCACCGGGTTCAACACTAGGATTGGTCGCAAGTAGGAAGCTTTCGCCACTACATCGGGACCCTCAGACTGTGCCGGAGTCGCTCTGAGGCTCTTGCGGACGCCGCGCTCGGGTGCTGCGGTAAGTGAGGGGCGAGCTGCCGGGGGTCACACCTGTCTGGGCGCGCGCTCCCGGGGCACCCCGGCTAGCGGATTTCGGGGAAAGAGCACGGTCCTTGAAGGTTGCCGGCTGAAGAGGGGCTTCTCTGGGCGCTGGCTCCTGCAGCGCTGGCCAGGGGCCGTGAGACCGGAGAGCTCTGAGCCTAGCAGCCATGCAGGGTCGGGACAGCGAGAGCTGCGCTCCCTGAGCCCTGGAGGGGGCAGGGCCCCGACGACGCCACCGTCACCCCACGGCGACCCTTCTTTTCGTTTTTAGTCGGAAAATAAGTTTGTTGCGCTGCGAGGCAGCCAGAAAACAAGGAGCCCAGAGCCTGGAATGCTTTGCGAACTCTTAATCAGCTTCTCCAACTCGTTCAGGGTATTGCACCCTCTCTGTGCGCCCTAGCCCCTAACACACGGTTCTTGGCCGGGGTTTCCTTCTGATGTTGGTTGGTACCCGGAGGTCGTGATACTTCTGATCTCCCAGCTGCAGCCAAGAGTAGAGGAAGGCAAACTTGAGCTGTGGTTGGAAGGGACTTGGGACTAAGGGAGCAGGTACCGGGTAGCCATGGTGGAAGGAGCCCTGCTTCATGCAGACAGTTTTTTGGTGCCCTCGCTGTGTGCCCTGCTCCGTGCTAAACCCTGGGCATCCAGTGGCAAGCCACACAGACGAGGTCCCCGGCGGGAACCTGGTTTCCCCAGTCTGCCAAGGGAGGTTGTTGGGGGCGGGGGTGGCTTTCGCTTCCAGCAACTTCGGTGGATTTCAGTTTTCTTTGAGAAGCAAAGGCAACCGCCTCCTCTCCTCATCGGACCCAGACAGCGACGAGATGTGCGCCAGGCGCCCCGCAGACACCAACCCGCTGGCTCTCCAACTAGAGCGGAGGGTTCAAAACCTTTGTGCTTCTCCTCCCTTTATGCCGCGTGTATATATTTATTATTCGTGAAAGGTGTGGAGGCGAGAGTAGGAGGGCGTGGGTTCCTAAAGCTCTCTAAACCAGTCAGGGAGTCTGATGCATGAAAACATTTTGCAGCACAGCGGAGCTGCTGCGAGGAGGCGGCTTAGCGCTACGGGAAGCTAAGGCGGTTGGTTGCACGCCTGGGTCTCCGTATTTGGAGCGAAAAGGCTTGCTGAGGTTGTGTAGGGTGAATCAATGTGACTGATCACCTTGGGTGTATGATTTGCTTGGGAGGGAGGTTATGGTGGATCTGGGGGCGTGCTGGAGGTTTGATTGCACGGAGAAGCCCCTCCCTACCCCTGAAATGAACGTTCATGGAACTTTTTTCTAGTTTTCCTTTATGGAATCAACAGGGGCGGAGGCATGTTTGTCTGAATAAAAAAAAAATCTTTTAATTACCTGGGAAGCTCCTGCAGATTACTGTGATGTGTTTCAAGGAGTAACTCCGTATAACTGATTGGCTTGGAAACCTCCATTGAATAATTTGGACTGTGCTTGTATTTTTGCATTTTGTGGCTTATACCCTTTAGGGAGTCTGATCGGAGAGTAAAGACAGTGTAGATATCCTTAGAAGCAGCGCTGCGCAGTAGCATTTCAAGTCCGGCTGATGAGCATGTTCTTTCTCTCTGTCTCTGTCTCTCTACCCATGTAGGTGGAAAAGGACTGTGTGTCATGGACGCAGACACAGTGGGGGTGATTTTGGGTGACATTCATGAGAAAATTCACATTTCACTCATAAGTTTACTGTTGCTTCTTCATCTTGATTTCATTCAAGACTTGATGTGATTCTCCACAAGGCATAGTGGGAATGGATAAAATTGCTAAGGATCAAAAACAAGTTCCATGAGAATATTATTTTTGCCACCTTATAAATGCTATTTTGTTTATTTGTTTTCAGTTAAACTGGATTCATGGTCCTAAGTTGATGGGGAGGGATCAGGATAAGCGTCATCATTTTCCAGTGTGAACACTGTAGGTTGCTGGCAAGCATGGGACGGCTGACCTTTTTAATTTAATAGGGGCCAAGTTTACTAGAGAAATGATGAATCTGCAGGTCAGAGTTATGTGGAAATTTTAACAAGACAGCTTTCCTTATTTGCAGCCTTTATGAAAGCACTTTTCGGTTCCTTTGACTTGGGGAACTTAGTCTCCTAGAGTCAGTTCAGCATATCGTTCTGTAGTAAGTTCTTACTGGTGAGTGATTTAGAGAACAAGCCTTTCAAATGCCTTTGGATTTTTTGTTTATGCATCCACTTATTTTACCTAGTTCTGTCTTCTCTTTTTTGTTCAGAAGTACGTCTTCTGATTTTTTTCCCCCTCTAAGTGCTAAATCTTCTGATTAGACTTTTTTTTCTTCTGAAATGTTACACAGGGCATCTATTACTCCAATTTAAGTCTTAAAGAATGAACAGTATCTTGATTAATTAAAGCTGCTCAACAGAAAACTATAGTTCCAATTTTTCTGCCAAGTTTTTCTGATAATACTTTTAACTTGTTGGACTCTTTGTTACAGTCAAAGGCATAAAGACATAACACACATAGCTGTAATCTAGTGTTTTGTGAAAGCTTGCTTTTGTATGATGTTAATTGAATTAACCCACTTCAAATGGGTAAGTGGGGGGATGTATGTACACACAGATGCAGAGAGTTTTGTTGTTTTAAGCTTTCAGTGTTTTAAGCCTGGCAAAGGGGGCAGGATTTATTATCTAGATATACTGGACTTCGTATTTTTTATTATATAGTCTTATCAGAAGAAAATGTAACCCTACTTCACTAGATTTTTAAATACATGCTATATATATGTTCTAATATTTAATGTTTTACATATAGGCATAAATATTGCTACATTGATACACTACTGACATTACAAAATGTACACAGAAAGAAACTAAAGGATAAATAAAGTGAAATTATAAACAAAAACTTTAACATTGTCTTCATGTGTTCCAGTGGTTTGTTTTGCACAGCCCCTGGGATGGGCATCTCACTTTAGAGATGATTGCTGATACAGGATTTTTTACCTTTCTCTCCTTATCTCTGACTCTGCTATTCATTGTCCCTGATACTGTAACCAGTTGTAAAACTGCTAGAAATCTGTGCCCTGTAAAAGATGGGTTAAGAATATTTGTTTCCATGTCATAGACTCATACGTGGATCCAGACCAAGCCCACTGCCCTCTAATTGACTCTGATTTCAAAGGGACTCTATAGGACAGAGTAGAACTGCCCCATAGGATTTCCAAGGCTGTAAATCTTTGGGAAGCAGACTGCCACATCTTTCTCCCACAGAGAGGGTGGTGGGGTTCAAACTGCTGACCTTTTGTTTACCAGCCGAGTACTTAACCACTGCACCACCAGGGATCCTTCATATGGGGATAGATTGAGGCATAAGAGAGAGAGATGCTTGGGAAGCATCATTCTAGATCTCCAGAAATGAATATACAGAAAAAAAAAAAGTTTTAACTTAAAGCATAAAGTCCCAGCAGTGAGGGAGTAAGTAAACCAAGGATTAAATGAGTGAGGAAAGGAATGATACTTTTTATATTGCCATATTGTGTGTAAGGGTTATATACCTTGGAGCAGAATAAGCTGCATCCAGATTTGGTCTTACCATTTATTATATTCAAGATATTGGGCAAGTTATTTCCATAACTTCTGTGAGCCTTCATTTCCTCATGTATTAATATAAAGTGGGATGACACCTATTTGAAGACATTGTGCTAGGGATTACACGTGAAGGTATACAAGAGCCTGACTGCGTTAAACTGGATAGGTTAACAGCTTTAACAAAGGAATCCCGTAAGTATACTGGCTCAGACATGAAATGAATTTATTGCTCATTCATGTTAAGTCTGAAAATGAGTGATCCTGGCAGCACTCCCCCAAGGTACGATTCAAGACCCAGACGTCACACATCCTGTGCCTCTGCCATGTTCATTGGGGTCACCAAGCTCATCTGCATCAAGCCAGTGGAAGGACAGAGAATTGGAGGATGTTAATTGGCAGGACCTGGAAGTGGTACACATAGCTTTTGCTTACATCCCATTGGGCAGAACTCAGTGGATGTATCTTATCTAAAGGAAGATGGGAAGTGTACTTTAGCTTTGTGTCCCGGAAAAAGAGGAAACAGTTTGGTGAATAGCTAGCATTCTCTGCCATGGTAATACCATGTATGATGTTTATTCCATGTTCAATACATGTTCCTTCTCTTTCCTTCCACTAATTCCATTTTTCTGGCAGAAAAACTGGAACAAGTGTAAGAAATGAAACAATAATAGCAGCAACTAATAAACATACAGGACTTTGTCAATTTTTTCAAGCAGTTTATCTTCCTAAAAAACTAAGTATTATTATCTCCATTGTATAGATGAGGAAAACCATACTCAACATAGCTAATAAGTGGCAGAGTGGGGATTTGAATCAGATTCTCTGGCTCCAGAATTCATTTTCCTAACAGCTGCATAATGCTATCCTCTTCTTGCATATATATATATATATATATATATTATTTAAGCCATTGGACCACTTGTTTCTTTTGTCCATGTAAAAAAGTTGCTGGGTGATTTAAAAAATACTAAAAAGAAAAACAAAAAATGATACCGTCTAATCTAAAACATATTAGAGTAGAATTAGATATAATATAGGTTTATTGTGAGTCCTTACCAGGATCAGGAGAAGATACTTAAAGACCCCACTGCAATGCTCTTTTATTTCTGAAAACCAAATTGCTAAGGTCAACTTGAAATCCATTCTGATTTATTAGCTCGAGGAAAAAAGAAGAAAGAATTCTGGATAGGAATGAAGGACATCTAGTTGTGTTTTGTTTCTGAACTTATCTGATGTGTTACTTTGGTTTCGTGCATAACAACAATTCCAGTTCCTTGGAGTAAATCAGACTTCAGGCACGAGCCATTTAAATTGGCATCCTCCTACCCAGGCAGATGAAGCCTCTGTGTGGTGAAAATAGCTAACGCATTCCCTGCTAACCAAAAGGCTGGAAGTTTGAGTCTACCTAAGAGGTGCCTTGGAAGAGAGACCTGGCAATCTACTTCCAAAAAGCCACCCATCGAAAACCCTGTGGAGCACAGTTCTGCTCTGACACACGTGGGGTCGCCATGAGTTGGAGTCTATTCAGTGGCAACTTTTTTTTTTTAACTAAGGCATGTATAAGAAAACCAAACTAAACTCATTGCCTCCGAATTGATTCCAACTCATAGTGACCCTGTAGGATAGGATAGAAGTGCCCCATAGGGTTTCCAAGGCTGTAAATCTTAATGAAAGCAGACTGTCACATCTTTTTCCCGCAGAGTAGTTAGCAGCTGAGTGCTTTAACCACTGTGCCACCAAGGCTCCTTTAGGCATTTATAATCCTTTCTAAATCAGAAAGCCAACTTTCTCACTTTCCTTAAAGCCTGTCTGTCCTTATAGGTTTGTGAAAGGGGAGTGGAGGTGAAACCATACCCTCACACTAAGTTCCTTCTTTGGAGATTTCTGGTCCCTCCTAGATGAGATTCTCCTCTCTGACCATGCTTCCCCATGCCTTTTCCACCTGCAGCTCCACAGCACCAGCTGCACCCATCAGTCGCCTTTCATGGACCCTGGCATGTGATTTTTCTGTACCTTTGTCTACGCTGCCCCTCTGCTTGGTGTACTCTTATGTCCTTCCCCAGTGTTTATTATAGTTTGCACAATGCTCAACTCTTATGTCCTTCTGCTAAGCCTCTTTCAGTTTTACTGAGGCATAAAGAATGACTCCTTCCTCTGTAAGTACTACCTTTGTACTTTTTTCCGATATCATGAATGTAACACCTGCTACAAAGGTGGCCAGCTCTCCCAGTTTTCCTAGGATTGCGCAGTTCCCAGGATGCTGGACTTTCAGTTTTAAAACCAGGAAAGTCCTGGGCAAACTGGGACAAGTTCATCACCCTACCTACTAAAAAAAAAAAAAAAAAAAAAAAACCTACTACATTGTAATAATTCTTATTTCGCATGTCATCCAGTACAATGTGAGTTCCTTGAGACAGTGAACAAGAGCTTGAAATTCTGAGACAGAATTCTTACCAGTTCTTGATTCATTTTTACAAGCTGTGTGATTGTGGATAAGTTACCTAGATTTTCTAGGTTCCAGATTCTTTATGTAATGAGATAATATGTATCTTCTAGGTTTGTTCAGATATTAAATAACATAATAAATCTCTGAGCGTAGTGATGGGTACACCTGTAAAACTGGCACAAGGGTTTTGTGAAAATTACGTGGAGCAGTGCGTGTAAGATATTCAATACACTGCCTAAATCCTAGTAAATCCCACTAAACAGTCGACATTTTTATTGACTGGTTTTATTTATCTTTGACTCTCTTTTACCTAAAATACAGTAGAATCTAAAAATGCAATTAAATGCAGAGAGTACCTGTTCATGGGGCATTACTGATATTAAGTGGAGCAAACAAATCAGTGTTATTTGGAAACATTTGAAATAGCTAGCCTCTGAATCGTGAAAAAACAGGAGTTGATGGTAGGATTAGTTTCTTTTTAGACAAGATTTTATTTTTCTTCCTTATTTGAAGTCAGAGTCAGCAATTTTAATAGTCTAGGAAGAGAATATTTTCCATATTTTGTAGGGTTAGTTTCAGCTCCTGCCCTTAAAGTCTGTGTTTTTCACTGTGAATGAAATAAAGGTAGTGAGTTTCTGGGAAGGGAGTTTGGTTCCATGAGAAGATGAGAATTGGGAGAGCAGAATTACTGCTGGTTCTATAATGATTTTGAGGTTAGAAAAAGAAAAAAGTGCGTGCAAAATCTCTTTTGTTCATACGTACCTCTTTGACTCTGGGCTCAACTTGTGTATATAAAATGACTTTGTACCTTGCACAGTTGTACTGATGTGTCACGTAGTCTTGTTGCCTTTGCCCTTCAGGTTTGTCGTGGAGGTTTCCAGTGAGAACAGGTGTTGCATGTGTGCTTACCTTGAGATGGGTCCAGTTTGGATGAAAAGGAAATTAAACAAATAAACAAACAAAAATGACATGACTCAAATCCCCAATATGGTTATAAAGCTGGATTCTAGGCCCATTGCCATCATTTTGAGTTGTACAAATTTGTATTGTCATCTCTTCAACTATAGAATATAAATACGAACATTTTTGCCTTCAGTGACTCATTTGATTAGCTATTAGCTTGCTATTGATTCTAGACTGCTTGTGGATTAGCAAATTAATCTGGAGTCTGAGCACTATTTTTACTTTATTTAATAAGGTGAATGACATTCTTAAATAATGATTATTTAAGTTACACTCACACTTCCTAGTTAAAAATATAGTATGAATATGGTAATCTAGATTTCTTGGAACTAAGTCATTGTAACTGTAGGTTTGTCTTTAGAAACAATTTTTTAAATGGAAATTCCTATGCAATATATTTCCTGCTTAAAAAAAAAACAGGTCACTAAATGTAATTTCTTTCTTAATGACACATGAGCACCATGATGAATGAAATATATTACTTTAGACGAGAGCATGGGCCTTAGATCAGACAGAACTGGATTTGAACCTTGTTCTTCTACTTAACAGCTGTATGATCTTGAGCAAGTTCTTCACTCTTCCAAGACACAGTTCTTTCCTCTGTAAAGCAAAGTTGGAGTTCCTGCAGGTGTAAACAGTTTAAGTGTTTGGCTGTGGCACCTCAGAGGAAGGCCTGGTGGTCTACTTCCAAAAAAAGCAGCCATTGAAAACCCTATGAAGCACAGTTCTATTCGGACACACATGGGGCTGGCATGAATCAGAATCGGCTTGGTGGCAACTGGGTTAGGCTGCCTGAGTGGCAGAAATGGTTAAGTGCTCTACTGAATGGTTGGTGGTTTGAATCCACCCAGAGACACCTCACAGGGAAGGCCTGGCGATCTACTTCCAAAAGGTCATAGCCATTGAAACCCATATGGACCACAGCTCTTCTCTGACACACATGGGGTGTTGACTCCATGGCAACTGGTAAAGTGAAGTGAATAGTGACTACCTTATAGAGATGCTGTGAATAAGGCCTATAGGGCAGGCCCGCCACCCTGGTGGGCCTAGAGAGTGGGGCCACTATCCTAGCGGGCCCACAGGACAGAGGATTATTTTCTAGTCTTAAAATTCAATGGAATTTACCTTGGTGGGATTTGGACTTGCTTGGGAACCATTAACCCCTTTCTCCTCTAGTTTCTCTCTCTTGGGTTGGACATATCTATCCTATGCGTGTTCCATCATTGTATTTTGGAAGCAGATAATTTGTATATTGTAGATTTCACAGGACCACAGATACAAGTTTTTTCCCCAGGATGGATCGTAACCCAGAGTCTTGCCCATTCCTAATTTAGAAGATGAGATTTGGGTCTTAGAGTTGATACTGGAATGGGCTATATATTTTTTTTTTTACTTTTTTAATTGTATTTTATTTATTTTGTTCTTGTTGAGAATATATACGGTGAAACATACAGCAGTCCAACGGTTTCTACCTGTGCCATTAATAACATTGATTACATTCTTCAAATCGTGCAACCTTTCTCACCCTCCTTTTCTGAGTTGTTCCTTCCCCTTTAAGGTAAATTCATTGCCCCCTAAGGTTCCTATCTGATCTTTTGGGTTTCTGTTATCAATTTGATCCCATATAGACAGTTCTTATAAGAGCATAATGCTAAGAATGCTGGGATGGGGTGAATGTATTTTGCATGTGGAAAGGACATGGATATGGCGGTAGGAGGGCAGAGGGCAGACTGTTAATGGATGGAATTGTGTCCACCCAAAAGATATGTTAACCCTTTGTACCTGTACATGTGACTTTGTTTGCAAATAGGGTTTTTGAAGATGTTATTAGTTAAGTTAGCTTGAGGTCATTTTGGAGAAGAATGGACCCTAATCCTGTGTGACTGGTGTCCTTATACAAGGAGGGGAGACACACACACACAGACATAGTGCGAGGATGGCCACGTAAAGAAGGAGGCAAAGATGGGGTAATGCTGCAGCTGGAAGCCAAGGAATGTCTGGGGCCACCAGGAGCTGAGAGAGACAAAAAAGGACCATCTCCTAGAGGCTGGGAGGGAGCACGACCCTGCCAACACCCTGAATTCAGACGTTCAGCCTCCAGAAGTGTGAGGCAATAAATTTCTGTCATTTTAAGGTATCTACTTTATTTATTTATTTTTTTACTTTGTGCTACAGATAGTCCCCAACTTAACGTGTTTGAGTTACTATGAACCCCACTTATGACTTTTTTTTTTCACTACATCTTATTGTCAGTAATACCTACTACATACAGTGTTGTGGCGTGTAATTTGCTGATGTTATTATTCTCAGACTTTCACTTGAAGATGTTCAAAGGTTGGATTTATAAAAATACTAATAATAAAAAGCAATAATAATGAAAACTTAAAAAAAAAAGGAGATTCAACTTACAGTAGAACTGATTTATGACAAAATCCTTGAAATGGAACCTTGTCAGAACAGAACTTCGTTGTAAGTTGAGGACTACCTGTACTTTGTTACAGCATCTCTAGAAAACTGATGCAGACTTTGGTATGAGTTTAAGACTTTAGTACAGTGTGATGGCTCGTTCTAAGCACTATGTAAGTTAGCTCTATGCTATACTCTTTATGACTTATATAGAACATAGTACTTAAAATAAAACAAAACAAAAAACCCGTTGCCATTGAGTCAATTTTGACTCGTAAAGACCCTATAGGACAGAGTAGAACTGCCCCATAGGGTTTCCAAGGAGCGCCTGGTGGATTTGAACTGCCAACCTTTTGTTTAGCAGCTGTAGCTCTTAACCACTAGGCTGCCTGGGTTTCCATATTACTTGGATTTGTTTAATTTTTTTTGGTGTTGTTCAAACAATGAATATTGTACTCAGCTGTGTAACAGGATTCCATCTAGTGCAGCTGAGATGTTGGTGCCTGCTTTCTTTCTTCCCTGAGTGTGTGTGAGAGAGAGACAGAGACAGAACAGAGAATAGTTGTATTTGTATGTTTCACATCCATTTTCATCTTTCTGAGCTTCCCCTCCTCCCACTTCCTGTCGGAGGTACTGAGAGGTAAGGTGTTATTTACTATACCACTGTAGAAATACAAAATAATCTTTGATAATATAGCCATATGCATTTGTGATACATCTTGCAGCAGAATCAGTTTGTGAAGATATTCCTGTGTTACAGTTGTAGAATGTTGCCTGTCTTACCTGCAGTACAGTAAACTTCACTCAGAAGTCTGCTCTGTAAGTACTTGATCTTTACTGTATAAGGAAGTTCCATTTTATTCCTTTAGTATATGTCAGGGTCTTACTTTACCAGTTATAAGAATCTAACTGAAAATTCCTGGCCTTTTCCCTCCATTTTCTTTTTTCAACATAATGGTCAGAATTCAAGACACTACAACAATTCTAGATACTGTTAGCGTGGTTATGTGTGTGCGTGCACTGTGTAATGTGGGCTCATTACAAATTCATACTTCCATTAACTCTACTGAATTCCTTTATTAGTAACAAATTTCCAAGATATTGTAGTTTATATTATGTGCTATAACTGAAATGAGTACTTTTCTTTTAAAAAATTATTGTTATTCCTAAACAGTCTTTTATTCTTCTGAATTAATAAACTATTAGGAGTTTTAGTAATTTTCTTATAATGTGGTTCCTTAAATCAATATATTAAGGATAACTCTAAAGAGGTGCCCCTAGGTGATGTAAACAGTTAAGCACTTTACTGCTAATTGAATGGTTGGCAGTTCAAACCCACTCAGAGGTGCCACAGAAGGAGGGCTTGACAATCTGCTTCCAAAAGGTCACAGCCTTGAAAACACTATAGAGCAGTTCTACTGTACATGCATGGGGTCGCCATGAGTCTGAATTGACTTGATACCAACTGCTTTTAGTTTTTTAGCTCTTAAGAAAAGCAACCTAGTATAATGTACTCCCCAAAATATTGAATCCCACATTTTAGGTTGGGATTCAGTCTCCACTATAGAAAGCATTGTTTTATGTGGTGTCAAGGAGAGGATGTAGACAGACTTGATGCTTCAGATCCTGTCTCTACCACTTACATATTTGTAACATTGGACCAAATTACTTAACCACCCTAAGCTTCATTTTTCTCATGCATAGGATGGGAATATTCTTGTAGAATTGTGAGGACTAAATTGAGTTATATATACACAGAGCCTAGTACTAGACGCATAATTATCCTGTCCCTAAAAATGATTTTTATCATTACAATCTTTTTCTTTTAGTGCATTTACTCAATGTGACACGCGTGTTGTGGGTGAAATATTTGAGAGTGATAATTTACTCACTAGAGATTTTGTTCTTTCTTAAAATACTTAGTCAAGTGATTTATATTTGCTCCTGTGTCTTTAGCCACAGGCCAATGAGATCTCTCTGGCTGTGTGGAGACAGAGGAGGCAACATTTCCATAGTGCGTTGTTTTATGGTTGACTTTTACAGCGAGCCGCTGTATCAGAACTGAGATGAGATTAGCACCATTTGAGGTTTCATTTTGGGGAAATGGTTTTGGCTATGGTCAAGAATCTTATTTATTAAAAGGAATAAATTACCAAACGTGCCCTCATCTGTATTCTTTCTCCTTCAGCTGTATCCCATCATGCCATCCTGTAAAAGCAAATGCTGACATGTGACGGAGTAGAAATATAAAAATGTTTCAAGTTGTATTCTGTTAAATGTGATTGAAAATTTATAAAAGATTTACACGTTTTTTCTCCCATTTGTAAAACTGACAGTACTTGGAAATGAAACTCTGTTTACTCTGGTGAATAACATTCACTTTATGGTTGCTTTGGATTTCAGAACTTAGCAAGCCTAACAATAATAACTATATATTATTAATATGCCTGCAATGAAAGAGTTTTACATATTTGAAGAGAAACAAGCTAATTTTACTTTCTGTCTGTTTTTATAACTATTAAGTTGTTAAACTTTGTTGGTAAATCTGTTTTAGATGTTTCTCTGTTTTTTCCTCATGTGAGGGTTTATTATGTATTTTATGGAACTCAAAACATTTTTATATCACAAATAGTTTTGCTCATAGTTCAGCATTTAATCTCATTACTTAGATATCTTAATTAATTTTATGTTTGTATATTTCTAACATGTACAGTGAAAGCTTACTTATTGTTAACCATTGTGTTTTTAACCACTCCCCCACTAATAACCTAATTCCTATGAGGATCTTAATTCACCGATTAAGCTCCCCCCCCCCATACATTTACCTGTATTCTATATAATCCAAGCTGTGGTTTTGTAATAACAATTGGCCTGGCTGAAGTCTTCTAATCATTACTGTCCTAGTGTTCTCTGCCATTAGATTACTCTCATGATGCACTCTAGTTTCTAGATCCTTCTTAGACAAGACTAGATATTTATGTTACCTCAAATAAATACCCTCAATGGAATGAATGACAGAAACTCAGTCATATGTACCTTCTTTTTAAGCTTTTAGATATTAAAAAGAGCCATAGAGACGTAATTATTCTTGTTAGCTGATATTGAGTCAGCCACCAACTCATAGTGACCTCATGTGCAAAGAGGTTTCCTTGACTGACTTTCAGAAGTAGATTGACAGGCCTTTCTTCCTAGTCTCTTAGTCTGTAAGCTCCACTGAAACCTGTTCAGCATCATAGCAATACACAAGCCTTCAATGACAGAAGATGGTGGCTGTGCTTGAGGTGCACTGATCTGGAATTGATCCTGGGTCTCCTCTCCCACATGGAAGGCGAGAATTCTACCACTGAAGCACCAGTACCCCCAGAGACATAATTAGACTGATAGATTTCACTGACCCAATCACCTGAATTACACAGGTTAAGTAACTGAAGGGAATGGAGGGTCTCTTTCCTTCATATCTGAAAACAGTGTAACTAATTTTCAACAATAGAGGTTGTTTGAGTCCTCTTTTTCCTCCTTAGTGTTACGCATCCTACTTCTCCTTGACCAAGAACGTGAATTCTGGCTGTCCCAAGTATGTAGTCTAAGTACAGTATAGTTCAGCAAGGACTCTCATTCAAATAGGAACTTTGCCCCTGGCCTTGACATTATTGTAATCCATAGATTGACATTCCTGGGAGTTTATGAGAAATGTAGCCTCCATCCCAGGCCTACCAAATCAGAATCTTTATTTTAACAGGCGATTTGTGTGCGTGTTAATATTGGCAGCCATTGATTTACATCATACTCTTAAATAACTGCCCGCTTCCCTGCTACTGGGCCTAAATGTCAACCATATATTGAACATTCTTAATTGTATATTAAGGATTCAATAATGAAGGAGTAAAGAGAAGTACAGTAGAGTTTGGCCAAAGGATGATCAGAGTCTAGTGGAGTCAATAATATAGGTATACAGAAATTTTCAAATGTAAAGATAGAATCTAGTCAACATGAGTAAAGTGACAGTGTCTTGGAAATTGTTGGAGAGAGGCTTTATCATGTAGTGGGCACATGTTTTCATCATTTTATGCATGACGCCCTTAGTCGTAGAGTACTGCAAGCCATTGCTCCTTTTGATGATGGTCAATTGGGACCCCAAGTCCCATATCTATCTTCTTACCATTGGCGTAATTCATCAACTTTTTGTGAGCACCTCTGCTGCCTGTTTTATGGATAGAGTTCTAGTATATTCATATGCAGAGACATATTACATGTACTTTCAAGAAGCTGTTTGCTTGATGTAAAAAGAAAACTCAGTAATGATTGCATTTGTGTAGATATTATGGGGAGGGATTTATAATTGAGACCAAGTGGAAAGATGGGCAGGGTTTGCAGGTTGGAGTTGGAAAGCACTTAAAAGAGATGGTATAGTGGGCACAGTGGCACGTTCAGAGAATGGCAGAGATCTGGGTGTGGGTGGATACTAGGGTATGGGAGGGTGGCAGCAGAGTCTTTGCATTACACAATTTCCCAGACTAGAATGTGGATGCTGCCCCCAGAGTTGGGCAGGGAACAGGCAGTGACAATGGGTTGGCATATCATGGAGTTGTGCAAAGTAGCATCTCTAAGATGTGAGACATATTGGGGGAAAATAAGATATTTGGGTGATATTTGTAGGCCAAAGGAAACCACTATAAGATTTGAAAAGGTAGGGTGACATGAGAGTGTTAAATTTGAAATATTCATCAAAATTCAAGGTAAAGACCTGGTTGAGGGGTTTGGGATACTATGTGGATAACATCCATAACCTGTCTAAGTTTTTAGATTTACGCCTGACCACATCTTGTTCTTATTTCCTATTCTGTTTCATGTTAATTATGTAAGATAATAGTAAACTAGTATACAAGTACATTTGCATTTTATTATTATAAAATATTTATACCTGTTTAATGCATTACATATTTAAACCCAATATGCATAAGAATTAACAAGCAATTTGGGCATTAAATTAGAGAACTAAGAAAATGAAGAAACAACACAGGTTATTATGCATAAAAAAAAAAAAAAAAAAAGACCTCACAAGGCAATTACATGCTTTGCTATTGTAGTGTGAGAAGAATTATCCTCATGGCTATAGTTTACCAGATGGACAATTTCAGTTGCATATAGGACACTTTTTTATTTCCTCCTATTTTAAAGCAGATTTGATTTGGAATATCAGAGGTTTACATGGACATGGCAAGGTATGCAGGGCCCATCTGCTCTCCAACATATTTTCTGGTTTCATTCCATGTCTCTGTCCTGTGACTGAGGCGCATTCCTTTGCTAATAATATTTGCTGTCCTTAGACAGTAAGGGGAAACAAATGCTGTTTGAAAGCATTTCAAGTAGCGACCATTCATACTGCAGTGGACATTTTTTCGTAACAACAAAAAGTCTTCTACTGTTGGTGGTCTTGTTGGGTGACGAACTTAGAGCTCTCCCTCCCACTAGCGGGACTAGGAAGTGGACTGGGAGTCCTTGGCCACTTCTTCAGGCAGGCCCTTCCTCTCACTGCCCTGATGTTGGCATATGACAGAACCTTGGATTATCGGAACCCCTCTCCTCCTTATGTAGAATCTTGAGCTTGGCACCATAAAGATTGAAGACGTAGTTCACAGGATTTATTCTTTTTCATGTGGCAGTGTCTGAACAGAGTTTTTGGAGCTGCCAATTCTCCGATACTTCCATTCTATGAGCTCCATATATCTTTTTGATAGATAGATATACCAGTTCCTGTCAAGTTTATTCCGACTCTTGGTAACCCCATTTGTGTCAGAGTAGAACTGTACTCTGAAGGGTATTTGATGGCTGATTTTTTGGAAGTAGATGAACAAACCTTTGTACTGAGGTGCCTCTGGGTTGGACTCAAGCTTCTAAACTTTTGGTTAGCAACTGATCATGTTAAGCATTTGCACCGCCCAGGAGCTCCACCCTTTTTATAGAGTCCCCTTTTATTTAGGTTCCCAGAGTTGGTTATTCTTGCTTGCAGCTAAATAATTGTAAAGAAAAATGGATGTTCTCCCAGAATTTGCACATGTTTGAAACTGCTTCTTATCTTAGGAATGTTGTCAATACAGACATATAGGTTACTTTTCAGGGTCATCACTATTTAGCTTGAGGCTTCTCTGGGAATTTGGAAATTCTTCCCCTTGGACAGCATGTAATATTTTCCTCAGTTTACAGTGAGTAACTCTTATCCTAGTGTTCTGCTGAAGTGGGGAAGATGTATGGAATTTGGTGTGCAAATTCATTTGCCTACCTCTGGTTGTCAGGTTTTGGTATGTGACTTTATTTAAAAGGAGTTCTAACAACTCATATAATTACAGATGGTAAAATTCCTTTTCCTAAGTTTTTGCCTTCTCTGAGTAATTCACACTACCTAGCACCTTCTGGGAAGCCCCGGTGGTGTGGTTAAGAGCTACTGCTGCTAACCAAAAGGTCAGCAGTTGGAATCTACCAGGTACTCCTTGGAAACTGTATGGGGCAGTTCTACTCTGCCCTATGGGGTTGCTATGAGTCAGAATCTACTCAAAGGCAGAGTTTGTTTTTTTTTTTTTGGTAGCATCTTCTGATGCATCATAAGATCAACACCCGAAATGCCCTTCTAAATATAGCCAGTACTTATGGTCTCTTCTGCAAACGTGTTTTTGTAGGCTCTGTTATCACAGTAGAAAGCCAACACTTGCTTTTCGTGGCTGTCTGAACACTGTTCATTGTTGACTCTGGGTACCATGAGTCTTGGTATTTAAGCGCTGAGACTTAATCTTTTTCCAGGGTGCCTTATAGTAGTAGTCTAAGTGTAAAAAGTCTCTGGGCTCAACTCAGGGCTAGCTTTCCTGGTTGAGTTGGACTCCAGACCTGATGATATTTTAGTCCTCTTTCATAGGTAGTTGTTCACCAGCATCCTCTTACTGAGCTACAGTTAGAAGCAAGGAATCATAGAAGAGCTGGCGTCTGATATAAAGACACCTTCTCTGTCGTCAACTTGGAAATGGAAGAGGTAAGCCACGACTATGGGACTGAGTGTAAACTCTAGGATAATTGCTACAAAATGTGATACTCAGAACGACCTGGGAGCTTTAGATGAAAATAAAGACCCACAACCCTACTACAGAGGTACTGAAGTAGACTATTGGGGATGAGTTTTGTTGTTGTTAAGTATTGTCGAGTCTGTTCTGACTCAAAGCGACCTTATTACAATAGAATGAAATACTGCCCAATCCTGCACCGTCCTCACAATAGTTGCTATTCTTGAGCCCATTGTTGCACCCATGGTGTCAGTCCTTCTCATTGAGGGTTTTGTTCTCTTTTGCTGACCCTCTACCAAGCATAATGTCCTTGTCCAGGGAGTGATCCGTCCTGATAACATGTCCAAAGTGCGTGAGACGAAGTCTCACCATATTCGCTTCCAAGGAGCACTGTGGCTGTACTTCATCCAAGGCAGACTTTATTTGTTCTTCTGGAAGTCCAGAGGATATTCAGTATTTTTCACCAACACCATAATTCAAAGACGTCAGTTCTTCTTTCGTCTTCTTTATTCATTGTCTAGCTTTTGCATGCATATGAGGCAATTGAAAGCTCCATGGTTTGGGCCAGTTGCACCTGAGTCTTCAAAGTGACATTTTTACTTTTTAACACTTTAAAGAGGTCTTTTGCAGCAGATTTGCCCAATGGAATCCATCGTTTGATTTCTTGACTGCCGCTTCCATGGGTGTTGATTGGGGATCCAAGTAAAATGAAATCCTTGACGATTTCAATATTTTCCCAATTTATCATGATGTTGTTAGTTATTCCAGTTGTGAGGATTTTTGTTTTCTTTATGTTGAGGTATAACCCATACAGAAGGCCATAGTCTTTGATCTTCATCAGTAAGTGCTTCAAGTCCTCTTAGCTTTCAGTAAACAAGGTTGTATTATCTGCATAATGCAGTTTGTTAATGAGTCTTCCTCCAATCCTGATGCTGAGTTCTTCTTCAAGTAGTCCACCTTCTTGGATTATGTGCTCAGCATACAGATTGAATAAGTATGGTGAAATGATACAACTCTGGCACACACCTTTCCTGGTTTTAAATGACATGATGTCCCGTTGTTCTGTTGGAAGGACTGCCTCTTGCTTTGTGTACAGGTTCCTTACGATCACAGTTAAGTGTTCTGGAATTCCCATTCTTCAGAATGTTGCCCATAATTCGTTATGATCTACACCATTGAATGCCTTTGCGTAGTCAGCAAGACATAGGATAAACATCTTTCTGGTATTCTCTGCTTTCAGCCACAATCCATCTGACATCAGCAATGATATCCCTTGTTCTACATCCTCCCCTGAATCTGGCTTGAATTTCTGGCAGTTCCCTGTCCGTGTACAGCTGCAACCGCTTTTGAATTATCTTCAGCAAAATTTCACTTGTGTGTGATATTAATGATATTGTGTGATAATTTCCGCATTCTGTTGCATCACCTTTCGTTGGATTGGGCAGAAATATGGATCTCTTACAGTTGGTTGATGAGGTAGCTGTCTTCCAAATTTCTTGGCATAGACAAGTGAGAACATTCAGCGCTGCATCCCTTTGTTGAAACACCTCAATTTGTATTCTGTCAATTCCTGGAGCCTTGTTTTTTGCCAGTGCCTTCAGTGAAGCTTAGACTTTTCCCCTCAGTATTTTTTACCATTGGTTCTGAATCATATGCTGCCTTCTCAGATGTTTGAACATCAACCAGTTCTTTTTTGGTGCAGTGACTGCTTGTATTCTTTTCATCTTCTGATGCTTCCGCGTTTTTCAATATTTTGCCGATTAGAATCCTTCAGTATTGCAACTCAATGCTTGAATTTTTTTCTTTAGTTCGTTCAGCTTGAGAAATGCCGAGCATGTTCTTCCCTTTTGGCTTTCTAACTCCAGTTCTCTGTACATTTCACGATAATATTTTACTTTGTCTTCTTGAGCTACCCTTGAAACCTTCTTTTCAGCTCTTTTGCTTCATTTTTTCCATTTGCTTTAGCTACTTGATGTTCAGGAGCAAATTTCAGAGTAACTTCTGACATCCATTTTGGTCTTTTTTTCTTTTCTGTCTTTTTAATGTCCTTGATGTCATCACACAACTTGTCTAGCCTTCATTATTAGTGTTCAGTATAGCAAATCTATTCTTGAGATGGACCATAAATTCAGGTAGGATGTACTCAAGGTCATACTTTGGCTCTCCTGGACTGTAGCACCTCTATATAATTTCATATGCATGCAAAAGCTCAACAATGAATGAGGACCTAAGAAGAATTGATGCCTTTGAGTTATGGTGTGGGCAAAGAATATACCATGGACTGCCAAAAGAACAAACAAATCTGTCTTGGAAGAAGTACAGCCAGAATATTCCTTAGAAGCAAGGATGGTGAGACTATGTCTCACATACTTTGGACATGTTATCAGGAGGGACCAGTCTCTGGAGAAGGACAGCATGCTTGGTAAACTGGAGGGTCAGCAAAAAAGAGGAAGACCCTCAACGAAATGGATTGACACAGTGGCTGCAACAATGTGAGGATGGTGCAGGATCAGGCAGTGTTTTGTTCTGTTGTATGTAGGGTCACTATGAGTCAGAACCAACTCAACAGCACCTAACAACAACAACAAATAGAGGTACTGAGTTAGAGTCTATGAGTTGATGTTTAGGTAGCTGTATTTTTATATAGTGTACTCAGCCAGGTTTGGGAACTAGAGCATATTTTTCATGATATAAATAGGATTCCATTAAAAGTTTTTCTTTACACACATGAGCTTAGGGAATTTTTAGAATTTCTCAGAATCTTTACATGCATTGTGAAACACATGTTTCTGAAACTTGAGTACATAATAACTAGGGCTTCAAACGGATTCTTCTCCGTTCAGTTATGGCTGAGGAAGTGATCAAGAACAGGGCTGAATTTTTAGAATTTGGGTTAACTGGAATGGTAGCTGGAACAGGAAAAATTATAGGTTCAAGCACTGTTAGAAACTTAATCCCCTTCTGAGAAAAAAAAGGGTAGTGTACATGCTGCATAACAACTAGACCTCTTGCTTATAGGATTTTGAGCAGAGTGGGAAACAGTGGTGCCCTGCTCAAAAATGGTGACTAATTGAGTTGCTTTGTATGTATGTCACTCTCCACAGTCCTGGCAATAATCCAGTCTCATGCATTAGGCTCCTGAAAGGGCTTACCATGCCTCTGCGAGTTACTCATTCCAGGGCTTTGACCCAGAATTTTTCCCGTTCCAGTTATTATTCAGGATCACCCAAATTGTAAAAATTCAGACCTGTTCTGGTTCAAACCATTTCAAAGCCCTGGTAACAACCCACCTCACCTGCATGAATCATCTACGTAACATCTAATGTCATGGCTCTCAATTCGGGCTACTTATTTGAATCATCCGATTTAATTGGTCTGCGGTGGAGTAGGTCTTGGTAATGGAATTCTTTTAAAGCTCCTCACATAATTTTATGGGGTGCATCAGGGCTTAGGACCATAGATTTTATGGGTTATTCTTAGGAATACATTTTGGAAAACTTGAACTTAAAGTGTTCCGTATCACCCAATTTTTCATTGTTTCATATCTATCATGTGGTTTTATTCAATTTACATATACCCCATATCATATATTTGAGAGTAGGTTTTTATATTTATTTTTCCCCGTAATTATGTTAGAAACTTCTTTTTAGAAGGAAATTTCCCAGAGTCATTGAAGATACTGTATTAGAAAAAAAGAATATGGCTTTTTTAAGTGAATTCTAAGAGGACATTGGCGGTTCAGTGGTAGAATTTTTGCTTTTCATTAGGGAGACTTAGGTTGGATTTCTAGCCAATGCACCTCGTACTCAGCCACCACCTATATATCAGTGGAGGCCGTGTATTGCTGTGATGCTGAAGAGGTTTCAGTGGAGCTAGCAGACTAAGATCAACTAGGAAGAAAGACCCAAAGATCTAGTTCAGAATATCAGCCAGTGAAAACCCTGTGGATCACAGTGGTCTGATTGGCAACCAATGATGAGGATGGTGCAGAACTGGGCAGCATTTCATTCCATTGTACATGGGTTCGCCATGATTCAGGGTCAACTAGATAGCAGCTAACAACAAGTGAATCTAGTCATAATAAGTAACATTACTGGCCGAGTTACTAAATGCATTTTATTGTGTCACTTCTTTTAAAGTTTATAATGAGCCTCTGAGCTAGGTGCTCTGATTACTTCCAGTTCCTATGTGAGAAAAATGAGAATCAGAGAGGGTAAGTAACTTGATTCAGGTTATGCAGCTAGTGAATGATAATACTGATGTCAGATCCCTGGTATGCCTGACTGAGTTAAAGCTCTTAACCCATTTGGAATCCTGGCTAAGGCATAGATTTTCATGTTCAATGATCAGTGTATGGCTGCAACACGTCAGAATCTACACATTGCTTTCAGGACTACACTTAATTGGAAGGAAGGTAAATATATATATGGGTTTGGGAAGGCCTTCTAAATGTTAAGAACCTTTGCAAAAAAAGATTTCCAACCAAACATTGGTATATGAACGCAAATATAATTTTTATAGTTGTAGATTGGTTATTTGTGTATGTAAAATGTTATATTTTTAATTAGTCTGCATATATTTGAATGGTCAAAATTCACTGCATAAATATATTTTTTGTAAAGATAAGTTTCCAGATATGGCCCAGCCCCTAGAAAAAATTGAGTTTGACAGATTTTTGTTACTCTGCCCACAAATTTAAGCAAAGGGAGAGGAATGATTTTGACTACCAGCAATAAAAATCATTGAAGGGGATTTATGTATGGGTCCAAATGCATGCTTATTAGTCACTCAGAACATGATGTTTCATTTTAAAAGTACATGCCTTTGCATTTTGTTATGACATTTATAAAAAAGTTTTCTATTTCTTGCCTTTAATTTTGCTAGAAAAGATAAATTGAGGAAGGTGTAAATAACATTATAGGGTCTTCCTAACCTTATTCTCTCTACTTAAAGAAGCTCTCCCATTGTTTTTCAAAGAATTTTACTTGGACATCCTTGTGCACGGAGTTGCCGTCAGACTTTTGAAGAATGATGAGTGATGGATAACAGCAGATCATTTTACCATCTCTGACATGTTTCCACATAGATTGGGCAATTTCCAGAATGCCACTTAGAGTAAATAGGGGTACAGAAAGATCAAAATGGAATTTGTCACTCCCTTCAAATTGGTATGTATTACAGGTTTTCAGGTGTAGCTTTTGTGTTCTAGTCTAGGTGGGATTATTTAGAAAAATGTGAATGGAATCTCCTTCTAGAATACATTTTTTTTATCCATTTAATCTCGATATACTGGGCACTGCTAAGACCTATGCCCAAGTTAGGTCCTGCGGGTAGAAAGGAGAAGAAGTTAGACATGGAGCTTATGGTCTGATAAGAGATACTGGGGGAAAAAATGTTAAACAATGAGTACTTTAAATGCAAAAATTATAAACTGAAAAAGGCACTCTGAAGGCAAGAGAGAAAGTGCTGAGATGGAGAAGAATGTGGGAAGGATTTGCCTTAGATGATAGCACTGTTGAGGAAAGCTCCTTGTTATTGTTGTTGTTAGGTGCCGTCGAGTCGATTCCGACTCATAGCGACCCTATGCACAACAGAATGAAACACTGCCCGGTCTTGTGCCATCCTCACAATCATTGTTATGCTTGAGCTCATTGTTGCAGCCACTGTGACCATCCACCTCACTGAGGGTCTTCCTCTTTTCTGCTGACCCTGTACTTTGCCAAGCGTGATGTCCTTCTCCAGAGACTGATCCCTCCTGACAACACGTCCAAAGTGTGTGAGACGCAGTCTTGTCATTCTTGCTTCTGAGGAGCATTGTGGTTGTACCTCTTCCAAGACAGGTTTGTTTGTTGTTTTGGCAGTCCATGGAACATTCAGTACTCTTCGCTAACACCACAATTCAAAAGTGTCAATTCTTCTTCGGTCTTCCTTATTCATTGTCCAGCTTTTACATGCATATGATGCAATTGAAAATACCATGGCCTGAGTCAGGCGCACCTTAGTCTTCAAGGTGACATCTTTGCTTTTCAACACTTTAAAGAGGTCCTTTGCAGCACATTTGCCCAGTGCAATGCGTCGTTTGATTTCTTTATTGCTGCTTTGGTGGGTGTTGATTGTGGATCCAAGTAAAATGAAATCCCTGAAAACTTCAGTCTTTTCTCCATTTACCATTATGTTGCTCATTGGTCCAGTTATGAGGATTTTTGTTTTCTTTATGTTGAGGTGCAATCCATACTGAAGGCTGTGGTCTTTGATCTTCGTTAGCAAGTGCTTCAAGTCCTTTTCACTTTCAGCAAGCAAGGTTGTGTCATCTGCATAACACAGGTTTCTAATGAGTCTTCTTCCAGTACTGATGCCCAGTTCTTGTTGGTATAATTCAGCTTCTAGGATTATTTGCTCAGCATACAGATTGAATAGGTATGGTGAAAGGATACAACCCTGACGCACACCTTTTCTGACTTTAAACCAATCAGTATCCCCTTGTTCTGTCCAAACAACTGCCTCTTGATCCATGTAAAGATTCCTCATGAGCATAATCAAGTGGTCTGGAATTCCCATCTTTAGCAATGTTAGCCATAATTTGTTATGATCCACACAGTCGAATGCTTTTGCATAGTTAATAAAACATAGGTAAACATCCTTCTGGTATTCTCTGCTTTCAGCCAGGATCCATGTGACATCAGTGATGATATCCCTGGTTACACATCCTCTTCTGAATCCAGCCTGAATTTCTGGCAGTTCCCTGTCGATACACTGCTGCAGCCATTTTTGAATGATCTTGAGCAAAATTTTGCTTGCGTGTGATATTAATGATATTGTTCTATAATTTCCACATTCGGTTGGATCACCTTTCTTGGGAACAGGCATAAATATGGATCTCTTCCAGTCAGTTGGCCAGGAAGCTGTCTTCCGTATTTCTTGGCATAGATGAGTGAGCACCTCCACCACTGCATCTGTTTGTTGAAACATCTCAATTGATATTCCATCAATTCCTGGAGCCTTGTTTTTCACCAATGCCTTTAGAGCAGCTTGGACTTTTTCCTTCAGTACCATCAGTTCCTGATTATATGCCACCTCTTGAAATGGCTGAATATTGACTAATTCTTTTTGGTGTAATGACTCTGTGTATTCCTTCCATCTTCTTTTGATGCTTCCTGCATCATTTAATATTTTCCCCATAGAATCCTTCACAATTGCAACTTGAGGCTTGAATTTTTTCTTCAGTTCTTTCAGCTTGAGAAACGCCAAGTGTGTTCTCCCCTATTGGTTTTCTATCTCCAGCTCTTTACACATGTCATTATAATACTTTACTTTGTCTTCTCGAGCCTCCCTTTGAAATCTTCTGTTCAGTTCTTTTACTTCTTGGTGAACATGAATTTTGAGACCTGAAACTTTAGGAGAAGGTAGCAATGCAAATAATCAGAGAAGAAAGTTCCAGGCAAAGAAAGCAGCATATACAGGGTTAGGAGGCAAAGAAGATCTCGATTCATACCTCAAGACAAGATTTTATATATAAAGGACCAAATTGGCAATGGTCCAGGAGATCCTTACGCCAACCTGAGTGAAGGGGGATGTTGGGAGTTGAGGCTGTAATAACTGATGTCAGAGAAATGATGACACTGGAAAATGAAAGCAGTTTACCTGGGTTCAAGTTTGAGAATATATTAAAGAGGAAACATGTTTTACAGTTTGCTGGTTTTAGAATATGTTTGAATTCCATATTATTAAACCATAACATGAAGCCTTTATGCAATAGATAACAATTATTTAGTGTTGGTATGCTATCATGAATGTGAATTACCTTCTAAGGCTAGTTCATGGATGTTGTTGTTTGCTGCTGTCCAGTTGGCCATCGACTCATGGTGACCCCATGCATAAGAAACAAAATACTGCCAGGACCTGTGCTTATTCCCATAGTTGGTAGTGGATTGGACCCTTTGTGATTTATAGGGTTTTCATTGGCTGATTTTTAGAAGTAGATGGCCAGGCCTTTCTTCCTAGCCCATCTTAGTCTGAAAGCTCCACTGAAACCTGTTCAACACCGTAGCAACATGCATGCCTCCACTGACAAATGGTTGGTGGTTGTGCAGGATGTTTGTCTAGAAACCTTAAACATTAATGTGTAATATTACTGCTTTGGGAGGCCACCTATACTTTGAGAGCTTATTTCAACATCTGAAGTTGAATTTGTGAAATTTAAAGATATGACTAGTTCTTCTAATTTTTTTTCAAATTCTTTCCAAAGGCTAAGAAGGTCAGTATAGTACTAGATATGGTGATTACATTGTTTCAAGTGTAAGAAGTTTAAATGCCTCAAGTTCTGTGTGTTCTCTAGTCCCATAGAATTACAAAAGAGGTTACTGTAGGAGTTGTGCTGTATTTAAGGAACCTGTTACTGATGAATATAAGCAAATGTCAAATGTGTAACTTGGCAAAGTCTACATTTAATAACTTGAAGAATTCAAGTGTACAACCTTTTTCTACACTGTTGAAATGAAAAGTTAAGGTAATTGGCCATATCCTTTAAAGAAAAATCCTGCTACTGATGAAGAAGCAGAGTCTGGGACTTTGATTGATTTGGATTGATTGCTAATGTTGTTTAATTTCCCTGAATATTTTCTGAACTTCCCCTTGCAATTTGCCTGTATAAACTTTTATATCTTTAAATTCTTTTTTCCAGAAAGGTTATATGTATGTGAGTGTGTATTTTAAGATTATAAAAGGGTACTTGATCAAAACCAAGGTCCCTTTTCACCACCTTCTAGTAGCACTTTACCATAGACGCAATGTTACTATTATTTATCTTTCCAGAGATATTTATTGTATTGGGCAGGTATATGTTAGTATACTTCTTCAAGGAAAAAAAGAAATCTGAGCACCAGCTATAAAAATTTTAGCATAGGGTATATTTTCTTCACTTAATCATGAACCTTAGAGCAGTCCACATCAGTCTATACATAGCTATCTTTTGTTTGTCAATGTTTTGTATTTCCTTTTCAAAAAAACCCATTGCAGTCAAGTTGATTCTTCCTCACAGTGACCCCATGTGTTACAAAGTAGAACTGCTCTATAGGGTTTCCTTGGCTGTCATCATCAAGCAAGCAGATTGCTGGGCCTTTCTTCTATGATGCTGCTGGGTGGGTTCGAACCACAAATCTTTGGGTTAGTAGTCAAGCGCAAACCATTTGCACCACTCAGGGACCTTTTACCCTTCTACTAAGGCCGTGATACCAGATTCCTCTCATTATCATATTTGTTCTTTACAGTCTTTTGCTACTGTAAGCAATTCTGTAATCAGTATTTTTTTAAGCATGTGTGAATATATCTGTAGAATAAATTCCCAAAAGAAGAATTGCAGCATCTTAGTCCAAAAGTAGTGCATTTTTAAATTTTAGAGTAATTTTCAGATTGCCCCCCCCAAAAATGGTCACAATTTATATTGTCTTCATAACTTTTCATAACTTTTGTATTGATTCAGTAGCTCCTTAGTGGTTAGCAGGAGTACATTTCATAATCTATCGATATCAGCCATTTCCAAAAAGCCAGACAAGAGATCACGTACCCAGGAAGAACAGCTCATATTAGATATCCTTGTACAAGGTTATGCTTGGCTATTGCCCCAATCCTATCCAACTGCAAGGGCTGATTGAGGCCTCTTAGTTTCAAGGTTGCCATGTTAACATTTTTAGGCATTAGGTACTATAGGTAAGGCCATGGCATGACTGGACTGGCCACACAGCAGGTGGAAGCCAAGAAAACATGATCTTGGCTTAGGGCAGCATGAGCTTCCTTCACCAAAGTGATAATATAGCTCATCTTTTGGGAACCTGCAGTCCGGATCAGTAAACAGTTAATAATAGCTCCCATTTGCTTAGCATTAACTGTATGCCAAACACCTTTGCATATACTATTTCTGATCTTTACCACAACCCTCTAAGGTGCAAATAATTATACTCATGTTACAATTGTGAAAATTAAAGTTCAGAGAGCCTGATTCCATTTCTGACTATCACGTAGCTAATAATTGGCAGAGCAGGTATTTCAGTTCTCTCCTCTGTACGTACAAATATTTGTGACATAGCCATCCCTGTTTCCAGAGGAGTTTTCTCTTTTATTTTTTATCAGTGCAGTTGACCATCAGAATCCCTTTGCTTTACTAATCTTTCCACATTAAAAGGTCCTTGCCGATCAATATCCAGGCGGTTTTAGGCAGTGCTCATCTGAAGGATGCCTTTCTTTGGGTGGTCCAGGTTTTGCCTCACTCTTGCTTTTCAGGGATATACTCAGACATTTCTGTGACTCCAGCAGTGTTGAGTCCCCTCATGCCACCCACACCCTAATGTTTCTGAACTGAAATCTCAAGATTTATTGAGATGCTATAGTTTCCTAGCACGGCACTGGCTGTAATTAGTTCCTGACATATGATGACTTATTTTTGCAGATTTACTTAGAAATTTACATTGTGTTTTGGGGCTAAGAGATGAGTGTTAGAATTTCAGATTTACAACTCTCATCCTGCACCACTTAACACATAAAAACTATGCCGGGGATCACCAGGCATCTTGACATCATAGCACAGGTCACTTGAAGTCTCTCTAGAAGTAAAAAGGAAATGTGTAGCAAATTAGGAACACCGGATGTGGTACATGGCCAAAATAATTCCTCTTGATTACACCCTGGTGAATTCTTACATATCTGAACAAATCAGAGGAATTTAAGATGTGGAATAAGGAAAATTAAGAATCCAAGGAGGAGGTGGGGCCGAGATGGTGGAATAGACAGACGCTTCCTACCATCCCTCTTACAACAAAGACCTAATAATAAAGCAGGTGAAACGATTATATTTATGACAAGCTAGGAGCCCTAAACATCAAAGGCAAAGTTAGAAAACGGAGTGAGTGACAGGGGGAAGGAGAGATGGTTCAGAAGCAGAGAGGAGTTACTGGACCTAAATTGCTGGGATCCCTCAGGCACCATTTCCGAGAGTGGCTGTGGCAGGCTGGTGGTAGCATTCAGCCTCAGTTTCATCAAGGAAAAGCTGCCAGCTAACAGCCTACTCACACCACTGGAATCAGAGAAGAATGGTGCTCTCAGCAAAAGCTCAGTACTTGCATATATTTTAAGGTGCCCCCTGCCCCCAAGCCAGCTTCAGTGGCGGTTGATTTCCCTGGGCCTGAGATAGGTCCCGTTGAGCGTCCTGAGCCATCCTCCCGGCCTTGGAGTAGGAATAAATTAACAACTGGGGGAAAGATAATTTGTCAGCTCCACTAACCAGGGGAGCTCAGGACAGAAGCGACTCCTGCCCAGGCATAAATGGTCCATGGCCTTTGAATACCTTTCCCCCTTGCATGGACCTGTGTGGGCCTATTGCAGGAGAATAGGCCCTTACTGGCAGACTGCAACCATTTCAGCTGTGTGGTGGAGAGGTGCGTGTTTGATATTTGACACTGCTTTGCCTATTAAATAGGGTCCTCACCCACATCAGGGGCATAAAGACTGGTGGCTCCACTCGGGTCACCTAACCACCTGCGACAGGGGTCTGAGGATAGCTGGTACCTCCCAGTCCTTACAACCAAAAGCATTGGGTGCCCATGGTCTGTCTGTAGAACCCACCAACCTGTAAGCTCTAGGGAACAGGGATGTGCTTTCCTCACAGACACTTGGGGGACGGTTCTCAGGCCCCTGCCTTGTTCAGAGTGTGACCCCCTGCTGCAACCAGATACCGGTACCTAAACCAATCACCCCTGCCCCTCTAAGACTGTAGGACAGAGCCTGCACCACACACTTGATGATCAGCTACCTGGACACCTGAGCTGAATTCATACAAGAAAAGTGAATGGACTCCTAGACTGATATACCTGATAACAGCCCTAGCCATCTGGTGACAGGATGTCAGAGTTTCAAAGGAAAAAATAATCAAGTTAGCTCACTCAAGCAACCCATCTGGGTATACCAAAACATAACAAAGCAAAAAGCTTGGATACAGTAAGCAAACATAAAATAAACTAACGCAATAACTTACAGATGGCTTGGAGACAACAGTCAATATCAAGTCGCATAAAGAAACAGACCATGATCACCTCAACAAGGTCTCAAAACAAAGAATCCAGAGATCTTCTAGATGAAAGTGCATTCCTGGAATTACCAGAGGCAGAATACAAAAAGTTTAATATACAGAACCCTTCAAGACATCAGGAAGGAAATGAGGCAATACGCGTAACAAGCCAAGGAACACACAGATAAAGCAATTGAAGAAATTAGACAGATTATTCAGGAACATAATGAAAAGTTTAATACGCTGGAAAAATCCATAGACAGCAATCAGAAATTCAGAAGATTAATGATACAATTACAGAAGTACACAATAAAAAGTCAGAGGAGCAGAATTGAGGAAGTAGAAGCCATAATTTCTGAACTTGAAGATAAATCACTTGGCGCTAATATATTTGAAGAAAAATCAGATAAAAGAATTTAAAAAGATGAAGAAATCTTAAGAACCATGTGGGAGTCTATCAAGAGAAATAACCTACAAGTGATTGGAGTACCAGAACAGGGAGAGATAACAGCAAATACAGAGAAAATTGTAGAAGATTTATTGGCAGAAAACTTCTCTGATGTCATGAAAGATGAGAAGATGTCTATCTAAGATGCTCATCGAATTCCACGTAAGGTAGATCTTAAAAGAAAGTCACCAAGACATATTATAATCAAACTTGCCAAAACCAAAGATAAGGAGAGAATTTTAAGAGCAGCTAGGGATAAAGGAAAAGTCACCTAAAAAAGAAAGTCAATAAGCTTGGACTACTCAGCAGAAACCACGCAGGTAAGAAGGCAATGGGATGACTTATGTACAGCATTGAGGGAAAAAAATTGCCAGCCAAGAACCATATATAAAACTGTCTCTCAAATATGAAGGTGAAATTAGGACATTTCCAGATAGAAGTTTAGGGAATTTGTAAAAACCAAGCCCAAACTACAAGAAATACTAAAGGGAGTTCTTTGGTTAGAAAATAATATCAGATATCAACCCAAAACTAGAACACTGGACAGAGCAATCAGATGTCAACCCAGACAGGGAAATCACAAAAATAAATCAAGATAAAAAAATGCTCAAAACAGGGAAACAGCAATGTTATTGTGTAAAAGAGGACAACATTAAAAGAATAAAGAAGGACTAAGAAATGTAGTCATAGATCTTTCATATGGAGAGGAAGACAAGGAAAGTTAGGTTTAAGCTTAGAAAAATAGGGCTAAATATTATGGTAACCATAAAAGAGACTAACTATCCTGCTCTTCAAAATAAAATACAAGAAAAAAATTGAGACTCAGCAGAAACAAAATCAAAAACAACAAATACGAGGAAAAGACAATATATAAACTACTCAGAACAAAATGTTAAGTGGGAAAAAGCAACTGTCAACAACACAGACACACAAAAAAGATATCAAAATGACAGGACTAAACTCATATCTATCTATAATACACTGAATGTAAATGGACTAAATGCACCAATAAAAAGACAGAAAGTGGCAGAATAGATTAAAAAACAGGATCCAGCTATATGCAGCCTACAAGAGACACACCTTAGACTTAGAGACACAAACAAACAAAAACTCAAAGGATAAAAAAAATATATCAAGGAAACAACAATCAAAATAGAGCAGGAGTAGCAGTATTAGTTTCCAAGAAAATAGATTTAAAAGTTAAATCCACCACAAAGGATAAAGAAGGACACTATATCAAGAATAAAAGGACAATATACCAGGAGGATATAACCATATTAAATATTTATGTACCCAGTGACAGGACTGCAAGATACATAAAACAACTCTAACAGCATTGAAAAGTGAGATAGACAGCACCACAATTATAGTAGGAGACTTTAACACACCACTTTTGGTGAAGGACAGGACATCCAGAAAGAAGCTCCATAAAGACATGGAAAATCTAAATGCCACAGTCAACCGACTTGACCTCATAGTCGTATATAGAACACTCCATCCAACAGCAGCCAAGTATACTTTCTTTTCTAGTGCACATGGAACATTCTCTAGAATAGACCACATATTAGGTCATAGAGCAAGCCTCAGCAAAATCCAAAACATTGGAATATTACAAAGCGTCTTCTCTGACTATAAGACCATAAAAGTAGAAATCAACAACAGGAAAAGCAGGGAAAAGAAATCCAACACCAGAAACTGAACAATACCCTGCTCAAAAACAACTGGGTTATAGAAGACATTAAGGATACCCACTGCCGTCGAGTCGATTCCGACTCATAGTGACCCTATAGGACAGAGTAGAACTGCCCCGTAGAGTTTGCAAGGAGCGCCTGGCGGATTTGAACTGCCGACCTTTTGGTTGGCAGCCATAGCACTTAATGACTACACCATGACCAGGGTTTCCTGACATTAAGGATGGAATAAGGACATTCATAGAACCCAGTGAGAATGAACACTTCCTTTCAGAACCTTTGGGACATAGTGAAAGCAGTGCTCAGAGGTCAATTTATACCAATAAATGCACACATCCAAAAAAGAAGAAAGGGCCAAAATCAAAGAATTATCCCTACAACTTGAACAAATAGAAAGAGAGCAACAAAAGAAACCCTCAGGTACCAGAATGAAGCAAATAATAAAAATTAGAGCAGAATTAAATGAAATAGAAAACAGAAAAACAATTGAAAGAATTAACAAGACCAAAAGCTGGTTGTTTG
Source organism: Loxodonta africana (assembly GCF_030014295.1). NCBI lineage: Eukaryota > Metazoa > Chordata > Mammalia > Proboscidea > Elephantidae > Loxodonta > Loxodonta africana. The sequence goes on along the minus strand of NC_087363.1, from coordinate 51,136,121 downwards.
AAAAAAATTAACAAAATTGATAAACCATTGGCCAAACTGACAAAAGAAAAAAAGGAGAGGAAGAAAAATAACCTAAATAAGAAATGAGATGGTCAATATTACAACAGACCCAACTGGAATTAAAAGAATCATATCAGATTACTATGAGAAATTGACATCTAACAAATTTGAAAACCTAGAAGAAATGGATAAACTCCTAGAAACACACTACCTACCTAAACTAACACAAACAGAAGGAGAACAACTAAATAGACCCATAACAAAAGAAGAGATTGAAAAGGTAATCCAAAAACTCCCAACAAAATAAAGCCCTGGTCCCGAAGGCTTCACTGCGGAGTTCTACCAATGTTTCAGAGAAGAGTTAACACCACTACTACTAAAGGTATTTCAGAGCATAGAAAAGGACGGAATACTCCCAAACTCATTCTATGAAGCTAGCATATCCCTGATATCAAAACCAGGTAAAGACACCACAAGAAAAGAAAATTACAGACCTATATCCCTCATGAACTTACATGACAAAATCCTCAACAAAATTCTAGCCAATAATTCAACAACGTATCAAAAAAATAACTCACCATGACCAAGTGGGATTCATACCAGGTATGCAGGGATGTTTCAACATTAGAAAAACAATGAATGTAATCGATCATATAAATAAAACAAAAGAGAAGAACCGCATGACTTTATCAATTGATGCAGAAAAGACATTTGACAAAGTTCAACACCCATTCATGATAACAACACTCAGCAAAATAGAAATTAAGGAAAATTCTTCGACATAATAAAGGGCATTTATACAAAGCCAACAGCCAACATCATCCTAAATGGAGAGAGTCTGAAAGCATTCCTCTTGAGATTGGGAACTAGACAAGGATGTCCTTTATCACCACTCTTATTCAACAGTTCGAGTCCACCAGGCGCTCCGTTGAAACTCTGTGGGGCAGTTCTACTCAGTCGTATAGGGTCACTATGAGTTGGGATCGACTCGACGGCAGTGGGTTTGGTTTTGGCTTCTTTGGGTATTCAACAGTGCACTGGATGTCCTAGCCAGTGCAATTAGGCTAGATAAAGAAATAAAAGGCATCCAGATTGGTAAGGAAGAAGTAAAAGTATCTCTGTTTGCAGATGACATGATCTTATACACAGAAAACCCCAAGGAATTCTCAGGAAAACTAGTGAAAGTAACAGAAGAGTTCAGTGGAGTATCAGGATACAAGATAAATGCACAAAAGTCAGTTGGATTCCTCTACGCCAACAAAAAGAACATCGAGGAGGAAATCAACAAATCAGTACCATTTACAGTAGCCCCCAAGAAGATAAAATACTTAGGAATAAATTTTACAAGAGATGTAAAAGACCTATACAAAGAAAACTACAAGACACTACTGCAAGAAACTAAAAGAGACCTACATAATTGGAAAAACACCTTGCTCATGGATAGGAAGACTTAACATTTTAAAAATGCCTACTCTACCAAAAGCAATCTATAGATACAATGCAATTCCAATCCAAATTCCACATTTTTTAATGAGATGGAAAAACAAATCACCGACTTCATATGGAAGAGAAAGAGGCCCCAGATAAATAAAGCATTACTGAAAAAGAAGAAAAAAGTGTGAGGCTTCACTCTCCCTGAATTTAGAACCTATCATACCACACAGTAGTCAAAACCGCCTGGTACTGGTATAAGAACAGATACATAGAACAATGGAACAGAGTTGAGAATCCAGACATAAATCCATTCACATACGAGCAGCTGATATTTGACAAAGGCCCAAAGTCAGTTAAGTGGGGAAAAGACAGCCTGTTTAACAAATGGTGCTGGCATAACTGGATATCCACCTGCAAAATATGAAACAAGACCCATACCAACAAGACCACAAAAACCAACTCAAAATGGATTGAAGACCTAAATATAAAATCTAAAACAATAAAGATCATGGAAGAAAAAATATGGACAATGTTAGGAGCCCTAATACATGGCACAAATAATATACAAATCATTACTAACAATGCAGAAGAGAAACTAGATAACTGGGAGCTCCTAAAAATCAAACATCTATGCTCATCCAAGACTTCAGCAAAAGAGTAAAAAGATTACCTACAGACTGGGAAAAAGTTTTTAGCTACGACATTTCCATTTAGTGTCTGATCTCTAAAATGTCCATAATACTGCAAAAACTCAACTACAAAAAGACAAATAACCCAATTAAAAAATGGGCAGAGGATATGAACAGGAACTTCAGTAGAGATTCAGGTAGCTAGCAGATATATGAGGAAGTGCTCACAATCATTAGCCATTAAAAAAAAGCCATTAGAGACATGCAAATCAAAACTACAATGAGATTCCATCTCACTCCAACAAGGCTGGCATTAATCCAAAAAACACAAAATAATAAATGTTGTAGAGGTTATGGAGAGACTGGAACACTTATACATTGCTGGTGAGAATGTAAAATGGCACAACCACTTTGGAAATCGATTTGGCACTTCCTTAAAAAACTAGAAATAGAATTACCATACGATCTGGCAATTCCACTCCTTGGAATATATCCTAGAGAATTAAGAGCCTTTACATGAACAGATATATGCACACCAATGTTCACTGCAGCACACTGTTTACAATAGCAAAAAAATGGAAGCAACCAACAGATGAATGGATAAATAAATTATGGTATATTCACACAATGGAATACTATGCATTGATAAAGAACAGTGATGAATCTTTGAGACACTTCATAACGTGGAGGAATCTGGAAGGTATACTGAGTGAAATCAGTCAGCTGTAAAAGGACAAATACTGTATAAGACCATTTTTATGATAACTGGAGAAATAGTTTAAACAGAGAAGAAAATATTCTTTGATGGTTACAGGAGGGTGGAGGGAGGGAGAGAGGGAGAGGGGTTTTCACTAATTAGATGGTAGATAAGAATTATTTTAAGTGAAGGGAAAGAACATACAATACAGGAGTGGTCAGCACAACTGGACTAAACTAGAAGCAAAGAAGTTACCTGAATAAACAGAATGCTTTGAAGGCCAGCATAGCGTGGGCGGGGGAATGGAGACCTTGGTTTCAGGGGACATCTAAGTCAATTGGCATAATAAAATCTTTTAAGAAAACATTCTGTGTCCTACTTTGGAGAGTGGCTTCTGGGGTCTTAAATTCTAGCAAGCAGCTGTCTAAGATGCATTAATTGGTCTCAACCTATCTGGAGCAAAAGAGAATGAAGAACACCAAAGACACAAGGTAATTTTGAGCCCAAGAGACAGACAGGGCTGTTGTAAACCAGAGACTACATCATCCTGAGACCAGAAGAACTAGATGGTGCCCAGTTACAACCGATGACTGCCCTGACAGGGAACACAACAGAGAACCCCTGAGGGAGTAGGAGAGCAGTGGAATGTAGACCTCAAATTCTCATAAAAAGACCAGACTTAATGATCTGACTGAGACTAGAAGGACCCTGGAGGTCATGGTCTCCAGACCTTCTCTTAGCCAAGACAGGAACCATTCCCAAAGCCAACTCTTTAGACAGGGATTGGACTGGAGTATGGGATAGAAAATTATATTGTTGAAGAACGAGATTCTTGGATCAAGTAAACACATGAGACAATGTTGGCATCTCCTGTCTGGAGAAGAGATGAGAGAGCAGAGGGTGTCAGAAGCTGGCTGAATGGACATGAAAATAAAGAGTGGAGGGAAGGAGTGTGCTGTCTTATTCGGGGAGAGCAACTAGGAGTATATAGAAAATAGAAAGGCGTATGTTAATTTTTGTGTGAGAGACTGACTTGCTGTGTAAAGTTTCACTTAAAGTACAATAAAAAAAAAAAAAAAGAATTGTAGGAAAGTTCTAACAATTCCATAAAGACAGGGAAGAAGCCAGAAGCATGAAGAGCAAGTAAGAAGAATCTCCTTGTGGCAAGGCTGGCACACAGAATGAGGATTAAGAAAAAAGGCACTTTCAGGGGTTTGGCAATATTACTATTTCTAAAAGTGTGCCAGAAGGAGTCAGGTAAAAATTCCAACCCATTGACAGGTTTTGGAGAAGAGATGGGAAGAGAGAAAGGGCTGATCCAGCAAGTCTTAACAAGATGGTAGTGGAAGAAAAGATGTTATTGTTCTTCTTAGGTGCTGTCCAGTCGGTTCCGACTTGTAGCAACCCTATGAACAACAGAATGAAACACTGCCCGGTCCTGCGCCATCCTTACAGTTGTTGTTATGCTTGAGCCCATAGTTGCAGCCACTGTGTCAGTCCACCCTGTTGAGGGTCTTCCTCTTTTCCGCTGACACTGTACTCTGCCAAGCATGATGTCCTTCTCCAGGGACTGATCCCTCCTGACAACATGTCCAAAGTATGTGAGATGCAGTCTCGCCATCCTTGCCTCTAAGGAGCATTCTGGCCTCACTTCTTCCAAGACAGATTTGTTCCTTCTTTTGGCAGTCCGTGGTATATTCAATATTCTTCGCCAACACCACAATTCAAAGGTGTCAACTTTTCTTCAGTCTTCCTTATTCATTGTCCAGCTTTCACATGCGTATGATGCAATTGAAAATACCATGGCTTGGGTCAGGCGCACCTTAGTCTTCAGGGTGACATCTTTGCTCTTCAACACTTTGAAGAGGTCCTTTGTAGCAGATTTGCCCAGTGCAATGTGTCTTTTGATTTCTTGACTGCTGCTTCCATGGCTGTTGATTGTGGATCCAAGTAAAATGAAATCCTTGACAACTTCAGTCTTTTCTCCGTTTATCATGATGTTGCTTATTGGTCCAGTTGTGGGGACTTTTGTTTTCTTTATGTTGAGGTGTAATCCATACTGAAGGCTGTGGTCTTTGATCTTCATCAGTAAGTGCTTCAAATCATCTTCACTTCCAGCAAGCAAGGTTGTGTCATCTGCATAATGCAGGTTGTTAATGAGACTTCCTCCAATCCTGATGCCCCGTTCTTCTTCATATAGTCTAGCTTCTCGGATTATTTGTTCAGCATACAGATTAAATAGGTATGGTGAAAGAATACAACCCTGACGCACACCTTTCCTGACTTTAAACCAATGAATATCCCCTTGTCCTGTCTGAACAACTGCCTCTTGATCTATGTAAAGGTTCCTCATGAGCACAATTAAGTGTTCTGGAATTCCCATTCTTCGCAGTGTTATCCATAGTTTGTTATGATCCACACAGTTGAATGCCTTTGCATAGTCACTGAAACACAGGTAAACATCCTTCTGGTATTCTCTGCTTTCAGCCAGGGTCCATCTGACATCAGCAATAGATATCCCTGGTTCCACGTCCTCTTCTGAAACTGGCCTGAATTTCTGGCAGTTCCCTGTCAATATACTGCTGCAGCCGTTTTTGAATGATCTTTAGCAAAATTTTGCTTGCGTGTGACATTAATGATAATGTTGTGTAATTTCCACATTCGGTTGGATCACCTTTTTTGGGAATAGGCATAAATATGGATCTCTTCCAGTCAGTTGGCCAGGAAGTTGTCTTCCATATTTCTTGGCATGGACGAGTGAGCATCTCCAGTGCTGCATCTGTTTGTTGAAATATCTCAGTTGATATACTATCAATTCCTGGAGCCTTGTTTTTCGCCAGTGCCTTCAGAGCAGCTTGGACTTCTTCCTTCAGTACCATCGGATCCTGATCATATGCCACCTCTTGAAATTGTTGAATATTGACTAATTCTTTTTGGTATAATGATTCTGTGTATTCCTTCCATCTTCTTTTGATGCTTCGTGTGTTGTTTAATATTTTCCCCGTGGAATCCTTCACTATTGCAACTCGAGGCTTGAATTTTTTCTTTACTGGATATCTCACCTCTGGTAACTGTGTCAGGTAAGGTCAACTTGGTATGTTGTTAAAATGTGGTAATCTTTGGTAATTATAGTGTTACCATGAATCGGAGTTGATTCAACAACAGTGGGTTTGGTGTTGGTGGGTTTAGTGACTTGGTAAATGGAGAATTTTTTTCTTTTTGCAGTTGCATGTTTCTAAAAGCCTTTGACTGCATAGATTTCAATTAGGACTTCTAGGTGCCTTGGTGTTTTTGATTGTTTTAATTTTAAAAAACCTCGTCATATTTTGGACTTTCCTCCTGATGCGTATGATTGGCATTGATTGTGACCCTATGCTGTATCACAGGCCCTTTCCATTGTGAATCCTACTGCAAGGATCCCTTGAGTCTGAACACAGCCATTTGGAGGTCTAAGTATTGAACAATTCCCTCTCTTTATGTAGTATCCTCCGTTGAACGTGTTTTTCTTGAGGGCTGACTGATCCTTATTTAGCTGGAGCCCACAGGCTGTAGTATAATAGGATGGAAAATGAAAAAATGCATCTCTCCTGTTTGTTATGATGTTTTCTTGTCCATCTCCTCCGATAGACGGAGCTCCTGGAGATGATGGACTGTGTTTTCTCTGCGCCAGTGTTCCCAGTAGTAGCACAGTCCAGTGTGTCTCACAGATCATAGTATTAAAGTACTCAGTAAATATGTAAAAAAAATTCTACTTTTAATTCCCTTATCTGCCTCCCCTTCCTGTACTTTCTGGGCAACAAGAAGTGGTGATCAGGGTTTCTAGTAGATTTATGCCTTATGATTAAGAAATATTGATTTAATAATTTTTTTGTCTTGCGGACTTTATTTAATCATTAACTAATAAGATTTATTGAGCACCTTGCAGTTCTTTAGCCCTATACTTGGTGGTGTTAGCTCCTTAGCACATAATAGTTTTGAATGGAATGGTAAATTAGGATAATTTGATATTGTAAAAATAACTGCTGTATAAAAAAAAAAAATTTATTTTTATAGCAAGGTCCAGAGGAGGAGGGGCCAATTTTACTTTCAACATGGTTGAAAACTCACCAAGTAGTAGCTTTCTTAGTTTCAAATGTGCTTTGCTTCTTTTGGTTGTAAGTATTAAGAGACTTATTTAAGTTCCATTAAGTCATGGAAGTTTATCAGAAATGAAATATAGAAATAAAGAAAAGAGAAATATCTTTCACAGGGAAGGCTCTGTTAGGAATTCTGGGAAAGCTACATGACTGTGGTATACCTGGACATCACCCAGACTGGAGGGTAGTTCAGGAACCAGACCATTATGTGGGATGCTTGTGACTTTTGAAGTCCCTGGGTGGTGCATATGCTTACCATACTTGGTTGCTGACTGAATTGGAGGTTCGAGTCCACATACAGGCTCCTTGGAAGAAAGTCTTGGTGATTTACCTCCAAAAAACCAGCCAATGAAAATCCTATGGAGCACGGTTCTACTCTGACAGACATGGAGTTTCCATAAGTCAGGATCGACTCAATGGCACCTGTGTTTTTTTGATGTTTGACTTTTTCATAATTAAGAGCAATACCAGTTGGTGGATTCATGTTTCATTGTTAATATGATTTACCTACTTGCTCTGTCTTTCTAACTTTTGTGGATTTCTTGTTTGTTTGTTTTCTTTCCTGCTGAATTGCTTTGCTGGCTCTTTATAAAGAGAAGAATAGATTGGTTAAAGTAACATCTCCTCAATTTTGGGGGCACTGAACTTGTTAGGAAACCCCTAGTAGACTACTGGCTACCGTGTAGTTTGGTTTCCCTTTATCAGGTACCCACCTCAGCCCCAATTAGCTGTTGGCTGAAGGGGTGGAGTCATGTTCAGAGATAACAAATACATCAGATAACACTCAAAATTACCTTTAGATGATTCATCCACTTGAAGCCTACTGGACACTTTTATTTTTTTCTTCTAAATGAAGAACTGAGTATTTGATCAAATTAAGTGGAGGGAAGAAGAGGTGAGTAACATGATCCTAATATAGTAGAAAATGGATGCTGATTTAACTTGTGTGATGCTCCATAATCCTTTGAGAACAAGCACCATGATTAATGCTAGAGTCTGTTTTCTATATATATATATATTTTTTTTTTTTTGGTTGATTGTTGAAAATCAAGAACATTCCTAAAATACCAAAGAAATTAACCCAAACAAACCCAGTGCTGTCGAGTCAAATCCGACTCATAGCGACCCTATAGAAATTACTGGGGAGATAATTTGAGCCTCTTCACTTTTTACAGCTCTACCAAGAGTTCTGTATATATCCCACCAATTATAGAAGGATTAGAATCTATATTGGAAATATATGCCAAGTTCATTTCAGCTGTGCAGTGCCAAGGATTCTTGTCCCTGTAAGATGCTAGAGGTCTGGGCTAAATGAAGCCACATTCATCACTGTTGTAGAACTCTGCCAGTGTTTAAAAGTGGCTATAGGGAATTGTAAGTTATATACTGAATTAAAAGATTGCAAGCTCCACTGGTGTAGCCAAAAGCAAGTTCAACACTGAGTGGCAGCAGACCAGGGGTCGAAGATAACTTGACACTGATTTTTGTTCTGTCTCTGAATGCCATTCTTTCAAGTGGGGCAGAGGAAAGATTAGGTCTATGTTGTTAAAAGATGTTTATTTCCAACCCCTTCCACCATTTCTCTTTCAAATTGAAGGTTTTTATTTTTCTTAGTGTGTTTCACTGAAACACTTAAAAGAAAGTGACAGGTAACTATACAGGAGAACAAAGAGTCTGTTTGGTAATGATTATGCAGTCAGAGCTTTCTCTGCTTGTAGATAATTTGTGGTTTATTTTTAATCCTATGCCGGTTTCTTTCCTCACTGTTTTATTTACCTGTTGATTGCAACTCTGAATCAGTCAGTCACTCTGGAGTACCTGATGAGTTCTACTCGTTTAAACTGGCTAAAAGAAAACACCTATTTCCAAAATGGAGATATTGATACTAGCTAATATTTATTGAACTTTTATTATGTGATGGATGCAGTATTTTAAGTTGAATATTCACAGAAACAATAAAAAATAACAATAAAAATTATTGTTATTACTGTTTTCTAATGAGGAAAGTGAGGGTTAGAAAGTTAGTTAACTTGTCCAAGGTCTGAAAGCTAGTGAGTGGCAGAGGTATTGCTTAGTCCCAGGGAAGCCTACTCAATATTAATCTTGTGTTGCAACGATTACATCAGCAGTGAGAGTTGTGGTCTACACAAAGAGGGATTTTGACAAACAAACATGTATCAGAAGGTCAGCTTGGATGGTAATGTCATCCTAAACCAAGTCCCATGAAGATCTTAGAATGTTTAGCCTGTAGTAGAAATTCAGTGGAAGGGGATGGAGTAGATATCTTCAATATATGAAAGACGTTCAAGTGGAAAATGTCTTAGTTTTCTTTAGAATTGAACAGAGGTCAGGACCAAGGCATACTGAAGGAAACCATAGGGAGGCAACTGAGCGAGTGGTTCAGAAATGAATGGGCTGTCTCAGTGTGCACTCACCGCTGGAAACATATCAAAGTAGGCTAGATTTTTACATGTAGAGATTGATTATGATGATATTATTATGTAATATATAGAGTCATTATCCAAAACATACTTCAAAGAACACTGAGGAGCTACAGACCAGTTTTTGGGGGGACAAATATTTGGGAAATGTACATTAAATGCCTTTTTTTGGCAATTCATAATATATATTAGCATGATAAAGGCTTGGGAAATTATTTAGGAAAACAGAATAAAACAAAAATCTACAAACGAACCCACAATTTTCCAAGTCCACCCTTTTCTTTTTTCTCTAAACCATGAAACCCTACTTTTCTTGGGAGACCAATTAAGAGATTAAGAAACCATGGAATATTGTTTGAAAACACTAGTCTAAACCTACAAAAATCAGCATTCAGTGAAGAGGCTTCAGTGGGCATTGGATGCAGGTATTTGTAATGAGAAACAAACAATTGCTGGCTTCCTTGGTGAACTGGTGATAAACCACCAATTGTGCATGGTGCAGGGATGGATGACATTCTTTTAGATGAGTTATTTTGCATTCTCCTCTGCTCTCAGAAATAATCAAGGGTTGATGGCATTACATTTCCTTGAGCATACATGTGAAGAAGAAGAGTGTGTTTCTGGACTTTGATTTTAATTTCTTGTAACAGGCCTTATTTTCCCTGGGTATGTTTCTGCTTACTTAAAAACAGACACTCTCTGAAAAATTTATGAAAGCTGAAAATATGCAGGAGACTTTGGAGAGGACCTGTTTACCCTCTTGTCAAAGTTAGAGTGTTTTTAATGAATGATCTTTTGCATCATCTGCTTGGCAGTTAACTTCATGACCTTGAGCAAGCTTCTTGACTTTTCTATGACTTGGCTTCTCATCTACCTACCCACCTAACCAAATTATGCATAAAAGTGACATATACATATCAGTGGTGCTGTGAACAGATAGATGCTCTCAAACAACTTTATACTGATAATTTCATGAATAAATCTTATAGTTTTGACAAACAGACATGTTTTCCAAAAGGAAGGTTTTTCAAAACTGGTATATATAAATTTTACATATTATCATTGCCTCTCCCACAAAAAAACTTACGCTATGAATTAGAATACCTCTTCTAACTAAGAATTGAAAAAATATATATATAAAGAACTACAATGGTAAGTGGTAGAGTATACAAGTTTTTCATTATCTGAAGTGCTGTGATTCTCTGTCCACAAACCCTTCTGATTTGAATTATAATTTTTGTTTTTGTCCTTTGGGGGTTTATACAACATTTGTCCTCCACTTTTCATTATTATTTTGAAAACAGAGCCTCTGAATCTTTTTTTCTGAAGTTGAAATTTAGGGAAAGACATCGGGGTGGTTTAGTTGTTTTCCTGGGGTCTGAACCATTGCAAGCCAGCCAGATCTGATAGTCTAAGCAAGTGCAGCAGTCCCAGGATGACATTGTAATTCAGACCTCTGATTTATCCAATTCAGTGACAGTTAAGAGGACACAGTATGGCTGAATAGCAAGCCTGTGAGGAACCTACAAGCATGGAACCAATGGTATCCAATTCAGGTAATAAAATATAATTCTTAAACACACACTGCATTCACAAGCCAGAAGATGCAGTGCTAATTACATGCCTTAGCTAGAAGTTTATTTGTAGAGTAGCTTATCCAATTATATGTAAATTTGTTCCTTTGGCACAATTTGCTATATAAGCAGTATCAGTTCAGTGTAAAATGTTTGTTTGTTATTGAAATTAGCTCTAGTATAACTTCTCAGTTTTGCTAAATAGTTCCAGTTTTTGTAGTATCACCCACAGTTTTCCATAGCTACTATTCTCGGTGTGTGTGACGTTATTAGAGCCTTCTTGAATAATAACAGCATACAGGTCTGCAATCTTCTATCTGAACCCCTTGGAATCAAAGTGATAGAGAACTATAGAATTTAGAAAGATAGCATGCTGCCTATCCTATATGCCACATGACGTTCCTATAGGGTCTCGGGCAGCACCCTGTAATTTAGTACATTGACATTTCTGCAGTGAAACAGAAGAATAGTAACTTGAATGGGATAAAGAACACAAGGAGCTTCATTTCAGCTTAGGTCAGATTTTGCTGACAAATGGGTCTTAAAAACTTGGGATTTCAGAGATTTTTGGATATGCAATTGCAAATAAGGGATTATGGGCCTGTAATGATAAGCATAATGTTGTTATTGCTGGTTACTGTCAAGTTGAACAAAACATTGCTGGGTCTTGGGTGATCTTCATGATCGTCGGTGTCTCTGAGTCCATTGCTGCAGCTGTTGTGTAGTGCCTTCCAGTCTAGGGGGCTCATCTTCCAGCACTATGTCACACAGTATTCTGGCATTAATAAAGTTTTCACCAGCTAATTTCCGGACGCAGATCACCAGGACTTTCCTCCTAGTCTGTCTTAGTCTGGAAGCTCCACTGACATCTGTCCATCATGGATGGTCCTGCTGGTATTTGAAATTCCAGTGGCATAGCTTCCAGCATCACAGCAACACGTGAGGCCCCACAGTACAACAAACTGATGGATGGTGGAATGAGCATAACAGCTGATATTTATTGAGCTTAACTATCTGGGAGACACTGTGCTTTACTGGTATTATCTTGTTTAATCTTTGCAACTCTGCGAAGATGATATTATGAGAGTCATTTTACAGATGAGGAAAGTTTCAGAGAAGTTTAGTAAATTTCCTAAGGACATACACACCTAATAAGGAAATAGCAGAGTCATATTTAAACAAAGTTGAGTTAGACGCAGGGTATGCACAGCCCAATCACTAGGCTATCTGCTTGTATCCAGTATATCTGACCTGCAGGCTACAGACCTTGGCTTCATCAGCACATGGAAATTTATGGAAAGGGCATCAGGTGGCCAAAGGCTCGGGCCCAGATGATATCCAAAGGAAGCGGGAGTGTTCTCAGTAGCAACAACTATTTGACAGCTTGTGCAGGACATTGCCACTAGAATACATGTGCTTTAAACATTGCAGTCCTTTTGCCACCCTGTTTAAGATGCAGATGCCAGAGAGAAGAGATGGAGTCAGTCTGCCCGAGCACGTGCTTGTCCCTTAGCTAGGGTGGAGCAGAACACCTTGAAACCAGTGTGGGTGGAGCAGACACCTTGAAACCAGTGTGGGTGGAGCAGAAGGTGTGATTAATGTGGGGCTGCACACTCCCCTGAAATGTCACTGCATATGGACAGTTAATTAATTCCAGATGACATTAACATATGGGAGAAAACTTTATTTACCTTTTTTAGTGTTATCCATTTTAAGTTTGCCGCCTGCCTGGTACGTGCTGAACATTGGACGTGGAATCTCTACACTTGGATTCCTAATCGGGCAATTCCTAGGTCTTGATTCTTAGGCCTAGAATCGAGGGATCTGTTTCTTATTTGAAAACTGAAAGCAACAATACTTCTCTGTATTTACCACATAGGCATTGTGGTAGCTAAGAGGGCCCAAAGCCATGCCTCCGGGAATCCATGCCCTCGTGTGGCCTCTCTCGCACTGAATCTGGGCTGGCTGTGTGTAACCAATAAATGCAGTGGAAGTAAAACCACATGACTTCTGTGCCTACGTCCTAAGAAGTCTTGGCCTGTTGTATCTGGGGGAAGCCACTGCCAGGTAAGAAGTCTGACTAACCTGATATGCTGTAAGGAAGCCCAGCTAGCCATGTAGTGAAACATCCATGCCTGGTCTGCCGGCAGTGGTTCCGGCTCTCTCAACTGAGGTGCCACCATGTGAGCTACCTTGGCCACCCCAGCTCAGCCAATCCTTCAGAGAACTTCAGTCTTAATGACTATCTGACAACAAGTACATGAGAGACTCCAAGAGAGAACCGCCCAGCTGAACTCAGACCATTCAGAGATAATAAAGTATGTATGTATTTGCATATATATATGTGTGTCTGTGTATCTATCTATCTAAAATTTTTCTCTCAGGCTTCGTATATATATGTGAATATATATATATTCATATACACATATACCTATATGTGAAATATGTGTATTCTTCATATATATGAAATATATGTGTACATTCACTATGAGTCAATCGACTCGACGGTACTAGGTTTTCATATATATAGGAAATATACGTGTATATTCTGTTTCACTGCAGAAATGTCATTTATATACATATACATATATATATATATATATATAAAAACTGAGAGATAATTTTTAGATAGATAGATACAGTAAGTTTCTAGGTGGTGCTGTTCAGCAGTAGATAACCAAAAACAGATTTGATGTGAAGAAAGGAGATAGTGTTAAATTCCTCAAATGAAGGTGAGCAGCTGTTTTATTACAATCGTTTTGACAATCCTGAAACCAAGGCCTTTCTCTCTAATATCTCAGAGGCTTCATTATCATTTGCCACTGTGATGGGGGATGGTGATCGTTCTGTATTCCCTGGATGAATATAGAGGCTGAGTATTTGGGGTTGGCTGGCATCCAAGATGACCACCCTTTTTCCTTAGTGAAGGAATTTAAAAAATTCTGCTCATTTTCCACTTATATTTATTTCTTCCTAATGAGTGGGATTTCCTACAATAAGAGACGTTTGTCATAAAGTCTCTTATTTAGAACTTTTGCTGCATCTCCATTCTGGATGACAGGTCCCATTTCCCTGTTTTTATAGACTCTCCATCTGTCTGTAAACTATAGGGGAAATAAGATGTGGTGGATTTTGAAAAAGTGACAGCCAGAGTGGAAGAACAGTTGGCTGAGCAGCTTCCCAACAATTGGGAAAGGCTGCCAGAGTGAATGTCAAGGAGAAATTGGTTCTTTGGTTGTGCTACAGAGCAAGCAGATAATAAAACAAAGAGAGAAGAAATAAGGAGGAGGGGCACAGAGGGCAAGAAATGAAGGGCTTGATATTGAAACACCAGAGCAGTCAGTAGCAGGTTGAATGGGAGGTGCTTGGGAGAGAAAGAAGCACCTATAAGAGTTGGTTGGGACTTCAACACATAATGGGTTCCCTCCCTCCCATATGTAACTAATTCTAGCTTTATTTGGTTCATGTTCTCCCTAGAGAAAAGAATAAGTGGCCTGGACTGTCTGTCTGTATTATAGTTGTTTGAAATCAGAGACATTTTTTGTGAAGTCTATTTCCCATGCAATTCTCCAGATTTCCTAAGTGTCATTGCCAAATAACTATATTTAAGAATTCCCTCATTGTCTCATCAAATTTGGAGTCCCCATGCATTTTATAACTCTTTGTTAGTAAAAGGGATGAAAAGAAGAAAATAGTATTTTTCAAATAGTAGTAAAGAGGAAATTACACACTCCAGTGCTGATCTATTCTCAAAAGATAATAACTCAAATTTTCTTCATAGCTTTTAAATATCTCTGATTTCAGTATTTCAGTATGTAGATTTTATTTTGAGGAAATTTTTTGTCGTTATATTATGTTAATATTTACTGGTTTTCTGTAGAGTTAAACTGGAAAAATGAAAGCCCTTGGGGATAAGAAATTTATATTCTAATGTGACAGAGTAAATATATATCCTTCAGCTTAACTTGTTGGTAGGGAATTTTAGGAAATTACTTGTGTGCCTGAGTTTCATGAATTATTCAAGCAAGGTTTATTTTCCTTTCTTTCCTCTTTTCCTTTAACAATCTTTTGATTTATTAAGAGTCACTTTCCAGAATTAGATTTAAAGCCTTACTGTTTTCTCCTGATTTTCCTATGAACATTGAATATGTTTCTTAGAAAACCAGCATTTCTTTTCTGTGACTTTGCCGATTCCTTTGTTATGAAAGCTAATTGCTTTAGAGCTGATGAAATTAAGAAACAAAAAGCTACCGCATCTGAAGAACCGGACTTTAGAATTAAAAGCACATTTTTGATCTTCTTCCACTTATTGGCAATAATAATTGAGTTGGTGATGCTGATCCTGAATTCCATTTGGAGGCAGAAAACTTGCTTCTGCCCAGAAGTCTTTGGTCTTCTACCTGTTATTTGCCTCTCAATCCTGGCTGTAATTTTAGGGAAGTTCTACTCAATTGGGTTTATGTATCATAATCACCAATGAAGCCTTTTATGAGTAGAGCGTTCCTGTGACCAGGGCTATTAAATCAGAATCTCCAGGGCATTGTGCATGTGTGTTGGACAGACGTCACAGGTGATTTGAATCCATGGCTGGTCTGGGTCTGAGAACCGTTAGTTATACAAAGACGGAGAAGGAAAGGTTGGTGGATGATTGGATGGTAGGAACTGCAACTGCAGCGTAAGAAACCAGCAAGAGCATAGAAACATCCTGATTTAGGGAAGACTTAGGTACTGTGAATGATGGTATAAGCACTGCTAAAAATCTGTGAGATCTCTAAGACATTTTCATGTCCTCACTTGTCCTAATTGTATCTCCAGTTAATCTCTAGTTCAGCAATTCTCAACCAGGGGCAGTTTTGCCTCCAGAGGATATTTGGCAATGTCTGCAGGGATTTTTGGTTATGAGAACTGGAAAGAGTGCTATTGGCATCTCCTGGGTAGAGAACAGAAATGCTGCTAAATGTCCTGCAATGTGCAGGACTGCTCCCCCAACCCCAAGCAAGGAATTACCTGGCCCCACAATATCAGTAGTGCTGAGGTTTAGAAACACTGCTCTACTAAAGTGCAATGAATCCTTGGAATAAACATATTTGGGGAGCCTGCATGGAAAAGGGTGGGGCAGGCCTGGGCAGAGGAGCATAGGGGATGGCCTGTGTGGATATTTAGGAAGCCAGGTGAGATAAGGTAAAGAAGGGAGCATGAACACAGGCTGAAAACCTGGGGGAGGAGGTATAGGAATTCTAATTAACATAAAAAAAAAAACCAACAAACCTGTTGCTTTTGTGTTGATTATGACTCATAGAGACCCTATAGGACAGAATAGAATTGCCCTATAGGGTTTCCAAGGAGCAGCTGCTGGTTTCAAACTGCTGACCTTTTGGATAGCAGCCAAGTGCATAACCACTGCGGCACCGGGGGTCCACGAGCTAGGAAAGAGGTATGGCCATTGGAATATTACTTTTCCTAAAAGTATTATGTAAAATATTAGTACTATATATATTATAAAAGCCCTCACGGTGCAGTGGTTAAGTGCTTGGCTGCTAACTAAAAGGTCGGTGGTTCAAATCCACCAGCTGCCCTGTGGGAGAAAGATGTGGCAGTTTGCATCTGTAAAAATTACGGCCTTAGTAACTGTATGGGGCAGTTCTACTCTGCCCTACAGGGTTACTATGAGTAGGAATTGACTGGACAGCAACGGGTTTTCAACTGGTATGTATCTTATAGTCTGAAAAATTAAGGCAAATCTAATGTCAGCTTTAAGTTAGTAAATCACTTTTACTCTGTAAACCTAATAGTTGATCTTGAGCCTTGGAAACTGAATACACAAATCAATAGTAATGTATTTCCTCACATTTGGTCTGTTTGGTGTGGGAGGTATTGGCTTCATCCCTAGTTCTAAGACTGGGTTTCTGACATAGGCATCACTTATCAGGCATTTGGCCTTAAGTCCCCTTCTGGTATGGACCCATGACCCAGGTAATTCCAGTCAGTCCTGTTGACGCTACTTTTAAGATTATTATCTTCCTTTTCTTCTGTATTTGGAGTTGTTAGGATGGAATCTGAAGTTTTGGGCTGTCATCTGGCCATCCTGAAGGGAGGCGCTGACTCTAAATGGAGTTAATTCGAAGGAGAGCAGAACTGAGAGACCTAATATCATTGGTGCTGCCAGATCAAGTTGTACCTGAAGCCAAATACTCCCAGAATTCAGCTATTTAAACCATCACGCTTCCTTTTTGACTATTCCAATTTGTGTTGTATTTTATTTCCCTTACAACTGAAAAAATATTAAAAGATACAATGAATTCTTAGGGAACACTTTACAGTAAGAGAGTGAGCGTTGTGTTGAAGTAATAACTAATGGATTAGTCTTTCAAACTCCATCATTTAGTCTTTGTGAACATAGTCACAATATTCTTATATGTTTATGTTTTGACGAGTTTAACGAAATGCACTGGTTGTCTCTGTTGATGTTTTAAGGCATTTTGCAGATTTCAGAGAGTTATTGTATTTGAGAAATGATGTGATATTAGTTTGAGGGAGTTTAATTGTTAGAAAATTAAAGAGTTATATTTCCTTGGTTAAAAAAAAAGTCTGAAGGTATGTAAGCGGGGGCAACATACCTCATGGAATTTGTAATTACAGACGCAACTCAACAGAATTGACTATATTTGTTTGCTTTTTTATTAATGTAGTGTTGTTGCTATTGTTAGTTGCCATTGAATTGGCTCCGACTCATGGCAACCTTATGTATAACAGAATGATATTTCATATGTTTGAGTCCATTATTGAGGCTGCTGCATCAGTCCATGTACCAATTAGTTAATTGTATACTCGGTTCCTATCCAACAATATGGAATGACTAAAGATAGAAATATATGAGTTGTTAGTTTGAAGGACTAGTTACTTGTCATCCTGCTTCACATGCTTGCTGAAATGCAAAAAAAAAAAAAAAAAATTAAATAGGACATCTGTGACATACCAAATTAGAATCTGGGAGAGGAAAAATATTTTCACAGTGTCTAAAGCCATTGAATGAAAATAATCATGTAGATCATACTCGAGTTCAGATACAACCTAGATAAATTCTCTAGCTGTGGCACCCATCTGTCAAAAAATAAAACTCTGGCTCTCACTTAAAATGACTCTTTTAGACTGAGGTCATCTAGCTGAACCTAAAATGGACATGAAATGTCACTTTCGTATGTTATACTGGCACATTTCATATTGCTCTACTTAAGGTTATGTCAGCCTTACCCATAAAAAGCAAGTGATTTAGGTTTTGTTCTAAATGAACTAAGCAGGGATATCAGCAATGGCCACTGCCTCATCACCACAGACAGAGCAGCTGCGAAGAGAAGGCAGGAACCACTTCTCGAGCGTCCTAACTCTGCGGGTGCGCACTGTTCCAAGTCAGGATGTCTGTTTTGTATTTTCTACCTTTTAGTTACTATTAAATTATAATTTTTGAGGAAAATTTTTATAAAGATGCTTTATTTAATGAGTTTTTTTTTTTTTTTTTAAACCTGCTGGTGATTTACTTGCTTAAGCTATGTTTATGTGTCAACTTATGTAACTTTCTCACAGTCGAGGTTCTATGAACCTTATGCAGAAATAAGATTGTATTTTGGAGCTAAGCTCATCATGGCTTTACTGACAAGTGATAGAATACTACTGAAAGACACTGAGTCCAGCAGAGAGGTTGGAGAGTCAGTCTTGGAGCATGGCAAGGTCAGTGGAAGCTGGGCCCGCACCTCATAGCCACCACCCTGCCAGGTGACCAGCCTGCCTCTGCTGTTCAGCACTGGGGTCTGCAGCCAGCACTGCCCCTAGTGGGTGTGGGACATTACTATCAGGACCACTGCTGGGCAGCCATTTGAGACTGAATGGTGCTGTCTCTGTTGCCATGGTGTTCATACTGTCCCTTACTTGTCCCCGCACCCCCACACATACAAAAAAACCTGTTGCCATAGAGTTAATTCCAACTCCATAGGGAGACCCCATGTGTCCCGCGTAGAACTCTGGCCCATTAGGTTTTCAATGACTGATTTTTTGGAAGTAGATCACCAGGGCTTTATTCTGAGGTAGACTCAAATCTCCATTCTTTATGTTAATAGTTGAGTGCATTAACTGTTTGCATCACTCAGGGACACTCTGCTTCACTGGCTCCCTTCAGAGCCCTGAGTGTAGTCTATCTCATTGGCTGAGCATGTACCAGGTATTTGTGTTCTGGCTGCAAGGAAGCTGGAAAAGTAAGTCACCTGCTATTTTGACTTCTACAATGAGTATTTGACTGCCTCCCAACCAGTCTTCTCATGGTGAGAAATTTCCAAACAGAGGAAGAGGCTTCAAATGTGTGGCAGCCAAAGAAAAGATAGTTGTCACTTGTAATGGAGTAGGGGAGAGTGAGGGATTGGGCTTTCTGAAAAGCAGGGGAGAGAGATTTTTTAAGAGTACTGCATCTTTTTTCCTCTTAACAGATGAGGATGTGGTATGAGTACTGAGCTTGGTTTATGACCTAAGAAAGACAGTGTTTGTAAATGTCCCCGTAAATGGAAGGGCATAGAACCAAGGTTCTCAGACTGTCTTGGTTCTTGTTGCCCTCACTGTCTCAGTGATATTTTCAGAGCTCTCCTAGGCCAAAAGAAATACCCAACAATTTAGTTTATTAGATCCAAAAAACGTAGTAAGTATTTATGTCCTAACCTAGTTTGAAAAAAATTCACAGAAATTGAAAGAAAAATATTTTTACTTTTTATCACTTCCATGGCTGTGAATCCAGCTTTGCAAAGTATGGCATCAACTGGAATACAGTGCAATCTAATGTAGAAACTGTGAAGTACCTCCAGCTACCTTGAAGGTTTAATACAGTTTGGGAACCGTGAGCATAGGTCGTTAGCAAAATAGTAATGGGATGATAAGAATTTGAGATTAAGGCACTCTTGCAAGACTGCTTGGTTGGGGAGTGTCACAGCAGCTGGGTGGTCCCAGAACCAGGGACCAGGCAAAGGCTATGACTAGGTACACAGTAAGGAGCCCTGGTGCCACAATGGTTAAGTGCCTGGCTACTAACCGAAAGGTTGCCAGTCTGAACCCACCCAGTGGCTCTGCGGGAGAGAGACCTGGTGATCTGCATTCGCAAAGACTGCAGCCAAGAAAACCCTATGGGGCAGTTCTAGTCTGTCACGTGGGTTGCTGTGAGTTGAAATTGACATGATGCCACCTAACAACAACAGCAACAAGGTTTACAGTAAATGTTCCTAGTTGTAACCACTCTGTTTTGTTCTATGTTTCCTTATCTAAGTTAGTGGGGCACTTACCACAGATCTGTGCACTCTATTCCTTCTCATCCACAAAACTCACCTTAAAAAGCTGAAGATTCTTAAACCCTTATTTGTTGAATCATGAGGACACACAGCTTTCTTATGTGATTAGTAGAAAGATAAGTATCTGTGTTGCCCAGATCAGGCCAATAAAGAACTTGTTGTTAGCTGATTTTGAGTTGACCCCTGACTCATGGCAACCCCCTGCACAATGAGATCTGACCACTATGATCCATAGAATTTTCATTGGCTGATTTTTGAATGTAGGTTGCCAAGACCTTCTTCCTAGTCTATCTTAGTCTGAAACCTCCACTGAAACCTGTTCAGCATCATAGTAACATTCTAGCCACCAATGACAGACAGGTGGTGGCTGCATATGAGGTACCTGGACTGGGAGTCAAACCTGGGACTTCCACATAGAAGGGGAGAATTCTGAATCACCACCGAACCACCGCTACCCCCATAATAAAGTAAAGTAGGTATGTTTAAAATCATTTCCTTTTTTTTTTTTTTGATACTGTGTATAATCATCACAATGCTGAAGTATGCCTCAAAATTTATATTTTGGACTCAGGATACTTCTTCCTTTTCTTTGTTCTGAGCTGCTTGTTCCTCTAATCTCTATTTCTGTATGCCCAGGGCTTTTATATATATGAATGAACTGTTTCATTGTCATAAGTGTACCCTCTGCTTTTATTAAGAATCCTAGATCCTTTTCCTCTAAAGCTCCCAAATTTTAGTCTGCCAGCCTGACTAAATTCAGTATGCAGTCTACATTATCGACCTTCTCAAGTTAGATATTACTTGTCCCTGTTCTTCAGCTTAATTGCAGAGCACCTTAGCATTTTAAATGTTTTTCCTCCATTGCAATAGGCAGCATTGCATAAAGATATCGTGTGGGATTTTTTTTTTTTCTAATTTTATTGTGCTTTAAGTGAAAGTTTTCATGTGGGATTTTGTTCTCGGCAGGATTATTATTGTTCTTGTTGTTAAGTTCTGACTCATAGCGACCTTATGTACAACAGAACAAAACACTGCCCAGTCCTGCGCCATCTTCATGATCGTTGTTATGCTTGAGCCCATTGTTGCAGCCCTTGTGTCAATCCATCTTGTTGAGGGTCTTCCTCTTTTTTGCTGACCCTCTACTTTACCAAACATGATGTCTACCTTCAAGGACTGATCCCTCCTGATTATGGCCCCCCAAAGATGCCCATGACCTAATCCTAAACCTGAGAATATTTTGCATTACCTGGCAAAAGAGACTTCCAGATGTGATTAAGTTAAGGATCTTGAGATGGGGAGATTATCATGGATTGTTGGGGTAGGCCCAATGTAATCACAAGAATCCTATCTAAATGGGATGGGGGAACAAGACTAGGAATTCGAGTCAGAGAAGAATACGTGATGATAGAAACAGAAGATACAGTGATGTAATTGCTGGCTTTGAAGATGGAAGGGGGCCACAAGCCAAGGAATGCAGCAACTTCTAGAAACTGGAAAGGGCAAAGAAATGGATTCTACCCTAGAGCCTACAGAGGGAATGTAGCTCTGCTGTTACCTTGAATTTAGTGAGTCCAGTTTTGGACTTCTGGCTTCCAGTACTCTAAGGTAATACAGTACATATATGTTTATATAAGTCACTAAGGTTGTGGTAATTTCTTATAGCAGCAATAGGAAACTAATATGAGTGTGAAGTTGGAAAGACCATAGAAAGTTCAGTGAGCCTTTTAAAATTGTTTAAGTCATATTCTAGAATGATACGGCTTTCAGAGTCTCAAACTGTTAACTACATAATCACACTTCACTGTCCCCAGGTTTACCACAGAATTTTACTGTCCTTGTGTTCCGGTAGATGTACTCTCACTATGAAATATTTTTATGTAGGGTTCTGATGATTGCCTCCAAAAAGCTTAAAGCCCTTGGCAGATACATCCAGTTTATGAATTCAGCTTCAGTAGGGAAGACTAAACTGATCCAGTCACTGATCAATAGTGGCTTAGCCAGGAACTGAGAAATGAATCAAGAATTCCAAAGCGGCTGCCACTACCATTACATACCTTGTATGTACTTTAGTGTCACTTTAATTGTTTATATTACAAGCATGTAATCTGTTTACACATTAAATAGCATGGGGCTATATTGACTGGTCATATACTCAATGATGAAAGCAGAGGATATACAGAATATGGGTGAATATGGCTTTTCCAGTATTTGTGGAGGCATCCATTTCTACATATGATTAGCATGAGTAGTGTGTTTTTTTCCAAAAAAATATTTTGTAATCTCTTCAAAGTACATTAGCCTTTTCTGCTCTTTTTGGAGCTAGAAACTTTGCACTCTTGCCTTTTTGATAGTCTGTCATTTTTCACTTCAGTTTTCATAATCACCCCCTGTTTAGGAACTAATACAACTGCCTTTGCAAATGGTCTTTCAGAAAAGGAAGAAGAGGCAGCACTTCATAGAAACTAAAGATCTGATTTCAAGCCTGTAATGTGAAATCTTAAGAGAGAATCGGGGAGCAAGTTTTCACATGGCTTTCAGGTTTTGTGAATGAGCTGCCTCTACTTTTTGTGATTGTCAGGCAGTGAAGCAGTCCTTGACTTCTGCTGTCTTCTGAAGGAACAAAATGAGTGCTCAGTGGCCTTAAGCTCTTATTCTCTCTTAACTAGATTCAAATGTATGCCATGCTCTGTGCCATCATTACACAAGCAGTCCATCTGAAGGTCACTCAGCACTACTCACACCCTCTGGATGGCTCATTGTATGGCAGTGCAGGCACAGACTTTTTGACCATCTCGTGATCTGTGGCACGTGTTCATTTCACAGACTGGATTTAAAAAAATAACAATAATTCTTCATTTTCTTTGTAATTTGGGATTAACCATGGTCAAATGAACAAAATAATTGTTTGGATATGTGTTTTCTGCTTCCTTTATTTGAGGATCTGGTTCACTGTTACCTGCACAAATGCTTTGGTTGCTAATGAGATTGGATCAAAGTTTTGTCAATCCAGATTTTTCACATACTATGTGCAAGAAAGGTGTTAGGTTAGGTTAAATAATGTCAATTATCTTGTTTAGTCTTTAAAAGAAATTTTAGGAAGAGGTGAAATATTCCCATTTTGTTGTTGTTGTTAGGTGCCGTCAAGTCTCTTCCCACTCATAGTGACCCTATGTACAACAGAATGAAACACGGCCCGGTCCTGTGCCATCCTTATCATCATTGTTATGCTTGAGCCCATTGTTGTGGCCACTGTGTCCAATCCATCTTGTTGAGAGTCTTCCCCTTTTTCACTGATCCTTTACTTTTACCAAGCAATATGTCCTTCTCCAGGAACTGATCCTTCCTGATAACATGTCCAAAGTATGTGAGATGAAGTCTTGCCATCGTCGCTTCTAAGGAGCATTCTGGCTGTAGTTCTTCTTCCCACAGGACAACAAACTGACAGATATGTGGGGGATTCCCATTTTAGGGGTTAAAAAATATGAGGCTCACAGAGATACCCCTAGAATACACATTTTGAGTCTAGATCATCAAAAAATAAAATTTTGCCCTTCTTTTATATCACTTTGCCATTCATTTACTTTGGACATGTCATCAGGAAAGACCAATCCTAGAAAAGAACATGACGGTTGGTAAAGTAGAGGGTCAGAAAAAATGAGGAAAACCCGCAATGAGATGGATTGACATAATAGCCACAGTAGAGTCAAACATACTAATGATCATGAAGATGGTATAGGTCTGAGCAGTGGTTTCTTCTGTTAATTAATAACTAAAACCAAAACCTGTTGCTGTTGAGTCCATTTTGACTCATAGCGGCTGTGTAGGGCAGAGTAGAACTACTCAGTAGGGCTTCCAAGGAGCAGCTGGTGGATTCGAACTGCTGACCTTTTGACTAGTAGCCAGGCTCTTAACCATTACATCACCAGTGCTAGTATTTGTGAAGTGCATGCTATGTGCCAATCCTTTATTTACATTGACGAACTCAATCCGCAGAACAAATGTGTGAGCTATTATTATCCTAAATTTACAGTTGAGGAAAGTGAGTTTAGGGGTAAGTGGTAGCCCAAGGTTCTATTGTTAGTGAGTACAGAATCGGGAATTAGCTGTGTCCTCCGGAGCCTCAAGTCTTACATTTTATAAGCCATTAGATATAAAAATGCTCATTAAAGGCAGTTTTAGCCTTGGTGGCCATAGTGGTTAAGCATTCACCGCCTACTTCTTGGAAACCCTATGGGGCAGTTCTACTCTGTCCTATATGGTCGCTATGAGTTGAAAGTGACTTGACGGCAGTAGGTTTGGTTTGGCTTGATAACTCATTTTAATGTGTAATGTATGGTGAAATTGACTTACACCATTATATTTTGATTACTTTTTAGGCCTTTTGAGTATACCTATTTGAACTGTAGTAGTGGTATAAAGAAACATAATGCCCCCCTTTTTTGTGTTACAACAGTGGTGGGACTAGGAAGATAAAGTAGAATGGGACGTGAGCAAAGCCCAGGCCTTTTCCTCATTTTACTTAAATGAATAGGAATAAATATGCAAGGAAAATAAGATGCTACTGTAAGATGTTTGAACCTTGATAGACTTTTCTGAAGAGAGCACTGCCAATTACATAATTTTTAGTGTTTTCATGGGAGTAAATGCGTCGTTGGAGGTTATAGCTGCTGTTCTGGACTGATTATTCATAACTTTCTCCCCAAAGACAGTTTTCATCCCCATATTTCCTTTGCTTTTGTGGAAATGTAGTAGCAGGAGGAAGAAGAGAGTTTGTGACCATAGCAAGAAAGTGTATTCTCTTGTCACGACATCAAATTAGTTCTGGTGGCGTTTTCTTTTCCCCCGGAAATAAATCACCGTTAAGTGATTCTTTATAAAGCAGTGCACACATTTATCACACCACAGTGACCTGAACCTACTTAGGGAATTTTAAAGTACAGTTGGTCATGTCCCTGGCCTGGCAACTCTGGCCTCGTCACATTACATCTGTCTCCATACCCTGTGCTCCCCTTAATCCTTGAGAACGGAGGCTGGAGACTGGCCATTTAGGTGCCCAGAAATAATTGTATAAAACACCGTATTGTGGCAGGGTGAGATAGAGCTTTTAATTTTTTCGGGTTGACAGAGTGAGAAGACTGATAGAAGAGGGCAGGTGAATTGGGGAAGAATCAGGGATGATGATAAAATATTCTCAAAACTTTAGTTTTTAGATTTATTTGCCTGGGATCAATTTGACTGTTAAGAAGTTTGTGGAAAACAATTGACTTTTTGCATACATTAGTCATGGCAACCACTAAACCTGGAATGCAGTTTTGGTTCATACTTGTTGAGCATTTTTCAAGAGCTTAGCATACTTTTCTCATTGTCCTCCTTACAACACTATACAGTAAGGATTAGGATGATATTTGAGGATTAGAAAGCACTAGTAAATTGACCAAAGTCACACAGTCTAGTATAACAGACTAGGGGAGAACCCAGAATGCTCTAATTACTACCTTGAACTAATTCTTGTTTTTTAAATACCGAAGTCTCACCATTAGGCTTATTTATTTATTTTTTAAATCTTTCACGCTTTTATTTGGGAATTGATAATTAACCATTTAAAGAAACCAGTTACCTAATTTAAACCTGAGGCATGTGGAAAATAGATAAACTTGCTGTCATATTTGTTTATGATGTTTATTTTATTTTAAAAATATACAATAATGTTTTCTACATTTGAGGGGCATCTAGGAATGCAAGACTTTATCATATATTAATATTGTTGATATTGTTTACGACAAATTTGGGGGAATTATTTAATCAAATATTCTATTAACTCAGTCATCAATCACAAAACTTAGAGTGACCGTGATTACAATTTTACCCTAGAGTAAAAATTACTTATTCCCAAAAGTTGCTTGAGAAATTATCTATATTTTGTTTGAAGATCTTATAGTACAGTAAAAAAAATCTTATAGTACAGTAAAAAAAAAAAAAAACAAAAAAAACCTCACAACTGGACTAATGAGCAACATCATGATAAGTGGAGAAAAGATTGAAGTTGTCAAGGATTTCATTTTACTTGGATCCACAATCAACAGCCATGGAAGCAGCAGTCAAGAAATCAAAAGACGCGTTGCATTGGGCAAATCTGCTGCAAAGGACCTCTTCAAAGTGTTGAAGAGCAAAGATGTCACCTTGAAGTCTAAGGCGCGCCTGACCCAAGCCATGGTATTTTCAATTGCATCATATGCATGTGAAACCTGGACAATGAATAAGGACCGAAGAAGAGTTGACACCTTTGAATTGTGGTGTTGGCAAAAAATATTGACTATACCATGGACTGCCAAAAGAATGAACAAATATGTCTGAGAAGAAGTACAACCAGAATGCTCCTTAGAAGCAAGGATGGCGAGACTGCATCTTACACACTTTGGACATGTTGTCAGGAGGAATCGGTCCCTGGAAGACATCGTGCTTGGCAGAGTACAGGGTCAGCGGAAAGAGGAAGACTGTCAGCAAGGTGGATTGACACAGTGGCTGCAACAATGAGCTCAAGCATGACAATGATTGTAAGGATTGCGCAGGACCAGGTAGTGTTTTGTCCTGTTGTGCATAGGGTCGCTATGAGTCAGAACCGACTTGACGATACTTAACAACAGCAACAACAGCATAGTACGCTGACTTTCAAGCTTATTTGGCTGTGACTCAAAATAAGAAATATATTTTATATCTTGTCCTAGTAAATAAACACACATACAAATACATGTATATGAAACCATTATTTCACAAAATGTTGTTTACCCTTATTCTGGTCAGTGCCCTCTGACATTCTGATTTTATTCCATTATAAAATATGTGATGGTTATGACCTACTGTATTGATTTCGTAACTCCCTAACGGTCATCACCTGAGGTTTGTAATTATGTTTGTTCAAGTGTAGTGTAGTGGAAAAAAAATGAGATGGCTTTTCAGTCAAATAAACTTTGGTCGGGTCCCTAACCTGGCATATATTGGTTACATGTCAAATTGCCAGTAACATGATGATAACTGGTATTTCCCAAGGAGGTTGTGATGCCCAGTCCTGAGTAGATACTCAACTAAATATCAGTTTCTTTTGTCCTTAGAGTTCACATTTCTGTCATTAATTATCATTCCATAGTATTGTAGTAAAGCCCTATGTGTTTATTATTCTAGCATTTTGGTTTCGATTTCTGTACTATTTGTGATTTCAAAAATGTCTTTTATATCTTGGATAAAAAAATAAAAGTAAAAATAAACAGCAGCTCCCCTCTCCCCCCCATGTAAATTATAGTAGTTTTAACAGACAAACATTAAGTACTCTGAAAACCAGGACAGAATCTAGAAGCTTGTTAATTTTTATGTACCGTAAATGGAAATGTCTACTTTTATTTGTTAATTATTTTTTATGACCACCTATTATAACATCTTCTAAGACTTTTTTTTTTTTTTTTAAATCTCTATTCTGTATGTTCCTGGCCCATTATTTATTTATTATTTTTTTTGTAGAGGTGCCAGAGAGATCTTCTTCAGTCAGCCCTTCAGCCATGTAATTTCTCACTTCAATAATCTTTCCTGGCTCCCCGTCATCTTCCAGATTAATCTTAGGCTCCTCAGCTTTGTAATTTCAAGCTGAACTGAAGGATTTAGCAATACAATCCTAGGCTACTTTTGCAACTTTACTTCCTTTTAGTCTCCTCTCTCTGCTTTGTACTTACTGTTCCAGTTAAACAATATGACCATGTTTCCGCAAATGGATCTCACATTTCTAGTCTTCATGTCTTGAAGACCCTTCTACTCTGTCTTCACTGTTTAAAAAACTGCTCCTGATTTAAAATTCCATATCAGAGCTGCCTATTTTATTTGGACTCTTCTAATTGATTCCCCCTTCACTTCTTCGGGGGATGTTAGTTTTTCTGAAGCACCCTCCTAGGGCATTCTTTCTTCCTGTCTTAAGGCACTTACGGTCAGTATCAAGTTGAAAATATTTCACAGATCATTGGTAGTAGCCCTGAAGATAACTCAGAAAAAGTGGTAGTAGAAGTAATTATAGTTCTACAACTTTTGGCTATAAGCGTTCACTGTTTCTTGGGCCTTGGCGGTAGGGTCAGTTTACCCAGTTTGTATAAATCTTATGAGGCTTGAAAAATGGACTTTCTAATTATCAGGTTTTTTTTTTTTTTTTTATTGACATTAAATAAGTTGGGGAATGTTAATGAATCTCTCTTTTCATATAACTAGATGCCTTGGGACACTTCCAATATGTAGCATTTATATTGTATTATGATATGTTAATAACATGTGGATCAGAGACCGAGCAAAGGTCAAGAACAAATGTAATTTTCTGTGAAATACATACCTAATATTCTTAACATTTAGCTGATTACCTTTGGATGCCAATTAAACACTATATCTCCCTTCCCCTTATGCATTTTTTTTTTGGTAACATCTATTAATTGGGTGACACCCATTAATTCACTCACTAAAGTCTCAACTAAGATATTGCAGGTTTTTAAAAATTTTATTGAGTTTTATATATTTTATTGGTTCTACTTTAATCTGAGAGATTCGTTTTTCTGATTTAGGGCAAACCAGGCAAATTTCATAGTGTGTTGTCAAGCTTTGGGTCACCTATTAGATAATTATGTTGTTTCAGAAATGTTTCATCTACTTTAAGGTGGTCTTCAAGTCTGGTGAAATGGTGGGAAGAGTACTAATATTGTCAAAATCCCAGGACGTAGAAAGTGGTTTCATTGTTGTCAGAGGGTTATACAGCTTCCACTTGGCTGTTTTTATGCAGAATACAGAATTCTTGTGAGGGCAAGTGAAATGGCAACCTTTAATCTGTAGAGGGATGCATTGAGAAGTGTGTCACTGGCCATAAATTATCAAATTCTGATTAACAGGTCCTTCACAGGCCTCATAGGCTCAGTTATTGTTGTACCCTAAAAGCACCTTCAGGCTTACACGCTGAAGATGGAGACTGTCAGTTAGAAAATAGCATTGCCTTAGGTCACAGGAAATGTTGCTTGAAATCCTATACCTCTGTTTGAAGTCTTAAAAACAGCACGCTCAGTAGATACTACTCTAGGTCATGTGTACTTATTAACTATATTTATAAATGCAGTTAAGCTCATCATCTTTAAGAGCAGTAATGCTTTACATTTATATAAGTTGATGCAGTGAGCTTTCCCTGGAATTAAAAAAAAAAGTCTTTAGTATTTAGTAAAAATGCAGAAACCTGCTGCCTTGCAGGTTGCACAGTTGAACCTGTGTGTTTTTGCTTCCTCATACTGATTACATAAGCTGGTGCCTAACCTGTGCTATTCAAATAACCGAAAAGGATTTCCTCCACGAAATTGTCAGGTAAACTTTTGAATTTCAGTGCAAATTCAATAGGGATTGGGTGGCCTTTCAAATTCAGTAAGGGTGGCCTTTTCTTTGTTTTTTACTTTGTAAAGTAGATTAAATATGCATAATTAAAATAATGATTGGGTCTATCCATATGTATTTATAAGCTAATATGTACAAAGTGTTAAACACAATACTTAACACATTGTAAATACTCAAATAACAGTCATTATGCTTTAAGAAAGGCACCCTGGTGGTGCAGTGGTTAAGCTCTAACCCTAAGGTTAGTGGTTCAAATCCACCAGTGGCTCCATGGGAGAATATACCTGGCATTCTGCTCCTGTCAAGATTTATAGCCTAGGAAACCCTATGGGGGCAGTTCTATTCTGTCATATAGGATTGCTATGAGGCAGAATCAACTTCATTACATGCAACAGTAAGAACAGCGTCCTGTAAGAAGCATTTATTACGCAGATTAAGGGCGTGTGTTCTGGTACAAAGGTTTCTGGGTTTAAGTTAAGTGACTTCAGGAAAGTCGTTTAAACTATCTTTGCCTCTTTTTCCTCATCTATAAAATGGGCATAGAATATTTGTCTCAGTGGTTGTGTGAAATAAAGGTGTGAAGGGTATGGAAAACATAACAGTGTTTTAATAAGCAGAAAAATAATAATACATTCTAAAACTATTTCCCAACATAAATATATTTCCTGGAAAATTAATATCTGTTCTTTTCCTTGCGTGCCTTAAAGCTACTACAATCTATAAGTAGCTCTAAACAGGTGTAGGACATACATTTTTCTATTTATTTTCCTCCTTGTTGGAGAAATCTGTTAACAAGGGATGGTCTGGTTATTTGTCTACAGATCCTCCCTTGGGGATTGTGGAGCAGCTACTTCAGAGCTATATCAGCTTGTACTTAATCATTTGAAACATCAAATAACTTGCTTGTTCATTTTATGCATTTTTTTTTTTTATTGAGGGAGTTGGTCAACCTAAAATCAACACGAGAAGCTTATTTTTCTTGTTTTTACTTACAGTATTCCTCAAGCATGTTTATCTTAGAAGAGTAGGGCATTCTTCTCCAGCTTTTAAGGATTATTGAACTTGGGAACATTTTGTCTGGCCTACAAAATTCATGTTTCCTCTTTGTTTAATTTCTTAAAGCTTGCCCTCCCTTCAATTCAGTTAGCATTTATCTTCCACACTAGGTGGGCAAGATTTGTTTTACCTCCTCTCTGGTAGGATATTTATTTATTTAGCAAGTATTTTTTGAGTTCCTACTGGACCAGGCACTGCTCTAGGTTTGTTGAGGATATGCAGTGACAAGATAGACAAAGTCTGTTCTAAGGAAGCTTTTGCGCTACTGGGAGGAGACAGACAATGACAAGTAAGCAAATAAGTAAGTAATAGAAATGATGAAGAAAATGAAGCAGGAAACTGGGAAAAAAACAAAAAAGGTACTTTAGATGAGCTGCTTAGGGGAGGCCTGTATCACGAAGTGGCTTGTGTATGTAGATTTGAATAATGAGAGGGAAGTGGTTCATAGAATATCTTGGCAAAGAAATGTTCCAGGAAGGAAACAAACAAACAAACAAACAAAGAACACAACAAAAGTAAGTGCCAGGGCCTTGAGGCAAGAGTGAGCTTAGTCTGGGTGAGAATGGGAGTAAATGAACAAATACCATTCTTTTTGAGAGTATTCTCTGTTCCAGGTACTATTCAAGGTACTTGGGATACAGTAGTGAACAAAATAAACAGGTTGTTCTTTCCCTTGTAGAGTTTACATTGTCAAGTAACTGGGATGAGGGGGAGGGAGGCAGACAATAAACAAGCATAATAAATATTAAATTATGTAGACTACTAGTGGATCAGGGTTATGGAAAAAACAAAGTAATGATGTAATGATATAGGGGGAGGATTAGGAATTTGGGGGTTGGTGGGCTACAATTTAAAATAGTGAGGTCAAGGTAGATCTCGTTGAGAAGATGATAAAATATTGAAAGAAATCAATAGTTACATGCATATCAGGGACATAGGTAATTGTGCAAAAGCCATGAGGTAGAAGTAGGCTTGGCTTATTCACAGACTTGAAGGAAACCTCTCTGGCAGAAGCAGAGTGAGTAGGAGAAAGGGCGGTAGGAGCTGTGGTCAGATCACAGAAGGCCTGTGAGCCACTGTAAGGACCTGGGCTTTAAGTAAAATGATGTACCATTGAGGGGTGAAGTTGAGGGTCATGGAATAGGGGTAGGGTAGGGTGGGCTAGAGCTGAAGCAGGGAGACTTGATAGCAGAATGTTGGACTGAGCCCAGAGACATGCTCTGGTGGTTTCTATAAGGGGAGGAGGGGAGGGTAGTAGGGATGGTGAGACTTCATCAGATTCTGAATCTGTGGTGAAGGCTTCCTAAAGTGGAGAGTGAGAGAAAGCAGAGTCCGGGATGACTTTGAATATTTTGTCCTGAAAAATAG
Organism: Loxodonta africana; assembly: GCF_030014295.1. NCBI lineage: Eukaryota > Metazoa > Chordata > Mammalia > Proboscidea > Elephantidae > Loxodonta > Loxodonta africana. The sequence continues at coordinate 51,104,070 of NC_087363.1, read as the reverse complement.
AAGACTGAGGACAGGAAAGCCTGCAACTGGTGCAGGTCCAGACAGGGTGAGGTTTTCACTATGTAAAGTGGAGGACATATGTTATACACTGTGGTTACCATTCCTTGTGCTCCTGAGTGGACATAGAGTTCCACACCCTTTTCCTGCGTTAGACTTGGCAGAGTGCCTGGTTTGATAACATCAGCAGGTAAGACAAAAGCGTGGATTGAAATGTGTTCACAGAGCTGAGCTTGTCCTCTTGCACTCCGTCATCATCAGGAGAAGTACTTCTCTGGGTGGCCACTGCCCTGTCAGCTTGGTCCCTGACTGAGTGAAGGGGAAGCAGAGCAGCCCACTGAGCCCATGTTAGATCAGCAGACCCTCACTGACCTGTGAATCCATGAGAATTAATGACCACTGCTGTAATGGGTTGTAAGTCACTGAGTTTTGGGGTGGTCTGTTAGAGAAGTTTTTTTTTTGCTATAGCTAACCAACTGAGTGTCTAAGTCGTGAAGTCAAATGGGCAGCGGGATATGGGTCTAGAGCTCAGGAGAAGTCTGGGCTAGAGGATGAAATTTGGGAGTTGTTGGCATATCAATGATATTTAAAACTCAAAACAAAATCACCGAGGGAGTGAGTGTATTAAAGAAGGGGACAAAGGATGAAGTCCTGTGTTAATTATAATAATTTATAATGTCTGGAAAGAGGAATAACTAGCAGAGAAAACTGTAAAGAACAACCAGTAAGGTAGGAGAAAAATCGATTGTCCTGAAAACTAAGTGGATAGAAACAATATCAAGGAGGAGGAAGTGGTCAATTTTGTCAAAAGTGACTACGGAGAAATTGGTCTTTGGATCTGGTCATTATTGGTGATTTTGAAAATATGGTTTTGCAGGAGTGGTGAAGTGAAAATCTGATGAGATAGATAGATAAATAGATAGAAAGATAGATACATACACTATATATATGTATATATATAAAATACATATACATAGATACATACCTGCTGTTGAGTTGTCTGACTCATGGCAACCCCATGCACAAGAGAATGAAATGTTGCCTGATCCTGAGTCATCCTCACAATTTCTGGCACCTTTGAGCCCATTTTTGCAGCTTTTGTGCTAGTCTGTCTCACCAAGGGTCTCCTTTGCCCTTGCTGGCCCTTTACTTTACCAAACATGATGTTCTTCCCCAGAAATTGATCCCTTCTGATGATATGATCAAAGAAAGTGAGGTGGAAAAATTTCTGTTGTGTTCCATAAGGTTTTCATTGGCTAATTTTTGGAAGTTGATTGCCAGGCCTTTCTTCCTAGTCTGTCCTAGTCTGCAAGCTCTGCTGAAACCTGTCTACCATGGCTGACCCTGTTGATATTTGAAATACTGGTGACATAGCTTCCAGCATCACAGCAACAGGACAAACTGAGAGATGGTAGGAAAGTCTGATTTTAAGAATTTAAACATGAATAGAAGGAATGTAATCAGAGGTGGTGATCAAAATAACTTTTGAGGATTTTTACTGCAAAAGAGGTAGAAATGAGGTTAAAACAGTGATCAACCAGATCACAAAGGGAATGTAAATGATGGTAAAGGTGTGTTGGACTTTATTCTGAGAGAGGGGAGAGTTAGTTGAAGTGTTTAAACAGTGATCTGTCTGTCTTCCGTATTACTCTGGCTGCTATGAGAGGGTCTCAAGAGTAAACAGGAAGACTGGTTAAGAGGAGATTTCCATTTCCTAGGTGGGAGATTATGGTGGCTTCAACTAGACTTGTAGCATTGGAGATTGGAAAATCATGCATACATTTTACAAAGTGACAATGTTTTGAGAAAGATAATAGTCTGGTGTCTTTAAAGAATTTAGAAACATTTTTGTGATCAAATGAGAAATACTAATTTAAAAAAAATTGCCATTTTAACCATTTTAAAGTGTACAATTCAGTAGCATTAATTACACTAACGATGTCTATCTTTCTTTAAAACTTTTCATTACCCCAAATAGAATCTCAGTACCCAGTGAACTGTAATTTCCCTTTTCCTTCCCCTAGGGTAAAAAAGAAAAAAAAAAAGTTTTTTTTCTTTTTTACCCTAGCCTGTGGTAACCTCTAGTCTACTTTCTGTCTCTAAACTTGCCTACGTGATAATTATTTTTATAATTTTTTTACCACTTTACCTTATCTTATGTAAATATGTATCTGTGTGAAGCAGTGTATAATGTTATGTTGGTTAATTTTATTAAAATTTACATTCTGCCATTTTTCAAAATGATAATATCTAAGGCCTATGGAAAAATGGATAGGATCATTTTTCTCTCCATCAAATTTCATTCTTTTCCACAAGGAATCACTCCAGCCACACTGGTCTTTTTTGCTCAAATGACATTAAAGACAGTTTCTAGTATAAGTCCTTGTCCAAGTCTGTGCAAAATAACTTTTTTTTAAGTGGAAGAAGTTCCATGATATTTGCGTGGGATGGTAATTAAACAACAACAACAACAAAAAAAAAACTTACTTTCTTAGGTCTTGGATTTATATGTACTGTGACAGAAATGATGAATACAGTATTTTGCCAAGTGTGCTTTCAGTAGAAACTTGGATGATTGTCTATGATCTGTTTTGCCCGTATACCACAGCCAGAGGTTCCCATGGGAACCACCCCCAATTCGATGGAAGAATCAAATTTAACAAACAATCCAGAAAAGCCATTTAATCACCCTCTCTCTGATCCTTGGAAGAGCCAGACATACTGAGGAAATGAAATCACTAGAATCATTTCTAGCTATATGGGACTGTCCAAGGGAAAAAGTCCTGCTCATGGTAAATAGATTTGATATATGACAAAAAACAAACAAAACGAAAAGAAAAACCAGTGTCCCAACTCTGACAATAACAAAATGTCTCCCATCATCTGGGTACTCTGTTCAAATACCTTTTCAAAATTTGTTAAGTGTTTTGGTGTTTTATACTTTGCCATCTTGCCAGTCATTTTTATTTAGCTGGTTTTCCCCTGAAAGCTTTATTTCCTGAAAAAAGCGTGAGTCAAAATACAGTAAGCCTTACATATAATCTTCTCGTTATGTTCTCAAAGCTGATCATAAACCTGAATTGCCCATTTCTGCCTCTCTATTCTAATGCTTACCTTCCTGTGTTAATTAATTCCTGCTTGGCAGTGAAGATTTGACTCAGATACCTGATCCATTAGCTATCAAATATGGAGTCTTTGTGTCTTCTATGGAGAAGTGGGGCACCTGGTGCCACAGGACACAAAACATGGGTTATCTGTACCTGGAGGTAACTCTTGTGAGAGCAGAGACATCAGGGTCCTCCAGAATCAGCTACTCAGAAGACTAGTGGTAAGAATAGAGGACATCACCAGTATCTCTATACTATTGGACCCATTTCTTTCCATTTTTTCATCTGACGTGATGGAAAATCATTTTTAAATCAATTTGTTTCTGCCAGTTGGCACTGAGATGATGGGCACTGAGTTCTAAAGATGGTAATCCAGAAGGAGTCCAAGGCTCCACATGATCTGGACCTGGCCTTCCTCTCCGGGTTCATCTTCTCACTCTCCCCTTACTCTCTTTCAATTAGCCACATTGGCCTTTTATTGAGTTCCTCAAACATACCTAGCTCAGCCTCCCCCAGAGTCTTTGCACATGTGAATTAATATCCCTAGGTAGTTCCTAGGTCCTTGGGTGGCGAAAACAGTTTTCGCTTGGCTGCTAATCTAAAGGTTGATGATTCAAAATCACCCATCAAAACTGTAGAAGAAAGGCCAGGCTATCTACTTTTGTAAATATTACACCTAAGAAAACCTTATGGAGCAGTCCTACTCTGTAACATATGGAGTTGCCATGAGTCAGGATTGACTCAACAGCAACAGGTTTTAGGTAATTTCTACTCATATTTAAGATCTCAAATGATATATAATTCCCTGAAAAGTCACTTCTCTGACCCTCCAATCTAAATAGGTTTACCTGTACTATTTCCTCACAGTATCTTTACTTTTCTGTCAAATATCTAACATAGTTTATAATTATGTTTTGTTGATGAGGTCCTACGAGTAGATGCGTTTTAGCTGAGTTTGCTTTTTTCTCTTTTCCAGTGAGAGAGATTTTTGTATCACTTCCCTCAGAAGGATATATGTGAGTTTCACCATAACGGCAGGCCAGTAGCGCTACTGCTTCAGAAAGAGTATAATCAGACTTAAAAGCAAAAATGTTTGGTGTCTTTGAAGGAAAAAAATGGAAGTTTGGAGAGATGATAGACACCTCTCTCAGTGCTGGAGACTTGGGAGGTGGCTGTTTGTTGACTTAAAACTTTTGGGTGAGTTTTTATAGGAATATACTTTTTAATTTGAAATATTAGAAGTTCAGTTTTCTCAGTTTCTGGGCATTTTAGGAATATTTAGTTATTATAAGCACTTATTTATCTCTAAGCCAATTAGAATAGAGCTCCTTTAAGGAATTTTATAATAGAATTTGGTAATATCACTCAGAGGTAGAAAAATGTTATATATACATATATGTCTTAGTTATCTAGTGCTGCTATAACAGAAATACCGCAAGTGGATGGCTTTAACAAAGAGAAATTAATTTTCTCACAGTCTAGTAGGCTAGAAGTCCAATTCAGGGCATCAGCTCCAGGGAAAGGCTTTCTGTCTCTGTTGGCTCTGGTGGAAAGTCCTTGTCATGAGTCTTCCTCTGGACTAGGAGCTTCTTACAGGAACCCCAGGTCCAAAGGATGGGCTCTGCTCCCGGAGGTGTATTCTTGGCGATATGAGGTCCCCCACTCTCTGCCCTCTTCCCTTTCCTTTTATCTCTTGTAAAACAGAAGGTGGTACAGGCCACACCCCAGGGAAACTCCATTTACATTGGATCAGGGATGTGACCTTATTAAGGGTGTTATAATCCCACCCTAATTCTCTTTAACATAATCTACCATAGGCAGAGATTAGGGTTTATAACACACAGGAAAATTATAATCATGAAATTTAGGGCAACCACACAATACTGGGAATCATGACCTAACCAAATTAACACATATTTTGGGGGACACAATTCAATCTATGGCATCATACATATATATATGTGTGTATATACCTATACGCATATTAACATATTAAACATATTAAAAAACATATCAAACATATTAAAAAAAACAAAAAACAGTTGCTGTCAAGTAAACAACTCATGGTGACCCTATGTGTGTCAGAATAGAAGTGTGCTCTGTAGGGTTTTCAGTGGCAGACTTTTTGGAAGTAGCTCACCGACCGGGCTGTTCTTCTGAGGCTCCTCTGGATGGACTCTAACCTCCAACCTTTTGGTTAGCAGCTGAGTGCATTAACTGTACCATCCAGGGACTCTCCGTAAACGTATTGTTTTTGAGAGACTTAAATACAGAGCTTATAGCTTGAATTGTAAAACCCCAGCCATGAGTCAAGCAACAACAGCGAAGTACAAAACTTACTACTTATATAAGAATGCTTGCTTTTGCCCTTGCCCCAGCTTTACATTTTTATCAGGATTGTGTTCCTGTCAGATGGGATGAATTGAGTTTACCCACTCAATATGAGAGCTGACATGCCTCCATCAATTGTGGAAAAGACTTTTAAGATTTCCTTTGCCATGACCTGTAATCTTAGAAGGCTGTGGACCAAGTTTTGGGTGAGGCACTGAGGAGAAACCAAGTGGTAGTCTAGGTGTTTTCAAAGCCAGTCTGAGTGGAGAAAATACTCAAACAGTTTTCAATGAGATTTTTAGCCTCAGATGGTTGCTTCTGGGTTATTGAGCCTCTCCAGGCCCCCCATCAGGGGAAAAAAAAAACCAAACCAAACCTACTGCCATTGAGTTGATTCCGACTCATAGCAACCCTATAGGAGAGAGTAGAACTTCCCGATAGAGTTTCCAAGGAGCACCTGGCGGACTCAAACCGATGACCTCTTGGTTAAGGCCTTAAAATTGGAGAGACTATAGAGAGTTGAGGGGCTGCAGTGGGAAAGGAAAAGTTTGGTAGGGGTAGATAGAACCATGGACTGTGGGTATTTTAAGGGATCAAAGAGAGCTGAAGGGAGGGTTGAAGGTAGTAAAAAGCAGGAAGGAGTGAGGGAGGATGATGAGCCGGTTTAGAGAAATTTCAGGTTTCTCAAAGAGTCTGTTGAAGTTCTAAATTGTCCTTTGTGAATTTTTTGTTCCAATTTTGGAGATACTGGGCATCATAAAAGCCACAGTGGCAGAGCATATATAGTCAGTAAAGGAGAAGAAAGGAAGGAGAATCAGAAGACTGAGAATTACCCATAGTGGAGGGAGGCACCAAATAGAAGAACAAAGAAACAAAGAACAAAGATGAGATCTCAACAAAGAGGGTAACCAAATGAGATTTCAACAAGTAGGGGAACCAGAAGAGATCTTAAGAGACAGGGAAACCAACCAACAGAGGCCTCACTAAAGTTGGGAATTCCCGCTTGAGAATCAGGAAATAGATCTCCACTCAAAGAGCTGAGAAGCCTTCCAAAGAAGGTTCTTGCTTAAACGGGGGTGTGTGTGTGGGAGAAAGTCCTACTCAAACAGAAAAGAACCAGGAAGAGCCTCATTTAAACAGACTTACAGAAACTCCCTGAAGAACCAATGTCAAGTCCTTACTGTACTTCAGCAGATGGAGGTCAAGAACACCGGTTCAGGAGTCAGACTCACCAGTGGATCCCAGTCAGTCAGTCACTAATGAAGTCAATGGCTGTTCAGAAGTGTGCTCCCGAGGGCCTGGGTGAGAGGCCCAGGGTCCAATCATAAATGATTGTATCTGCGTTGGCAGGCACTAAAACTGTCAAATAAAAAATTATACTGGACACTGTTAAAACAGACAAGGGTAACTTTTATTCAAAAAGGATTATTGTAAGGGAAGAGAGAGGAAAAAGAGAAGGGAAAGGAAGGGAAGGGACACCCAAAATCCCTGTTTGTGGGAATTAAAACAACTGAGCCCTGAGAACCTTGGAAGCCCAAGTCCTGGGCATCTTTGATGAGTTTAGCATTCAAGAAGTGTAATTGTCCTCCACTGGTCACATGGGGCCAATGTAGGCAGGAGCCCATTGCCACAAAAGACCAGTAACCTCAGCAGCATCCTTAAGCAGCGCCACCATGTGGCAGCAGTAAGCAATGGCAGCAGTCGGATCTCATCTCTGCTCCCTTGTGTGAATATTCTAGGAAGACTTCCTGCCCATTATGTACGTGGGGCATCAAAAGATAAATTGGAAGATTAGGAAATGCAACTGTGTGGAACCCTGATTTGCAGATAGAGTTGTGTTCATTGATCTGTAAGATTCATTTGTGCTGGGGCTGATTCTGTTTTGTTTCTCATATATTGTGCATTGTATATCCTCAATAAATGTTTGAATAAATAAATGAAACCTTGGTTATGCAGAAGAGGAGATGGAGGCTGAGAAAAGTCCAGTAACTTATCGAAAGGCCACAGTGTTAACTAGTGGCAGAGTTATGATTGGAATATGAATCTTCTGTTCCAGTTTTTGTGGATGCTGCATTGGATTGATAGCGTGAGGGTGGCTGGGCAAATTCCTGAAATGTGAATTGAGAGGTCGCTATCCGTTCATTACTTATGAGAGCCAAACCAAAACTAAACCTGTTGCTGTTGAGTCAATTCCAACTCACGGCGACTCCATGTATTACAGAGTAGAACCGTGTCATAGGGTTTGGCTGTAATCTTTATGGAAGCAGATTAATAGGTTTTCCTTCCACTGAGCAGCACGGTGGATTTGAACCACCAAACTTTCAGTTAGTAGTTAAGTGCAAACCATTTGCTCCACTCAGGAATTCTACTTATGAGACTACCAGGGAATATAGATTGCCAGAAATATTCTTGGCTATTTTGTGAGAGACAAAATCTGCGTATTTTGTAAGTGTGTCAGTCTCGTTGGGAACATTAATATTTCTAACATGTATCTCTGTCACTCTTCCAGTTTTCCCCATAACCTCTCCTCCTTTTTCATGGATTGAATTGTGTCCTCCCAAAATATGTGTCATCTTGGCTAGGCCATGATTCCCTATATTATATGGCTGTCCTCCATTTTGTAATCTGATATAATTATCCTCCATTTTGTGATGTGTTGTAAATCCTAACCTCTATATGTTAATGTGGCAGGATGGGCATCGGATATATCTTGAGTCACAGCCTTACAAGAGGATGTGACTCAAGTCCCACTTACTCAAATCACACCCTTACTTAAGTCACACTCTTACTCAAGTTACACGTTTGCTTGCATCACACCTTTTATCTTACAAGAGATAAAAGGAGAAGTGAGCAGAGAGAAGAGGGACCTCACTACCACCAAGAAAGAAGAGTCTGGACTGGAGTATGTCCTTTCGACCTGGAATTCCTGTGCTGAGAATCTTCTAGACCCAGGGGAAGATTAATACCAAGACACATGGAGATGTCCAAGGAATGCTGGGCCCACAGATGTTGAAAGGAGACAAGGAACTTATCCCAAAGCTGATAGAGAGAGAAATCTTTCCCCCTGAGCTGGCTTCCTGAATTTGGACTTCTAACCATCCTAAATTCTGAGAGAATAAATTTCTGTTTGTTAAAGCCATCTACTTACGGTTTTTCTGTTACAGCTGCACTAGATAACTAAGACACTTTTTTTTTTTTTTGCCTGTCTCTTTGATGCATTTTTTTCCATCACTGCTCCAAATATATTACATTTTGAGAAATGTTATGTCATTAATTTAGTCAGGAGCATTTCTGGTTCCTTGTCTGAAATTACTGTCTTAGCACATTTAACAATAGAATGAAGTGTTTTAAAAGTGAGATAGGAGTAAGCACAAGTTGATATAATGAAATAGATTTTATAAGGCCTGGTGGGTAGTAAAAATAAGAGTGGGGTGGGATTCCTCTTAGGGGGGAGGATTTTAAAGCTATGTGATATAAAGATATAGGGAACAGGGGGAATGAGAAGTGGGCAAGAACAATGAACATGTGTTGACTGGACTGGGAGGGGAGAAGGTTGGTAAGGTTCTGCAGGATCACTCAGAGCCAGATGGGGTAACGATGACTTGGGGAGGGAGTCTCTGGCATCAGTAGGACCTTAAGGTGCTAAAGGATGAGTACAAAGTCACCAGAGGAACTTGTTAAAAATGCACGCTTTTCTTGGGAACAATTAATGGGGAAGGAACCTTCATAGATTTTGCATGTGTAAATTGGGGATTATCTCTACAAAGCAGAGATATAAAATTAAAAAGGTAAAACTCAGGAGTAATTTCTATGTTCAAAATCTGAATTTATTGCCTATTTTCTGGGTGGCTGTGTAATCTATTTATGATCTTAGTCTATTTCTCATTTACAAATACTGGTTTTTGTGCAGATCAAGTAAAATATTCTGAGATGTTATACCACAATGCTGGCTTAGAGGAGGTGTCAATAAATGTTAGATTTATATGTTAAAATATATTTACTCCAAGTTGTGATAACTGACATACGGTTTTCAATGAATGTTTTCAGTTTATCTTGGATCATTTGGTTCCTGACTTATAAACTTTTTCCCTTTGGATTTTCTCATAAATTAATAACTTTTCACAACTAGGTACAGAATAATTGTTTTCATTCGGGAAACATATCTGAATAAGTGCACATCTGCGTAAAACCACTCTAAGAAATCTATCAAAATGAATGAAAAGAACCCTGAATTAGGGAGAATGATTTCATTTATACTGAAATCGAAGTGGATTCAGAGCCTCATACGGCATGTCATAAAGACTACTTTTTGGATTCAATTTAGCAGAAGTTGCCTGGATTTAATATACATTTCGTTTAATTGTGAACACGCTGCATTATATGGGAAATGAAAAATGTTTGAAGGGCCTTTTAACAACTCTGGTAAATAGTACAGGGTGGCAAAGTTACGTATCGGGTTTTACGCTCTGGAAAATGAAACATAACAAAAGGACTTTAAAAAAAGGGAGGGGGGTTTTTCTTTCCCAAAGGTATTAATGTAAGAAGCGTAGATATGTTTCTATCCTTCCATTATTTCAATACAGACGTATTCGCAGATTCTTGAAACACATTTTATAAATAATAAGGAAATAAAAGCTTTTATCTAACAATTTCTTACCATACAAATGTGGTAGAGACTCAACAAGTGCTAAAAAAAATTACAGGGACATTTTAAGCTGATGAGCCAAAGACAGCAGTTTCAATGCTTGTCTCTTAGGTGAAGATGGGTGGGCAGATCCTCACTAACTTCTTCACTGTTTTGCATCTGAAAAGAGTAAACTCTTAAGTGGTGTGAATTATCACTGCTATGGGGAAGCGAAATGTCCATTCTAGCAGGGGCCTACAAAGAGCAGCAAGTAGCCTAGTTATAGAATATGTGAGTGATTGAACTGCAGAGAACCCTGGAGAATGTGGGACATGCACAACTGGTCAGCGCCAACCCATGCTTGCCACTTGCCATTGCTCCTAGACCATCAATTTTTTTTAAGAGAAGTGGGAATGGTGTTTTGTTTTGTTTTTTAATTTAATTTTTTTGTTTGTTTTTGATTTTCTGAGGTGAAATGTCCAAACTTAAAAATGTTAGCAACTAATTCAACACTCATTGCAAGCATAGGCACTGTAGTCCAGTGTTGCATGGGCTAGGCGGGACATGTCAGAAGGCCACATTTGGCCCTCAGGCCTTCAGTTTGCAGTCTCTGAGATCTAATGTGTTAGAATCCTCCTCCAGAATAGAGTAGGAATGAAATTGCAGATCAAAATCAACACTCTTGGCATCAAGCTTATAGGTTTTTCCTGGAGTGCTGATTGACTGTCTTAACACAAGACAGGATCTGATCGGGGAGGTGGTTGGGTAAGATTCATGCTCTTTAATTGATGCCGTATACTTGTAACCAGGATCTTTTCACTAAAACTCTGTTCTTCAGAATAAAGTTACTGCTCTCAAGAGTTGGAATAGTTCACATATATTTTTTAAAAAGTACAGTTTTCAACATACAAAAAAGCTTGATTATTCAGTATCTGTGCCCCTAGTGTCCTTATGAACTTTCTTAATATTTTTAAAACTAAGATAATAGAACAGAGTAGAGAGCTGTCAGACATTGGTCTCATCGTTTCTTGACCTAGTTTGGGTCTTTTTCAAGCTTTGCATGTGGTGATTCAAGCCAGTTTTATCTCAGCATTGGGAAAGAATTGTAGAAGCATCAGAGCAGGGGGAAAGGATATAAAAGGCATCAGAAGGTTGATTTTGAAACCATCCCATTTCCCTGCCCTGTGGATTTCATATTAAATGGAGTACCTGACAGGAATTTTGAGGGTTTTGCCTTCATTGCCTTTCCCTGAGGACCATTGCAGCTTTCTATCCTCTAAAGTGAGCCCTTTTTGCAGTTGGTTTGTAGACTATGGGATCTGTAAGGAGTCATTAAAAATATCCTATTTTATTTTTAAAGCTATTTTGAATGGATTATGTTGGTTCTACTATGATCTTTTTTTATCTGAACAACCATAAGGTCCGTGTGATGCGGCCTGACTTCCTCCCCCCGCCCCCAACATTTAGTTTAATCCTTTCACAAACCTTGACCTCATTTGTGTTTAACCTTGGACCACCTGCCTTGGTTGGTTATATGATTTGCAAATGAGAACATGCCTATTTATTTTTCCTTATTATTGAGCTCCAAAGCTCACCAAGATTTGTCTTTTTCTTTGCTTTGCTTTTCCCTCTACTTCTGTTTTCTTATGCTCATATTAATAAAATTACTTGAAAAATAATCTAGTCAAATGCCTAATTTGTTTATGGAAAAGCTATATAGGTTGGAAGGACATGTTACTAAATTATAATTTAAAATTTTTTTATCATTGAGTGTCAGTCTCACTGTGCTCCTTCTATGGCTCTATAAATATGCATTCTGTTGAATGTTAGAGGTGGAAGGCAGTTTGGTGATGATTTGCTCAAAAACCATCATTTTACTGAAGAGGCAATTGTAGACCAAGTAGGAGAGGTATCTTGGCTAAGGTCATACAAATGCTAGTGGCAAAATCAGGAAATAGTATTGCATAGTGGTTAGGTGTAGTTCAGGATTTGGAGTCAGACAAAACTGAATTTGTGTCCTGGCCGACCGAGTATTAATTACCTTGATACGACTTTAGGTAAGCCAGATAACTTTTGGAGCTCCAGTTTCAATAGCTGTAGAGTGCAGATAATAAGAGTACACCTCAAAGGGTTGTGATGAGGAATAAATGATAGAATCCACATCAACTACTTTCAACTGCATGGCACAGTGCCTAACACACAGTAAGTTCTCAATGAGGCATTTTTGCTATAGCTACAATGATCAAGACATTGGTGGGTCAGTGGTAGAATTCTCACCTTCCACATGGGAGACCCGGATCTGATGTCTGGCCATTGTATCTCATGCATAGCCACCACATGTCTATCAGTAAAGGCTTGTGTATTGCTATGGTTCTGAACAGAATTCACTGGAGCTTCCAGACTAAGACAGACTAGGAAGAACGGCCTGGTGAACTACTTCAAAGAAAACAGCCTGTGAAAACCCTGTGGATCATAGTAGTTTGAGCCACAGTTGATTATGGGGATGACACAGGACGAGGCAGCATTTTGTTCTGTTGTACATGGGGTCACCATGAGTTGGAGACCGACTCCACAGCAGCTGATAGCAGCAACATCATAATTATCGTTCTGATCACCAGTCCAGGTTTTTTGTTTTATCACACAGCAATTCCTCCACACTATCTCAAACACCAAGAGATTTCTTAAGGTCTTTCAAACTTTTTCAGCAGAGGCTTGGTATCAGTTGTCATTTGTTGAAGCATCTTAGGTTATCCAGTAATGTGTATTAAACAAAACAAAAAACAAACCCATTGCTGTCAAGTTGATTCTGACTCATAGTAACCCTATGGGACAGAGTACAACTGCCCCATCGAGTTTCCAAGGAGCACCTAATGGATTCGAACCGCTGACCTTTTGGTTAGCAGCTGTAGAACTTAAACCACTACACCACCAGAGTTTATAGTAATGCATGTATATAGTAATGTATATACCAAAAAAACCCCAAACCCATTACTGTCAAGTCGATTCCTACTCATGGCGACCCTATAGAACAGAGTAGAACTGCTCCATAAAGTTTCCAAGGAGCTCCTGGTGGATTTGAACTGCCGACTTTTTGGTTAGCAGCCGTAGCACTTAACCACTATGCCACTAGGGTTTCCAGTAATGTGTGTAGGTGTGCATTATTAAGTTTGCAGCTCCCCTTGGTTTCCATTCTTCACATTTGGTTCATAAATTCAGCAAGCGTGTGTTGAGTACCTTTGTTCTGCGTACAGGGCTCTGTGATAGATCCTAAGGATACAAATGTGATAAGGAAGCTATAACCCGTATCTTCATGGAGCTTATGTTCTGGAATGAAGGAAAAGAAGCTAAACAACTGAACATACAGTTCATAATTAAGATTGTAGTAAGTGGTAAAAATGAGTACCAAGTACTATGAGTGAATAAAAGAGGGAGATCAAAGTATGGGAGCCTACAGAATGAGTAAATCTTAGGCAAGTGGTGTTGTTGTTATGTGCTGTCGAGTTGGTTCAGACTCATACTGACTCTATGCACAATAGAATGAAACACTGCCTGGACCTGCACCTTTCTCACAATTGTTACTATGTTTGAGCCCATCGTTAAAGCCACTGTGTCAATCATCTCGTCGGAGGTCTTCTTCTTTTTCGCTGACCCTCTGCTCTACCAAGCATGATGTCTTCCTCCAGGGACTGATCTCTCCTGATAACGTGTCCTAAGTTTATGAGATGTAGTCTCACCATTCTTGCTTCTAAGGAACATTTTGGTTGTACTTCTTCCAAGACAGATTTGTTCATTCTTTTGGCAGTCCATGGTATTTGCCAGTACCACAATTCAAAGACGTCAACTCTTTGGTCTTCCTTATTCATTGTCCAGCTTTTGCATGCATATGAAGTGATTGAAAACACCATGGCTTGGGTCAGGGCACTTAGTCCTCAAGGTGACATCTTTGCTTTTCAACATTTTAAAGAGGTCTTTTGCAGCTGATTGGCCCAGTGCAACGCGTCTTTTGATTTCTTGACTGCTGTTTACATGGGTGTTGATTATGGATCCAAGTAAAATGAAATCCTTGACAACCTCAATCTTTTCTGCATTTATCATGATGTTGTTTATTGGTCCAGTTGTGAGGAGGATATAATGCTTTGTGTTTGGAAGGGATAGTACGTGCCCAAGTGCAGGAAGGAAAAAATTATTGCAATTCCAGGAAGGGATAGAGAGTCACTGTGGCTGAAGTATGTGGTTGCTAGGGGATGAGGCTGGAAAGGAAGGAGGAGACAAATCATGAATTTTTAGATCATATTAAGGTTTTGGGTCTTTATCACAAGTGTATGAAAGGTTATTGAATGGTTAAAAGAGGAAAGGTGTCACAAGCAGATCCTTTAAAAACCATTTTAGTTGCTTCATGAAGAATGAATGGAAGGAAGAAGATCAGAAACAGAGCAGTTCAGGGTAGAGGGTGGCTTGGAATAGAGTGGGAGCAGTGGAGGTGGAGGGAGATCTGAAAGATAAATAAGAGGTAAAATCAGTGAGCCTGGCGTGTGATTGAGTGTGTGAAAAGAGGTGTCAAGAAAGACTCTGCTTCTTGACTGGAGCTCCAGATATCATGACTGTTGATATGAGATTGATCCATGATTGGAATTTTTCTGGATGTAACCAAAGCACAAAAGGAGTTAGAGGTCTGGCAAAAACTGATTGGAATAATGGATAACACAGTACAGAAGGAAGTGAAAAGAGGACTCCAGGTGAGGACTAGAATAGAAGACATTCAAATTATAATATGTTAAATAACAAAACAAATACCAGAGTCAGTGTAGTTAAGTTTTGAATTGTAAGGTTTGTGTATGTTAATCACAGTTGAGGAATTCTTGTCTCTTTCTACTTTGATGGGCACAATGTTGTGCAGTGATAACAATTAGATATACTATTTAGGTCAATTAAATTCATTACTTTTAATAGAAACCTGGCATAATCTCTCTCAATTCTTTGATGTAAATTGATTAATTAGAATGTTCGCATGCCAGAAATTGAGCTAAAATCAATGCCATTTATACCCAAGATATTGATCTTGCATCTTTTAAAAATGTCTCAAATTTCTTTTAGTTTTATTCTTTTTCAATGAGAACATGAACTTCAGTCTAAATGTAGTGTAGATGTGAATGAAACTAAGTAAAATTCAACATAATTTAGTGTTTTTCCTATATGTATTTTATTCACTTCAGCGGATTATGATTTCATCTTGCTTTGCATTTGAATTACTCATTTTTATTTATCACCTTTACAGTGAAATTTCTGTCTGATGGAGAATTAAGTATTTTATGTTCAGAGTTTTCTTCCTAAAGTATGTTTTCTTCTGTAGGTATTTGTATTATGAATGTTTTGTTTTTGAAGTAGATAACTTAAAAAAATATCCTTTCACTGTGAAGGAATTTGGTGGTAATATCATGAAGGCAAATTAATCAAGATTTTTTTTTTTATTTTTGTTTTCAACCTTCTTCCTCTCCCAACTTCCTACTAACTAATGTAAGTGGAGCTACTATGCCACACACGTGGAAAACAGTTGAGAGTGTCTGTCAGTATACCTGCAGTTTATGCAAAGAGAGCTGTGAGTTAGCTGTTCGGACCCTCATCTTGACTGAATAGTATTTGTAAAACTAAGGGAATAGAGAAAGATGCTATCTTTTGACCACCTGACCTGTCAAAGCCTGTAACCACAAATATTTAGAGAAAGTTCAAAGCTTTTTGTAAGAGAGAACTATGATCCTATACTAATTGAAAGTTTCAGTCAGGCACAAGAAGATATTGCATTTATCAAACACAACTGTGAAAAAAATTGAAAATTACAGGAAAAAAATGTGATTGCTACAAAAAAAAAAAGTGTAAATCACATGACAACTACACATATGGACCTTGTCAGATGGAATATATACGAATCAGATCTATAACATCTATGGAAAGAGACCATGGAGAAACTCAATATCACCCATCAGAACAAGGGCAGGGGCCAATTATGGAACAAACCATCAGTTGCTCATATGCAAGTTCAAGTTGAAGCTGAAGGAAATTAAAACAAATCCCTGAGAGCTAAAGTGTGACCTTGAGTATATCCAACAGAATTTAGAGAACATCTCAAGAATAGATTTGATGCATTCAACACTAATGACTGAAGACCAGAAGAGCTGTGGGATGATACGAAGGGCATCATACTTGAAGAAAATAGAAAGTTGTCAAAAAGACAGGAAAGAAAGAAAAGACCAAAATGGATGACAGAAGAGAGTGAAACTTGCTCTTGAACGTAGAGTAGCTAAAGGGAACAGAAAAAATGATGACATAAAAGAGCTGAATAGAAGATTTCAAAGGGTGGCTGGAGAAGACAAAGTAAGGTATTATAATGAAATGTGCAGACTTGGGGTTAGAAAACCTAAAAGGAATAACACACATGGCATTTCTCAAGCTGAAAAAACTGAAGAAAAAAATTAAAGCCTGAAGGTCCAATATTGAAGGATTCTAGGGCAAAAAAGTGAACGATGCAGGAAGCATCAAAAGAAGATCTAAGGAATATGTATACAGTCACTATACCCAAAAGAATGAGTCAACGTTCAGCCATTTCAGGAGGTTGAATATGATCAAGAACCAATGGTACTGAAGGAAGAAATCTAAGCTTCACTGAAGGCATTGGTGAAAAACAAGGCCCCAGGAATTGATGAAATACCAATTGAGATGCTTCTACAAATGGATGCAAGGCTGGAAGTGCTCATTCAGCTGTGGCAACCAAAAACCAAAACCATTGCTGTCGAATCTATTCTGACTCATAATGACCCTATAAGACAGAGTAGAACTGCCCCATAGGGTTTCCAAGGAGCAGCTGGTAGATTCAAACTGCCTACCTTTTAGTTAGCGGCTGATGGCTTAACCACTTCGCCACCAGGGCTCCCATCTATGCCAAGATATTTAGAATTAAAAATAGTCTATGGTTTGAAAAGACTGGTAAAATAAATAAAGCTTTGCCATGTCTGATCCAGGAGAATGAGAAAACATCCACAATACATAACATTAATGGATAAAAGGGATAGATAAACCCTGGTGGTATAGTGGTTAGGTGCTATGGCTGCTGACCAAAGGGGTGGCAGTTTGAATCCACCAGGCGCTCCTTGGAAACTCTGTGGGGCAGTTCCAGTCTGTCCTGAGTTGGAATCGACTCAACGGCACTGGGTTCTGGGTTAGGACCAAAGATATGTAAGAGATTTTCAGAATCATCAGTTATCTATAAATATTTACATGCAAACAGAATTGGTGATTTTCTTGGAAATAGCAGTACCAGAGATTTTTCAAGAAAAGGAAACCTGCTGATTAACTACTAGGGGTAAAAAGGAGTGGCATAGTGGTTAAGTGCTATAGCTGCCAACCAAAAGGTTGGCTGTTCGAATCCACTAGGCACTCCCTAGAAGCCCTATGAGGCAGTTCTACTCTGTCCTACAGGGTTGCTATGAGTTGGAATTGAATTGATGGCAACAGGTTTTTTTTTTTTTTTTTTTTTTTATTGTCTTGCATTTACCTTCAACCCTGAAAAGGCGGTGGGTTCAGATAGTTTGATTGTTAAGTGCTAGAAGCAGTTCCAGAAATGAGTCATTACCAAGTGACTTAAAGTATTTCAGAAGCTTAGAAATAAAAAAAGCATTCTTTTTATCATATTTAAAGGTCATGTTTTGAGACCTAACATAAATATATTGTCACATTTGACAAAGACCGTATGAAAATAACAATAACAAAAATTGTAGCCTAGTATCTTTATGATTACTGAAGTAAATAGCCTCAGAAAAATGATAGTAAATCAAAGCCATCATTAAATTAGAAGGATGATATAAACTTATCAAATATACTTATTTTATGAATTTTAAGTGTCCTGGGGTATGTTATTTAATTCTTTGAACTACATTAAAAAGATAAATAAGAAATTCCTTATAATCTTGATAGATGTTATTATTTTGATAAAATTGAATAGACATTCCCCAATAAAGCTCTTAGAAAACTAGGAAAAATAAAGATTTTAGCAAGATTGTAATTGAGGGTATCTATGAAAAATAATAGCAAACATTAACAATTCATTGTAACACTAAGAAGCATTCCTGTTCAGAATTAGAAAGAAGACAGAAACATCTCCTGTCAGTGCTCTTAGTCAGCAGTGTTCTGAAGGTCATGGTTGGTACAATGGAACAAAATTAAGAATACGTCATGGGAAGAGACAATTCTCACTATTTTCAAAATATATTTGGATTTTTCTATAGAAAAGAATAAAATTACTTAAAAACTTTTAGAACTAATGAATTTAGTGACATGGCTAGATGCAAGAAAAACAAAACCAGTAGCTTTATAAGAACCAGAAAAATTAATGGAAATAATATTAAATTCACAGGAATTATACAAAAATATTTAGAGCTAAACTTAATAGAAAATGCTCATGACTTGCATGAAGAAAAAGATTACCATTCACTAAACAGCATAAAACAAGGCTTGATTGAAAAGTAAAGCATACCTTCTTCTTAAGTGGTATCTAAGGCTATCAGTTGTGCCCAAATTAATATGTAAGTTTAATGGAGTTCAACAGGTTGCTTTTTTCACTTAGAATTAGCACAGGACTCAATGAATCTAAATTTCATCTGGAGGTAAAGTGGCTAGAAAAGTCTAAAAATTTAGAAACATTAAACGAGGTGAAAGACAGGATGGAGGACTTTATTAGATATAAAAATGAATTAAAAAGTAGCACATAATAAAAAATAGATATAGATAGATCCATAAAACCAGAACAGACTAGTTGGACATTTAAGTGTATATTAAATATATAAACGTAATTCAAGAAATAATGAACAATTATTTAATATTAAGAAAAACTTCAAATTAACCTTGAATTTAAATATACACATAATCAAATACTACTAGATAGAATTTTTAACTTTTGGTGGAGACTTCATTAGCATTATACAAATACAGGAACTGTAAAAAAAGAGAATAATAGATTACCTTAAGAGCTTGCATTCTATGAAACAGAAATTCTCCATAAACACAAAGGTATATGTAAATTAATGTTTACTGCAGTGTTTTTGCTCACATAAAAAATAACCATAAGTATGCCCACGAGGAAATGAGTAGTGAAATAAAATAGTACATTAAACAGCTCTAAATAGTGATAAAGTAGGTCTATCTGTATTGATTTGGAAAAATGTATGTAATATTTTTAAAGGAAAACAATAGGATGTAATATGTGATTTCATTTTTATAATTCTATGTCTTTGTGTCTGTGCTTTAGGAAAAAAAAAAAGATGCAAAGTTAAATATCAAAATCTTAGGACCTAAGGGTCTGGGATTACAGTGGAGATTTTTAACCTCATTTTTCTATAGTTATAAATTAATTGAATGTTTACAGTGAGCAGTCATCACTTTAATAATTGGGAAAAGTAGAACTGTTTCCAATTTAGGTAAAACAGTCAGTGGGAAGTTATGGTGTATATTCTACCTCTATGTTAAGGTAAAATTCTAAGCCAAACTATAATTCTGAAAGTATTCGGAATCCTAAAGTGGAAGTAAGCACACTCACAGTTAGTGTCTGCTCACAGTTATAAGGTAAACATAGTTTCACGCCACATCAAAAACCATGAAGGACGGGAATAAATCATTTGTATAATTGACTTACTTGAATTATTCACCGAATAGTATGTCTCATGCTCTTGATGTGTTTGTATCGTTGTCTGTGATACTCTAGTCTAGACCAGTGGTCTTCAGAGTGTGGTTCCTGAACCAGCAGTACCTGGGAGCTTATTGGAAATGGACATTCTCAGGCCCTACCCCAGACCTACTGAGTCAGAAACTAGTGAGCCCTATGCCTGCAATCTTTTTTTGCCAAGCACTGCAGATGATTCTGGTGAACTCCAGTGTTTGAGAACCACTGCTCTAGTGCACCCAAGGCAAAGTTCTTTACTAAGTCAAGTTTTATCTAAGTTGATCTTTCCCCAATAGAGAGTTTCAGAGACTCTAGTGAAAATGATTAGAAAACCGACTGATAATAGTTCAGCCCATGAGAGCCCTTGAATATTTGGCTAAGTACTTTGGACTTAATTTGGTAGAGAGTAGGAGCCCTTTAAAATGTCTGAGTATGGGAAGCTTATGAATGAAGATGTCCATCAGGACAGCTGACCCAGGAGTAGTGTAGGTAGTGGATTACAGGGGACTGACACTGGATATGGAGAGACAAGTTAGGCAGCTATTAAATAGACCAGGAAAGGGAGAATAAAAATTGGAATTGAAGTAGAAGAAAGAGAACTGGTAAAGAGGGGGCATATAGGGGAAATATTGTGAAGGTGACAGCAAGACTTGGTTATTGATTGGCTGTGGGGACCAAAAGAGAACAAAGGCAAAGATGATTGAGATCATGTGACAGGTGTCATTGGCAGTACAGATCAGAATGACTATCAGTGATCTGTAAATTGGTAGCCTGTATTGGTGCAATCATCAGTCATGACAGAAATGATTGGTTTGTTTGCCTATCTAAATTGGGGCTTTCAGTTCATCAGAGGGATGGATAAAATTCTCAATAATTAGCGTTAGAACAAAAGAGAACACAAATACAGTTGAGTACTTTGCCAGACTCATCAAATATGATTTTGATGGGGTAAGAACTCCTAATGAGGACACAGGGATCAGCTGAGCAAACAGACGATTTGGCTTGAACAGAAATATCAACACAGGCATAATCTACTAAGTTGCTGATTAGGGATGGTCCTAGCTGGGGATGGGCTTTAGCCAAGACACATACAGAATTTTGGGAAGCCAGTGCAATACAGCCTCTGGGAATCTGAATGATCAATTATTTTTTTGTCTTATAACCTAATTTACCTGTATTAGTGTTTATCTGCAGAATTAAACACTCCCTCTTCACAGTTTCCACAGTCCTTCATTTAGATTTTTATTAAAGTATTTATCTTAATGATTTATTTATCTTGAGCACGGCTTTTTGTGAGGTATAGACCTATGAATGTATATAAAGGGATAGACTGAATATTCTTTGAGGTGGATCAATGTTAACAAAGATTTGAAGGTAGTTATCAGGCAGGTATAATGTAGGGACCAAGAAAAGAGTCTTTGAAGTTTGGAGCCCTACTCAGCTACTTACTTCCTGTGAGACTTTGGTCTGACTTGAACTCTCTGATTCCTCATCCATTAAATAGAAATAAAAACAATAGTTTACTTCACAGGGTTATTATAATAATTAAATAAAATGATGCATATGCATCATTTAGCACAGTACCTGGAAAAATGATTTATCAAAAAGGATAGCTGTTATTGCTACTGTTGTTTATTTATTTATTCATTTTTTAATTAAGTAGGCTTGGAGAGTCTATAGACAGGTTCACATCTTGAGAAGAGAAGTTTCTGTATCTGTCTGATACATTTTATGAGCACTGCCAGCTAAAATTGTCGTATAGGGTTGCTATGAGTTGGAATTGACTTGGTGGCAACAGGTATCACCTAAAATGGTAACCCCATGTGTAGCAGAGTAGAACTGCACAGAGGGTGTTCAGTGGCTGGGACCTTTTAGAAGTAGATCATTAGGCCTTTCTTCTGATAGACTTGAACTGCCAAATATTCAATTAGTAGCCCAGCTCTTTGACTGTTTGTGCCACCTGGGGAGTCACCATGAGTCCAAATCAACTTGAAGGCAATTTTTTTTTTTAATAAGTTAAAAGCTAAACAACTGTCACATAATCTGAACTTGCTTGGTGAGTAGTTGGGTAAGGGATTGGTAAAGTCCACACTTTGTTTTCACTTCTAGGGAAGAAGGGCACAGTGACTTGGTTATTGCAGACTATACCACTTGCTGTCTTTTCAGTGGAAAGAGGGAGCTAGAGTTGATCATTCGGATTGAGAAAATGATGATAAAACTGTAAAACTCCTTGAAGGAGATGGAAAAGAAAACTAGGCCATTTTCCTTATAAATATGTATATATGTACATTCATGTATATATAAATTGTTTTTTAATTTCCAAAAATTTACATCTCTAATAGATAGCATGAAAAGGTGCTTTTCAGGTTCCCTGTCTTCTTCTAGGAAACTTCTGAATGTTTGTGTATCTCCCAAACCTCTGCTGGTGATTTACCTTTTCTCTATTGCCTGGGATATCCAAACTTGACATTTATAAACATGGAAATCACTAATCTTGTAAGGTTCAAGACCCAGCTTATATTTTTCCTCCTTAGCAAAGTAATTTCCCTTCACTTCAAACAGAAATAAGATCTGGGGAATTCTGTAGCACTTTGGATCACTATTATGACATGCATTTCAACCCACCTGGTATATATATATTTTTTATGACTCTTATTTATCTCATTATACTGTAAAGTCCTTGAGAAAAATAAATTTAATCAATTTAAGAGTATGGGAAAGGGTTTGAAGCAAGCAAATCAAAAGCACCCAAACTCAAACCCATTGCCATCAAGTTGATTCCAACTCATAGCAACCCTATAGGGCAGAGTAGAACTGCCCCATAGGGTTTCCAAGGCTGCAATCTTTATGGAAGCAGACTGCCACATCTTTCTCCAGCAGAATGGCTGGTAGGTTTGAATCACCAACCTTTTGGTTAGCAGCCAAGTGCTTAATCACTGTGCCATCATGGCTTTTTGATCAAAAGCAATGACCTCCTAAATGCCATACAGAGAAATTAGTTTGAATAGTAGCGCACGTGACTCCATCTCATGGCCTGTGGCTTAATGCACCAGAGATGGGCCCCTGCCCACAAAGCATGGTCTGTTACAGAAGAGTCTTGGTATAAGAGCTCTGGCTGACAGGTGTGCTGAATACTTCATGGCAACACTGACCCTAACAGATCATCCAGAGAGAAAGAGCAGAGAGTGGCTGGACTGAAGCTGAAAGGCACAGAAAGAGGGAAGTAATCAGATAACACGGGTAAGCAGACAGCAGGCAGAAAAGGCAGTGTGAAGTAGTTAGAGGCAGGATAAAATTGTCAGCCCTTCTTACCATCTCATTTATCTTAGTAAACCCCATTAATTGAAGTTACCTGGAAATGTGGCTTATTCTTTGCATCCTGAAATAGTCTAATTAATGCAGGATTATTTTGTAGTCTTTAGTGGAATTGACTCTCTTTTTGTGCTGAATCTAAATCTACCTCCCTGTAACTTCCATATATAAATGCTTCCTGAAGTCACACAGAGCATGTACTACCCTTCTGGCCAACAACAGTTCTTCTAGGATGGACAGAGTTTTCAACAGTTGAGGGCTGTTGTCTTTACAGAAAGCAAGTGAGTATCAATGAAGACTTCACATGGTATACCTCTACCACTGCCCCTGTAAGGAATGGTAGAGTATAACTACAGGATCTAATACTTAGGAATTAGTGGAATTTCATGAAGTGGAATTTGCGTACCTTTTAGTGGTACTCTGTTTTGGGTGGCATATTTAAGGTTAGGTTTTGTTTTAATAATTAGGCATCTATAAGAGCGTATATTAGAAAAATAAATGGCATTGCGATTTCATGGTTTCATAGATTCTGTTGATCAGAATAAGTCTACACTACATGCTTCAGTTTAAAATATGACTTAAAAATGTTAAGGAAACTGTTTTGGCGGCATGTAGATATGGCCAAAATACTGAATAATGTTTGGTAATCACTATAATTAGTATGGGAGTCCTGGTGGCACAGTGGTTAAGAGTGTGGCTGCTAACGAAAAAGTGGGCAGTTGGAATCCATGAGCCGCTCCTTGGAAACCCTCTGGACCAGCTCTTCTCTGTCCTATAGGGTCGCTATAAGTTGGAATTGACTTGACGGCACACAGCAACAAGAACAACATAAGTAGTATGATCCTGCTTTAAAGAAAAAATTTTCTCAGAGTAGCATGACATGATAAAGGTGAACTGAACCAAGATCGTCATCACTATTTTTGCTGTCTACATCCACTGGGTGTATTTTTAAGATGTTTTCTGTAGTTTAGGAGATGCATTGCTTTTAAAGTCAGCTTAGGTATAAACTGTTCTCTATATTGGCACTAATAATGCAAGAAATAAACAGCATTGCTTATTGGAACCCTTTTGGAATGTTAAGACTGTATTGAGAAATAAAATTTGCATCAAACAATAGTCAATAGAAAAACAACAAAGACATGTCACATTCATCCTTTATATGTCAAGAACCCAAGAAAACATGCAGACACATAAAAACATAGAAAGCCTAAAAAATTTGAATTAAAAAAGAAAAATACTTTCAGGGGTCGGAGAGAAAAATATTCTTTCACAAGATGTCTTTGAAGGTCCATTTCTATGCTGCACGCCAAATACGAAGAGAAATGTAGAAGAAAGCAGAGTTGTTAGTGGTTAGTAAATCTAAAGTGTGTATTCACTAAGAAATCATGGAAAAAGAAAGTTGTTCTTTAAAGCTGGACTGGCTGAAACCAAGTGCTTTGTCAAAAGAGCACTGAAGTCAAATGTAGAGATGAGAATATCTGATTTCATTACCATATAATTTCATTGCAGGGTGGAATTCAATATTACGGGTATGATTTTTAGACTTCATGATGTTGTAAAGGCTAGTTTATTAATAACCTTCAACCTGGTCTCTCCACATCTGGTATATTTTCTGATGAACCAGAAATACTGCTGGTTTATTTGTCTCTCTAAAGTTCCTCTTGGATTGTTTGGGTCCTCTGCTCACACACCATTAATGACTTCTCTCCGAATTCCTCCTCACATCTCAATTCTTCACATGCCATTCCTGGCACTGCTGCTGTTTGCTCCAAATCTATTTTGGTTTACTCGTTTTTGTCTTAACATGCCTTGCTTTTTTTTTTTCTTTCCCCTATCACCTTAGTTTCTGTGTGTGTAGATTTCTTGCCTTGTATGTCCTTACTCGACATTGCTAGAACTTGAGCATCCTTTAGGCCCTAGCTCATCTTCTTTCTTCTTTGCAAAGTCATTATTGTTCACTTCAGTCAGGAGTGATAACTAGGGCCTGTGAAATGCTGTAGCAGGATGCACTACTTTTATAGTATGCATTTCATGCTGCCTGTTATTGAATGTGTTTGTGTAAGACTTTTATTACTCTGTGAGCTTTGAGTTTCTCAATGGCTCAGGCAATAATGCATGTCTTTGCATTGAGGTAATACTTAATACATTGCTCTACATAAGGTGCTTATAATTTTTTGTTTCCTGACGTTGGAGTGCTATTTTAAGCTGTTTTTAACCTCAGAGGATTGTGGCTACTGTCTAGCATACAGTGGGCGGATGGTGCAGCAGAGTGTTTAAAAAAGTATGGCAGGAGTACTACCACAATAAGTGGTATTCATTTTAATAGATGCCTGTTAATTTTAGTGTGATTTAGAAAAAAATATATAATAACTTCAATGATTTCTCAGATATTATTGTTTAGGATGAAATTAAAACAGACTCCTATGTTAGTCTTGAGTCTTAAATAAGTCAGAGAGTTAATGTGCAGATATAGTGGCATTACTAAGGTAGTATGTGAAGGAACTAGGTTTGTGAAATATTGCTATAATACACGGTCCTAGACTAGAAATTAAGAGAACAGAAATTACTTAGCTCTCTCACTCACTTTCTGTATGATAATAAGACATTTTACCTCTCTTTTCCCTTTTTTGTATGAGTACTCCATTAATGTATCTTCCAACTCTAAAATGTATAGGTTATTTATGTGACTTTAAATACAGCCAGACCACAACCCAGCTGGTGCATACATGAGGAAAATATCTGTTTGGTAGACTAACCTAAAATAGGCTGAGGATATACTGAATGAAATAGAACGGAAAAAACTCACCAACAGCAGGCACAGAATATCTGTTAGCTTGGAACCCTGACAAGTAGATTTATCGTCTCATCTTACTTACTCTGTGACATTCAGTTAAATGAATGTTCCCAATCCTCCTGCCATCCTGCTCAAGTTTCTGATGTGTTCCTAGTACTCTAAGGTAATCATGATCCTTTTCAATTACAAATGTCCTGTTATCAATTAATTTGCAGCTCACCAGTAACCATCTGATTATCTCTTTAACAAAGCTGCTCTATCATGGTAATTACGTTGAGAGTAATTATCACGTAATTGCACATAATTATTTGTACCTTATTAAGTGCTCACATGATTAAAATATTTCTGGTCAAATAAAAAGTACGCACGGGACTAAACTTTTTTGGAAAATAAGGAATATTGCTTCTTTGTCGTCTCTTTGGATAAAGTAGACCTGTCTAGATGACATTCGTGTAATACCCCAACCAGGGTGAAACAGTAAGGAGAGGAGAAACTTAGATTTCATTGATAGAATTTCTTGTGCATTCAATGAAGTTGAGATAATAAATTTTAACTTTCAGCATGGATGAGTGCTTTCCCTGTGGTAGCTATGACAAAAAATATTACCCCATTAAGAGTATACACTATGAATGTCATTGAGGACAATGTGTTTTTCATGTCCAGCACCACCATTAGCAATTTTACATTGAACTCTTATTTTTTGCACAGTGCTCTTTCTCCCAGAACTTTTAATATTCACCTATTCAGTGTGTTTTAATTTTCAAGGGCTGTTAAGACCCTGAGGTTTAGAGTGTTTGTGGGGTGTGTGTGTGTAGGGGGTACTGCATGTGCAATTCTGAAAGTTTCTTTCGAATTTGTTTATTCAGACATTCATTAGAGAACAACTATATATACCAGCACTGCCCTATAGAAATACAATGTTAGCCATATATACAATTTTGATTTTTCTAAGAGTCTATAAAAGAGTAGGACACAGGTAGAAATAATTTTAATAATGTATTTTATTTAAAGCCATACTTCAACAGGTACTCAATATAAAATTATTAATGAAATATTTTACATTTTTGTACAAAGTCTTTGAAATCCAGTGTGTATTTTACACTTGAAGCTCATCTCAGTCTAGATTAGCCACATTTTAGGTGCTCAATTGACGTATGTGGCTAATGGCTACTGAATTAGTGCAGCTGTATTCTGTGATCTTACTTGATTACATCCTGGTGGAAGAAATATAAGAATATCAGGTGGTTTCCCCTTACAATGGGGTTTCACTCTGACTCTGACATAAGTCAGTACTGACACAAATTGAATAGCTCTTTTTTTTTTTTTTTTTCGCTAGAGCCCTGGTGGGGCAGTGGATAAATGTTCGGCTGCTAATCAGAAGGTTGGCAGTTCAAGTCCATGAGTTGCTCCTTGGAAACCCATGGGGTAGTTCTACTCTGTCCTATAGGGTGGTTAGTTTTCATTATTATTGCTTTTTATTATCAATATCTTTATGAATCTTACCTTTATTTGTCTTTGGAGGTTGCAAACATTACACATAAACTTAACAGCTTTAACATGGCGTTTCCTGCTTCTCTGGAATCCCTGGTGGCATAGTGGTTAAATGCTACAGCTGCAGCTGCTAACCAAGAGGTGGGCAGTTTGGATCTGCCAGGCACTCCTTGGAAACTCTATGGGGTAGTTCTACTCTGTCCTCTGGGGTCACTCTGAGTCGGAATCGACTTGACAGCAGTGGGTTTGGTTTTCCTGCTTCTCCAGTTATATGCAAGTTGTATAAGCCAAAAAAAAAGGGTGGTTGTAAGTGCAGTTCATGGTGACTCGAATATACTGTAAGTTATAAGTCAGGACTGCCTGTATAAGAAATATAAAATTTATAGTTTACATTCTGATTTTATAATTTTTCTATGATTTATGTTACTTTCATAATCTGGAGAAAAGTAAATCTAACCCAATAATTTTCAATTTTTTTTTTTACATAAAAAAGCTTGATGGAAAGGTAGGAATGGAACTAACATTTATAGACTAGTAGGTTATGGAAACCCTGGTGATGTAGTGGTTAAGTGCTATGGCTGCTAACCAAAGGGTCGGCAGTTCGAATCTGCTAGGTGCTCCTTGGAAACTCTATGGGGCAGTTCTAGTCGTGTCCTATAGGGTTGCTAGGAGTCAGAATCGGCTCAACGATAGTGGGTTTTAGTAGGTTATATGTGATGCTAGGTTCATTTACATATATTATTTAATTTAATTCTTATAATACCCCAGAAAATTTGTTTTTTCCCCCATTTTACAGATTATAAGTAAAAAAAAAAAAAATTTTTTTTTTTTTTTTTTTTTTTATTATAAGTAAGGCTCAGGAAATTTAACCTTATCAAAGTCATATAGCAAATAATTGAACTGGGATCCAAACTTAGCTCTCTTTGACAGCAAATCTTGGCTCATGCTTTCCAAATAAGAAATACATGTTTTGAGTCCACTTGTTCATTGTGGTTCTAGTAGGAGATTTTGAATAACCTATACTTCCATAATTATTGCATAACAATCATGATTGAAAGAAAGTTGCTGATTAGTTTGATTCTTAGGATTACTCTTGACCTTCCTTATACATTGAGTTTAGTTTCTCAATTCAGTTCCTTGAATTGGACTCTCCTGACAGCTATCTCTGGCAGCCTTATCTCAAATACAGCGTAAATTGTCTTCCTGTGGCATTTTAAACTGAAAGTTTGTTGACTGTCATGCACAGTCGTAGAAAGCCTACCTTTGGGGATAACTCAGGGACTGACAGTGATGCCTTAGCAACCATCTGATTGTAGTTATAGAGGAAATTTACCTTGGATTGAAGAATCACGTGCCAAAGTGATTGACAGAGTCTGTAAGACAATCAAGGTCAAACCCAGAGTGAATTGAGTGCGTGGCTATGAGCATTAACAGATAAGTCATGTGTCAAATATTACCTAGCCATCTGGTTACTACTCATGATTAGGCTGAACTCTTTGTGTTCAACGTCTTATTGAGGGCAACTGCACGGGAGACTTGTTTGTTTTCAGTTTATCAGTTAAATATGCTTTCTCTTATCTGCAACACAAAATGACTCCGCTTAAGGTGAACCTGCATAATAATTGGCTGTATGACTCCAGCATGACCTTCGAAAAAGCTTTATTTGGGAGATTGTCATAACTATGTTGTAAAATATTTTCTCATCATTTTAAAGTGATTGATGTGCTATCAAAAAAAATGTATCAGCTGATGAAAATGGTGCTCATGAATTGGTACAGAATTCCTTAAACAGTAATAAGAAAACAAACTTGGCCAACCCAGCAGTTTTAGAATACCCCAAATGTTTAGACTATTAGCCATTGTGTTGACCAGATGTGTGGGTAGTGAGAGGTGATGTAGTGTCACTGATAAGTCATGCATTAAGGCACAGGTGACGTGTGAAATTCTGAAAATTCGTATTCAGCAGCATGTGTCAAACACCAGAAGTCATTTTACTATAAGCATATCAGCAAATATTTGGCTTATTTTTAAGGAAATAACGAGTAACAGAGAGGTGAATTGTCCTTTGTCTTATACTTGGAATAAGACCCCAGGTCTCCTGACTACTGTTGTTAGTTGCTGCCTAGTTGATGCCAAGTCCATGTGTGCAGAGTAAAACTCCTCTGTAGCATTTTCAAGGTTGTGAACTTTTGATGCAGATCACTAGGCCTGTCTTCCAAGGAACCTCTGGGTGGATTTGAACTGCCAACCTTTTGGCTAGTAGTTGAGCATGCAACCATTTGTACCACCCAGGGACTCCTTCCGGATACTAACCTAACGTTATTTCCCCCTATAACTTTGATGACTTTGTAAATGATGAAGTCCTAAATACGACTGGTTGGCTTATCAGTTAGTGTTTGAAAAAGCCAAAGTTGCTTTTCATTACTGATGAATTAATAACTTTCCCTGGTATTAATATACTTTGACTACACTATTAAACAATAATTGTCCTGTTGATCAAAGTTTGGTGAGCAGAGTGGGAAATAATCAGACGTAAATTCAGTTTCGGTGGCATCATAGTTATATCTCCATATGCAAAACAGAACACTACGTAAGCAAATAATATGGCCCAGTTTTTGATAGTCGTCTGTGTATCATTGCTTATTCTCCTGCAAGAATAAGCACTGAATACCTTTAGGCATTTGCAGTAACCACAGCAAATCCATTCGAACAATTGTGGATGCTTGAGAAAACAATATAATAGAACCCGCAGGCTCTAGCAAAGTGTAATTTTATCATCAATTACGTGATGTTCACCATATTAACATTGAATGCTCCAGCATATTTTGGATAGCACTGCCAGACCCCGAATTCTCTGTAAGTATACTAGGTGGTGCCTGTTTCAGGATGCAGCCAGTGATACCTCTTTTTGAGTGGTAGATCAGGTGTCAATCCTGCCTTATTTACCTAGGTAGGTTATCAATCTGTCGGTCTGTTTTTCTCTCTCTTTCTATTGGTTGTTGTAAGCTATTAAAAAGTGAGACTGTAAATAAATTCACAGTAACACTGATTAGAGATGAAATAAGGTTGTTGATTATCTTTAGTAAGACTTGTAGATATAGCATTAGTTGTATCACTAAATAAAAATTTTTTTTTTATTAGGAGATTGTAAATTATGTAATTTCATCTTTTCCTTCATAAGAAGTCAATATATAATATTTAATACATCTATAGAACCAGCTGAACTAATGTTTAAAATTATGGTGTGAGCTGCCAAAAAAGTTACTGAATATGCAGCTCATTGTATACATTATGAGTTATTTGAGATTGTGTTTAAAATTATGGGGTGACTAGCCAAAAGACTAATGAAATGTGCAAAGACCTGAAGATAGAAAATCAAAAGGGAAGAATACACTTGGCATTTCTCAAGCTGAAAGAACTGAAGAAAAAATTCAAACCTCGAGCTGCAATTTTGAAGGATTCTATGGGGAAAAAAATTAAACGATGCCGGAAGCATCAAAAGAAGATGCAAAGAATACACAGGGTCACTGTACCAAAAAGAATTGATGGACATTTAGACATTTTAGGAGATAGTGTATGATCAAGAACTGATGATACTGAAGGAAGAGGCGCAAGCTGTACTGAAGGCATTGGTGAAAAACAAGGCTCCAGGAATTGATGGAATACCAACTGGGATATTTCAAAAACGGATGCAGCATTGAAAGTGCTCACTCGTCTATGCCAAGAAATTTGGAGGACAGCTACCTGGCCAACTGACTGGAAGAGATCCATATTTATGCCTATCCCCAACAAAGATGATCCAACTGAATGCAGAAATTATTGAACAATATCATTAATATCACACACAAGCAGAATTTTGCTGAAGATCATCTAAAAGTGGCTGCAGCAGTATATCAACAGGGAACTGCCAGAAATTCAGGCCAGATTCAGAAGAGGATGTGGAGCCAGAGATATCTTTGCTGATGTCAGGTGGATCTTGGTTGAAAGGAGAGGATACGAGAAAGATGTTTACCTGTCTTTTATTGACTATGCAAAGGCATTCACATGTGTGGATCGTAACAAATTATGGATAACATTGCGAAGAATGAAAATTCCAGAACACTTAACTCTGCTTAGGAGGAACTTGTACTTAGACCAAGATATAGTCGTTCGAACAGAACAAGGGGATACTGTGTGGTTTAAAATCAGAAAAGGTGTATGTCAGGGTTGTATCCTTTCACCTTACTTATTCAACCTGTATGCTGAGCAAATCATCCAAGAAGCTGGACTATATGAAGAGGAATGGGGCATCAGGATTGGAGGAGGACTCATTAACAACCCGCATTATGCAGATAATACAACCTTGCTTGCTGAAAGTGAAGAGAACTTGAAGCACTTACTGATGAAGATCAAAGACCACAGCCTTTGGTATGGATTACACCTCAACATAAGGAAAACAAAAATCCTCACAGCTGGACCAATGAGCAACATCATGATAAATGGAGAAAAGATTGAAGTTGTCAAGGATGTTGTTTTACTTGGATCTGTAATCAATTCCTGTGGAAGCAGCAGTCAAGAAATCAAAGGATGCATTGCATTGGGCAGATCTGCTGATAAAGACTTCTTTAAAGTGTTAAAAAGCAAAGATGTCAATTAAAGGACTAAGATGTGCCTCACCGAAGCCATAGTGTTTTCAGTCGCTTCATATGCATGTGAGAACTGGACAATGAATAGGAAAGACCAAAGAAGAGTTGATGCCTTTGAATTATGGTATTGAGGAAGAATATTGAATATACTATGGATTGCCAGAAGATCGAACAAATCTCTCTTGGAAGAAGTACAGCTAGAATGCTCCTTAGAAGCAAGAATTGTGAAACCATCCCACATACTTTGGACCTGTTATCAGAAGGGACCAATCTCTGTAGAAGGACACTATGCTTGGTGCAGTAGATGGTCAGCGAAAAAGAGTTAAGACCCTCAACAAGATGAATTGACACAGTGGCTGCAACAATGGGCTCAAGCATAACAACAGTTGCGAGGATGGTGCAGGACCAGGCAGTGTTTCGGGCATGGGGTTGCTATGAGTCGGAACTGACTCAAGGGCATCTAACAACAACAACAACAGCAATAACCAAAAAGCCATTGAATATGTAACTCATTGTAACATTGTTAGAATCAAGTACTTTTTCCTTTGATTCAATTATTGGTGATATGTGAGCTATTTTCCAAGCAAAACTTCGCCATAAATTTGTTTTTGCCTTGGTCAAGAACTGGCACTTTTGAAATAAAGCCACCAACCCAGCATGTGTATTTTTTTTCCCCTGAATGATTTTGTTCAACTTAAAATGACTGTTCCTAACAGCAGGTGCTCACTTTTTTGTTTTGAATTATATTGAACATGCTTTTGGTGTTCACACATACTGAAAAATCAACTATAAAAGTGCTGGATAAAGAATGACACGTACACATGGAAGGAAGAGAAAATTTTAGCTCTAATTCATCTCTTCTCTAAAGAAGATTTTTCAATACATTCAAGAGCTCATACCATACGTTTAATCTTCCATGACATCCTGCTATCCACCTTCAAAACATACCCAGAGACAAGAACCAGTCTTGACATCTGACTGGTTCCCTCATTACCAGTAAAAGAAAATCTTTAACACCTGCTCGTTTTATATCTGTATGACAGTCATGATTTTACCATATGAAACCCTGGTGGTGTAGTGGTTAAGTGCTACAGCTGCTAACCTAAAGGTT
Source organism: Loxodonta africana (assembly GCF_030014295.1). NCBI lineage: Eukaryota > Metazoa > Chordata > Mammalia > Proboscidea > Elephantidae > Loxodonta > Loxodonta africana. The sequence continues at coordinate 51,070,972 of NC_087363.1, read as the reverse complement.
GGCAGTTCAAATCCTCCAGGCACTCCTTGGAAACTCTATAGGGCAGTTCCACTCTGTCCTATAGGGTCACTATGAGTCGGAATTGACTCAGTGGCAATGGGTTTTGGTTTTATATGTATATGTGTGTGTGTATGTGTGTGTGTATATATATATATATGTTTTGGAAATCTCCCCAGCATAATCTTTGATTTACCTTGCATTAACCCAAATATAGAATGTAGTTCCTATTCCCTTTCAAGTAATCTACTTTCACACACAAAAATAAAGTATTGTAAGCAATGTAGCTTCTATATTAAAGATACATTAAGAGTGACAAAGCAGGAGAAAGGTACTAGCACACTCCTTGGTAAATAAGTTAAACACCCTTATTAGTAATTGTTTATCCTCCCTGTTTCTGTTGGGTTGTTTTGCCCCGATATCTCTCTAATCACCTGACTACCCATGCAGTGCCCCACTATGCTGGTCCCTCTCTTCCAAGCTCCTCCACCCATAATTGTTTTAAATTCTTCTCCAGTATTTATATTGAACAATTCACATCTTTTAAGCTTTGACCCCTAACCTGCGTATATAAATGGATCCTAACTTGGAGACTGGGTGAGACCATCTCTTTAGCAAAATTCAGCCTTTTTAGTGAGTAAAAAATTAGTGAGTACTCAGAGTTATATAGGGCAATAGTCTAGATTTTCTTTGAATTACACCTGTGGCTACTTCCTCTCTGAGTGGCTTTCTGATCTTTCTCTTCTACTTTCTAACTTTTTGTCAAAAAGACTATTGGCTTTCCAATACTAAAAAAAAAAAAAAGGTCAAGTATTTGGTGGTGGTGGTGGTAGGTGTGGTGTATGTGCTTCTCCCCATGTGATACACGCATATGACAGCATTTTAATACTTACCAAAAAACCCAAAATCCATTGCCATTGAGTTGATTCTGACTCATAGTGACCCTATAGGACAGAGTAGAACTGCCCCATAGGGTTTCCAAGGAGCACCTGGTGGATTCAAACTGCCAGCCTTTGGGTTAGCAGCCATAGCTCTTAACCACAATGCCACCTGGGTTTCTTTTAATGCTTACAGCTTCATCATTAAGATTACAGGCTGCTGAAATCAAGCACTATATAATATCCTTGCTTCAATTTCCTCATTTTTCTCTCATTCCATTCAGTCAGTCTTAGGCAAGAACACCCAAGCCTCGTCAGATTTTAGCCTTTGTGGGTGACATAGTCTCTGTCAGTGGAACAGAAAACCAGACAGAGACTGTAAAAGAATGCTGTATTTTCCAATAAAACTTTATTTACAAAACAGACAGTCGGTCTTAGTTAGCTGACCCCTGGTTTAGACTAATTTGGATATACCCCTTAGTCACCTCTAAAGTTTGAGAGGAAAAAAGTGAACTCCCAAACAAAACCAGTAGTCTTCCTTCAGGTAGGGAGAGGATAATGACCATTGCATGGGCAAACAACTGTGTGCTCTTCTTGCTAAAAATGGAGACATATAAAAAGCATTTTAAAAAGAAGTTAATAAACCCGTGGTTCAGCTCTGAGAACTTGAATGTGATAGTTTCCTATCCCATTTAGTGCAGTTGGAGGTGAATGCTCAAGGAGGTTGTTACCCAGTTTCCCTCCCTTTAATTTTTCTTCCCAGAATATGTATATACTTTTATAATCAACTCTAAATTTCTCATTAAATCAAAAGTCAGAATAGGGCGAGATTACTCCAGTTACTCTAGCTCCATTGGTGCTTCTGCTTAATGTGTCAGAAAACATGTCATAAAACAAAGAGTACAAATGGCTAAGATAAAAACAAGTTTAAGATTATTACTGAAATCACTTAATAGAGAACAGAAGACAGTATACATATTAAGAAATATTGAACATTCTCTTTATACTTTTCTGAGCATCATCTCTTTTATTCATTATGCTGTGCAATACTATGAGCATGATAATAAAAATGTCCAATTTTTCAGGAATTTTTCTTACAAAAGTAAAGTTAGAGTTTTATTGTTATATAATAATAATTTAGAAATAATTGTTATTGTGGTGTGTCATGTAATGCTATAGCCTACAAGAAAAAATATGGGAGGAAAATAAGCTTTTTAAGTATTAGTTACCTACACAGGAAAAGAAGTAACCATAGTCTTTGTATGTTTAGTACATTTGTGGATATAGAATGTAAGTTAAGCCCTCCACTGGCCAATGTCACTCTGGGGCTCATGTGACTTTGTCAAACGGGTAGGAAGCTGCCTTTAGAAAGAAAAGTGATAGTTTCTCAGTATTTCAAGACAATACTTTTTGTCACATTTAATTATCTAGTTTGGCTTAAAGCAGCCTGGAGCTACTTCTGAATTTATTTCTGAAGATAATATGATAATCTTGGAGACGTGCTTAAATTGGTAGGAAATAAAAGAAGCCAACTTTGGCAATGAATTGTCAGCAAGGATTATGGCATCACTTGTTACATTGCTAAGTAAGTACTCATATATATTTGTTTGATCTCTTTTTGAGGATAAACCTCAACTGAAAATCTAGAGAGGGTGTGGGGATAAGGAAGCTCCCACAGGCCCTGTAATAAGTATTGTTTGTGTTTGACCAAATTTTATACAGAGATATATCATCTATAAGTTATGCCCTGCCAAGATAAGAGGCTGGCATTGACAGCTGTTTCTTATTTTTCAGGCACCTGGCTTTTATGCTTTACCTTGAAAAGTAGTAGTCTGAGGTATGTGTGTGGAGGTCTGATGGTAAAAAAAAAAAAAAAAAAATTTTTTTTTTAGAGCAAAATTGGTACCACGTGTTTTTTGATATGGCCAACTTGATATTCTTGCTCTCTTGTGAATTCTGCCATCAATCTTGGGTTTTATGATGGACTTTAAATTCTCTCATTCACAGGATATGCCGAGAAACTTTTATTTGTTCATTGGCTGATAGATTCCTGTATTAGTTACCTAGGGCTGCCATAACAAAGTGCCATAAGATGGGTGGCTTATAAGAACAGAAATTTATTGTCACACAGTTCTGGAGGCTAGAAGTCCAAAATGAGGGTATCGCCCATGTTGTTTTTTTTTTTTTTGAGGACTTTAGGGTGAATCTGTTCCATGCCTTTATTCTAGCTTCCTGTAACAGTCACTGATCCTTGACGTTTCTTGACTTGTAGAGACATCTCCCTCAGTCGTCACATGGCTGTCTTTATCTGTCTTTGTGAATCTTCTCCTCTTTTATAAGGACATCACTCATATAGGATTAGGACCCACCAGCTTAACAGATAAGTTCTTCAAAGACCCTGTTTCCAAACCAGCTCACATTCACAAGTACCAGTGGTTAGGCTTCAGCATATATTTTTGGGGGACACAGTTCAGCCCATACCAGGTTCTTTAGTCGTTTGTCCATCTACTTTCATTTATTCAATACAGAGAGTATTTTTTGAGCATCTACTACAGTGCTTGTCACTAGATCTCTGATTTTTTTACACTACTTTTGTTGATTTCATTCATTCATCATTCAGCAAATACTAGTGCTTACCATGTGTCAGGCAAAAGGGATACAGACAAGGGAAGTCCTTCCTGTGAGGCTTGTGGCATAGTTGACTGGTGTCTTAACTGTACTGCCCCCATTTTCTCTGTTCTCCGAGCAGTGATCCACTTCTGACTGGTGAGAGATATCTAGACCTTGGCCTCTTCCATGAGTGAATTGAAGCACAAGCTTTCCTGAATTCATAGCAACTTTTAAAGAACGCTCACAATTTAACATCACTTCCCTAGTTCTCCCCTCTCAAACTGGCCCCCAGCACTCTACTGCTCTCTGTAGATTTACAGAGATACTCTCTTTATCTGGATTCATCCTATGTATGTGGTGGAATGTATGTGCATTTTTTAGATGCAAACTTCCATCATTTCCTTTTCATCTCTTCTTGGTTGGCTGGCTTAAAAACATGATTTATTAATTTTTTTTTTTTTTTGTGAAAGAGTAGGAGAGAATATACTTGAATTATTCTACATTTAACGTTTATTGAGCGCATACCACGTGCCAGGTTCTGTGCCTTAATACACTGCCTTTCTGGTGGCCCTCAAAATAACCCTATGGGGTTGGAGTTACTTCCTTTGTTTGATGAATGAGAAGACTGAGACTCAAAGGTTTTGTCTATTTCCTATGTTGACACATCTCATCAGTGGTCAGATGTGAATTTGAATTCAAGGTTTTCTGGCATAAATTCCCTGTTCTTTTTTACTCTATTCTAGATAAAGTGTCAGTCTTGTGAAAAGATGATAGTTGATAGGCACGTAGTTTTTAAAATAGAGAATTTTCAGTACTGCATGAATTCTCTTGAGGGAACAATGTGGCAGACATTTCAGTTTCACCACATGGGGTTCTTGGTTAGTGACAAATTCATACTGAACCATAAATCTGTAATACTGTCATACAAGGAAGGAGATGTATTTATCTTCCTAATAACGCTCTTTTTAGCTTTGGAAAATTTTAAGTTTTCCCTGTTAACTTGGTCGCTGTCAATTTTATTATCATTTGAAAAACGTACCTTCTCACATCATCACAGCAAAAAAGAATAGCTCTTCTTGATGAGATGTCTTAAATATTTGAAGAGAATAACTCACAGGACTCAAACTCATGTCAGTGCTCGACTATACAAAAGTCTTTGCATCATGATGATTTGACTAACTCCACAATAATTTTACTTACAATTATGAAATCATAGAGGGATATACCACATTAGAGCCAAGAAATTCTTGTCCTACTCGAGTCCCTGGAAAATTTTCATTTCCAAGTATCCAAATTTATAAATAACTTTAGCTCTCTGAATTGGCGTGGAATCAGTCAAGAAGAAGAAGAGTACAGTCAGAGAAATAAAGTACTCTTCCTCCTCTTTCCACCCCCCTCCCCTACTCATCAGGGGCTTGCATAGAATATACTTGAGACTTAATTTGCTTTATTTTGAGTTTCATTTTCAAAGCTATTTCTTTTTCAGGCAGCCCATTATACTTTATTTGAAAACCAGCTCTTATCACTTTAGTCATTATTGTCACAGATCCCAAGTTCTTAAATTATGCTGATCACAAAAGATACTGGTTTTATACTCTCATCTCATTCAGTGCCTGTCCCAATATGCCAGCCGAGGGCCACACTGGTGACATTCAGCACAGATGACAGCTTTTGTTCTGAGCAAGCACACAAAGAAAATTACTGGGTAAGCTGAATCACCATTTCACTCTGGCACGAAAGAAATGTCTCTCTGGGTCTTGCAGCCCACGGGTGAGAGATGTCAAGATACCTACAGTAAAAACAGAAGCAGTGTCATTAGCTCATAGCCTCTAGCTGGTGGTGGTTTCCCCTCGCTTGGCATTATTAATCCAGACCTCCTAAAGGCCAAGGTGTGGACAGTCTGCAGTTTGCTGAAATACATCTTGACCTGTGGTTTCCTCAAGATGCAGCTTAAACTAACCTCCTAAATGAAGAATTCCATGGCCCTACCCTGTACTTCTTTCATTCCAACTTTTCCATGTCCATAGCAGTATTTTGACTTTTCTTGAGTGTGCTTTTAATAACTGTGTGGACTGTTCCATAGACTGTGAGCTTTTCTACTGCTGACACCCACCTTCTGATCCCCCATCCCTGCCATATTATTTATAAATATTTTTAATGAATAAAGAGTTTTGAAATTATTGTTTTTTACATAGTGTATCGGAAGGAGCCATCTGGATCCTGGTTCTGATTTCATGACATGTTAATCATAAATTAATACTTATATTCAATATGTATTGAGTGCCTACTAGGTGTCAGACTGTTTGAGGTGCTGGCAATGTAGCAGTGATCAAAACATAAATATAGACAGTGACATAGACAGTGATCAAAGTCAAGATATAGATAAGAGATTCCACTATCCTGGTTTTGTATGCTATTGGGGAGACAGACAATAAATAGCATAGTGTGAGTTATGGTTTAGATTGTGTTCCCTCAAAAGATACGTTATGTCCTAACTCTCATTATCTGTAAATGTAACCTTGTTTTGGAAATAGGGTGTTTGAACATGTTTCAGTTAAGTTAATCTCATACTGCACTAGGGTGGGCCTGTCTTAGTCATCTAGTGCTGCTATAACAGAAATAGCACAAGTGGATGGCTTTAACAAAGAGGAATTTATTCTCTCACAGTTCAGTAGGCTATAATTCCAAATTGAGGGCATCAGCTCCAGGGAAAGGCAAAAGGCTTTCTGTTTCTGTTGGCTGTGGAGGAAGGTCCTTTTCATCAGTCTTCCCCTGGACTAGGAGCTTCTTCTCACAGGAGCCCCAGGTCCAAAGGGTACATTCTGCTCCCCTCCTTTCTTGGTGGTATGAGGCCCCCCAACTCTCTGCTTGCTTCCCTTTCTTTTTATCTCTTGTAAGACAAAAGGCTGTGCAGGCCACACCCCAGGGAAACTTCCCTTACATTGGATCAGAGATGTGACCTGAGCAAGGGTGTTACATCCCACCCTAATCCTCTTTAACCACAGGCAGAGATTATGATTTATAACACATAGGAAAACCACAAAATGGAAGACAACCACACAATACTGGGAATCATGGCCTAACCAAGTTGCACATATTTTGGGGAGACACAGTTCAATCCATGACAGGGCCCTAATCCTATGTGACTGGTGTCCGTATAAAAGAGAAGAGACACAGAGACAGAGGCAAGACGGCCATCTGAGACATGTCTACACACTAATGAATGTCTGGGGGGCTATTGAAAACTGAAAGAGACAAGAAAAGATAGGATCTTCCCCTAGAGCTTTCAGAGAACATAGCCCTGCCAACAACCTGAATCTGGACTAATAGCCTCCAGAACTGTTAGCCAATAAATTTCTACTGTTTAAAGCTACCTACTTTGTTACAGCATCCCTAGGAAACTAATACAATACTTAAACAATCAAGACAAGCATCAAATAAATGGAATGCAAAGAACTAGAGAACATGGGAGTTGTTACTTTAGATTAAGCACTCAATTTAGCCAAGATCTGAAGGGACCAGATATTAAAGTTGGGGCAAGGGCACCTGATGGCAGAGGGAACAGCTCATGCAGAGACTATGAGGCGGAGATGAACTTGTCATCTTCCAGGAACACAAAGGAGGACAATGTGACCAGCGTGCTGGGTGAGGGTGAGAGATCAGCAAGAATAGGGTCCCTAAGGTGTGATGGGATGGCATTGGAGGCTTTATGCTGCCTAATGTCAGGATTTAATTTGTTTTAAAAATATTACTTATGTAGTATGTGGAGAATGGATTTTAGAGGGGACAGAGGTAGTAGGGATCCTAGATAGGAAGTTACTGTGCTTGTTCAAGCAAGAGGTAGTTCGTTGGTACAGATGGTGGTAGCTGAGATGGAGAAGGGTGGCTAGATTTGGGATCCATTTGAGGTGAGTTCAAGATTTATGGATTGTTTTGGGGGATTTAAATAAAGAGAGGAATCAGTCTTCGTAAACTTTGGCAAGTCACTTAAATGTTTCCAGCGACAGACCCCTCAAAAATCAGGATTATAGACACATCAGTGGTTCTCAGCTGGGGTTGATTTTTATCTCCTTTCCCCACCGTGGGAACATTTGGCAATACCTGGAAACATTTTTAGTTGCCACAACTGTGTGTCATGGTTGAAGATGGTGGTTCTAATTGATAGAGATGAGAGATGATGTTAAACATCCTACAATGTGCAGAACAGTACCCCACAACAAAGGATTTTCTGGCTTCAAATGTCAGTAATGCTAAAGTAAAAAAAAAAAAAAAAAAAACTTGAGATAAATTGGAGGTTTCAGTCCACTCAGATATGCCTCAGAAGAAAGGCCTGGTGATCTACTTATGAAAAATCAGCTGTTGGAAACCTTGTACAGTTTTACTCTGACACACATGGGGTCACCATAGGTCAGAATCAACTTGACTGCAACTGGTTTACTGGTTTTACTTTGGGCAATAGCCTGATCATCCTTCAGCAGAGAAGCACAGGAAAAATGAATTTTTTTTTTTAAAAAAAGTTCAATTGTGGTAAAATATATATAGCAAAAAGCTTGCCATTTCGATGATTTTTAAGTATACAAGCCGATGACATTAATTATTCTCTTTATGTTGTGCTACCGTCACCACTATCCATTTCTAAAAGTTTTACATCATCCTAAACTCAGTGCCCGTTCAGCAATATCATCCATTCCCTCTTCCCCCTGGTAACCACTAATAAACTTTTGTCTCTATGCATTTGCTTAATCTAGGTATTTCATATCTGTGGGATGACACAATATTTGTCCTTTTATATCTGAATTATTTCACTCAGCATAATGTTTTCAAGTTCATGTCTTAGCATGTATCAGAATTTCATTTCTTTTTATGACCTAATAATATTCTATTGTATGTATATGTTACATTTTGTTTATCCATTTATCTGTTGGTGAACACTTGGACTGTTTCCACCTGATAGTGCATGTATCTGTTTGCATTCCTATTTTGATGTCTTTGGATATAAGCCTAGGGGAGGAATTGCTAGGTCATGTGGTTACTGTATGTTTAGTTTTTTGAGGACCTTACCAAACTGCTTTCCATAGTGGCTGTACCATTTACATTCCCAGTAGCAAGGAATGAGGGTTCTAATTTCTCCACACCCCCTCCAAAACTTATTAATTTCCATTATTTTGATAATAGCCAGCCTAATGGGTGTGAAGTAGTATCTCATTTTGGTTTTGATTTGTATTTCCCTAATGACTAATGATGAGCATCTTTTCGTGTGCTTATTGACCATTCATATATTTTCTTCAGAGAAATGTCTATTTAAGTCCTTTACCCACTTTTTATTTGGGTTGTTTGTCTTTTTGTTATTGTGTTGTAGGAGTTTCTCATATATATTTTGGATTTTAATCCTTTATTAGATATATGGTTCCCAAATATTTTCTCCTATGCTTTAGGTTGTCTCTTCACTTTCTTGGTAATGTAGTTTGATAGGTAATAATTTTTCATTTGGATTAAACCCAGTTAGAAATAAAACATTTGGTTGTAATATTTCTTTTGATTCCACTACAGCCACTCCCTAGAGTTCCTAGGTGGTACAAGTGATTACCATCCTTGGCTGCTAACCAAAATGGTGGTTATTCAAATCCACCTGGAGATACTCGGGAGAAAGCCCTGGTGACCTACTTCCAAAAAGTCAGCCATTGAAAACCTTATGGAGCATGTTTCTACTCTGATGCACGTGGGGTCACCATGAGTCAGAATCAACTCAGTGACAACTGTTTTTTCTTTTCTTGGTTCACAGTCACTCCTTATCCCCTTAGCCATTTTGACCTATGGTCACCAAAATTTTAAATTGTGTTGCATAAAGACTGATTATAAAATTCATTGGAAATAAGTTTTGAAGTAAACGTTTATTTTTAAGAGAAGGCGGGTGAGTGAGAATAGGTGACTTCAGAGGAATTGTGCCACTTTACCTCCCCCCTGAAAAGTGCCAAGGGAACTAATTAAAGAAGCTGGAGGGAGAGAGCAGAGACATAAGAAGAGCAACCAAGTCTCCATTCCTTCAGTATCCAGCACTGAGCACCCACCGCACACTATAGACTGCACCAGGATCTTGTTAGTAATCTCCCACAGGAAAGGGCTTCTGCCCTCCAGAATGTTATGCTTAGAATGAGGGTACCAACTAAGCCTTACCTGAAATTAGCTTCAAAAATATGCTGTACAATGAAAGAGAGGTTGGGGAAAAAAAAAAAAGGCAGAAAACTGACTCAATGATTCTTAATTGGGTACAAGATAATATTGGTAGAAGTTTAAAATATTTAACCAGCAGTAAATATTCAAGGCAGTCATTTGAAGTAATCAATGGCTAGGTGAATGCATACATTAGCTGGCAGAAAAATCACTTAATCAACAGTTCAGATAAACAAGAGGAGAATTCAAAATGCAGAATTGAAAATATAGAGAATTAGCAAAGATGCTAATTATATCCAGGTACTTTCTTCCTCCAGTCATTGACTATTTAAACACTTGTCAAAGTTTTGCTAAAAATAACCAGTAGTCAAAAGATTCATTTTTTCCCCCAAAAGATCTGCTTACCTAGACTGAATGATTGATGTTCAGATCAAGCAGGCAGCTGGTTAGTACCCAAGAATGAAGTGGGAGATGACCTCAGAATTTAAAGCCTTGAGAATCCCTCAGCTGGCATATGCTGCTTGACAGAAAAGGAGAGTTTTCTTTTTAGTCTTTACCACTTGAAAGTACCAGATTCTTTTCTCTGTGCTCAGCCATCAAATGACAAAATCTATCCGTTAACCACATTTGTGATAATAAGCTGAAACTGACATCACTTTCAGTTTCAAAATCAGTTTGCCTGATTTTCGTTCATTAAAAATATTCTTGGTTATCTTCCTTTCCTAATCCTTCTCAAAATTCCCTATACCCTCTGCTATACATAAAATAAAATATTTTAAAGTGGTTTAAGTCTTACAGAGTGAATATTTTCAGTATCTTCCACTAGAAGAGCAAATCTCATAAGTCAGCTAATAGAGCCACTTATTAGAACCAGACATTCCTACAGAAATTTTTCTTTTGCTTTTGAAAGATATTTGACTTTTTTCCTTCTAAGAGCAGTTTCTGTTTCTTCCTCTAGCTTCAGAAGCCATTAAGCAGTTCACCATTTTGAAGGATACATGTCGATCTTGAGACATTTTCTGATTTGAGAAAAACAGTGAACTTTCTAGACCCCTGCCTTCAAGGCTCCTAGTTCATATTTAAAGTAGCAGGATAATCAGGTTAACATGTTGTTGCTTATGCTTCCCCTGGGAAAATCAGGGGTATGGGAGTTAGAAGCAGGGTTTCGAACTGGTTCCAACCCTGCTGAAATTTGCATTTCTAACAAGCTTTCAGACAATGTTAATGCTGGTGGTTAGGGACCAATTCTGAGAACCACTAGTACAGCAGTGGTTCTTGAAATTTATTACACAAAAGAATCAGCTTCTGGAGAGAGGTGGAGCCAAGATGGCAGAATAGACAGACGCTTCCGTCGAGCCCTCATTACAACAAAGATCTGAAAAAACAAGTGAAACGAGTATATTTGTGACAAGCTGGGAGCCCTGAGCATCAAAGGCAAGCTTGATGAACTGAGCGGCAGGGGAAGGAAGACACCATTCAGAAGTGGAGCGGAGTTACCAGACCTGAATTGCGGGGAGCCCTCAGGCACCATTCCTGGAGCGGAGGCAGCATCAGTGGTGGGCTGGTCCTAGCGTTTGGCCACAGTTTCCTCAGGGAGAAGCAGCCAGCCACACAGCCTACTCACACCTCCGGAACCTGAGGAGAAGGGCGCTCTCGGCAAAAGCTAAGTACTTGCGGATATTTTACTGCGCCCCCCGACCCCCACCCCCAAGCTGGCTTCAGCGGCTGAATCCCTGAGCCTGAGATAGACCCTGGTGAGCACCTGGATCTGTCTTCCCGGCTTGGGGAAGGAAAAAATTTCCAAATGGGGGGAAAAGATAATTTGCTAACTCCATTAACTGGGGGAGCTCAGGACAGAAGCGGCTTCTGTCCAGGCATAAACAGTCCATGGACCTTGAGCACCTTTCCCTTCTGCATGGACCTGTGTGGGCCTATTTCAGGAGAATAGGCCTTTGTTGGCAAACTCCAACCATTTCAGTGGTGTGGTGGAGAGGTGGATGTTTGACGTTTGAGATTGCTTTGCCTAGTAAACAAGGTCCTCACCTACCCACAACAGGGACCTAAGGACTGGTCGCTCCACTTGGGTTGCCCAGCCACCCGCGACAGGGGTCCAGGGATAAGTGGTACCTCCCAGTCCTTGCAACGAAAACGTTGGGTGCCCATGGTCCTTCTGCAGAGCGCACCCACTAGCATGCTGTAGGGAACAGAGACATGTTTTCCTCAGAGACACTTGGGGGTTGGTTCTCAGCCCCCTGCCATGTTCAGAGCGTGACCCCCTGCTGCAATCAGATACGGGTATATACGCCATTCACCCCGGCCCCTCTAAGACTATAGGACAGAGCCTGTACCACACACTTGATAGCAGCTACCTGGAAACCTGAGCTGAATTCATACAAGAAAACTGAATGGACTCCTAGACTGATATACCTGATAACACCTCTAGCCAGCTGGAGACAGGACACCAGAGCTCCAAAGGTGAAAATAATCAAGCTAGCTCACTCAAGCAACCCATAGGGGTATACCAAAACAAAACAAAGCAAGCAGCTACGACACAGTAAGCAAGCATAAACTAATACAATAACTTACAGATGGCTTGGAGACAACAGTCAATATCAAATCACATAAAGAAACAGGCCATGATCACCTCAACAGGCTCTCAGAATAAAGAATCCAGGGATCTTTTAAATGAAAGTGCATTCCTGGAATTACCAGATGCAGAATACAAAAGTTTAATATACAGAACCCTTCAAGACATCAGGAAGGAAATAAGGCAATACGCAGAACAAGCCAAGGAACACACAGATAAAGCAACTGAAGAACCCAGAAAGATTATTCAGGAACGTAATGAAAAGTTTAATAAGCTAGAAAAATCCATAGACAGACAGCAATCAGAAATTCAGAAGATTAACAATAAAATTACAGAATTAGATGATTCAATAGAAAGTCAGAGGAGCAGAATTGAGCAAGTAGAAGCTAGAATTTCTAAACTCGAAGATGAATCACTTGGCACTAATATATTTGAAGAAAAATCAGATAAAAGAATTAAAAAAAATGAAGAAACCTTAAGAATCATGTGGGACTCGATCAAGAGAAATAACCAAAGAGTGACTGGAGTACCAGAACAGGGAGGGATAACAGAAAATACAGAGAAAATTGTTAAGGGTTTGTTGGCAGAAAACTTCCCTGATATTGTGAAAGATGAGAAGATATCTATCCAAGATGCTCATCAAACTCCACATAAGGTAGATCTTAAAAGAAAGTCACCAAGACATATTATAATCAAGCTTGCCAAAACCAAAGATAAAGAGACAATTATAAGAGCAGCGAGGGATAAAAGAAAAGTCACCTACAAGGGAGAGCCAATAAGAATAAGCTCGGACTACTCGGCAGAAACCAAGCAGGCAAGGAGGAAATGGGATGACATATTTAAAAAATTGAAGGAAAAAAATTGCCTGCCAAGAATCATATATCCATCAAAACTGTCTCTTAAATATGAAAGTGAATTTAAGATATTTCCAGATAAACACAAGCTGAGGGAATTCGTAAAAACCAAACCAAAACTACCAGAAATACTAAAGGGAGTTCTTTGGTTAGAAAATCAATAATATCGGGTTTTGACCCAAGGCTAGAACACCGGGCAGAACAACCAGAAATGAACCCAGATAGGGAAATCCAAAAAAAAAAAAAAAAAAGCCCAACACAGGGTAACGGCTATGTTATTATATAAAAGAAGACAACATTAAAATAATAAACAGGGACTAAGAAATGTAATCATACACCTTCCATATGGAGAGGAAGATACGGCAATACAAAGAAATAAAAGTTAGTTTTAAATTTAGAAAAATAGGGGTAAATAATAAGGTAACCACAAAGAAGACAAACTATCCTAGCTAATCAAAATAAAATACAAGGGAAAAATACAGAATCAGCAGAAGCAAAATCAACAACAAATATGATGAAAGGACAATATACAAAGAAAATCTACTCAGCACATAAAATCAAGTGGGAAAAAGAAGCTGTCAACACAAAAAAAGACATCAAAATGATAGCACTAAATTCATACCTATCCATAATTACCCTGAATGTAAATGGACTAAATGCACCAATAAAGAGAGAGGGAGTGGCAGAATGGATTAAAAAACAAGTTCCGTCTATACGCTGCCTACAAGAGACACACCTTAGACTTAGAGACACAAACAAACTAAAACTCAAAGGATGGAAAAAAATATATCAAGCAAACAACAATCAAAAAAGAGCAGGAGTGGCAATATTAATTTCTGACAAAATAGACTTTAAAGTTAAATCCATCAGAAAGGATAAGGAGGGACACTATATAATGATTAAAGGAGCAATACACCAAGAAGATATAACCATATTAAATATTTATGCACCCAATGACAGGGCTGCGAGATACATAAAACAAACTCTATCAGCATTGAAAAGTGAGATAGATAGCTCCACAACAATAGTAGGAGACTTCAATGCACCACTTTCGGTGAAGGACAGGACATCCAGAAAGAAGCTTAATAAAGACACAGAAGATCTAAATGCCACAATCAACCAACTTGATCTCGTAGACATATACAGGACACTCCACCCCACAGCAACCAAGTATACTTTCTTTTCTAGTGCACATGGAACGTTCTCTAGAATAGACCACATATTAGGTCATAAAGCAAGTCTTAGCAGAATCCAAAACATTGAAATATTAGAAAGCATCTTCTCTGACCATTAAGGCCATAAAAGTGGAAATCAATAACAGGAAAAGCAGGGAAAAGAAATCAAACACTTGGAAACTGAACAATACCCTGCTCAAAAAAGACTGGATTATAGAAGACATTAAGGATAAAATAAAGAAATTCATAAAATCCAATGAGAACGAAAACACTTGCTATCAGAACCTTTGGGACACAGCAAAAGCGGTGCTCAGAGGCCAATTTATATCAATAAATGCACACATCCAAAAAGAAGAAAGGGCCAAAATCAAAGAACTATCCCTACACCTTGAACAAATAGAAAGAGAGCAACAAAAGAAACCCACAGGCACCAGAAGAAAACAAATAGTAAAAATTAGAGCTGAGCTAAATGAAATAGAAAACAGAAAAACAATTGAAAGAATTAACAAGACCAAAAGCTGTTGTTTTTTGAAAAAGTCAACAAAATTGATAAACCATTGGCCAAACTGACAAAAGAAAAACATGAGAGGAAGCAAATAACCCAAATAAGAAATGAGATGGGCGATATTACGATAGACCCAACCGAAACTAAAAGAATCGTATCAGATTACTATGAAAAACTGTACTCAAACAAATTTGAAAACCTAGAAGAAATGGATGAATTCCTAGAAATACACTATCTACCTAAACTAACACAAACAGGTAGAACAACTAAATAGACCCATAACAAAAGAAGAGATTGAAAAAAAGAAGATTGAAAAGGTAATCAAAAAACTCCCAACAACAACAAAAAAAAAACTGGTCGGGACGGCTTCACCACAGAGTTCTACCAAACTTTCAGAGAAGAGTTAACACCACTACTGCTAATGGTATTTCAGAGCATAGAAAAGGATTGAATACTACCAAACTCATTCTATGAAGCCAGCATATCCCTGACACCAAAACCAGGTAAAGACACCACAAGAAAAGAAAATTATTGACCTATATCCCTCATGAATGTAGATGCAAAAGTCCTCAACAAAATCCTAGCCAATAGAATTCAACAACATATCAAAAAAAATAATTCACCATGACCAAGTGGGATTTATACGAGGTATGCAGGGATGGTTCAACATTAGAAAAACAATTAATGTAATCCACCTAATAAATAAAACAAAAGAGAAGAATCACATCATTTTATCAATTGATGCAGAAAAGGCATTTGACAAAGTTCAACACTCATTCATGATAAAAACTCTCAGCAAAATAGGAATAGAAGGAAAATTCCTCAGCATAATAAAGGGCATTTATACAAAGCCAACAGCCAACATCACCCTAAATGGAGAGAGCCTGAAAACATTCCCATTGAGACTGGGAACCAGACAAGGATGCCTTTTATCACCACTCTTATTCATCACTGTGCTGGAAGTCCTAGCCAGAGCAATTAGGCTAGATAAAGAGATAAAGGGCATCCGGATTGGCAAGGAAGAAGTAAAACTATCTGTATTTGCAGATGACATGATCTTATACACAGAAAACCCTAAGGAATCCTCCAGAAAACTACTGAAACTAATAGAAGAGTTCGGCAGAGTATCAGGATACAAGAGAAACATACAAAAATCAGTTGGATTCCTCTACACCAACAAAAAGAACATCGAAGAGGAAATCACCAAATCAATGCCATTTACAGTAGCCCCCAAGAAGCTAAAATACTTAGGAATAAATCTTACCAAAGATGTAAAAGACTTATACAAAGAAAACTACAGTACACTTCTGCAAGAAACCAAAAGAGGCTTAGATAAGTGGAAGAACATACCTTGCTCGTGGATAGGAAGACGTAATGCTATAAAAATATCTATGCTACCAAAAGCGATCTATACATTTAATGCAATTCTGATCCAAACCTGAAGGGCATTCTGTAATGAGATGGAAAAACAAATCACCAGTTTCATATGGAAGGGAAAGAGGCCCCGGATAAATAAGGCATTACTGAAAAAGAACAACAAAGTGGGAGGCCTTACTTTACCTGATTTTAGAACCTGTTATACCGCCACAGTAGTCAAAACAGCCTGCTACTGGTACAACAACAGACACATGGACCAATGGAACAGAATTGAGAATTCAGGCATAAATCCATCCACATATGAGCAGTTCATATTTGACAAAGGCCCCAAATCAGTTAAATGGGGAAAAGACAGTCTTTTTAACAAATGGTGCTGGCAGAACTAGATCCATCTGCAAAAAAATAAAACAAGACCCATACCTCACTCCATGCGCAAAAATTAATTCAAAATGGATCAAAGACCTAAATATAAAGTCTAAAACGATAAAGATCATGGAGGAAAAAATAGGGATAACGTTAGGAGCCCTAATACATGGCACAAACAGTATAGAAAACATTATAAAGAACACAGAAGACAAACTAGATAACTGGGAGCTCGTAAAAATCAAACACTTATGCTCATTCAAAGACTTCACCAAAAGAGTAAAAAGGCTACCTACAGACTGGGAAAAAGTTTTTAGCTATGACATTTCTGATCAGCGCCTGATCTCTAAAGTCTACGTGATACTGCAAAAACTCAACTGCAAAAACACAAATAACCCAATTAAAAAATGGTCAAAAGATATGAATAGACACTTCACTAAAGAAGACATTCAGGTAGCTAACAGATAATATGAGGAAATGTTCACGATCATTAGCCATTAGAGAAATGCAGATCAAAACTACAATGAGATTTCATCTCACTCCAACAAGGCTGGCCTTAATCCAAAAAACACAAAATAATAAGTGTTGGAGAGGCTGTGGAGAGAGTGGAACACTTTTACATTGCTGGTGGGAATGTAAAATGGTACAACCACTTTGGAAATCGATTTGGCACTTCCGTAAATTGTTAGAAATAGAACTACAATACAATCCAGCAATCCCACTCCTTGGAATATATCCTAGAGAAATAAGAGCCTTTACTTGAACAGATATATGCACACCCATGTTTGTTGCAGCACTGTTTCCAATAGCAAAAACATGGAAGCAACCAAGGTGCTCATCAATGGATGAATGGATAAATAAATTATGGTATATTCACACAATGGAATACTACACATCCATAAAGAACAGTGAGGAATCTGAGAAACATTTCATAACATGGAGGAACCTGGAAGGCATTATGTTGAGTGAAATTAGTCAGTTGCAAAAGGACAAATACTGTATAAGACCACTATTATAAGAACTTGAGAAATAGTTTAAACTGAGAAGAAAACATTCTTTTGTGGTTACGAGATGGGGGAGGGAGGGGGGGTGGAAGAGGGGCATTTACTAATTAGATAGTAGATAAGGACTACTTTAGGTGAAGGGAGGTCAGTACGGGGAGGTCAGCACAACTGAATAAACTGAATGCTTTGAAGGCAAGCGTAGCAGGGGTGGGGTCTGGGGACCATGGTTTTAGTGGACATCTAAGTTAATTGGCATAATGAAATCTATTAAGAAAACATTCTGCACCCCACTTTGAAGAGTGGCGTCTGAGGTCTTAAATGCTAGCAAGCGGCCATCTAAGATGCATCAGTTGGTCTCAACCCACCTGGATCAAAGGAGAATGAAGAACACCAAGGATACAAGGTGATTACGAGCCCGAGAGACAGAAAGGGCCACATGAACCAGAGACTACATCATCCTGAGACCAGAAGAACTAGATGGTGCCTGGCTACAACCGATGACTGCCCTGACAGGGGGCACAACAGAGAACCCCTGAGGGAGCAGGAGAGCAGTGGGATGCAGACCCCAAATTCTCATAAAATGACCAGACTTAATGGTCTGACTAAAACTGGAAGAACCTCAGTGGTCATGGCCCCCAGACCTTCTGTTGCCCAAGGACAGGAACCATTTCTGAAGCCAACTCTTCAGAAATGGATTGGACTGGACAATGGGTTGGAGAGGGATGCTGGTGAGGAGTGAGCTTCTTGGATTAGGTGGACACTTGAGACTATGTTGGCATCTCCTGTCTGGAGTGGAGACAAGAAGGTGGAGGGAGTTAAAAGCTGGCGAAAAGGACACGAAAAGAGAGTGGAGGGAGAGAGCAGACTGTCTCATTAGGGGGAGAGTAACTGGGAGTGTGTAGCAAGGTGTATACGGGTTTTTGTGTGAGAGACTGACTTGTAAACTTCACCTTAAAGCACAATAAAAATTATTAAAAAAGAATCAGCTCCTGCAATCTGAAATTGATCGAACTTGCAGTCAAGATGCATTGATAATTACTGGTGATTGGAATGCAAAAGTTGGAAACAAAGAAGGATCGGTAATTGGAAAATATGGCCTTGGTGATAGAAACAATGCCAGAGATTGAATGATAGAATTTTGCAAGACTAATGACTTCTTCGTTGCAAATACCAGCGTAAATGGACCTCACCAGATGGAACACACAGAAATCAAGTTGACTACATCTGTGGAAGGAGACAATGGAAAAGCTCAATATCATCAGTCAGAATAAGGCCAGAAGTCAACTGTGGAACAGACCATCAATTGCTCTTATGCAAGTTTAAGCTGAAACTGAAGAAAACAGAGCAAGTCCACGAAAGCCAAAATATGACTTTGAGTATATCCCACCTGAATTTAGAGACCATCTGAAGAACAGATTTGATGCATTGAACACTAGTGACTGAAAACCAGACGAGTTATGGAATGACATCAAGGACATCATCCATGAAGAAATCAAGAGGTCACTGAAAACACAGGAGAGAAAGAAAAGATCAAGATAGATTTCAGAGGAGACTCTGAAACTTGCTCTAGAACATCGAGCAGCTAAAGCAAAAGGAAGAATTGATGAAGTAAAAGAACTGAACAGAAGATTTCAAAGGGTGCCTGGAGAAGACAAAGTAAGGAATTATAATGACAAGTGCAAAGAGCTGGAGATGGAAAACCAAAAGGGAAGAACACGCTCGGTGTTTCTCAGGCTGAAATAACTGAATAAAAAGTTCAAGCCTCGAGCTTCAATGGTGAAGGATTGTATGGGGAGAATATTAAACGACGCAGGAAGCATCAGAAGAAAATGGAAGGAATACCCAGAATCATTATACCAAAAAGAATTAGTGGTTGTTCAACCTTTTCAAGAGGTGGCATATGATCAGGAGCCGATGGTATGGAAGGAATAAGTCCAAGCTCCTCTGAAGGCATTGGCAAAAAACAAGGCTCCAGGAATTGATGGAATATCAGTTGAGATGTTTCAACAAACAGATGCAGCCCTGGAGGTGCTCACTCGTCTATGCCAAGAAATATGGAAGACAGCTTCCTGGCCAACTGACTGGAAGAGATCCATATTTATGCCTATTCCCAAGAAGGTGATCCAACTGAATGTTGAAATTATAGAACAATATCATTAATATCACACGCAAGCAAAATTTTGCTGAAGATCATTCAAAAGCAGCTGTAGCAGTATATCGACAGGGAACTGCCAGAAATTCAGGCCGGTTTCAGAAGAGGACGTGGAACCAGGGATATCTATTGCTGATGTAAGATGCATCTGGCTGAAAGCAGAGAATACCATAAGGATGTTTACCTGTGTTTTATTGACTATGCGAAGGCATTCGACTGTGTGGATCATAACAAATTATGACTAACATTGCAAAGAATGGGAATCCCAGAACACTTAATTGTGCTCATGAGGAACCTTTACATAGATCAAGAGGCAGTTGTTTGGACAGAACAAGGGGATACTGATTGGTTTAAAGTCAGGAAAGGTGTGCATCAGGGTTGCATTCTTTCACCATACCCATTCAATCTGTATGCTGAGCAAATAATCTGAGAAGCTGGACTATATGAAGAAGAACGGGACATCAGGATTGGAGGAAGACTGATTAACAACCTGCGTTATGCAGATGACACAACCTTGCTTGCTGAAAGTGAAGAGGACTTGAAGCACTTACTAATGAAGATTAAAGACCACTGCCTTCAGTACGGATTGCACCTCAACATATAGAAAACAAAAATCCTCAAAACTGGACCAGTGAGCCATGTCATGATAAACGGAGAAAAGACTGAAGTTTTCAAGGATTTCATTTTACTTGTATCGACAATCAACAACCATGGAAGCAGCAGTCAAGACATCAAAAGAAACATTGCATTGGGTAAATCTGCTGCAAAGCACCTCTTTAAAGTGTTGAAGAGCAAGGATGTCTCCTTGAAGACTAAGGTGCACCTGAACCAAACCATGGTATTTTTAATCACATTATATGCATATGAAAGCTGGACAATGACTAAGGAAGACAGAAGAATTGACGCCTTTGAATTGTGTTGTTGGCGAAGAATGTTGAATATACCATCATGGGCTGCCAAAGGAATGAATAAATCTGTCTTGGAAGAAGTACAGCCAGAATATTCCTTAGAAGCAAGGAGGGCGAGACTGCGTCTTACATAGTTTGCAAAAGTTGTCAGGAGGGATCAGTCCCTGGAGAAGGACATGATGCTTGGCAGAGTGCAGGGTCAGTGGAAAAGAGGAAGATCCTCAATGAGGTGGATTGACACAGTAGCTGCAAGTATGAGCTCAAGCATAACAATGATTGTGAGGGTGGCTCAGGACAGGGCAGTGTTTAGTTCTGTTGTGCATAGGGTTGCTATGAGACAGAACCGACTCGATAGCACCTAACAACAACAACAACAAGAATCACCTGGGGACCCTGTTAAACTGGATTCTAATTCAATATGTCTGGAGTGGAAATGCAAATTCTCTAGAGGAGTTGGAATCAGTTTGAACCCTTGGTTAGAAGTATTTGTTCTAATTTCAACATTGTTACTACCTGTGTAGTCTTGAGTATTTAGTTTACCTTGAGGTTCAGTTTAGATAAAGATGCAGGGATATTAAAATTAGGTAGAATCAACAAGTTAAGTGTATATGAAGCCTGAGAGTAGTGTTAGAACCCTACGAAAGACTTACTGAGTCTGGGTTTTTCCAAAAACTCAAGGTGTGGTGGGTTATCTGGCAACCAATCTACCATTGATGTTTGTGCATCACTAATCATTTATTCCCTTCAATTTGCAGACTATAGACGCTTAAGTTTCAGAGAGGCTAAGTAATTTACTCAAAGTCACATAGCTAGGTAATGGTGGAAGTTGAACTTAAAATATACTGAACTCCCAAAACACTGTTCATTCCCCTATTTTATTAGCTGTTTTAGACACATTAGACATTTCATTAATCATTTAACTTGGAAAGGTTATACTTTTTAATAAGAATCATAATTTAATATTAAAATATATATATATATGTATTCCTATATGCATACAAAAAAAAAAAAAACCCACTGCCGTCAAGTCGATTCCGACTCACAGCGACCCTACAGGACAGAGTAGAACTGCCCCATAGAGTTTCCAAGGAGTGCCTGGTGGATTCGAACTGCCGACCTCTTGGGTAGCAGCCGTAGCACTTAACCTCTATATGCACACAAAAATATATTTTTTAAATGGTTGACTAGGTCTTAGAGGTGGCTTCCAAACCAAAAATCAAGTCTGTTGCTGTTGAGTCAGTTCTGACTCATGGTGACCCCAGTTGTGACAAAGTAGAACTGATCCATAGGGTGTTCTTGGCTATAAATCTTTATGGAAGAAGATCGTCAGGCCTTTCTTTCATGGTGCTGCTGGGTGGGTTCAAACCACAAGCCCTTACATTAGTAGTTGAGTGGAAGCCATTTGCATCAGCGAGGGACCTATAGAGGTTATTTACTACCCTTTATGGTAATCATAGACCTTATATCATTCTCGGTTTTTTCCTCTTAATTTAGAAGCCATTGTGAGGATCTCAGACATAACTTCATTGAGAGTCCTTTAAAAATGGTTCATATAAAAATAAAAGTTTATTTTATTATACTTTATTGGTATCCTGATGAGGTCCTAACTTATTATCATTTTAACAACTAAAATTAATTTTAAGGCATTTTGTTTTATCTAAATAATATAAGTGTACCACTGGTTAATGCTTTCCCGTCCACAACTCAATGGGCAAGGAGTGTGGTTCATTTATTGTGCCTTCATGTTTAACATTTTCTGATGTATAAAATGAAGGAATTTGGACTAAATGATTACCAAACGACTATTTGTTTCTTACCATCTGGAGAGAATACATATCACTACCTACCATTTTATTGATGCACATTATATATGAGATGCCACGCAAGGTTTTGAAATCAGACACAGAGAAATGGGGTGCTGCTATTGTGGGGGAGCCCTGGTTGCACAGTGGTTAAGAGCTTGGCTGGTAACCAAAAAGCTGTCAGTCTGAATCTACCAGCTGCTCTTTGGAAACCCTGTAGGGCCATTCTTCTCTGCCATACAGACTTGCTATGATTCGGAATTGACTCAATGCCAACAGTTTAGGGTTTTTTTTTTTTTTTTTTTTTTATTGTAATGGTACAATAACCATGGATGTGAATAACGTCCAGATTCTTTATGTCCTAGGTATCTTTCCATCCTGTGATGTTTCTAAGATAAATAGATGCTCACAGAAAGGAAGGAAAAGAAAGTAAAATAGAGTACTTACTTTTTTTTTTTTTTACTGGGGCTTTGGCTTTTTTTTTTGGCTAATGTAGAACTGCAGTGTAATGTTATAGAAGTGTAATGTTACATGGAAAGATTCATTTTCCCTAAGTAAAAAAGTCTAATCTGGGCCTGGCTTGGCCTGCTCAGGTGCATTTCTGAATAGGTACATCCCTTTATCTATGTGGAGGGATCAGGCACTGAGTGAGCACCCAACTCTAGCCGGTCACACTGAGGCAGAGAAGAGAGGAAAAGCCAGGGATAGCCAGGTGTATGGACCCTCTGAGCCCTTGAAAGGTCTACCCAAAGAAGATGTGGCCCAAGCAATATCCTAGAATTGTCCAGTTCAGATCAGTAACACTGTTTTCTAGGGTTGGAGTAAGTTCATTTTTCCTAGAAGATTTAAAAAGAAAAAAAAAAAGACATTGGATATAACCACTTTATGTAGATAAGGAAACTGATACTTTAAATCACAAGCCCAAAGTTGCTTAGTCAGTAAGGAGAGAACCAGTATGTGGACTTGGATCTGTAATTAAGACATAAAGCAAGGTCTCTCCAAATTTCCTCCCTTTTTTTTTAATCACATCCTCTTCTTAAATACGTAATGAATATGAGTGATATATGTATATTTTAAATCTATAAATTAAAATTACCATAATAATTGTAATTTTTAGATTAGGAGATCTAATACTAAAATACATTCTGTACTTTGTATTTGAGATGTTGTATTTTTTTCATTTTTATATTCCATGAGAAGCACTGGTCAGTCA
Organism: Loxodonta africana; assembly: GCF_030014295.1. Taxonomy (NCBI): domain Eukaryota; kingdom Metazoa; phylum Chordata; class Mammalia; order Proboscidea; family Elephantidae; genus Loxodonta; species Loxodonta africana. The sequence continues at coordinate 51,047,376 of NC_087363.1, read as the reverse complement.
ATTCTTGGAAGTTCAGAGAGAAGAAGTGGTTAACTTTCAAGATCTTTGATGTACACACTTTAATAAATAGGTTCAGTAAAATTCATATTTCTGGACAAATTCATTACTCAGCAAAGTATTGCATGTATCTTTTTAATTATTCCCAAACTTCCAGGGCCTTCAAAGCTTCACAATGAATTAATTCCTTTGATGTTATTATATACATTTAACGAATTCATATGCAACTTCACAAAAAAATAAGAGTAAGCTTCTCTTTTGATCCTAAAAATAGGTGTTTCCTTTGCACTGGGAGAACTTGTTCACAGATTCCTAGAGTTTTGTACTTCTGTATGTTTCTGTTCTTAAAACAAAGTAGGACATCTGTGTGGCTTTTCAATCTGTACACAGACTTCAAAATTTGTAAGCACAGTTTTAAAGGAAATAATGTTAAACTAAGAAAGAAACAATTACTTTTTAATCTTTATCATCCTTTCAAGGTTTAGAGCACAAAGAGAAATGCTGGAGTGTTAATATTTGTTTCAGGATTCTCAAAGGATGCAAGGCACCCGCTGGGACAGAGTCAGCCTGGTCATAGGAACATCAACCCTTTCAGCTCCAGAAAAGCACGTAAAGTTAAAAAAATGCCATAGTAATTCACTGAGTAGATAACTCAGAAAGCTGGGTTAGGACAGGATTCCTGGATGTCTCACAACTGTCCATATAAAAATCTGTATTGTCAAATCTATTTACTTTGATATGTATTTAAAATATTATTTCATTTACTTAATCTTTATTCATATATAGTGGGTGTATATAGATTGGGATATATTTACATTATGCTTAATAAAATAGTCATTGCTTTCCCCCCACCCAATCGTGTTTTATTTTTGTCTTTTTAGTGAGAAGGGATCCGTAAAATGAGTTGTCTCTAGCAGATTTTAATGCTGCCTCTTCTTATGGACTGTTGGGATTAAAACAGCTGGTACCATATTATTTAATACATTGATGGGTCTCTGTTATATCTAAGATATTATCTAATAATAAATTTTTTTTTTAAAGTTTCTAAACATCATTTTTCTAATTGTGAAAGAGGACTGTGAAAATGTAAAAAAGTGTAACTGATGTAAGCATAATTTCTCAACCTAATTTTACATTTGACTATTTTAGAAGCCAAGTTGTTTTTCTGCAACTGGAACTTCTAGTAAGGTCTTGAGGTCCCATGAATTGTGGGAATTATTATATTCCTGGATCCACTTTGGACCTTAACACCTAATCAAGTTTGTACTCAATTGTAGGCTCCAAAAGGGCAGGGATTATATCTGTCTTGTTCACAAGAGATTTTCACATTATCAAGCATATGGTAGCCATTAAATATTGAATGACAAACATGTTTATGTAATTTTAAAACCTAGTCCATCAGTTCTTCCACCCTGGCGTCCAATTATATACTAGAGTCCCAGACAGAAACAGGAATAATATTTGTCTCAGCAAAGTGACACATTCACAGTTCTCAAAAAGCTGTTTCTTCCTTTAAGGAGCATAAGATAATGAAATAAACCTCTGTGATGAGTGAGTAGATGGTGTATCCTATGCATATAACTAGAGAATCACTTAATCAGCAGTTCTGAGAGATGGAAGTCTCATTTTGGGGAAATGTAAAACAATTGAATGCATTGGATTTCTTTGCATTTCAAGTAGGGAGGTGATGAATACTCAGAAGAGCCCATTCCTGCTCTGTTCCTTAGCAGGAGTTTAGTTATTTTTACTGCCAGGTGAGAAGGCTTCAACTCTATATTTTTTCACAGACATAAGCTCTGATGATGTCCTCTTTCCTTTATATGGGCCTTCTCCCCTTCTCCTTCTTCTGAAGTTATTGCAACAGGACAATTTTGAGGTAAAATGAGGCAGAAGAGAATATGATCTACAAGCTTCCTCTTTCCATACAAAAGGGAAAGATCAATGTTAGGGTCAGAGCTAATATTGTCAACTCATAAAAGAGTCTGCTCATCATGTCTAACTTTCTTTGACAGTATCTGCAAAGGCTTCTGTATCTAAGGATGATTTTATTGTCAATATGCAATCAGGCAGGTCAATGTTCATTTCATTTCTGAAGAAAACCACATCAAGCAAATTTCATTATAAAATGTAAAAATCAATATACATTTGTGCCAGTGTTCTCTAAATAATGAATGTGAGTACTTTTTTTTACCCTGAAATAACATTTTTAAGGATTGGATTTTCACTAAAAGAAGAAAGAAGCCATATTTGTTTCTCCCTTGGCCAATATTTATATTTGAAATTGAGGTAATGATATTAAGAATGGCTTTTGGAGTCTTGTTTTAAACATGTTTTTTGGTCAGTTATGGTAACTATGCAAGTTGAGACTGACTAAACCTGTTGCCGTCGAGCTGATTCCAACTCATAGTGACCCAATAGGACAGAGTAGAACTGCCCCATAGGGTTTCCAAGGAATGGCTGGTGGGTTCGAACTGCTGACCTTTTGGTTAGCAGCTGAGTTCTTAACCACTGTACCACCAGGGCTCCTGAGATGAACTATAAATAAAAAAAAACCCAAACTCTTTGTCATCCAGTCAATTCTGACTCATAGAGACTGACTGTGATGACCACATATTCAGACATATCATCTGGTAATAATGTTGTTTTTAAGGTACCATTGAATAGGTTCTGACTCATAACAACCGTGTGTACACAACAGAATAAAGCACTGTGCTGTCCTGAACCATCCTTACAATCATCATTATGCCTGAAACCATTGTTGCAGCCACTGTGCCAATCTATCAAACTGAGGGTCTTCCTCTTTTTTGCTGACCCCCTACTTTACCAAGCATGATGTCCTTCTCCAGGGACTGGTCCCTCCTGATAACATGTCCAAAGTATGTGAGATGAAGTCTCGGCATCCTTGCTTCTAATGAACGTTCTGGCTGTACTTCTTCTAAGACAGATTTGTTTGTTCTTCTGGCAGTCGTGGTGTATTCAACATCTTCACCCACACCATAATTCAAAGACATCAGTTCTTCTTTGGTCTTCGGTATGCATCGTCCAGCTTTTGCATTGTATGAGGCATTTGAAAACACCATGGCTTGGGTCAGGTGCACCTAAGTCCTTAAAGTGACATCTTTGCTTTTTAACACTTTAAAGAGCTCTTTCGCAGCAGATTTGCCCAATGTAATGCATCGTATGATTTCTTGACTGCTGCTTCCACGGGCGTTGATTGTGGATAAACAATATTAAAGCAGTTATAGTAATCATAGATAGTTGTTTAGTACTCGCTGTGTATGGGCCCTCTGACAAGAATTTTCATAGTTTTTTAAATTTAGTCTTTGTAACTACAGTAGTTTAGGGGCACGTTAGAGTAGGGTTGATACTATAAGCAGCAACCTCCAAAATCTTAACAAAGTATTAACACAATAGATGTTTTTATCTCACTTAAAAGTTCGACAAATGTGTCCTTCCATTTGTGGTCCACCACTCCATAGAGCCTCCAAGTCCTCTGCTCTGTTTTCTGTGTCCATTTGTCACAGGAGGAGGAGAGAGGCTGAGGATAGAATAGGTGGTTTTACATGAGCCAGGCCTGTAAGGGGTATCTATCCCTTTATCCACATCCCATTGGCCAGAGCCTAGTCATGTGACTACAGCTAATTGCAAGGAGGCCTGGAAAATGTAATCCAGCCATGTGTGCACTGAGGGAAAGTTTGGTGAACAGCTGGCTAGTGTTTCCCATGGGGAGGTATTATTCCTCCTACTAGATGACAAAACTAAGGTTTAAAGTTGAAATGATAAATCCAATATCATCTAGGTGGATAATGGTACATGTTTTTAAGCACTGCACTCTCCATCAGATAGTAAGAGATGAAGGAGGGTGCAGTGCATAAAACAGAGCAAAGGGCTTGGCGGCTCTGCGGAGTGGTGGACCACAAATGGAAGGACACATTTGTTGAACTTTTAAGTGAGATAAAAACATCTATTGTGTTAATATTTTGTTAAGATTTTGGGGGTTGTTGCTTACAGTGTTTAGCCTACTCTGACTAACATGCCCCTACACTAGTATAGTTATTAAGATTAAATTTTAAAAAATTATGAAATTTTTACCTGACTGTGATTTACTCTGGGAACAAATAGTAACTTCCCAGTGAAAGGACCAGCTAGGGTGATTATCGCTAAGATTTTGATGTTGCAGTCTATGTGGGGCCACCATTTGACCTTGCTCTTGCTCTATCGAATTTTTTGCTCTATCGATAGTGCTGAAATTTGAAAACAAAAGTAATATGTACAATTTCTGGGGGAAGTTGTAAGAACAAGTCTGTGATTTTTATACTTTTTCTTTGTTTCTAACCAAATAGAGCTGTTCTATCAACCTGGGTTCTGACTGAGGATGACGCAGGACCATGTTGAACATGTAGTACAAATAAGAAATAAAATTTTGCTTTAAGCTGCTGATAGTTTTTATTTTGTACTTGTGTTATTATTGAAGCATAATCTAGCCTTTCTTGACTGATACTCATTTTATCCCAGAATCTCTATTTCTAGATTCTGTCTTGTAGTTTGTCTTATAGAAATATTTATAGATGTGTGTAAAGGTATCTGTGTCCCTGTATCTTATCTGTCTATTAATGTTCATTGGAGTCATGTTTTTAGCAGCAAAAATAATGGAAATAGTATAAAATTCTATCTGTAGGAACTAATTTAATAAATTTTAGTAGAAAGAATTACACTGTAACCATATAATGGGATATATGGAGCTGATAAAAAGGCTATATATCTACATGAAAAGAAAGCCATGCTCTATTATGTGAAAAATATAAGTTGAAAAGTGCTTCAAGCTACATGTAAAATATTTCAGGTTTCTCAGGACCCCAGACAACTGGAGGAGGTGATGGCACTTGGCACAACATTGATGTAGTCCAAGCCATCACCATCTTTTGCCTAAATTACCAAAATAATTTTTTTAATGATCTTTTTGGCACAGCCCAGGGATCTGCCTCTAGTCTTGTCCCCTTCCAATCTGTTTCCTACACAGTGAAAAAAAAAATGTTATCAAGTTGATTCCAACCATGGCTCATGGTGACCCCATATATTGCAGAATAGAACTGCTTCATAGGGCTTTTTGGGGGTGGTGTAATCTTTATGGAAGCAGATACCCAGGCCTTTCTTCTGTGGTGCCACTGGGTGGGTTTGAACCATCAAACTTTCTCTTAGTAGTCAAGTACAAACCATTTTGCACCACGCAGGGACCTCTTGCACACAATAGCTGATATGATTTTTGTAAAAGATATTTTAATAGATTATTTACCTATTAAAAAACTGAAAATTACCCCCACTGATACCATGAAAAAAATCCATGCCTTACTCTAAAAAATAGAGCCTAAGATGAAACTTAAGTGTTAAAGCTTTAGTGGGAAATGCAACCCATGGCAGCAAAAGTGAGGGGGAAGGGAGGTAAGAAGGAGAAGGAGGGGAGGCAGCAGCAAGGTGCTGTGTTACTAGGGTGGCCACTGCTTCATATGAGCTGTTTAACCAGGGAAGGTCAAGTACAGTGACTAGACTATGTGGGACATCTCTGGTATGTGTACACAAGAAAACTATAACTGTGGAAATAAACACACCTCATCAGAGGAGGGAAGTGAGAGAGGGTATTTACCTGCCAGCTCCCTTCTGTCTCCCATTAGTACTCTCCCAGTGGAGCTGCTTGGGAAGGCAGATTCTACACCCCCTGCTAGGGTGGTTCATTTTAATCTGAATTCAACAGGAAGTATGAGATTTTTAGGAGCCCTGCTGGCACAGTGGTTAAGAGCTTGGCTGTTCGAATCTACCATCCATTCCTTGGAAACTCTATCGGGCAGTTTTACTCTGTTGTATAGGGTCTTTATGAGTCAGAATTGATTAGATAGCAACAGGTTTGGTTTTTTTGATTTATGAGATTTTTGGACGTGTAACAATTGGCCATTAGGAGGCAGAATTGTATGGGCTCACATGAAATTGGACAGCCACCACAAGGGCTGAGATGGAACGAAATAGCAGAGGGTAAGGAAATGGAAAATTTTTTTTTTTTTTTTTTAAGGAAATGGAGCCGGTAGGGGATTGAGGAGGTACATATATGTCTTAGTTATCTAATGCCTGTAAAACAGAAATACCACAAGTAATTGGCTTTAACAAGGAGAAATTTATTCTCCCACAGTCTAGGAGGCTAGAAGTCCGAATTCACGGTGCTAGCTCCAGGAGAAGGCTTTCTCCCTGTCATCTCTGGAGGAAGGTCCTTATCATCAATCTTCCCCAGTCAAGGAGCTTCTCAACATGGGGACCCTGGGTCCAAAGGATGTGCTATTCTCCTCGCTCTTGTTTCTTGGTGGTATAAGGTCTCCCATGTCTCTCTGCTCGCTTCTCTCTTTTATATCCAAAAGACATTGATTTAAGACACAACCTAATCTTGTAGTTTGAGTCCTGCTTCATTAACATAACTTCTGGTAATCCTACCTCTTTAACATCATAGAGGTGGGATTTACAACAGAAAGGAAAATCACATCAGATGATAGAATTGTGGACAGTTACACAATATTGGGAATCATGGCCTAGCCAAGTTGACACATTTTCAGGGGACACAGTTCAGTGCACAACAATATATGATGAATATAGCTGATCTTAGCTAGGACCCTTGCCCCTGCTGCACTAAACTCTTTACTGCACTGAACACCTTACTGGGCCTTTGAACATATTAATTCTCTTCTCTTTTTTCCCATCCCTTTGATGTGGTTAAATCCTATTAATTTATTTGGGGCTTCAACTTTGCTTTCCACTTCTCTGCCTTGAGACTCTTCGTATTTCTCCTAGTTGTCCTCCTTTTGTTCTCACTGCTTTCTTAATATGGTTTAATTGTCTATTTGCATCTGTCCTTTACAACATTGAAAGCTCCTTGGAAGGAAAAACTTGTTATTACCTGTATATTTCCAGTATTAAACATGTAGTAGAAAACCAAATACTGGTAAATTGATGAATAATAATGACAACTAATATATATTGAACAATTATCATATTTTAGGCAACAAAGCAATTTTTCTAATAATTGGGCTTTCAGAGGCTTCTTGGATAAGTCAGCATCTCTTGCTTTAGTTCTGCATTTCTTCTCTTGACTTGGAGCATACATATGTTCCCACATGCCTGTCTACATGCCACATTGATTTTTTTCCCCATTGATATCAATGGAGAACCATGTGTATGCTTTCCTAAATTGATTGAAATTGACTCTCTTTAAATAGACACTATTTTATTTTAAGTTTAGGATTACAAGAAAAAATGTGCTGAAAATAGATGTAAGTATACCCTCTATCCCCTTGTATAATTTCTCCAATTATTATCTTACATTGTAATAATCTTGCATTCATGTGGTTCATTGTTATAATTGATGAACCAATATAGATATCACTAACTGAAGGTCATAGTTTACATTAGGATCCGCTTTGTGTTTTGCAGTTCAGTGTTTCTGGAGAAATGCATAACGTCATATATTCACCATTATGCTATCATGCAGCATAGTTTCAGTGCCCTTAAAAGGTCTAGCACTTCACCCTTCTCATGAACCCCTGGCAACCACTGATACTCCTGTCGTCCCCATAATTTTGCCTTTTCCAGAATGTCATATTGTTGGAATCATATAATATATAGTCTTTTCATACTGGCTCCTTTTACTTAGCAATATATATTTAAGGCCCTTGCTTGTCTTTTTGTGGCTTCATAGCTCAGTTCTGTTTAAAAAAAAAAAAAAAAATCTGTTATTAAATTTTTTATTTTGAGGTAATTATAGATTCATATGTACTTTTAAGGAATAATACAGAGGGGTCCCACGTACTCTATACCTGCTTCCCCAATGATAACTTGCAAACTATAGTGATATCAAAATGCTGACATTGAAATAGATACCGTCAAGATCCATAACATTTCCATCACCAAAAGGATCCCACATGTTGTCTTGTTTTTAATGTGGTAAAATATATATCACAAAAATTTTGCTGTTTTAACTTACCCCATTGCCATCAAGTCAAATTCCTACTCACAGAGACCCAACAGGACAGAGTAGAAATACCCCGTAGGTTTCCAAGGCTGTAGATCTTTACGGAAGCAGACTGCCACATCTTTCTCATGCAGAGCTTCTGGTGGTTTCAAATTGCCGATCTTTCAGTTAGCAGCCAAGTGCTTTAACCACTGCACCTCCTGGACTCCTTTGTTTTAACTTAAGTGTACAATTTAGTGACATTAATTGCTTTCACCATACTGTGCAACTCTCACCACTATACATGTGCAAAAGTATTTATCACCCCAAATGGAAACCCAGTACCCCTTAAGCAATAACTCCCCGTTCACCTGGGGAGTACCAGTAGTAACCACTGATAAACTTTTGCCTTTATGCATTTCCTGTTCTAGATTTTTCATCTAAGTGGAATCAGACAGTGCTTGTACTTTTGAGTGTGACTTATTTCACAGTCATGTTTTTAAGGTACGTTCATATTGTCACATGTTATCAGAAAGCTCATTTATTTATTTAATTGTACTTTAGGTGAAGGTTCACAGAACAAACTAGCTTCTCATTAAACAGTACACATATTGTTTTATGACATTGGTCAACAACCCCACAACATGTCAACATTCTCCCTTCTCAACCTTGGGGCCTTCTAGTCCTTGCCCCTAGGCTGGTGTGTCCTTTTAGTCTTGTTCTCTCTTTCATTTATTTTTATTGTTGAATAATACTCCATTATAGGGATGGACCATAATTTGTTTATCCAATCACCTACTAAAGAAAATCTTAATTGCTTTCAGTTTTTGGGCAATTATGAATAAAATTGCTATAAAAATTTGTTTGCAGGGATTTGTATACACACAAGTTTTCAGATTGGGTAAATACCTAGGAGTGTAATTGCTGAAATGAGTGATAAGCTTATGTCTGTTAGCTTTGTAAGACATTGCCGGACTGTCTTGCAAAGTGGTTGTACCATTTTGCTTTCATACCATCAATGAATGAGGGCTGCTGTTGTTCCACATCCTTGCCAGGATTTGGTGTTGTCAGTACTTTGGATTTCACCCATTCTAAAAGATTTGTAGTGAGGACTCATGTTGTTTTTATTTGCAATTCCCTAATGACATTTGGGAAACCTTGGTGGCATAGTGGTTAAGAGCTATGGCTGCTAACGAAAAGGTTGGCAGTTCGAATCTACCACGCACTCCTTGGAAAACCTATGGGACAGTTCTACTCTGTCTTTTAGGTTTGCTATGAGTTGGAATCGACTCGACAGCAACAGGTTTTTTGTTGTTGTTGTTAATGACATTTGATGTGGAGCATCTTTTCATATACTTATTTGCCACCTATCTGTCTTCTTTTCTGTGGTGTCTGTTCAGATCTTTTGCCCATTTTTTAATTGGGTTGTTTTCCTATTTTTGAGTTTTAAGATTTCTTTGTGTATCTCAGATAAAAAACAAAAAAGCAAACCCGTTGCTGTTGAATCAGTTCCAACTCATGGTGACCCCATGTGTTACAAAATACAGCCAAGCTCCATAGGGTTTTCTTGGCTGTAATCTTTATGGAAGCAGATTGCCAGGGCTTTCTTCTGTGTTTCTGCTGGGTGGGTTCAAAACGCCAGCCTTTTGGTTTGTAGTCAAGAGTTTATACATTTACACTGTACAGGGACTTTATATCTTGGATACAAATCCTTTATCAGATATGTGTTTGGCAAATATTTTCTCCAGTTTGTGGCTGGTTTTTTAAATTCTCTTAACTATTTTTTTCCCCCTTAATTCTAATATTTAAGGCATTCCAAAACCTGTTTGATAACACAAATATGTCTGGAACAATTACTGCTCTTGAATAGTTTTTAAAAAATAACTTAATTTCTCATATTGGGTTAATTTTTTTCTTGGTTTTTGGTTAAAAATACTGAGATAAAGTTTCTATAATATTCTAATATGTCAGTCATTAAATTCATTTATTCACTCATTGGTTTAATAAAAATTTACTAAGTACCTTCTATGAGCAGACTTACAGATAGACTAAGTCAAGCTGTTGACATACTCTATTTTAAAAATTTTCCTACATTCAATGTTTTCAATGAATGCAATGTTAATGGTTTCTGTTGACATTTTCACATCATAAATTTTGCACATTATGGGTATTCTGATACCTTAAAAGTGCTGCTTTTTCATTTTGAATTCCATTGTAACATGCCTTCTGTCTTAGTCATCTAGTGCTGCTATAACAGAAATACCACAAGTGGATGGCTTTAACAAAGAGAAATTTATTCCCTCACAGTTTGGTAGGCTAGAAGTATAAATTCAGGGCATCAGCTCCAGGGGAAGGCTTTCTCTGTTGGCTCTGGAGGAAGGTCCTTGTAATCGATCTTACCCTGGACTAGGAGCTACTCTGTGCAGGAACCCTGGGTCCAAAGGATGCACTCTGCTTCTGGCACTGCTTTCTTGGTATGAGGTTTCCCTGTCTCTCATATGGCTTCTCTCTTTTATATCTCAAAAGAGATTGGCTTGAGACGCCATCTAAATCTTGTAGATCTCATCAGTATAACTGCCATTAATCCACCTCATTAACATCGTGGTGATAGGATTTACAACACATAGGGAAATCATGTCAGATGACAAAATGTTAGTCAGCTGTACAATATTGGGAATCATGACCTAGCCAAGTCAACAGATATTTTTTGGGGACACAATTCAATCCATGACACCCTCCCACACAGTTTTTAATAAACTTAAATTTTGTTTAAACCAGTGGTGTTCAGTATTTGCACATTCGAATTACCGGGGACTTAAAAAAGGAATAGTAATTACAGAGCCCCACTCCCCAAAATTCAGATTTAATTAGTCTGAGGTGGTACCCAAGGTATAAATATATTTAAAATTTACCCTATGTGATTGATATATGTTGCTCAGGCTGAAGAATTTTGATTAAGAAAAATGTTTCTCAAAGGTGATCCACAGATCATTGGGGATTTTTATGAATCCTTCAAATCATCTAAGTTCTTATATGATGTTAACATGGATTTTGTTTCTGAGATGAACGAATGCATTTTTCAATGTCAGATCTTGTACATATTTTGACAGTATTGGTATCAATCTCTTAAATGATGTGTCTTGTTTAGTGTTGGATAGCAAATTGGACACCTGGTTCACTGAAGAAAATTACTGTTTTAAAGTACCTGGAAGTCAGCAGACAGAATGTTGGGGCTGAGAGTATTAGTTGTCTTTAGTCAAAGTCATTCATTTGTGGGCGAGGAAACTGAGGACCAGATGTTCTGTCATGTCCAACTTCACGTAACTAGTCAGTTGATAACAGGGAGGGACTAAGAACTCGGGGCTCCTAACTCTAGCCTGTGTTCTTTCTGCCTTACCTCTTGCCTTCTAGGAGCCTTGTGAAACGCCACAGGAACTCAGATTTCACTTATGCCCACTGAGCTGGGTCCTAAAAATTCCACTATTTTGTTATCTAAGCCCAATGCTAGATTTCTAATTAACATTCAGTAATTACTTTACAGTAAGCAGATGTGTTACTTTCTAGGAAAAAAAAAATCTGGAATGTGATCTACACGTGTACCTTCAGCAGTGTTTCTCCACTGAGAAGTAGCAATCAGCATTAATGTAGAAACTCAAGTTGCCGAGGTCTCAAATTCAGCTGATGCTGAGTGCAGTGTCAGGATTTCTGTTGCCAACAGATCAAACGCTGTCCAGGCTCTCATCAGCTTTGCCAACTGCCGGGCACCAAAAGTCTGCTTTCTCCCTGAAAAGCAGGTTTTGTTTTTTGCGGTGAAATGAGGTGGTGCCTTCCTCACAGAAGGTGGTTTCCCTGGGAGCAGACAGTAACAGAGTGAATCTGTTGAGGATGTGTTTTTGTTGTTATTTTCTTCTATTGTACACAGCTAAAATGACAAAGTTGGGATGAGGTTAGCAGCAAACTGCACTGATGGGCTTTTATGAAAAAAACCTTTGGCAGAATGGGTTCATTGGCATGCCCGGCAGTCCTTATCATGTTCAGAAATGAGAATAGAAAATGCTTACAGGCTTATTCCTTACTCTGGTTTCTTACATCATGTCATCACAGTCCAGCCATTCAACAGAAATTGGTACTTGTTTCTCAATATAGATAGCTGATGTGGAGATTTTGTATGGAGGAAGAAGGTTCTTAAATGGTGCCTTCATGGTAGTGAAACACGATCAGACAATTGGTCAGAGTTGAATTTGTTTAATATTGAGCTTGTGTAAAAGTCTATCATGTTTTTCTCCAAGGGGATAATTCCAACCCATCCTCCATCTTTTTTATTCCTTCAAAAAATTAGTAAAATTAGCAAAACACACAGTTCCTCACATTGAAGGAAAGGGAAATTATGCACGATGGAATTTTGACATCATGAGTTGACATTACAGTACAAATCTTCTTGAAGTGGAATTAGACAAAATAAAATTGTCCCAAAGTCAGAAAAAAAAGCAGAGAGCCCATTATAACTTGCACCTTTAATATAGGGACTTGGAATGCACTATTAATCAAGTTGCTGAGACAGATCACACAAAAACAGTTGAAGCCCCTAGGTAGGATAGTGTATCTGTGAGGAGGGTCTTAGCTGCGTCCCAGTACCTGTATTAGAAATAAATAAACCTGAGTGTATATGCTCTTCAGTACTGTTTAGTGTAATCTGAGAACCTTATTTAATAGTCATTCAAAATACTGGGGTCAGTTGAAAAGATATTTTGTGAAAAAGGAAATATTCTTTTAATATTTTAATTCTTAAAAAATAACGTTTAAACATAATATGTTGTATGTGCAGAAGATAATATGAATCCACATCCGTGTATTCACAACTGCCTTTGAAAAAATGTGAATATTTTGCTGTGTTTGCTTTAGGTCCATTTTAATTACAGGTAACAGTTAAAGCCTTTCTCACCCCATTCTCCCCCTTCTTACCGCCTCATAGGTATTAAATGTGTGAAGTGTGTTTCCTTCCCATTCATGTGTTTACACTTATTATTACAAGTTCATTTATCAAAAAATATATATAGTATTATTTTGTGTTGTTAAAATTTACATAAATGACAAATCAATACATGTCCTTTTGTTTTGCTTTCTTTCTCTGTATATTTGATATGATCAACATGGGTACTAGTTACACTCTCAACCTCACCTACTTTTCTTGAACGGTTCTTGCCGTTTCCCAGCAGGTTTTACAGAACTATAGCCACTACTGTTTACCTCTTCAGTAAACTTTGAAGGCCAGAATCAATGCCAGAAATAACACATTTTTCAGTATCTTCTCCACGGATGGGAACATCTTCTTCACAGATGTGACTCATATTTAAGTTCTGATGACCAAGCAGCAAATGACTGCCTTTGGCCCAAATATCTGGATTCCATCAAAAGACCAAGACCTACGAAAATTATTACATAGAAAAGCAACCCTTATAAAGGGATTTTTTTCCTTGAATTCGTAAGTAATAAGTGATCATTTTAGAATATTTTGAAAATATACTAATGCATAAAGAAAAAGCATTATTTAAACTTTTTGCATCAGTTTAGATATAAAGATACATGTGTACATATTCTTTGAATAAATTTAATAAATCTGAGTGCCTACTAGATGTCTGGAGTAGAAAGATACTGGTAAATAAATATGAATTCTCCTCTTATGGAACTTACATTTGGTAACAGGCAAACAGGCAATGGGTAAGTAACCAAATGTGTGGAAACAAATTGAGAAAATGTGTGAAGGTCACGAAGAGGAATGATGATACTGATGTTTTGGTTGGGTGGGAGGGGAGAGTGAGTTGCAAGGGGTAAAGGTCTGGTTTTTTGTCTGTTTTGTTTTATTTTGTTAGATGCCATCTAGTTGGTTCCAACTCATAGCGACCCCATGCACAACAGAACAAAACACTGCCCCTTCCTGCACCATCGTCACAATCATTAATATGTTTGAACCCATTGTTATAGCCACTGTGTCAGTCCTCATTGAGGGTCTTCCTCCTCTTCGCTGACCCTCTATTTTACCAAGCATGATGTCCTTCTCCAGGGACTGGTCCCTCCCAATAACATGTCCAAAGTAAGCAAGATAAAGTCTCTCTATCCTCACTTCTAATGAGCATTCTGTCCTTCTTCCCAGACAGATGTGTTTGTTTTTCTGTGGTCCATGGTATATTTAATATTCTTCACCAAAACCATAAATCAAAGGCATCGATTCTTCTTCAGTCTTCCTTATTCATTGTCCAGCTTTTCGTATGCATATGAGGTGATTGAAAATACCATGGCTTGGGTCAGGTGCACCTTGGTCCTCAAAGTGACATCTTTGCTTTTTAACACCTTAAAGATGTCTTTTGCAGCAGATTTGCCCAATGCAATGCATCATTTGATTTCTTGACTAGTGCTTCTATGGGCGTTGATTGTAGATCCAAGTGAAATGACATCCTTGACAACTTCAGTATTTTCTCTGTTTATCATGATTTTACTTACTGGTCCAGTTTTGAGGATTTTTTTTTTTTTATGTTGAGGTATAATCCATACTAAAGGCTGTTGTCTTTGATCTTTGTCAAAAAGTGCATCAAGTCCTCTTCACTTTTATCAAGCAAGGTTGTGTCATCAGCATATTGTAAGTTGTTATTCCGATCCTAATGCTGTGTTCTTAATACAGTCCAGCTTCTTGGATAATTTACTCAGCATACACATTGAATAAGTAAGGTGAAATCATGCTACCCTGACACAGACCTTTCCTGATTTTAAACAATGCCATATCCCCTCCTTCTGTTTGAACACCTGTCTCTTGGTCTATGTACAGGCTCCTCATGGACACAATTAAGTGTTCTGGAATTCCCATTCTTCCCAATGTTATCCATAATTTGTTATGATCCACACAGTCTAATGCCTTTGCATAGCCATTAAAACACAGGTCAACATCTTTCTGATATTCTCTGCTCTCAGCCAAGATCCATCCAATGTCAGCAGTGATATCCCTTGTCCTATGTCCTCTTCTGAATCTGGCTTGAATTTCTGGCAGTTCCCTGTCAGTGTACTACTGCGATTGTTTTTGAATTATCTTCAGCATAATTTTACTCGTGTCATGTGATATTAACAATATTGTTTGATAACTTCCACATTCTATTGGATCGTCTTTCTCTGAAATGGGCACATTTATGGATGTCTTCCAGTCATTTGGCCAGGTAACTGTCTCTCAAGTTTCTTGATATAGACAAGTGAACATTTCCAGCATTGCATCTGTTTGTTGAGACATCTCATTTGGTATCCTGTCAGTTCCTGGATCCTTGTTTTTCACCAATGTCTTCAATGTACCTTGGACTTCTTCCTTTAGTACCGTTGGTTCTTGGACACATGCTACCTCCTGAAGTGGTTGAAAATTGAGCAAATCTTTCTGGTACAGTGACTCTGTGTATTCCTTCCATCTTCCTTTGGTGCTTCTGGCATCTTTCAATTTTATGCCCATAGAAACCTTCAGTATTGCAACTCAGAGCTTGAGTTTTTTCTTCAGTTCTTTCAGCTTGAGAAATGCTGAGCATGTTCTTCCCTTTAGGTTTTCTATCTCCAGGTCTTTGCACATTCCATTATAATACTTTGTCTTCTCAAGCCACACTTTGAAATCTGTTTAGTTCTTTTACTTCATCACTTCTTCCATTAGCTTTTACGTACTATGTTGAAGAGCGAGTTTCAGAATGTTTTCTCAGATCCATTTTGATTTTTTCTTTCTTTTCTTTTTAATAACCTTTTTCTTCATGTATGATGTTCTTGTTGTCATCTCACAATTGGTCTGGCCTCCAGTCATTAGTGTTCGATGCACCAAACCTATTCTTGAGATGGTACCTATATTCAGGTGGAATATACTCAGGGTCATACTTTAGCTCTTGTGAATTTGTTTTAGTTTTCTTCAGCTTCACCTTGAACTTGCATAGGAGCAATTGATGCTCTGTTCCGCAGTCTGCCCCTGGACTTCTTTTGACTGATGGTGTTGAGCTTCTCCGTCAACTCTTTCTACAGTATAGTTGATTTCATTCCTGTGTATTTCATCTGGTAAGGTCCAGTGTGTATAGTCTCTACTTATGTTGTTGAAGAAAGGCTTTTCTGATTAATTAGTTATTGGTTTTGCAAAATCCTATCATCAATCTCCCTCATTGTTTCTATCATTAAGGCCATATTTTTCCAACTACTGACCCTTCTTTGTTTCCATCTTTTGCATTCATTCACCAGTAATTATCAATGCATATTGATTGTATGTTTGATCAATTTCAGACTGTAGAAGTTGGTACAAATCTTCAATTTCTTCATCTTTTACATTAGTTATTCATGCATAAATTTGAATAATAGTCGAATTAACTGGTCTTCTTTGTGGGCGTATCGATATTATCCTATCACTAGCAGTATGGTACTTCAGGATAGATCTTGAAATGAAGAAACTAATAATTAGGGTGATCAGGGAAGACCTGCATTCTTGAGAAAAAAGCAAAACAAAAATGTAAGCTGACATTTGCATGATTAGAAAACCAGCCATGTGAAAACCCAGAAGGAGAGCATTATAAGGAGAGGGAGCTACATTTAAGGAATCCATAAAGGCAGAAAACATGTTCTGTGGCTAAAGTATTCTAAGATAGGAAGAAGCACCATCAGCTTAATCATAGCTTTTTATGGGGTTGGGGCAGAGGGAAGATAAAATACATACAGCTTTAAAACGTACAATACAATTCTATGATGTAAACAGCTTCAGATAAAGTGAACATTTATAAAGTTGCATTTTAGAGTCACTAGGAAACCTTGGCGGGGTAGTGGTTAAGAAGTTTGGCTGCTAACCAAAAGGTCAGCAGTTGGAATCCACCAGGCACTCCTTGGAAACCATATGGGGCTGTTCTACTCTGTCTATTAGGGTTGCTCTGAGTCGGAATCAACTTAACAGCAACAGGTTTGGTTTTTGGTTTTTTGGTAGTATGGTATGTTTATAATTTTTCTTCAGTGAAATTGGGAACATGTATAGGGTCATTGTCAGTTGGAATCGCCTTTACGGCAATGAGTTTTTCTTTTTATATACTGTTTTATAATTTTCTTTTAAAACATGAGTGAATTAACAGGTTTTTGACACATGACCAGGTCTGGGCCTTTGGAAATTATCTAACTGTAAATTGGCTTAAATATTTGGTGGCCTATAACTGCAAAAATTCCGTGTCTCCACATATATATTTTACCGGCACACATTTTTTTTTCCACTTAATTCCATGTTTCTTTTATTTATTATTTTTATTGTGCTTTAAGGGAAGATTTACAAATCAAGTCAGTCTGTCCTACAAAACCTTATATACACCTTGCTCTATACTCCTAGTTGCTCCCCCCACAATGAGACAGCACATTGCTTCTCTCCACCCTGTGTTTCTGCGTCCATTCAGCCAGCTTCTGTCCCCCTCTGTCTGGCACACATATTTATAGCATCAAATCAACGGGATCTTTTCCACTGATATAAAGGCTGAGTAAATGTTAACATTCAACAAGGAAAGATGGCCCCAGTCTACCATTCTCCTTCCCAAAATTCTCTCATCAGGCTACAAGTGGTTTATCAGATTGTCCTATAGCAATTCCAATTTTGCTTATCAGTTAGGACCAAAATGTGTCATCCTTTCTATTTTTAGGGATTGTTGGAAGCTATGCTGTGGCATGTGAGATGTGAGGAGCATCTGTTAAAGAGAATGCTAGAGGTGAAGGTGTTAGATGTTGAAAGAAATGATAAGGCTTTGGGCTCAGCTTCCCCCTAAAGTTGTAAAGGGCTTGCAAACAGGTAATTTTCTCAGTATATTTCTGTGAGGCAGATTTTATTTGCCATAAACACATAGATGCATAGAAATGGTAAGTTGGCTCAGTGCTGATCTTTGTCTAGCTTGATGTTAACAGTAACTGGACCAAGAGGGTTGGTGAGTCCTGTTTTAACCAGTTCCTTATTTGCAACAAGCATCCATCTTGGCCATAGCTTTATTTACAGTTTTTAAGGATTCAAAAAAAAAAAACATTTATATGTCTAAGATGATTTTGAATTTTTGCATTCAAGTGACACAGAAAATTTCTAGAAATGTATAAGAATCATTCAGGTATTCTCTCAGTGAGTTGTACTTTGTTTCCTTTATTTAAATTTTCTCTTTTCTTGTATGCCTTTTCAGACTATTTGGATTAGCTTTGCCGAAGTCTACCCTTTAAGTTATTTCAGCTCTCCAGGCCATTGCATGTCTTTCCTGTTTATTGCTTAGAGACCCCCCCAGTTATCCACTGCACAGTCTATTAAACAACTTCTCCCAGAGCTTTTAAGTTATCTTTCCCTAATTTTTAAGCCCATTCTCTTTGCAAGTTCACTAATTCTGGCCCATACAAACAATAAAGAAAAGTAAAAAGATGGTTTTGTGGCAAAATAATATACAACAGCTTTGTTTGTTTACTTAGAATTCATAATCATTCACATTTCATTGTTTTGAGCTGGATCTTAAGTCATCAAATTTTCCCTAGGAAAGGTGGCATTTTTCAGAAATATGGATCTTTAAGTTAATGTAATGTGCTTTGTCAAATTCATACCATGCTTCTACTTATTTCCCTACAATAACTTCCTTCTTACATCTAATTCATTTCAGATTCTCTCGCTGCTTCCTCTTTATCAACCAGGAGACTATTGTTTTCCTCATGTTTAAGACACCAGTTTAAATGAATTGTTCAGTGTTTCACGACTTGATGTTGGACATATACAACTACGCATTTCTTTGTGCCATCAGTCTTAATGTTTCCCCCATGTGGTATGTTATATACCTCTCTTGTGACATTCCTTTACCTCCACACAAGTTCTACTCCAGTTTCAAAGTAGAGCACAAATCACTCCTTCCTGGCTTTCCATAGACCTCCCCAGTTTCTGCACTAAGGTTTCTCGAAGACTAGGTGTCTAGCTCCTGAGAAACTTGACCAGTAGGGGATGGAGAGCTAGTAGATAAGTACTCTCCTTTTCTGTATTTTGGATGGACAACTCTGAAGTTCATTTTATACCATACGTTAGTGGAATTGGCACCCAGTCGTCCATGGTAATGACAAGCTCAATAACACACCCTTGGGTTAGTTTTCCCCTCCTTCCCTTTTCCATGCTTCATAGACATCTGCCTTAACTCCCTCCCAGTTCTCTTCCCTGGGTCTATTCTGAAACTAAACCACTTGCATGCAAGCCCTTGTCTTGATGTCTGTTTTTAGGAGATGTCAAGCTGAAACGCATTATCAGATACTTACAACTTCTAGAATCCTTGGTAGATCATTTAATGGCTTTGTGCCTCAGTTGCTTCACCAGTGTGGAATAATAATGCTAATTACTTCCTTGAAAGAAAAGAGTTAACATAACAGGCCTGAGACTGCTATCCTGAAAGAACCCTACTCGTGAGATTGGCCTGTGACTGGCATCTAAGATCTTGGTGGGTAAGCGATTCCCGACACTGATATAAAACTTTCCTTAATTGATAAGGGTAGCTTACTGTGCTTAGGCTGTTTTGCAAACACTATTGATTATGTTGAACACATTCTTTCTTTCTGGAAGTCTGGAATTTTGGTCCATGCTAGGCATAGGGTACCTATGTTACCAGCTCCAGAAAAAACCCTTGGCTCTGTGTCTCTAACAGGCCTCCATGAACATAAACACTCCACACATGTTTCTGCATTTTTGTTGCTGGGGAAGAGTGTGCTCTCTGTGGCCCTTTGTGGGAGGGAGAGCATAAGAAAACCCACACGTGGATTCTTTCTTACCCTGCCTGTGACTTTTTTCTTTTATGATCCAGCTGTGTAGACTTGCAGCACTATTGTAATAAAACTTAGCTATGAGCTCAACTATATTCTGAGTCCAGTGTGTTCTTTTCATGATTCTCTAAATATAGAGATGGTTGAGGACCCCTGACAAAGCTCTGATGGTTATTGTGAAGACTTAATGAGATAAGATTATTGTAAAGATTTATTGAGATTAGCACAATGCTTCCAATATCACAAGTATTCAATCAGTGTTAAGATTTACATTAAAGCACATTCTTTTGGCGCACTATTTTTATGGGGTACCAATTAGTTCTGAGATCCCAGTTAATCATATTGACTGAGTCTATAGGTCATTTACTGTCCAAAGATACAAAGTAATAGGTTGTTCTTAGAGGTACTATGGTTGGAATTTAGCTTGGTAATGCTCAATATAATTGCTTTAAAACCCTGGCTCTTCTCCTCTACCTTATGCATAACCCATAGGAAATGCAGAGTACTAGTTAATGACTTTTCCATCATTGTCAACAAAAGCCTCCTCCCCGAACATGCCATTCAAAAGCATTGACCCAAGCTTGCTTTTTACCTTTCTGCACCGGCACCCTCTCCTCATTTAGGGTAACCTTCCCTTCCTATCATCTTGTCAACCTCTGATTCACTCATCACGGACTGACTCACATCCTTTTTCTGGGAAGTGGTCACGGAATACTGGATTCCTCTTGGGTTTCTCCTTTCATGGAACACAATGTAGTTATACAATCATGGATTTGAGTATGCAGACTTGCGTTCTGCACCATGACTTTGCCTCTAATTTTAAGACCGTGAGCACATTGCTTAAATTTCCTGAGGTACTGTTTGGTAATCTGTAATAGAAAAATAACAGTTCATTCATTGAATAATGTTTGCTAAGCCAGCGTGGGAGGCAGGGAACAGAATGAGTTAACATACTACAGCAAGCACTTTATAGACACCAAAGCACTACCCACATGCTCACTTTTTTTTATAGTGTTTTTTAACCTCTTGCTTTATAGTTCTATGTTACCATGTCTTCTTATTTTGTTTTTATATTTCATGTCTCCAAACAGATTTGAAAAATGGGGCTGCCTCATCTACATCTTGACCTGCCCTGTGATTGCTAGCACAGTGATGCGCAGTTAGGGATCAGTAAGAATCTTCCCTTGTTTATTGATGAGGACCTGTGTGTTTACAAATAGAACATCAGAGGAGTCTTTGGAAGAGAAAAAAAGCACTGGATTGAAAGTAGCCAATCTAATGCAGAAGGGGAGCTAATGAAGTGGTAGATTTTCCTGGTTATCATGGGGAATCTTGACCTCAAATCTTCTCCAATGCTGATTAAGAGATCCTTAATTATTAGCTGCTTTAGAACTAAGTGCACTACTGCCCCGTAATTTCGTTCATTAATTATACTAATGTGTGCTGGTGTCTAAGGCAACCCTTAGATTTTCTGTCATTGGCTGTCATTTATCATACGTAGAACTATTAAGTATTCTAGAGTTTTCCTCATGGGCATCTACCACTATCACCAGTCACTGTCAGTTCTGACTCCTGGTAACACTTTATGTATCAGAGCAGAGCTTGCATTTTAGTGAGGGGAAAAAATAAACGATAAACCTAATAAATAAGTAAATAGGGCACGCTGTAACGTTAAAAACAAAAACAAAAACAAAAAACAGAAACGGTACTTCAGGGTAAGGGGAACAGGGAATGCTGGGAAGGAAGGTGGGGTGGCCATTTTGAATCAGGTTTTCTGGGAGATGCAGGGTTTTTGATGGCTGTAGGGTTTTCAATTGCTGTAGGGTTTTCAATGGCTGATTTTTTGGAATTAGATTGCCATGCCTTTCTTCTGGGTGGACTCAAACCTCCAATCTTTTTGTTAGCACCCAAGTGCATCATCATTTGCACTGCCCAGTGTCTCCCATGGAAATCTAAGATGAGTTATTTAGTAGTGACCTATGAAAATGCAAGTAGTATAAAGAAACAGTGGCATAGAATATTTATTATTGAATAACATAATGATTATTTGCCAGACAAATGTTACAGGAACTTTTAAAATGTTAGCTACTTTAATCCTTGTAACACTTTGTAGTAGTTGTAATTATTATCTCCATTTTATAGATGAAGAAACTGAGGCATCGAGTAGTAAGTGACTTACCCAAGATCACACAGTTAATTAAATGACTGAACATATTCAAAACCACTCAGTCTGACTCTATAGTATATACTTTTAGCCCCAATTTTATGCTGCCTTCATTATATGGAGTCCTGGTAGTGCAGTGGTTAAGAGCAAAGGCTGCTAACCAAAAGGTTGGCAGTTTGAATCCACCAGCCACTCCTTAGAAACTCTATGAGGCAGTTCTACTCTGTTCTATGGGGTTGCTATGAGTCGAAGTTGGCTCGATGTAAATGGGTTTAGGTTTTGGTTTCATTATATGTGTGCTTATCTATCTATGGATATATGTATCCATGTTGATGTTGATGCTGTTTTAGTTGTTTGGGGGCCAATGTGATGTCGTTACTCAAAAAAAAAAAATCTGATTTGTGGATTTGCATACTTCTGTGACTTATTTGGAAACCCTGGTGGTGTAGTGGTTAAGTGCTATGGCTGCTAAGCAAAGGGTCGGCAGTTCGAATCCGCCAGGCGCTCCTTGGAAACTCTGTGGGACAGTTCTACCCTGTCCTATAGGGTCGCTATGAGTCAGAATCGACTCAACAGCACTGGGTTTGGTTTGTTTTTTTTTGCGACTTATTTATCTTTGCATGCTTATATTTTCACTTTTGTACTTGGGTTTGAGAAGGGTAAACAAGGCAGTGGATGATAAATTATAGATGAGGAGTCCTAGGTAAATATCTCCACACTCTAAGTTGATGCAATGAGAGCAACTAATCTGAACCACGGCAGCACATCTTTGGGCATGTTTGTCAGGCAGCTGGATAGTCTCATTATAGCTGAGCTGATATCCACTACCCTTGTTCAGTGTGCGTATAATCCAGCATTAAAAGCATAAGGATGAAAAGACTCTGCCACACTTCACCTATTCAACTGCATCATTATGCCTTGACCTTTTGACCAAATAAGATTCACGTTCTCTGTCCCCGCACTTCTACCCACTTTTAATACTGCGGCACAGATTTAATGCATTGGAAACCTGTAAACGATAATAACACAAAAAAGAGTGGCCAGCATGATTAAGATTTTATTTGTAGCGTAATTCCGTTATAATTAACGTTATGTAACTGGAGAGATACGGTGTTTGCACCTCTTCCTGGCAGATGTTTTTAAGTCAGTGGCAGAAAGGAGATTAAATAGAAAACGAAGACCTATTTCTTGAAAATTGTTTTTGCATCCTGTGTTGTTGGATATATTTGTTTGTTTCCAAAACCACAGTTAATTTAGTAAGGAAAAGAAGCGATATGTTTACCAAGCATGCTAAATAAACTTGTTTACAGTGTTCTGAAGTAGTTGAACTTTTTATATTAGAGCTGAAATTATGATGTTGGTGAAGAATATTGAATATACCATGGACTTTCAGAAAAACAAACAAATCTGTCCTGGAAGAAGTACAGCCAGAATGCCCATAGAAGCAAGAATGGTGAGACTTCGTCTCACGTACTTTGAATGTGTTATCACAAGGGACCAGTCCCTGGAGAAGAACATCATGCATGGTAAAGTAGAGGGTCATTGAAAAAGAGGAAGACCACAGTGAGATGGACTGACACAGTGGCTGGAACAATTGGCTCAGACACAGCAACAATTGTGGGGATGGTACAGGACTAGGCAGTGTTTCTTTCTTTAGTACACAGGATTGCTATGAGTTGGAACTGAGTAGATGACAGCTAACAACAGGCAGTTTTTACTTTTATGAAAGGTGTGATTGAGGCCTATTGTTAGTAATCTGTTTGCATACTGAAAATTTGGACAATGGACACCTGTTAGGAGCATTCAAACTACCCAGACTTGGCAGTTCTAGCCGCTACCATTACATTTGTAAACTAAATGGGGGTCAGACTGAACCGTTTTGAGATATGACAATTATTAAACGTATACCCACAGAAACCCTGAAGGGATGCTGTGTATTGATGGGCTTTTATTTTCACATACCAGATTCTTAACTAATCCAGGACCAAATTCCACTGTTGACTCTTCACTCAGTAAAATCATATGAATATTGAGTGTTTTATTGCCAATAGATGGCATTCTTGAATAGAAACATTATGCACTGTAACTCCACCTGGTGGCCTCCACATAACCTTTTAAGTGATCGATTAAAAAGCCTTTGCCTCCCACCTCCTCCGCCCCCTTTTTAATCCCCAGTCTTATTGATGTGTTCTGAATTCTCCCTCATGGCTGTATCCATTAACTACTATATAGATGAGTTTTTTGAACTAAGCATGTGCAATTTACCATGTAGTACCTGACATTGTAATAATATCACATAACTTAAGGTTATATCCAGTGACTGAGAACAGGGGTAGATGCCTTGGGTAATGAAATCTTTCAGAATCTTTAGACCATTTTCAGGGTGCTTATTTCAGTGCCTTCCTCAATGTGCCTCTTAACAGAGAAGCAGTATGATAGGATCATCCCAGAAATCATAGCTGTGGTCTCTTGCAGGGATTTGGAGATCATCTCACTCGCTTTCCTAATTTTGCAGATGAAGCAGCTCATCTTAGATAAATTCTTTGGCCGACAAAGTTACTGGAAAAATCAGAACACCCTAATTTAAGCCTAGTGAGTTCTGCTTTCTCAAAAGTATCCAGGCACTGTTTGAATGAGAAAGCAAAATACACAGCAAAAGATAGAGGAAAAACAAAGAAAACCGCTTGGAAAATACACCCGGCATAATTATTATTGGCAATATTTCCTTATCATTCCAGCTTTTCCAGATGCCTCCTAGCTCTGTTTGGTATCTAATAAGTTATCTTTGTTTTCAGTTGATAATTTGTGAGGTAGCTTCTGCGTTCTAAAATGGCGACGTACCATCTGCAAAGAAAACCAGTAATGGATATGCATTAAAGAGTCTGCATTACATCTGGCTAAGACCCACAAACTTCATCCGCTTGTGGGGTTTCTCCATTTTCTGCATTTTATGAGGGACTACTTATCAGGTGTGCCTTTTATTCCAGACCAGGAAGTCTTTCACAGGGATTTGTGTTGATGTATCTGATAAGAAAATTCATTAAATGCATTTTTATGGAGCTGATAAGATTGGGAGCAATACCTAGAGTTAGGAAGAGGTAAGATTATTTTCTTTAGCATAAGGCAGATGGGTTGTTGATTGCCTGTGGCATAAAGAAATGTTATTTTAATCTTTATCATTTACTTCAAAACAGACTTGATCAGTTTATCAGTGTGGTGTTCCCCACAAAGAACCTCTTGCTCCTGACTTTTTTTTTCCTTCTCCCTTTCTGTTGCTTAGCCAATAGTAGCCATCTCTCTGCTAGAGACCTGTGATTGCATTTCAGTATGGTCTCACTCACAAAAGATTCAGGTTATGCTAGTGAAGACCACATACTTGTATTTCTTGTTACTTGAAGTAATGACAAAAATGATTCACTTTTTCTGAGCATTATTGCCCTGAGAATATTTTTTCTAAGGATAAAAGGCCATAGTTTTTTGGAAATACTGAGTTCTCATTTATCTTGGCTTATCTGTGCTATCGATAAGATCTGCTGTCTCAGAACTCACTCAGAAGTAACAAAAGAACAAAGTGGCAGAGAAGACAGCTATGTCTATAAATTTCAGAGATAAAAAGGAATTATTTTTGTCTGTTCTACTTCTCTGTTGAATAGAATTTGAATTGAATGATTATTATGAACTGCTTGGGATTTAATGATGCCTACATTATCAGTTTGTACACTTACCCAGGTGTGAAGGATTATGCATACCGGGATAACCTGAAAGCTATTTAGATTAGGCAGCTTATTACTACAGAAGTTATCTTAGATGAAGTAACACACACAGAACCGTGAATGTCTATCTAGGAAGAAAATAGCTCAGCCTACTTTTCAATGTGTTACAGAATATATTTAATAGAAAACTGTTGAAATTTGGAAGAAATTAAAACTCATCCTGTATCTTTTTATGTTTCTCCTTTTTATTAATTTCTATCATTGTTTTGTTAATTTGTGAACCCTTCTACATGCTTAAAATAATATTTATCCCTGATGAAAATAGAATAAAGTCTGTTAACTTGTCGGTAAGATGAGCTTTGCTAACCTGTATGATAAACACATGATGTATTATTTGAGTCACATTTTTTATTAGATTCCAAAGGCATAACATTAGTGTAATGAATGTAATCAGAACAAACATAATATAGAGAAAACAAAGAATTATAAAAACTGAGCATCATCATTGAAAGTGTGCATAAAGGCAATTAACATGGAGAATTTCTATTATACTTCTTAACTTTTCATCATTCTGAAAGTGAAACTAAACAAAAAGTTATGAGAGAAATAGCAATTAAATATTTATACAAATACTATAAATGAACAATGTGCATATGAATATTTACATTTTTATTGTAGTAAAATATATATAACACAGCATTTACCAATTCAGTATTTTTTATCTTTATTTTTTCAAGATTTTTATTTTTTTAATTTTATTTATTTTGTTGTTGTTGAGAATATACACAGCAAAAACATAACACCAATTCAACAGTTTGTACATGTACAGTTCAGTGACATTGATTACATACTTTGAGTTGTGCTATCCTTCTCACCCTCCTTTTCTGAGTTGTTCCTCCTCCATTAATATGACCTCACTGTCTTCAAAGGTTCCTATCTAATCTCTCTCGTTGCTGTTGTCAGTTTGATCCAATATAGATAGTTCTTAACAGAGCATAATGCTCAAGACAGACACTTATTACTAGTTAAGCCAAATTATTGTTTGGTTTTAAGAAAAGTTCAGGGGATATTTTTGGCTGAAGGTTTAAAGCTTATCTCAGGGCTGTAGTTTCAGGGATTCATCTAGCCTTCATGCCTCCAGAAAGTCTGCAGTCCATGAGAATTTGAAATTCTGTTCTGCACTTTTCCCCTTTTGATCGGGATTCTTCATGGACTCTTTGATCAAAATGTTCAATAATGGTAGCTGGCTATAATCCAGTTTTTCTAGTCTCATGGCAAAGGTAGCAATTGCTTCATAGAGGCAATTAGCCACACATTCCATATCCTCCTCTTGTTCCTGGCTCTCCTTCTTCCTCTGTTGATCCAGGTGAATAGAGACCAATTGTTGTGCCTTGGATGGCCTCTTGCAAGCTTTTAAGACCCCAGGAGCTATGCAGCAATCTAGGAGATAGAACAGAAGTACTAAACATGATAGTAGGCCAGTTAACTGGGACGTCCCATGAAACCACAACCCTAAACCTCCAAACCGAGGAACCAGATCCCATGAGGTGTTCGGTTGTACATAAGCAGCCTCAGCAGCTACTCTTTTTTTTCTCATTGTCGTAAGTTTATCTATCACACAACTTTTGCCAGTTCGACTTTTTATAGGTGTGCAACTTATTGACAGCAGTTATAATAATTGGCTGTGCAGCACTACCCTTAATTCATGAAATACATGGTGTATTTTGATTAATGGTTATTATGCCTACCAAGGAGCCCTGGTGGTGCAGTGGTTAAGAGTTCCGCAGCTAACCAAAGGTCCGCGATTTGAACCCACCAGCCGCTCCTTGGAAACCCTGTGGGGCAGTTCTGCTCTGTCCTGTAGGGTTGCTGTGAGTTGAAATTGACTCATTGGCAATGGATTTTTTTTTTTTTTTTGTATGTTTACCAAAGGACAAGATTTTAATAAAATACCCTCATTAGATTTTAAACTTTGATGACTTAGAAGCCACAGGAACATCTAGTACATGTGTGTTCTTAGACTTATTTATTTATTTTCATACACATTCACTCAACACCCAGTGACCACTATGAGAGAAGCATTGTTTCAGGTGATAGAATACAAATACCAGGCATGATTGGCCTATCTTCATGGGAATTACAGATGGGGGAAGGAAGATATAGCAGTAGAATAGTCTTTAAAATTTAGTGCAGGAAATGTGATAGGAGATGCAGTGAGCCATCTTAATTTAGTGGAGAAGCGTTCAGGAAGTTGTGTTTTGAAGAATGTTTAGTGAGTGCTTTTTATAAGGTATTGTGAATTGTGTACAGTGTTGTGAAAATACAGTGCAATGACAACATAATCATGATGAAATTATAGAGTGGTCTCATTGGAAGCACTTGTCAGGTTTTCATCATCTTGATCACTGCGCAAGCACTGTGATTTAGCAGGAAGCATATAGGAAGTAGAAACCTTGGTGGCATAGTGCTTAAGAGCAGTGACTGCTAACCAAATTGTCGGCAGTTCAAATCCACCAGGTGCTCCTTAGAAACTCTATGGGGTGGTTCTACTCTGTTCTCATAGGGTTGCTATGAGTCAGAATCAACTTGACAGCAATGGGTTTGGTTTGGTTTGGTTTGGTTTATATAGGAGGTGGAGATAGGTGGTCCCATTCTGTGGTTATTAGTAGTGCAACCAAAGGCCAAATACTGAGCCTCTCTTATCCAGCTCCCTTCACTGAGAACTGAGGATAATACCTGTGTATGTTCTACAAAAGTTTGACATAATGTCCAAACAAGATCGTGGGTCTGGAAACATATTTTAAATTGAAAAGTTCTTTAAAATTCAACTGCCCGGAGGCGGGGCCAAGATGGCAGAGTAGTCAGAAGCTTCTGGTGAACCCTTTTACAACAAAGGCCCCCAAAAAGCCAAGTGAAACAATTGCATTTATGAAAAGCTAGAAGCCCTGAATGTCAAAGGCAAAGTTAGAAAACGGACTGAGTGGCAGAGGGAGGGAGAGATGGTTCAGAAGCAGAGAGGAGTTGCCAGACCTGAATCGCTGGAAACCCTCAGGCTGTGGTGGGCTGGTGGTAGCATTTGACTGCAGATTGCTCAGGAAGAAACAGCCAGCTGCACAGCCTCCGCGTACCTCTGGATCCAGAAAAGAACAGCGTTCTTGGCAAAAACTAAGTACTTGTGTGTATTTTACTGTGGCTCCAGCCCCCAAGGTGGGTTAAGTGGCTTTTGATTTCCTTGGGCCTGAGATAAGGCCTGTGGCATGTCCTGAGCCATTTTCCCAGCCTTGGAGAAGGAATAAATTCAGAACTGGGGAAAGGATAATCTGCCAGCACCACTAACCTGGGGAGCTCAGGACAGAAGTGGCTCCTATCTAGGCATAAACGACCCATGGACTTTTAATTACTTTCCCCCCTGTATGGACCTGTGTGGGCCTATTTCAGGAGAATAGGCCCCTGTTGGCAGGCTGCAACAGTTTCAGCTGTGCGGTGGAGAGGTGAGTATTTGATGTTTGACACTGCTTTGCCTATTAAACAGGGTCCTCATTTACCCACATCAGGGGCATAAGGACGGGTGGCTCCACTCAGGTCCCCCGTCCACCCACGACAGAGGTCCAAGGATAACGGGTACCTCCAACCTTTTACAACCAAAAGCATTGGGTGTACAAGGTCCGTATGCAGAACCTGCCCACCTGTGCTCTCTAGGGAACAGGGACGTGCTTTCCTCACAGGCACTCGGGGGATGGTTGTCAGACCCCTGCCTTGTTCAGAGCATGACCCCCTGCAGCAAGCAGATACTGGTACCTACACAAATCACCCCTGCCCCTCTAAGACTGTAGGACAGACTCTGTACCCCACACTTGACCAACTACCCAGGCATCTGAGCTGAATTCATACAAGAAAAGTGAATGGACTGCTAGACTCCTATACCTGGTAACAGCTCTAGCCATCTGGTGATAGGACGTTAGAGCTTCAGAGGTGAAAATAATCAAGGTATCTCACTCAAGCAACCTATTTGGACATATCAAAATAAAACAAAGCAAGGAGATAAGATATAGTAAGCAAACACATAGTAAACTAATACAATAACTTATAGATGACTCAGAAACAACAATCAATATTAAGTCACATAAAGAAGCAGACCATAATCACTTCAACAAACTCTCAAAAAAAGAATCAAGGCATCTTCTGGATGAAGGTACCTTTCTGTAATTACCAGATGCAGAATACAAAAGATTAATATACAGAACTCTTTAAGACACACCAAGAATGGGATCAGGAAAGAGATCAGGCACTACAGAGAACAAGCCAAGGAACACACAGATAAAGTAGTTGAAGAAATTAAAAAGGTTTTTCAAGAACATAATGAAAAATTTAATAAGCTGGAAAAACCCATAGACAGCAATCAGAAATTCAGAAGATTAACAATAAAATTACAGAATTAGGCAACTCAATATAGTCAGAGGAACAGAATGGAGCAACTGGAAGGCAGAATTGGTGAACTTAAAGATAAAGCACTTGGCACCAATATATTTGAAGAAAAATCAGATAAAAGAATTTTAAAAAATGAAGAAACCCTAAGAATCATGTGAGACTCTATGAAGAGAAATAACCTACGAGCGATTGGAGTACCAGAACAGGGAGGGATAACAAAAAATACAGAGAGAATTGTTGAAGATTTGTTGGCAAAAAACTACCCTGATATCATGAAAGATGAGAAGTATCTGTCCAAGATGCCCATCAAACCCCAACATAATGTACATCTTAAAAGAAAGTCACTAAGACATATTATTATCAAACTTGCCAAAACCAAAGATAAAGAGAGAATTTTAAGAGTACGTAGGGATAAAGGAAAAGTCACCTACAAAGGAGAGTCAATAAGAATAAGCTCGGACTACAAAACCATGCAGGCAAGAAGGCAATGGGGTAACTTATATAAAGGATTGAAGGAAAAAAATTGCCAGCCAAAAATCATATATCCAGCAAAACTGTCTCTCAAATACAAAGGTGAAATTGGAACATTTCCAGATTAACAGAAGTTTAGAGAATTCGTAAAAAGCAAACCAAACCTACAAGAAATACTGAAGGGAGTTCTCTGGTTAGAAAATCAATAATATCAGATATCAGCCCAAGGCTAGAACAATGGACAGAGCAATTAGATGTCAGCCCAGATAGGGAAATCACAAAAATAAAACAAGATAAAAAATGCTTAAAATAGGGAAACAGCGATGTCATCATGTAAGACAACATTAAAACAATAAAGAGGGACTGAGAAATGTAGTCATAGATCTTTCATATAGAGAGGAAGACAAGGCGATATAAAGAAATAAAAGTTAGGTTTAACCTTAGAAAAATATTAAGGTAACCACAAAGGAGACTAACTATCCTACTCATCAAAATAAAATACAAGAAAAAAATAGAGACTCAGCAGAAACAAAATCAGCTACAACGAAAAGGAGGAAAGGACAATATACAAAGATAAACTACTCAGCACAAAACATTAGGTGGTAAAACGAAACTGTCAACAACATACAAAAAAAAGACATCGAAATGACAGCACTAAACTCATACCTATACATAATTACGATGAATGTAAATGGGCTAAATGCACCAATAAAGAGAGAGAGTGGCAGAATGGATTAAAAAAACACGATCTGTCTATACGCTGCCTACAAGAGACACACCTTCGACTTAGAGACACAAACAAACTAAAGCTGAAAGGATGGAAAAGAATATATCAAGGAAACAACAATCAAAAAAAAGCAGGAGTGGCAATATTAATTTCTGACAAAATAGACTTTAAAGTTAAATCCACCCCAAAGGATTAGGAAGGACACTATATAATGAGTAAAAGGACAGTATACCAGGAGGATATAACCATATTAAATACTTATACACCCAATGACAGGGCTGCAAGATACATAAAACAAACTAGTAGCGTTGAAAAGTGAGATAGACAACTCCACAACTATAGCAGGAGGTGTCAACACACCATTTTTGGTGAAGGACAAGACATCCAGAAAAAAGCTCGGTAAAGACGCGGAAGATCTAAATGCCACAATCAATTAACCTGACCTTACAGAACACTCCACCCAACAGCAGCTAAGTATGCTTTCTTTTCCAACGCAGAGAGAACATTCTCTAGAACAGACCATATATTAGGTCATAAAGCAAGCCTTAGCAGAATCCAAAACATCAAAATATTACAAAGCATCTTCTCTGACCCTAAGGCCAAAAAAGTAGAAATCGATTAACAGAAAAAGCAGGGAAAAGAAATCAAACACTTGGAAACTGGGCAATACTCTGCTCAGAAACAACTGCATTATAGAAGAAATGAAGGATGGAATAAAGAAATTCATAGAATCCAATGAAAATGAAAACACTTCCTGTCAGAACCTTTGGGACACAGCAAAAGCAGTGCTTAGAGGTTAATTTATATCAGTAAATGCACACATCCAAAAAGAAGAAAGGGTCAAAATAAAAAAATATTATCCATACAAATTGAACAA
Organism: Loxodonta africana; assembly: GCF_030014295.1. Classification (NCBI taxonomy): domain Eukaryota; kingdom Metazoa; phylum Chordata; class Mammalia; order Proboscidea; family Elephantidae; genus Loxodonta; species Loxodonta africana. Next base: position 51,015,231 of record NC_087363.1, on the reverse strand, counting down.
ATATAAAGAGAGCAACAAGAGAAACGCTCAGGCACCAGAAGGAAACAAATAATAAAAATTAGAGCAGAATTAAATGAAATAGAAAACAGAAAAACAATTGAAAGAGTTAACAAGACCAAAAGCTGGTTCTTTGAAAAAATCAACAAAATTGATAAACCATTGGCCAAATTGACAAAAGAAAAACAAGAGAGGAAGCAAATAACCTGAATAAGAAATGAGATGGGCAATATTACAACAGACCCAGCTGAAATTAAAAGGATCGTATCAGGTTACTATGAAAAATTGTATTCTAACAAATTTGAAAACCTAGAAGAAATGGATGGATTTCTAGAAACACACTACCTACCTAAACTAACACAGACAGAGATAGAACAACTAAATAGACCTATAACAAAAGAAGAGATTGAGAAGGTAATTTAAAAAGTCCCAACAAAATAAAGCCCTGGCCTGGATGGCTTCATTGGAGAGTCCTGCCAAACTTTCAGAGAAGAGTTAACACCACTACTACTAAAGGTATTTCAGAGCATAGAAAAGGACAGAATACTCCCAAACTCATTCTATGAAGCCAGACTATCCCTGATACCAAAACCAGGTAAAGACGCCACACACAAAAAAAGAAAATTACTTACCTATATTCCTCATGAACTTAGATGCCCAAATCCTCAACAAAATTCTAGCCAATAGAATTCAGCAACATACCAAAAAAATAATTCACCATGACCAAGTGGGATTCATACCAGGTATGCAGGGATAGTTCAACATTAGAAAAGCAGTTAATGTAATCCATCATATAAATAAAACCAAAGACAAGAACCACATGATCTTATCAGTTGATTCAGGAAAGGCATCTGACAAAGTTCAACACCCATTCATGATAAAAACTCTCAGCAAAATAGGAATGGAAGAAAAATTCCTCAGCATAATAAAGGGCGAACAGCCAACATCATCCTAAATGGAGAGAGTCTGAAAGCATTTTCCTTGAGATAGGGAACCAGACAAGGACAACATTTATTACTGCTCTTATTCAACGTTGTGGTTCAGGTCCGAGCCAGAGCAATTAGGCTAGATAAAGAAATAAAGGGCATCCAGATTGGTAAGGAAGAAGTAAAACTATCTATTTGCATATGACATGATCTTATACACAGAAAACCCTAAAGAATTCTCAAGAAAACTACTGAAACTAATAGAAGAGTTCAGCAGATTATCAGGATACAAGATAAACCAAAAAAACCAAACCCACTGCCGTCGAGTCGATTCCGACTCATAGCGACCCTATTCATAGCGACCCTATAGGACAGAGTAGAACTGCCCCATAGGATTTCCAAGGAGCGCCTGGTGTATTTGAACTGCCAACCTCTTGATTAGCAGCTATAGCACTTAACCACTACACCACCAGGGTTTCTGGATACAAGATAAACATACAAAAATCAGTTGGATTCCTCTATACCAACAAAAAGAACATTGAAGAGGAAATCACCAAATCAATACCATTTACAATAGCCCCCAAGAAGATAAAATATTTAGGAATAAATCTTACAAGAGACATAAAAGATTATACAAAGAAAACTACAAGACACTACTGCAAGGGAGCAAAAGAGACCTCCGTTAGTTGAAAAATATACCTTGCTCATGGATAAGAAGACTTAATATTGTAAAAATGTCTATTCTACCAAAAGCCATGTATAGATACAACGCAATTCCAATCCAAATTGCAATGACATTTTTTAATGAGATGGAGAAACAAATCACCAACTTCATATGGAAGGGAAAGCGGCCTCGTATAAGCAAAGCATTACTGAAAAAGAAGAACAAAGTGGGAGGCCTCACTTTACCTGATTTTGGAACCTATTATACCACCACAGTAGTCAAAACAGCCTGGTACAACAACAGATACATAGACCAATGGAACAGAATTGATAATCCAGACATAAATCCATCCACATGTGAGCAGCTGATATTTGACAAAGGCCCAACGCCAGTTAAATGGGGAAAAGTCAGTCTGTCTAACAAATGTTGCTGTCATAATAATATCATCTGCAAAAAAATGAAACAATACCCATACATCACACCATGCACAAAGACTAACTTAAAATGGATCACAGACCTAAATAGAAAATCTAAAATTATAAAGATCATGGAAGATAAAATAGAAACAATGCTAGGAGCCCTAATACATGGCATAAACTCTATACAAAACATTACTAACAACGCAGAAGAGAAACTAGATAATTGGGAGCTCCTAAAAATCAAACACCTATGCTCATCCAAAGACTTCAGCAAAAGAGTAAAAAGATTATCTACAGACTGGGAAAAAGTTTTTAGGTATGACTTTTCCGATCAGCGTCTGATCTCCCAAATCTTCATGATACTGCAAAAATTCAACTACAAAAAGACAAATAACCCAATTAAAAAATGGGCAAAGGATATGAACAGACACTTCACTAAAGAAGACATTCAGGAAGCTAACAGATACATGAGGAAATGCTCACCATCATTAGCCCTTAGATAAATGCAAATCAAAACTACCATGAGATCCCATCTCAACTCCAATGAGGCTGGCATTAATCTAAAAAACACAATAAATGTTAAAAAGCTAGAAATAGAGCTACCATATGATCCAGCAATCCCACTTGTTGTAATATATCCTAGAGAAATAAGAGCCTTTACACGAGCAGATATATGCACACCCATGTTCTTTGCAGCATTGTTTACAATAGCAAAAAGATGGAAGCAACCAAGGTGCCCATCAATGGATGATTGGATAAATGAATTATGGTATATTCAAACGGTGGAATACTACACATTGATAACAATCATGAATCTGTGAAACATTTCATAACATGGAGGAATCTGGAAGGCATTATGCTGAGCGAAATTAGTCAGTTGTAAAAGGACAAATATTTTATGAGACCACTATTGTAAGAGTCAAAAAATAGTGTAAACAGAGAAGAAAATATTCTTTGATGGCTACAAGAGTGGGGAGGGAGGGAGGGAGAGGGGTTTTCACTAATTAGGTAGTAGATAAGAACTATTTTAGGTAAAGGAAAAGAAAACACACAATACAGGAGAGGCCAGCACAGCTGGACTAAACCAAAAGCAAAAAAGTTTCTTGAATGAAATAAATGCTTCGAAGGCCAGCGTAGCAGGGGCGGGGGTTTGGAGACCATGGTTTCAGTGAACATATAAGTCAATTGGCATAATAAAATCTATTAAGAAAACATTCTACATCCCACTTCGGAGAGTGGCGTCTGGAATCCTAAACGCTAGCAGGTCACCACCTAAGATGCATCAATTGGTCAACCCACCTGGACCAAAGGAGAATGAAGAAAACCAAGGACACAAGGTAATTATGAGCCCAAGAGACAGAAACGGCCACATAAACCAGAGACTACATCAGCCTGAGACCAGAAGAACTAGATGGTGCCTGGCTCCCACCGATGACTGCCCTGACAGGGAACACAACATAGAACCACTGAAGGAGCAGGAGAGCAGTCAGATGCAGACCTCAAATTCTCATGAAAAGACCAGATGTAATGGTCTGATTGAGACTAGAAGGACCCTAGAGGTCATGGTCCCCAGACCATGCCCAAGACAGGAACCATTCCCAAAGCCATCTCTTCAGACAGGGATTGGATTGGACTATGGGATAGGAAATGATACTGGTGAAGAGTGAGCTTCTTGGATCAGGTGGACACATGAGACTATCTGGGCAGCTCCTGTCTGGATGGGAGATGAGAGGGCAGAGGGGGTCAGAAGCTGGCCAAATGGACATGAAAATAGAGAGTGGAAAGGAGTGTGCTTTCTCATTAGAGGGAGAGCAGCCAGGAGTGTATAGCAAGGAGTATATAAAATTTTGTATGGGAGACTGACTTGATTTGTAAACTTTCACTGAAAGCACAAAAAAAAAAAAAAAAAAAAAAGGGCCAGGAGTTGAGTGTGTCCTTTGGACTCAGAGTCCCTTCACTGAAAAGCTCCTAGACAGGGGAAGATTGATGACAAGGACCTTGCCCCAGTATGAACAGAGAGAGAAAGCCTTCCTCTGGAGTTGGTGACCTGAATTCAGACTTCTAGTGTCCTAGACTGAGAGAGAATCACCTTCTGTTTGTTAAAGCCAACCACTTGTGGTATTTCTGTTATGGTAGCATTAGAAACTGGGCAATGTGGGGATTTATAGGACATTTAAAGACTGTTTGTCTTTTTTCCAATGACTAATGGGAAGACATTGAAAGGTTAAAGAGGGCTGGGGAAGGGCTGCTCTTCTTGGGCTAATTCATTTATTTACTGTCACACACATCCACTCAACATCCAGTTGAGGTAGGAAAAGGACAGCTGGGACCAGGAGTGAATGGCATGAGAAAGCTCTCACTGATATTTCACCTGAGAGATGATGGTACCATGGGGAGATGTGATGAAGACAGAGAAATGTGGATGAAGTGAAATTGTCTAGACTTAGTGGTGAATTGGCTATGGGGGATGAGGGAGACGAAGGTGTGTCTTTCTGGATTTCACAGTTGAGTGAATTGTCTTGGTGCTGTTTTTTGCCAATAGTAGAAGTGGACCATTTGTTGTTGTTGTTAGGTGCTGTCAAGTCAGTTCCAATTCATTGCAACCCTATGTACAATAGAACAAAACACTGCCTGGTCCTATGCCATCCTCACAATCGTTGTTATGCTTGAGCCCATTGTTGCAGCCACTGTGTCAATCCATTTCGTTGTCACTGACTCTCTACCAAGTATGATGGACCATTTCGGGGGGGAAGAATTGGTATAGAACTTTCTGAATGGTGCAGTTAACATGGGAAAGGTTGATGGTTCCAGTTCACCCAGAGGTGCCTCAGAAGAAACAGCTGGCGATCTACTTTTGAAAAATCAGCCACAGAAGACCCTGTGGAGCAATTCTACTCTGACACACAGGGGGTTGCCGTGAGCCTGAATTGATCTGACAGCAGCTGGTTTTGGTTTTGCTATAGAAAGCCATGTGTTTGCATTCAAACATGTTGAGTTTGAGATGCCTTTGAAGTATCCAAATGGAGATGCCAGGTGGCTACTTGGCTGCATGTGTGTAGAGCTCACGGAAGAGTCTGATGACAAAACATGGGAGTAACAAAAATGAAAATATTCATATACTTTAAGTCCAAACTACTTTATCATCAGTATCACCTTGAGATTTAATTTAGAAAGGTGTAATATAAAATTTTTGAGGGTATGAGAAGATGGAGATTTGAAAATCTTGGATTACACTAATACCATTTAAAATCCTCAATAATTTTAACTTAATGTTTTTAAAAGTTAGATTTCAGGTTTTTAAAACTGAGATATTTTAAAATATGCTTTTATTCTGCTCTAAAAATCTGACAGTGATTCTAAAGAAATGATAATAAGGGAGCTGTTTTCATGTAGTTTACGTTATTAGGTACTGTTGAGTCAGTTCCAACTCACAGCAACACTGTGTACAATGGCACGAAACACTGCCCCGTCCTGCGCTGTCCTTACAATCGTTGCTATGTTTGAGCCCATTGTTGCACCTGCTGTGTCAATCTATCTCATTGAGGGTCTTCCTCTTTTTCGATGACTGTCTTTATCAAGCATGATGTCCTTCTCCAGGGTCTGGTCCCTCCTCATAACATGTCCAAAGTACATGAGACCAGGCTTCACCATCCTCGCTTCTATGGGGCATTCTGGTTGTACTTCTTGCAAAACAGGTTTGTTTGTACTTCTGGCAGTTCCTGGTATATTCAGCATTCTCCCACATCATAATTCAAAGGCATCGACTCTCCTTTGTTGTTTCCTATTCATTGTCTAGCTTTCACATACATATGAGGCGATTGAAAATACCATGGCTTGAATCAGTGCATCTTAGTCCTCAAAGTGACACCTGTGCTTTTTAACACTTTAAAGAGGTCTCTTGCAGCCGATTTGCCCAATGCGATATGTTGTTTGATTTTTTGACTGCTGCTTCCATGGGTGTTGATTGTAGTTCCAAGTAAAATGAAATCCTTGACAACTTCAGTATTTTCTCTGTTTATCATGATGTCGCTTTGTTTTCTTTATGTTGAGGGTATAATCCATACAGAAGGCTATAGTCTTTGATCTTCATCAGTAAGTGCTTCAAGTCCTCTTCACTTTGAGCAAGCAAGGTTGTGTCATTGGCATAACGCAGGTTGTTAATGAGTCTTCCTCCAATCTGGATATTGCATTCTTTTTCATATAGTCCAGCTTCTCAGATTATATGCTGAACATACATGTATAAAATATAGTAAATATCTAATGTAATAACTATATGTAAATACTATGTGATATGTTGTTGTTGTGCTGTCAGTTTGATTCCATCACATAGTGACCCTGTATGAAAGAGTAGAATTGCCCCATAGGATTTCCTAGGCTGTAGTCCTACCCGGAGCAGATGTAGTTAATAAGGAATGGAAGGAATGCATATTAATTGTTGCTTTTCATGGCCTTATGAAATTTATCTTTTAATTTCAAGTAAGACAGTTCTGACTTTCATATGAAGTTCTGACTTTCATATCCTTCATTTTACTTATTTGAACATAGTACAGTATTTGTATCTCTTGCTTATTTCAGATATTTAGATATAAATCAGCCTATAGGCCTTTTTCTTACAGATTCACCATGACGATTTTCTTGCTCATCAGGATAAATTAATCACACGGATTAAGGGACATCATGATAAAATCAGGTCCTCTGTAATTCAGTGGGAAAGGCTTTTCCTGACATCACTTGCCATTGAGACTTGGCGAATAGTAATCTATTTTCTAAAACTAGCAATATAACGAACGCCAGTGACTGGTAAAAAAAAAAAAAAAAAGATTTATGCTTTATTCTAAAATCTTTCCATTTCTTTATGTGTAGGTGATGTGCAGTTGAACTTGAGATGAATACCGTATTTGGGGGTATGTATGTAAAAAAAATTGTATTTTTTCCTATGTTTATTTAAATAAATATATAACATATAATAAATATCTAAATATAATAAATATGTGTATATTCTATTTGATATGCTGCGGTTGTTGTGTGTCATCGAGTCCATTCCAACACATAGCTACTCTATATGACAGAGTAAAACTGCCCCATAGGGTTTCCTAGGCTGTAATCTTTATGGGAGCAAATGCCAGATCGTTTCTGCCTCAGAATGACTGGTGTGTTCCAATCACTGACCTTTACAGTTAGCAGGCGAGTGCTTAACCTTTGTGCAACCAGGGCTTCTTAATGATATATATAAGTAATTTAAGAATTGTATAACAGTTCTGACTATGATTATTGATTGGGAACACTTTTCCTCATGACCTATAGAATTAACCTGTAGCCATATCTTACATAAAGACCATATACAGAGAACAGCAATGGATATTAAACTACAACAGGTGATTTTTAATGTACTACATAGCCCACAACATTCATTTGCAGAAAGGTTTTATTCTTACATGTCATTTCCTGGTATAGTTTTAAATTGTAGATTTTTCAAAATATAAAATTTAACTAATTAAATTTCATATCTGATTTGCTACGTATAATATGCAGTGCATTTAATAGTATTCCTTCAGCTATTTATTTGACTGTAAATATTTGGTGCTTTTCATAAAATTTATATTTTTGCTATGTTTAATCCTAATATTGTCAAAATGTGTGTTCTGGAGCCTAACTTACCTAATTTACATGATTACTTTTAGTGATCAGTTTATTCTGTTTTTATTAGAAAAAACAATAAAAATATCATTAGCCACCATTTTGATTTTTCAGCCTAATAGTTTCCTGTTTTGGTCAAAACTCTGTCTTTACTCCTTCTGGCTTACTGTATATCCTATGCTGGAGAATCATCAGTTTGTTTATCAATTTAGTGTTAGAGATTCTGTGATTATAATGTTATTTACTTTTGGTTACCCAATTGCAGATAATCCTGTGGCATTACTGAGTTTAATTTTGGGAAAGATCCTTAGCCTTAAAGGGGATTACTGACTATTTAAGAATGATTAATTAATCCGTACAAATTAAATCCCAGCTATACTAATACCTGTCTAAGCTACAGACAGACAGACACACAGGCACACATAAACACTCAACCCGTAGCAGAAGTGGCCGAATAGTACTCGGGATGGTATCCTGAGGTCTAAGTAGCTGTGCCAGAGGTTCTGCAGTGCAGCCTTTCAGGACTGATCCTAACTCTTGTTAGCTATGGGATCTTGGCAGTTCAGTTTCTTTATGGCTCAATTTCCTCATTTATGTAATTAGTAGGCTGGGTCACGTTATTTCTTAGGTCCTCTTTGTCTCCAAAATAGTGTGTTTTCGTACTTTAAAAAGGCTGTAGAGGTTATTGATTTTGTATTGGTAAGGCTTTTACTAATTGAGAAGTTACAGGGAACCAGGGAGAAAGGCACATTTATTTAGTGGATGATATATTTAAAAAGCCAAACCAGTTGCTGTTAAGTCTCTTTTGGCTCAGGGTGACCTCATGTGTGTCAGAATAGAACTGTGACTTACAGGGTTTTCAGTGGTTCAGTTTTCAGAAGTACATTGTTAGACCTTTCTTCCAAGGCACCTCTGGGTGGACTCAAACCATCAACCTTTCAGTTAGCAGCCAAACATGTTAACTTTTTGCACCACCTTAGAGACCCCTGGGTAATACATCCCAAAACCAAATCAAACCCATGGCCCTCAAATCAGTTCTGACTCATAGCGACCCTATAGGACACAGTAGAACTGCCCCACAGGGTTTCCAAGGCTGTAAATATTTACGGAAGCAGACCGCCACATCTTTCTCATGTGGAGGGCCTGGTGGGTTTTAACCACCAAGATAGTACATTGGAAGGGTACAATTGATTCTTTGTTAAATCAGCAATTTTTTTTTTTTTTTTTGCTGAATTTGTTGCGGAGGTGTGGATCTAGGAAGGCAGGCTTCCTCTCTGTAAACTTTTGCCCTACATGATATGGAGACTCAGGATTGACTCATTCTGAAAATCACTTTTTGTAAGTAACCTTCATAACCTTGTTAACTCAAGATTATCTTTTATCTGATTTCTCTTCCTGGTTGGGTTGCAGGCTGAAGACCATTAAAATATCTATTTTCTTAGTGGTTTCCTTTTCTAGATTTGAATAATTAACTTCCTTCTTCCAAGCTACTTACTTAGATGAAAGAATGTTATCTAAGAATGCTAATTTTAGTTTTCTTTTGTTTGAAATTGGAGAAATAAAGGCCCATAGGGTTTCCAAGGAGGAGCTAGTGGATTTGAACTGCTGACCTTTTGGTTAGCAGCGGAGCTCTTAACCACTGTGCCACCAAAGCTCTAAAATAAAGGCATTATATGTTTAATCTCAGTAGTAACTCCTAATGCCATTTAGGAGCCCTGGTGGCATAGTGGAAACCCTGGTGGCATAGTGTTTAAGTGCTATGGCTGCTAACCAAAAGGTTAGCAGTTTGAATCCATAGAAACTCTTATCAGGCCGTTCTGCTCTGTCCTCTAGGGTTGCTATGAGTCGGAATTGATTTCTTGGCAATGGATTTGGTTTTTTTTTTTTCTTTTTTTATTTCGTTTGGTAGTATAGTGGTTAAGAGCTTGGCTGCTAACCAGAAAGGTCAGCAGTTCAAATCCACCAGCTGCCCCTTCGAAACCCTGTGGGAGAGTTGCTATGAGTCGGAATTGACTCTATGACAATGGGTTAAAATGTAACATAATCTGGTATGAAAGATCTCAAAATTATTTTCAAGTACCTTTTATATTGTGGGATTAGATAACCTTTTGAAATATGTTACTTTCTTCCTTTCCATTATTTAAAAAAAATTATCTAAAGCGAGTCAATAATGGGAAAGAAACATTTAATTTGAGTATTGGGCTTACTGTGCATGGAGTGTTCTTTTATTGTTTCATCCACATATTATTTTAAGGTCTTTATTCCAGACATTGCAACAGCACTTATTAAATGACCACTGACTCACACTGGGGGGAATTGTGATGAATCAGGTCAAGAATCTACTAGCTCTCTAATGTTCTATGATTTTAATATATTTAATATATCTAGGTGAAAAATAATCAAGTAATGTTAATTTTATATGGTTCATCCTATATCTGAAAGCTTAGTTATGACATTGATTAGAAACCTACATACATCTATATCTATATGTGTCTCTCTATTTATATTAACCCTGGTGGCTGTAGTGGTTAAGAGCTGTGGTTGCTAACCAAAAGGTTGGCAGTTCAAACCCACCAGGCACTCCTTGGAAATTCTGTGGGGCAGTTCTACTCTGTCCTTTAGGATTGCTAAAGGGTCACTGTAAGTTGGAATTGACTCCATGGCAATGGCTTTGTTTTTTTTTTTTTCTTTTTTGGTTTTTATATAAACTGTAAAAATGTTAATGACAAGAAGCAAAACTTAATATTTTTCTGTTTTGTGAGACAAATCGCAGGCCTTACAGTTTGAAATCAATTTCATTGTTTTCTTTGCAGTTGCTACATAGCTGTTGAATATTTGCAGTAAGTTTTAATGACTAATGAAGTAGATGCTTGATTATATGCCATTAGTAAAAATATCTTTTTATGGCAAAGGGTAGTTTTCAGTATGACCTTGACACAACCAATATATAAATGTGTTATTTCCCTTCAAAAGAATGCAAATCAGTATAAACAATTTTAAGGGAAATATTTAAAAATAAACAATTATAATAATGGCTATTTTTGTCTGTTACTTATTAAAATTATCAGAATGTATAAATAGAACACCTAGATGTGCTCGTTTTCAGAGGCCAGTATAATACTAATTAGAAAAGTTGTAAATATTATAATGATTTTAGTAAATTAATTTTATTTTCATTGCCTACATTTTATTGTTTAGTATGCCTGGCATTGAATAATAATGCTGATATTGAGAATATTCCTATGATAACGTCCTCATTTTTTTTTTTTTTTTTACCATTGCTTCATCTTATAGTCCTGTACTTCTGCCATGTATTATCACTTGCCTTTAAAACTAATATTTGATTCTACCTCTCTGCCTTTTTTCGTTTAGTTTCCTCTACCAGGGCTGCCCATTTCTTCCAATTCTTGTTGTTGTTAGTTGTCCTCAGTTCAGCTGTGAGTTATGATTACCCCATGAACAATAGAACAAAATATTGCCTGGTCCTGCGCCATCTTCAGGATCATTGGTGTGCCTCAGTCCATTTTTTGGCTACTGTATATTTTGAGTGCCTTTTTTTCAACCTAGGGGGCTCATCTTCCAGTACTGTGTCAAACTATGTTCTGTTGTGATCCATAGTTTTCACTGACTAAGTTTCAGAAACAGATCGCCAGACCTTTCTTCTTAGTCTTTGTTAGTCTGGAAACTGCTGAAACCTGTCCACCATTGATGACCCTGCTGGTATTTGAAATACCAGTGGCATAGCTTCCAGCATCATAGCAACACAGAAGCCACCATAGTAAAACAAATTGACCGATGGGTGGTGGTCCAGTCCTTACTAGTCAAAATTCTACTTATCTTTCTATGTCTAGCTTAAATTTCTGCCTCTGCCACAAGGCCATCTCAGCTGCCTCAAAGTCAGAACTCTTTGCTGAAGGTCACTGCTATCAGTTTGTCCTTCCCCTGTTGCTTATCTAAAGCATGCTACCTTGTGCACATCCCAGTTTGATTGTGTTCTTTGCTTTGGCAGAAATCATGCTTTTCCCAGCTATCCAAGTTAGTTCCATTGAGTGAATTGTTTTTTAAAATTAAAACTATATACCAGACAAGGTAGTAGATGTTCAGGCTTGGTTTTTCCTGTGTGATACATTTGGAGCAAGGGGGCCAATTATTTCCACCTCTTTCTTTTCAAAGGATCTTGCTTATCCTTTTGCTTTCTGCCCTATTGGATAAGTCATCTCACAGCATCATTAATTTAACTTCAGTTCCTAAATGTTGAGAAATACAGGGGGAAAAAGAATCTGTCCATCTGCATGCATGGTCATAGGTATTGGGGGAGAAACCCTGAAAAATATATCCTGGTTTAGTAGGTACAGTTATTTAGAAAGGAATTATATGGGTAGTACTTATTTTATGAAGGATTAGGAAGAAATATTTGATATAAAAGATGATAGACTTTTTCTTTGATTATTTGTACCCTCTTCCCTTAATATCTATTTATTATTAGAAATAATGTTGCCAACTGTAATGGCCACAGTTTCATAGAGCTTACTATATGGGTTCACCAAAGTCATCTTAATTGATAACCATGTAATATGAGTTTGGTGGGACATGGGTTATGTACATTATTCAGATGTAGCCAAGTTATTTGTTTTCAATTACTGAATACTTTTTCAAATCTGATTATAAAATTTTAGAGTTTTTTATTGAATGCTAGTTATAAATTTTAAGGTCTATGATTTTGTTGCACAATTCAAAGATAAAATGATATCTATAATCTAGAATGCAGTGTCATAGTTTACAAGGGTTGATTAGCTGTAGAGATTGTGGTCGGATTGCAAACATTATTTGTCACTCCTACACATTTTCCCCATTTTATAACAATATAACTATTCTGGTCAAAATGCCTGAACTGGAGCCCCAAGTCTCATCATTCCACAGTTCCTTATTCCTCTGAGCACAGGGATTGGGTGAGGAGTGGGCCTATGACCCTAAAAAAGAATCATCAGAGTATGGACATGGAGAGACAGGCACTCACTTTACAGGAAGATGGCTAATGCCCATATATGGAGGCTAAACCTAGATACCCAGACATGAGGGATGAACAGAAGGGTAAGAAAGAGTCCTAAAACTGTTTAGTCTCTACTTCCTCTCCCTAAGGCCACATTTTTCTACAGTTTTTCCTCTAACCCCTCAAGCTACCCCAGAGTATTTAGGATCTATATTAATCAGTGAATTCCTCTTTAAATTAGTTAAACTATTGTGAGTTGGGCCTTTATTAGTTGTATTTCAGAGTCTTGTCTAATGCAAATAAAATCATTGCTGTAACTGTTGTCTTTCTCTTTCTGTTCCACTTTCCTCTTTCCCCCCTTCCCGTCTCCCCCCACCTCCCCTCTCTTCCTTTCCCCTTTCCTCCCCTTCCTATTCCTCTCCTCCTTTCCCCTTGGTTCTCCTCCCCTTCCTTCCCCACTCTTTCCTTTGCCACCTCTCCCTGCCCCTCCCATGTTGTCTTTCTCCTTTCCTTTCGTCCCTTTCTACTTCTCTTCCATCCACCCATTTACAACTCCAATACTTAATGATTACATTTCACATATTAAGCATTATACTAGGTCCTAAGGACAAAACTATAAGTAACATGTAGTCCTTTTTCTGTTTTGAATCAAGTTACCTCTCTTTGTTATTAGGACGTTGATGTTCTGAAAGGGAGGCAGAATTCAGTCCAACAATGTGATTAAAAAAAAAAGAAACCATTAAAAGAAAGGAAACCCTTAAAGCATATGCCTAAAGTTTGCTTTGGTGGAAAGACTCAAAATAAGAGAGATTAACTGGGAAAAGGATCATGGAAATGGTGCCTTAGAGCAGTGATTCTTTTTTAACATCAATTCTCTATTGAGTTCAAGGCACATTACTTTTTAACATACTTATGCACACACAATAGTATGCATAATTGAAACATGTAGAAGAAAAATTTCCTTGAATATTTGATTATATCTTCTTGTGCTCTGTCACCCTTTCTTCTGTAGCAAGCATTGTGAGAGTAAGAACAATAAGGAGGCTAATAATATAATCCCCCACAAAATCACTTACTTTACCTGAAGACACTTACTTCAGGCCATCATGATCTCACAGGGACCAGTAGCCAGGGAGTAGAAGTTTCCTTAAAAACTAACCATGGACAGCCAGTTCAGTCCAAGTCTTCTCACGTACACATTCCCAAGTAGTGCAATACTTTGAAAACAAAAGATGGAAAATTTAAAGCCTATGATCTGTAACATCTCTTCTTAAAATGTTTCAGTAGTTCCCAATATCTAAATTACTGAAGCTAAAGTGCCTACCTTGGCATGCCTGATGCAATCCAATCTGGTCATGGACTAGCTTTTGCCTCATCATCTCAATCCTGCAATGTGTTTTTCTTACATGCTTCTGTATTTCCAGCCCTTAGCAAATACTTTCTTTGGAATGTGTTATTCTTCTCTTCCCACTGTGCTCTTGTCTAGTGAACTAATATTTCTCTTTTAAAGTCTACTTACAAACAAAAGAGGGTGGATGAGACACATAGTGTAGTTCAACGTAGACTGGTAATAGATATGCCTTTCCCCAAAATAAAGGCTCTGAGAGTTCTATGTGCATTATTCCTAAAACTGTTAGGATTCTAGACATGAAAAGGTCATTCTTCAAAATCTTGTTTGACAGAGTCATCATTATTGCAGATATTTCCAGTAATCCAATTTATTATGCTTGTATGAGGAGCCCTGATGGTGCAGTGGTTAAAGAGCTTGGCAACTAATTGGAAAGTTCGGCAGTTCGAACCCACTGGCTGCTCTAAGGGAGAAAGATGTGGCATTCTGCGTTATAGCCTTAGAAACCACATGAGGCAGTTCTGCTCTGTCCTATAGGGTTACTGTGAGTTGGAATCAACTTGACAGCAGTGAGTTCGGTTTGGTATTATACTCGTGCAATCAAAAATAGCAATATATGCTGGTTACACACAGGATAATATTGGAAACAAAACTGAAAGCACTGCAGTAACCTTGTGAAACATTAGGATATATGTGTTTGAATAACAATCTGATAGGTTATTTATTTTCTTCATTTTAAGGAACAAGTTGACAAATTTTGTGTGTTTTAAAGCTGCTGTGTCTAGTGTGATAGCCTCTAGTCAATGTGGCTACTGTGTATTTGAAATGTGTATTCTAATGAAGAGGTGCTGTAAATATAAAGTACATATGAAATTTCAAAGACTAAGTGCAAAATGTATGAAATACATCATTAATGTTTTAATATTGATTCTATGTTGAAATTATATTTTGAATATATTGGGTTAAATAAAATATGTTAAACTTAATTTTATCTCTTTCTCTTTACTTTTTTAAAGTGACTACTTGAATATTTTGATTTGTGTATGTGTATTGCATTACATTTCTATTAGGTAGTACTAGTTTAAAGAGAGAAAAGTAATCAAGAAAATGAACATACTACATAAGAGGAAAAGGTAAACAAATTAGGACACTTGAGGAGTGAGAAATAAAGATGCAGCTGGGAATAGGATAAGTCGGTCAAATCCTGACAGTTGTGTAGAGGTGGATTCTGGATTTGTGTACCGAATCTCAAAATGCTCTGACAGTTTCATGAAAATAGTCTTAGAGCTAATCAATGAAAATAAGTATTTACCCAACATTTAATATAATAAATTTAAGTAATCCATGTTATTTAATGTTCAAAATATGGTAAGGTTTAACCAACCTACTGCAATATTTTAATAAAAAAGTATTCTGAAGTCTAATAAATTGAGAAATATTATACATTTTATCCATCTTCTATCATATCCCCAATGTACTTTTGCATATTAAATTTGTTGAGAAGTCCTGCAGTTAAGTATGTATTACTGTTTTAAAAAGCAGTGTTCAAATATTTTGATGCGCGAACCCACTCCCCACCCCTCACCCCTTTATAACCACTATCCCATGGGATGTGTTTGGAACGTGTCAATCTAACAGACGATGAACACATAAGAGTTTATTAAGGAGAAAACCGAGGCCAGGAAAATCCCTAATTTATCTGAGTTTTGGTGAAGGGTGGCCATGTGCTCCCACAAAAGAACTTTGCTGCCATTTTCAGAAAGTGAACCTTTCACAGAATGGACACATTGGCGCAGTATTCAGGTTGATTTTTACAAACGCTTTCCGAACGGCTACTTTGTACCAAGCGCTGAGGTATGTGTTGGCAGTAAAAAGGTGAATAATACAGTCAGTTTGGGAATATGGAAATTTGTAGGTTCCCAGATGATGGTTCTCATATTTTAAGAAAAAGGCAATGATAGGTGTATACAGACTCTGAGGGTGATCCTCCCTGCTGGAATTAATTTCAAACAGCTCGTATTGCGTTGAAACTGATGTTGTAACTTCTCTTCAGAAGTATAGACTTTGAAATACATAAAAGAAAATATGAATATTTAGTATTGTAAATTTACTAAGTACCTGTTTTAGAATGCCTGCCATTTTAATTAAAAGAAAAAAATTTGATGCACATATTTTTTTCTCTTGAGAGAAGTGACTGTATGGTAAAAAAATTATAGATTTGACCTAGTATTTCATTTTATTAATTGAGTCTCATTGGTCCTATGTCATGAAAAAATAACATACCTTTCAGCTACTTGTAACTAGTATTGAAAATTAATCAGAGCTCTCAAAGAAGTTGAAGTCATAAGGTTTATTCTGAGCAATTATTCTGTATGCATATAGTGCGACCATTCTGATTTAAAAAAAAAAACAAAACAAATGGCTCAAAGTAAGCTACTTAACAATGAGGCTTATAAAGAGAAGAGGAGGGAGAAAAATAGAAGATCAACCATTGGCTGATCTTGATGTGGTTTGATTGAAACTTGCCTTCCCCCTCTTACTGAGATAACTGATAATCAGGTTACTTCTGGCCAGGCTGCTAGTAATTTGGCCTTTCTCTCTTTTTTCTCTACCTGCAGCCATGAGACTTTTTGAAATTTAAATTAGGAGAGCCTAGAGTCTCTTCTGGAAACCCTGGTGGTACAGGGTCCCTATGAGTCAGAATCCACTCAACAGCAAAGGGTTTGGTTTTTTTCTGGTTGGTGGTATAGTGGCTAAATGCTATGGGTGCTAATCAAAAGGTCTGCCATTCAAACCCACAGGAGCTCCTTGGAAACTTTTTCATTAAATCAGGAGGTAATGGTTTGTTGATTATCCTTTTCTAGCAGGATAAGACAAATTTACATTGCCATAGAGCAGTTTCTGGCAGGCTTTTGCAATTTGGACCAGGCTTTTCATGGTTGATATTTGGTTTTGTATAAGAAAAACCTTAAAATCAAAGTAGGATGTCTGTTATTAATTTTTCTCTTCAACACTGGGTATCTTATCATTAATCTTAACCTGTCTAACTATGCTGAATTTTTAATATTTCTTTCTTTTTTTTTTTTAGTGTATTAAAAAAAATGTATTTATTATGAGTAAACCCAGGCAACCCATAGCTGTAGAGTTGATTCCAACTCATAGCAACCCTAAGGGATAGAGCAGAACTGCCCCATAGAGTTCCCAAGGGGCACCTGGTGAATTCAAACTGCAGACCTTTTGGTTAGCAGCCCAGCCTTAGCGTAACCTTTAACCACTATGCCTCCAGGGTTTCCTTATTTTGAGTAAATACATTCCTTCAGGCAGAATAACCCGAATATGTCAGGAAGGCGCTTGATGAATTAATATTTATATCTTTACTATGATTCGAAATCTACTCAACAGCAACGGGTTTGGTTAGGTTGGTTTAGTAGTAAAGAGAGATGCTTCTTGAGAATTATCCTTTTTCCCCAGCCCCTCCTCCAGCCTCACCAGCAAGAAGCAGAAAGATAGGTACACGTGTGTGTGCACATGCTTGCACTCACTCACACCCTCACTTTCTTACACTGTTGTATTCTCGTAGACAAACATCTTTATGGATGCTAATATTTCATAGTGTCCGTGGTCCTAATTATTTTCCTCAGGCACAGATAGGACTCTTAACCTGGTGCTCTCTGTTAAGATTCTGTTTAACAGTGTTCATCTATTTTGTTTCAGTTTATCTTATGGTTCAACTCCTACTCTCTGCTTACCTCTGACATTATCCCCAGACATTCTCTTCCCTCCCTTTAATTTTTGACATCCTATGACTGGGATGTACTGAAGTGCCTACAACCATACTATCATTTACTTATTCATTCAACAAACTGTCATCAAGGCAGTTTGCTAACAGTGTGGTGATAATAATGAAAGGATTTATAATACCCTTTACCCTGGAAGGAAACTTTTAATAGGAAGTTTTTTTCTGGTCATCTTATTTTAAAAATTTCTTTTGAATAATAAAACTGCTGTGTTTGACATTTTCTTTAAGTAGTTTCCAAACAAAATCATTTTGATTCGGGCCCTTAGCTATACTAGAGATAGTGGAAGGCATATAGTTAACTGAAGATATTGATTTGAAGGTACAACATAATTAGTAGAGGTAGTCCATGTCAAGGTGACCCCAAGTGTGCAGAGTAGAACTGCTCCATAGGGGTTTCAAGGCTGTGACCTTTTGGAAGCAGTTCGCCAGGCCTGTTTCCGAGGCTCCTCTGGGTGGGTTCAAACTGCCAGCTTTTTGTGCAGCAGTTAAGCACTTAACCATTTGCACCACCTAGAACTCCAATTGTTAGAGGTGGTATTTGTTAATTTATTTTGTAACAGCCTGATATGTAAAGAGGTAGTCCATGGACGATGCAAATGGTTAACTGATTTGGCTGCTTAACCTAAAGATTGGAGGTTCCAGTCTACCCAAAGGTGGCGGTGGTTGTTGTTAGGTACCATCAAGTCAGTTCCAACTCATAGCCAACCTGTGTACAACAGAATAAAACACTGCCTGGTCCTGCACCATCCTCACAGTGGTTTCTCCATGTGAGCCCGTTGTTGCAGCTACCGTGTCAATCCATCTCGTCGAGGGTCTTCTTCTTTTTCACTGACCCTCTACCTTACCAAGCGTGATGTCATTTCCTAGAGATTGGTCCCTCCTGATAACATGTCCAAAATACATGAGACAAAGTCTCACCATTCTTGCACCCAAGGAGCACTCTACTTCTGCCAAGACATACTTGTTCGTTCTTTAATATTCTTTACCAATAGCGTAATTCAAAGGCATCAACTGTCCTTCAGTCGTCGTCATTCATTGTCCAGCATGCACATGCATATGAGACAATTGAAAATATCATGGCTTGGGTCGGTGTACCTTAGTCCTCAAAGTGACATCTTTGCTTTTGAACACTTTAAAGAGGTCTTTTGCAGCAAATTTGCCCAATGCAATACAGCGTTTGATTTTCTCACTGCTGCTTCCAAGGACTTTGTAGATCCAGTAAGGTGAAATCCTTGACAATGTCAATCTTTTCTTTCTTATTTATCATGTTGTTTATTGGTCCAGTTGTGAAAATTTTTGTTTTCTTTATGCAGAGGTACAGTCCATACTGAAGGCTGTGTTCTTTGATCTTCTTCAGGAAATGCTTCAAGTGTTCTTTGCTTTCAACAGGCAAGGCTTTGTCATCTGCATATGGCAGGTTGTTAATCAGTCTTCCACCAATTCTGATGCCACGTTCTTTTTCATATAGTCCAGCTTCTCGGATAATTTGCTCAGCATACAGATTGAATAAGTGTGGTGAAAGGATACAACCCTGACACATACCTTCCTTGATTTTAAGCCATGGAATATCTCCTTGCTCTGTTCCGAGGATTGCCATTTGGTCTTTGTACAGGTTCCGTATGTGCACAATTAAGTATTCTGGAATTCCCATTTTTTGCAATATTATCCAAAATTTGTTATAATTCACACAGTCAAATGCCTTTGCATAGTCAATAAAATACAGGTAAATGTCTTTCTGATATTTTCTGCTTTTAGCCAGTATTCATCTGACATCAGCAATGATATCCCTCTCTCTATGTCCTCTTCTGAATGCGGCTTGATTTTCTGGCAGTTCCCTGTAGATGTACTGCTACAACCACTTTTGAATGATTTTCAGCAAAGTTTTACTTGCATGTGATAGCAGTGATATTGTTCAATAATTTCCACGTTCTCTTGGATCCCTTTCTTTGGAATAGACACGAATATGGATCTCTTTCAGTCGGTTGGACTCTTAAGCATCTTCAGCATTGCACCTATTTGTTGAAACATCTCAATTGGTTTTCCACTAATTCCTGGAACATTGTTTTTCACCAGTGCCTTAAGGGCAGCTTGGACCTCTTCCTTCAGTACCATCAGTTCTTGACCATATGCTGCTTCCTGAAATGGTTGAACATCTGCCAGTTCTATTTGGTACAGTGACTGTGTATTCCTTCTATCTTCTTTTGATGCTTCCTGCTTCGTGCAATATTTTGCCCATAGAATCCTTCAGTATTGCAACTGGAAGCTTGAATTTTTTCTTCAGTTTTTCAGCTTGAGAAATGCTGAGCATGTTCTTCCCTTTTGATTTTCTAACTCCAGGTCTTTGCATATTTCATTATAATACTTTGTCTTCTCAAGCCATCCTTCAAAATCTTCAGTTCAGCTCTTTTACTTTAACATTTCTTCCATTCACTTCTGCTGCTCTACATTCAAAAGCAAGTTTCAGAGACTCTTCTGACATACATTTTGTTGTTTTCTTTCTTTCCTGTCTTTTTAATGACCTGTTGCTTTCTTCATTTGTGATATTCTTGATGTCATCACAAACTTATCTGTAGTTCCGTCATTAGTGTTCAGCGCATCACATCTGTCTCGAGATGGTCACTAAATTCAGATGAGATATACTCAAGGTTGTTTTTTTGGCTCCCATGGACTTGTTTTAATTTTCTTCAGCTTGCACTTGAAATTGCACAGGAGCAACTGATGATCTGCAGTCAGCCCATTGCCTTGTTCTAATTGATGATTTTGATCTTTTCCATCATCTTTTCCACAGATGTAGTTGATTCAGTTCCTGTGTTTTCCATCCAGTGAGGTCCATGGTGTAGTCACCATGTTGATGAAAAAAGGTATTTGCAATGAATAAGTCATTAAAAAAAAATTGGTCTTGCGAAATTCCATCATGCTATCTCTGGCATTGTTTCTATCACCAAGGTCGTGTTTTCCAACTACCAGTGTTTCTTGTTTCCATAAGGTTTTCACTGGCTTTTCAGAAGTAGACTGCCAGGTCCTTCTTCCTAGACTGTCTTAGTCTCGAAGATCTGCTGAAACCTGTCCACCAAGGGTGACCACACTGGTATTTGAATACCAGTGGCATAGCTTCCAGCATCACAGCAACACGCATGCCACAACAATGTTGACAAACTGACAGACACATGGTGGCTGACAGACATGTGGTGGCATATCGGAAAAATGTTTGGTGATCTGTTTCTGAAAAACCAGCTATTGAAAACCCTATGAAACATGGAATTGCCATGTGTATAAATTGACTTGATGGCCAATTTTTTTTTCTTAATATATAATTTCTGTTGCAGGAAATAAAATGTAATGGTTTCCCACAAAGATTTTTGTCAGCAAAAGGAGAAAGGGTATGGTAGATAGAACCAAATGACTCTAATAAAAAGAAGAATACAAGCTGAGTTCCTAAGGAGGTAGGTGTAAATAAGCTCTATGGGGAATTCTGAGGAGAGCAAAATTACTTCTGTTTAGAGGATCCAGGAAGAAGCTTCATGGAATTGATTGGTATTGAACTTGGTCGTTGACGTGTGGTTGGGATATGGACATAAACACGTGGTGGTGGTCACTCAGGCAGAGTTACATGGGGATGAGGAAACATGGAGCTATGACAAATCTTGGGGCATGAATATGGGCAGTGAGTGGAGGAGGTCAATTAAATACAAGTGAAGAATGGATAAGGAATGTGTCTCCTGCATGCAGAGCACGTTTGCATGATATATTTAGGCACGTGCCTTTACTTTCTCTGGCAGATAGATTTGCATGATGGCTCTCCACTTGGCCGTTATACACAGTTCTGTTGATAAGTTCATCCTGATGTAGTGATGGCAATAATGCAGTCTTCACCAGTCCTGATAGAGTGTTGAATGTTCAGAAGAAGAACTCAAGTACCTATTAAATCATCAGTGCCACTGCGTGTTTATGAAATCTGATGAAAACCAGTTTCTACATTAGTGCAAATCTACTTTTCTGTACTTGGTTGATGTTGTAAAAAGAGATTACTCTGCTTCCATAAGAAGGTTAAGCTGTCATCTAGTTAAATATGGACTTAAAATAACGCTGCCAAAGCAGCTGGCTCTTGTGATTGATGATGATGATGACGGATGATGACGGTTTTGAAATCAGTTTTGCAGGAAAAATTGCTGTTTTTCTACTTTGGCTGATGTTGTAGTCTGAAGTTGGGGATTTTTTTGTCATATTAAGTGTCTTTTTTGATTAAAGGGAAATTGCTAAGAAGTGTTTTCTGTATGACAAAATGGTTCTAAAACTGAGTCATGGGGCAAATCATTATAAGTTGCTCTATACATATTCCTTGAGTGACAGCAGTTATTCTAGTCTTCACGGTGTCATCTCATAGAAAATTATGTTTTAGTGAACAAATGGCAATCCACGTCTAGTCAGAGAAGTGGTAGAAAATGTGGTATTTAGATGGTATGATAATCACAATGCCTTGCTGAAGCCTTCAGAATTCATTCACACGTAGTAATGTTCAGCTTTCTGTACAAGTGCCTCAGGGTTTATACATTTGTTTTCTCTGCTTGGGTGGCTCTTTCCCCAAATGTCTGTGTGGCTTATTCCTTTACTGTTTTCGATCTTTGCTAGAATGTTATCTCATCAGAGAGGCCTTCCCTGAACATACCATCTACTAGAGTATCTGTACTGTCTCTGCTCCCTCTTATTGCTGCATGGCAATTATCACCACCTAATATTTTTTTTAATATGTTATATGGAGCCCTGGTGGCTCACTCGTTAAGAGCTCGGATGCTAACCAAAAGGTTAGTAGTTCAAAACTATCAGCGGCTCAGTGGAAACCCTGTGGGGAAGTTCTCTGTCCTGTAGGGTTACTATGAGTCAGAATCAACTCGAGGGCAGTGGGTTAATGTTTTATATGGAGCCCTGGTGGTGCAGTAGTTAAGAGCTTGACTGCTAACCAAAAGGTTGGCAGTTTGAATCCACCAGCCTCTTCTTGGCAACCCTATTGGGCAGTTCTGCTCTGTCCTATAGGGTTGCTATGTGTTGTAATCAGCTCGATGGCAATGAGTTTGGTGTTTTTCTTTCCTTTTTTTTTTGTAACGAATTATGTATTTATATGCATATCGCCTGTCTCCCTGTACTAGGATGTAACCCACATGAGAGCAAAGGTTGTTCTTTTCAGTGCTGTAAACTGAGCATCTATGCAAGTCCCTGGCCTATAAGAGGTACTCAATTAATAATTGTTGAATGACTAGCTGAATGAATGAATCTTTATTTTATAAACAAAGGGTTAAATCATGTGTTCAAGATTTTTTTTTTAAAAGAGCCAGACACAAACTTTTCAGTTTGTATGTCCAGTATGCTTTTGTTTGTGTATATACAAATAATACAACAGACAGCCCTGAAAGGAAATGGAATATTGAGGGCTTACTTTTGATGTGGACTGTTTTCATACCTCATAACACTCTAGAAAGAAAAAATCAGTTTTGCTTATATGAAATCATTGGTAGGCACTACTATATTCCATTCCATTGCATAAGCTTGAGCAGATGTTGGTATGAAAAAAAAAAAAAAACATTTTCTGAAAGGAAAAGACGACTGAACATAAACCCCCCAAATATTTTTTAAAGGCCAATAATATTTGTGTCTATTGGGTAAACATGATCAATCAAAGCTCTACAAGCTTTATATGGGCTGCTTCCCTAAGAAATATGCTTTTTGCCTCAGCCATTTATCATGTTTAGAAGTTTGGATAAGCTTGAGCACTCTCTTAGGTTAACCCTGAAAATAGCCAGTTGGTGGATTTGCAAAGGGGAAAGCCTGTTAAAGTGGCAGAACAAGCATGTATTCTCCTGACAACAAACATAGCATATTGTAGCATGTTTAAATTTGTGTTGGTTTGGTGTATTGAAACCCAGCTGAACCTTAGAAGGAGGATTTCTTATAATGGGGAAATTAAGTTATGAATGGAAAGAGGTGAGATGCAGATACTGAAGGTATTCCCTAGGCCACTCCCAAAGCATAGGAAGGTTTCTAATGCGGCTGAAAGTATTAGCTGCCAAAAGCAGAGTCATCTATAATCTGAGATAAACTACCTTAAAAAAAAAAAAAAAAAAATGAAAGTAGGTATAAGGCCTTAAATAGCCAAGACAGAGGTAGCTGCTGTCACCAGCACTATTTAGAAAAAATGATCAACTGTTTCGTGAGAGGGGGAGACGGAGTGCTATGGAAAATGAAAAGTCGAGTCCCCGGAAGCAGATATGTGGTACCCCACCCAAAAGGACCCGATTTATGGTGTCTTAGTGGAGGAGGAGATTAAAATCATGTTGAGGCCTCTAAAATCGGATAACTCACCAATCATCTGTAATCTCATGACTGAAAGTTTGTTTGTTTTCCAGGTAAGCGAGTACATCATATGAAATAGAGCACAGTGACAGGTGAAGAAGACAGATTCACTTATTTTTAGTTCTAGAGCAGGTAGGGCCTGGGCAAAAACCTCTAGCTTACTGCATCAAGCCAATCATTTGTGGGGTTTAAAGAAGCGTTAAGTCAGAAAAGCAGTTGAAACAGCATAGGTTGGACAGAGAATTGAACGGAGGGATAAGAAGGGGGTCTTGGAAAACACATGCAAATGAGACCCAGTGAGCTGCAATGAAATCAACCAAATGTAATTTTCAGACCCTCAAAGTAATAGAGTGGGAAGAAGTTGCACTCTCAAACTGTGGTTTTGGTTTCTTGTCACAGAACCGCAGTGCCCCTTGCCATAGACATCTTTTTGAGAAGACCCCAGGAACATTCTTATGCATTATCCCCTACATAATGAGTGTTTTTATTGAGCCCCAATTTCAATATTTTATTCTTCTCCCTGCAGAGGGATTTTGAATAATTTTCAATTCTTGCGTTAGCTGGGATGTGTGCCAGAAATGGATTTAAAGCAGTGGATGGATTTTAAAATAAGCCAGTTCTCAGAATCTCCTAATCCCTTCCCTGTATTTTGTGCATTGCCCCAAGTATTGTTGTTTTCAACATGGCGTTAGGGTCTCATTGAGAGAAGGTGGCTCACTTGACAAAATAAGGTATCTAATCTTTGGCCCCTGTAATTTAACTTTCCCCCATAAAACCATATTTATTTCCAGGTGGTCCTGTAAATATTTTGAAGTTTAATTTAATGAGAGAATCTTATGTTTTGGGTTTTAGAGAATGCACTACCCTTCAAATTATAGAGCAGAGACGAAGAAGCAGGTTAAGTGTTTTTCCTTAAATGGCACAACTAATTGAGAGCAAAATGGGACTAGAACTCAGGTTATCTGAATTGTAGCTTCAGTGTTCTTTTTCCCAGGGAGAGCCGAACAGATGGTTTAAGAGTAGAGGCTCTGTAGTTAAACAAAATCAGATTAAAATTTCAGCTACCATCCATGTGAGCTGTGTGATATTAAGCAAGTTTCTTACCTTTGTAAACCTCTAGTTCCTCATCTATAAAATGAGGCTAATAATAGTATTTACTTTGTAAAGTTGTTTTGAGGATTAAGTGGGAAAATTAGTATAATATTTTTAGCACTGTACCTGACAAAGTCTTAGAAAATATTCAGTACAAGAGAGGAAATTCACATTAATTTTTTAAAAATTGCTGTTTAACAAATCACCATAAACCGAGCTACTTAAAACAACACGGATTTCTTGTCTCACAATTCTGTGGCCCAGGAACATGGCCTGTTTTAGCTTGGTCCTCTGCTCAGGGTCTTAAAATGCTAAGTTGAAAGAGTCAGCAGTTGAATCCTTATCTGGAGGTTCAATTAAGGAAAGATCAGCTTCCAGAAATCCCTTAGGTTGTTGGCAGAATTTATTTCCTTGCAGTGTGGAACTCGGATCCCCTTTATCTTACTAGCTGTGTGCTGCAGACAGCTCTTAGCTCCCAGAGGCTGCTCTGAGGGTCTTGTGACATGGTCCCTGCCATAGGCCCCTTCCAACACTTCAGTTTACTTCTTCAAAGTCAGCAGAGAAAACTCTTGCATCTTGAATCTCTCCCTTCAGGAAGGATTCCAGTCTCTTTTAAGGGCCCATCTTATTAGGTCACAATCACCCAGGATAATCTCCCTTTTGATTAACTCAGAGGCAACCAATGTGAGGCCTTAATTCAATGACCTAATCGCTGGAGTTAGCTCCATCACAGTCACAGTCCCACCCACACACAAGGGCAGGGCGTTGTGCATGGTGTGCATGACAGGGGACAGGAATCCAGGGGGCTATCCCA
The DNA here is from genome assembly GCF_030014295.1 of Loxodonta africana. Classification (NCBI taxonomy): domain Eukaryota; kingdom Metazoa; phylum Chordata; class Mammalia; order Proboscidea; family Elephantidae; genus Loxodonta; species Loxodonta africana. The sequence continues at coordinate 50,989,200 of NC_087363.1, read as the reverse complement.
GAATTCTGCCTATCACAAAGAATCCAAAGAGCTATTATTAATTATCACTAATTATTATTGTTATGTATTTCTGAGGTTATTATAGTTTAGAAACCAAGGAACACCAAACCCATTGCCTTTGAGTGGATTCCGACGTAGTAGAACTGCCCCACATGGTTTCCAAGGAGCAGCTGGGGGACTCAAACTGCTGGTCTTTTGGTTAGCGGCCAACTTCTTAAGCACTGAGCCACCAGAGCTCCTATTTTTTTTTTTTTTTTTAATTATGGGTTACAGGTTTATAATTGAAGGTGATTCTAGAATAATAGTGGAGATAAAGGTAACTAACTTATTTTGGAACTCTTGTGAAAGAATTTACATTATGTTACATTATTTAAATGTTTGTTTTTGAAGTGCATTACCCGTATATAAAGCATTGTAAATGTTATTCCCCTAAAAATATAGCTATTATAATAGTACCCTAATAACTTTACCAGGTCCTGAATGAAGCCAAAAGTAAACAGTGATCATGGAAACCCAGAACATAATATTTAATGATAAATATACCAAAAGCCAAACCCACTGCCGTTGAGTCGATTCCAACTCTTAGTGACCCTATAGGACAGAGTAGAACTGCCACATAGAGTTTCTAAGGAGCACCTGGTGGATTCGAACTGTTGACCTTTTGGTTAGCAGCCAAGGCTCTTAACCACTACACCACCAGGGTTTCCAATGATAAATATAAAAAAAAACGAAACCCAGTGCTGTCGAGTCGATTCCGACTCACAGTGACCCTATAGAACAGATTAGAACTGCCCCATACAGTTTCCAAGGAGCGCCTGGTGGATTTAAATTGCTGACCCTTTGGTTAGCAGCCGTAGCACTTAACCATTATGTCACCAGGGTTTCCATGATAAATATAGTACCTAGTAATTTAGAATAGAGCATTTCACTGATCTTGCTTTAGTTTTAGTTACTGGAGGAAGAGAGAAAGATATTATTTTAAAAGAATAAACAACTACAAATTTTACACATAGATCTGAGGAAGAGAATTTCTGCTATTAATGCTTATGTTATATTGCTACCTATTTATAGTGTTATTACCTAAATATTTTCAGTATTCCAAGTAGAAACACCTTGCTTCTTACCATGGAAAAGAAGCTAATGGAGAACCAATCCTCCTGACCAGTTATTAAAATGCATTTTCTATCCTATAAGCTCTGTTGTTAATTTCCTGGTGTATCTTGAATGTGCCACAAGCAATTTGTTATAGCATCAATTAACGTTTGGGAAGTTGAGCATGGCCATCTAAGATGTTAAATATTTGCTCCAGGACTGCTAATAAAATCCATTGACAGTATATTTCAAAACTATTTTTTAGCAGTAACAGCAATGTTAAGGGGTACTGAATAAATGAAAGAGTATCTGTTTGGAGCTGTTTTCCTCAATTCTTATTTATTTATTTATTTTTTTATATTGGTTTTGTGAGCCCTCACTCATGTTTAGAGGTCGCAGTTTGGAAATAGGCTCTCAGGGCTTCGTCACTAATGGTCCCTCAGGACATAGGTCCTTGCATAATCAAAGCCATTGAGGGGACCTTCTCAACAAAATGAAAAGAAAAAAATAAAGCTGCCCTGCGTTTCACTTTCTCTTGGGGTTGTTGCGAATTCTGTGTTTGGGGATTCTTGTATAGCATGGAAATTAATTATTGTTATAAAGTTTAGCCCTAGTTATGAAACATTATGTATTCTCTTGTCATATTTTTAAAAATTGATTTAATAATACTTTACTTCACAAAGTATTATGTAGACAGATACCATATCTTTCTGTACACAATACTCAATGGATTCCTTTAAAAAATAAAGTCGTCACTTCATGGAAGCAATGTCATGAAACCTAAATATTAAAAGAAAAGGCCATTTTTCCATTTCAATCACTTGTCTGACTGATACATTCATTTTTAATCTAATTCATTTTATGTAATAGAAAAAAAAACTGTTAGGAAAGTGAGTACCTATTCATTGACTTAATTTTCTTTACCTTATTTTGGCCTAATTTAATTCATGTGTTTAATGTGTTTTGTTCTGTTGTATATAGGGTCACTCTGAGTCAGAAGTGACTTGACAGCACCTGCCAACAGCAAAAACAATTTAATTCAAATCAGCAGTTTACGTATGTCAGTTTAACTCATGATTTCAGCTAGTGCCTCTACGCTCCTGTTTGTGGGAATCAGGGTATTGTCTGGAGCATAGTAGGTGCTAGATATGCATTGATTTAATGGATGAATGAATAATAGATATTAAAACCACCAATCTCTGATAAAATGATGGAATTTAATTTTCCCTCCAAAATATTCAATAGTACAAATATACTTTTGATACAGTTTTTGATGATAACTTAGTGTATTAAGCCTAGTTGGAAATAAAATGTACTTCATTTCAAAATATATCTTCAGTGAATCTTTTCAGATTTTCAAGTTATCTTCATTATATTTTTGTGTATCTCTTCAGGGACTTGTTATTGCTTTATTATTTTATACTTGTTTTGATGTTTCCTGAACATGTTTCCAAGAATGTTTCTATAAAAATAAAACTTACTTACTTCTTTTCTGTCATCTTGGATTTTTGTTGATTACATTCCAAACATGTGAATAGAAAAAAAAAAATATTGGAAGGGATTATTGGAAGTCAAAGTATGAATGTCCTAGTAATGATGAATTCATACACCATTGCTTTGATTTTACTGCTTGGCTTTTATAATAAAATATGTCCTTTTTTTCTGGGTTGCAGTATAGATCTGACACACAGTTTAGAATCCCATCCACTAGGAAACTTAACTCAGTCTCTTAAGTAAAGTGAGATAAATGCTGAATCCCTTAGGAATTTATTGGCTTGATAATAATATTTGAAGATCCAATGATTTCTCTTCTAAAGCATTATGGAATATTTGGTTCATTTTGAAATCGCCAATGATATTGTTGTCTAAAAACTGTCTGGAAAAATGATTCGTTCTTCTTTTCTTGTCCGGGGTGTTCTGTCTTCTTCAGTGTTTAACCTTTTATGGCATTTTAAGCTGATTTTTGAAATGCTTTCTGTCTTTTAGAGACTATTAAATTCACAAAAGAATAGCAGATAGTGTTTGCAAATGCTAAAGAAAATAAATCCATATTTAGTAGTTGGACAGTTACCAGTAACCAGTTGCCCTGGAGTTGATTCCAACTCATGGTGACCCCATGTGTGTTGGAGTAGAACTGTGTTCCATAGGGTTTTCAATGGATGACTTTTGAAAGTAAATTGCCAGGCTTTTTTTCATGGTGCCTTTGGATGAACCTCTAACTTCTAACCCTTTGTTAAGCAGCCGAGCACATTAACTATTTGCACCACCCAGGGACTTCGTTGAATGGTTACTTAGAACAATAAACAGGGACACTGCAATTAATTTAGGATCCAAAAAGCATTTCTGCAGTCTAGAATTAATAGATTATCTTTTTTTTCAAATTAATGGTGGTCAATATAACCAGATAATTGTTAACCTTGCTTGCTGAAAGTGAAGAGGACTTGAAGCACTTACTAATGAAGATCAAAGACCACAGCCTTCGGTATGGATTACACCTCAACATAAAGAAAACAAAAATCCTCACAACTGTACCAATGAGCAACATCATGATAAACGGAGAAAAGATTGAAGTTGTCACAGATTTCATTTTACTTGGATCCACAATCAACAGCCATGGAAGCAGCAGTCACGAAATCAAAAGACGTATTGCATTGGGTAAATCTGCTGCAAAGGACCCCTTCCAAGTGTTGAAGAGCAAAGATGTCACCCTGAAGACTAAGGTGTGCCTGACCCATGCCATGGTATTTTCAGTCACATCATATGCATGTGGAAGCTGGACAATGAATAAGGAAGACCGAAGAAGAATTGACGCCTTTGAATTGTGGTGTTGGCGAAGAATATTGAATATACCATGGACTGCCAAAAGAATGAACAAATCTATCTTGGAAGAAGTGCAGCCAGAATGCTTCTTAGAAACAAGGATGGCAAGACTGCATCTTATATACTTTGGACATGTTTTCAGGAGGGATCAGTCCCTGGAAAAGGACATCATGCTTGGCAGAGTACAGGGTCAGCGGAAAAGATGAGGACCCTCAATGAGGTGAATTGACACAGTGGCTGCAACGATGAGCTCAAGCATAACAACGATTGTAAGGATGGCGCAGGACTGGGCAGTGTTTTTCGTTCTGTTGTGCATAGGGTCACTATGAGTTGGAACTGACTTGACGGTACCGGACAACGACAACAACAGCCTGCCTTGTGCTAAGTAACCTATTTAAGCATATTGAAAAGCTTGGTTCATTTGTCAATGTTTTTATACATGTTTAAACTACTTTATTTCTGCTGCCTTATTTTTCTGCACATTAGGATGAATTGCAACTTCACGTTTTACAAAAATAGCCTTATTTCCTATATAGTTTATAGGGGTTTGTCTTATGGTATTTATGACAGCTGAGACAGAAATTAAAAAGTGATTACATGAAGTTGTAGTCAGAAAAATTTTTAAAAAAGGCAAAGCAATAAGCATCTTGCCACATGATCTATACCATAATTCTGGAATCTCTTTTACTTATCCTTTGATAAACTCACTGCTCAAGAGTTCTGCTCACTAAGTTTTATTTAATTAAACTCTTTCTTTGAAACAGAGTACAACTTCATACTACTAATCTCCTCTTTAATGGAATCGGTTTGATCGTATTGTGCCAAGATTTCTTATTAATTTAATGTTTTCAATTATTTTTGCATAGTTGATACATGTCTTGTAACTTACCAGTATTCTGATTTAAGAAGTTTCATTGAATATTACCAAAGATTTTCTTACATTTTCTGTCTCAATAAGCATCTAGGAAGTTACTTCCTAATAAGTAAGAAGGAAGCCTGGCGAATTATTGAAATACTTTATTTTAGGGTGAATTGTTATCTGAGAAAAACAGTAGTTTGGAGAGTATCTTTCTGCTCTTCTCATCATTTACCCCTGCTAGTTTCACTTTATTTTCTCGTGTTTCTGAACCTACCACCCATTCTACAATTGGCTTTGAACTTCCTGGGTCATAAGTCTTGTGTTCAGTAATTCCACTCATACAGCCTATTTCTCAAATCATTTCTGAAAACTCTGCTGTGTTTCTTTTCAGAAACTTTGCATCTCATCTCCTAGCCTGGGTTCCTGGCCTTGTCATATATATTTATTATTAATTATATATATAATGATTTACTTACCCTCTCCCCATTGAAATATGAGCTTTAGGAGGACAGAGACCTCCTCTAGCTTGTCCACCACTCTCCTCCACACACCCAGGGCATTGCTTGGTGAAAAACCAAAACCAAACCCAACCCATTGCCATCGAATATATTTCAAGTCATAGCAGCCCTATAGGACAGAGTAGAACTGCCCTATAATGAATGTTTCCAAGGAGCGGCTAGTGGATTCCAGTTGCCTGTCTTTTGGTTAACAGCCGAAGGCTTAACCATCGTACCACCAGGGCTACAAGTGGAAATATATACATACACACACACACATATATAAAAGGATATATATATGCATATATTTGTACTTAGTGTTAATATCACAGCAGGTATTTATTACTATTCTTTTTCATTTATTATTTCATTTAAACCTTAAAACATATGACATACAGGTACTATTATTGCAATGAGGAAATGAAGGCTTAGAGAGACTAAAGCTATATTGCATTAGTAAGCTGATTATCTAGTTTCTCTAAATGTCAGTCTTTTTGACTTCAGAAACCCCTCTTTTAACCACGCTTCTTCACAATTTCAATTTCCCCACAAAAATCTTTGTGGGATCTGCCCATACTTTTGCTTTTGGACATAAACTTGCTTTTTTTTTTTTTTTCCTTCCCATCAGCCTGTGAACAAAAGTCAGGAATCCACTAACCAAATTATAAGGAGGGAGAGAGATGGCAATGAAAATTGTGTCTGATGTTAGTGATAATAAATAACATTTGGACAGTGCCTTAAGTTTTATAAAGAGCTTTTCATATGAATTCTCACTTAGTTATTCCTATAACACAAGTTGGGGAAACGAGTTAAACATTCTGTGGCCAAGAGTTTGTAGCTGGTGAGTGCGTAGTGTGCTGATTCCATTTTTGTTACAGTTGTTTTCCTTTCTCTCTTTTGTAGTGTTGTACTTGGAAATAGTTCCCTTCTTCGCACCCTTTTCATTGTTTTGAGTTTGTCCAGTGTTTCTAGGAATTTTAATCTATTAGTGTACATCTTTAAACTTTGTTGTTTTGGTTTCTGACCTTTTCTTCAATTTCCAGAGGTCTTCGGAATTTTGTATTGCTTTGTAAAATATATACTGAAACAGATGCTTGACCATAGTTATCGTATGTTGTCTACTCTAGACAGCATATGATTTCCATTTCTTGTCCAAACATGGAGATAGCGGTTCTTTTGGTTTCCACCTTGTAATATAGTTGTAGGATTTGAAGAGGGTTTCTCAATCTCACCGCTATGGTCATTTCGGGACAGGCAATTTTTTGTTGTGGAAGGCTGTCCTGTCTTGTAGAAGGGTTGGCAGCATCCCTGGCCCCTACCTGGTAACAGCTACGTAGTTGTGACAACCAGATCTATCTCTGGACATCCTGAAATTTTTTGCCCCTGGAGGAGGCAAAATTACCACTGGTTACGATCGTCTACGTTAAATTAAGATAATGAGTGGTGACCTTGTTTTGTGAATGTTAAAACGCTCTTCGAATTCCAGGCATTATCAGGATGAGCTTTAAGAACAAGAAGAACCCACTGTGGCGGATGAGGGAAGCAGGCAACGGAGACAAGAGTGCCCTAGATATTAAGGACAAGAGCTGGTCCCCCACTGTTACTGCCTTGTGAAAGTATACTCATCTGGATTCCTGCTATAAAATTCTTTCTTTTGCATTCTTCTAAAGAAATATTTAATATAATGTCACCCAGTAATAGGACTTCCCATTACAGATTTAAGCTTTCATTTTGTTATGAAATATTCTGAATCATATTCAGTACCATATGATGAATAATTAAAACTAAATTGCACTTGTCAAAATAAATGAACACACAACATGTGGAGATAGAAAAATCCCCATTTTTTTTTTTCTCATGGTTTATTGCATACTTTTTTTCTTCTTTTTTTAATTGTACTTTAGATGAAAGCTTACAGAACGCCCTAGTTTCTTGTTAAATGGCTAGTATACATGTTGTTTTATGACATTGGTTAACAACCCCACGACATGTCAACACTTTGCCTTCTTGACCTTAGACTCCCTTTTGCCAGCTTTCCTGTTCCCTCCTGCCCTCTAGTCCTTGCCCCAGGGCTGGTATGCCCCTTTAGTCTTCTTTTGTTTTATGGACATCTCTATCTTTGGATCTTTGGCTGAAGGGTAAACCTTGGGAATGACATCATTATAGAGTTAAAAGGGTGTCTGGGGGCCATACTCTCAGGGTTTCTCCAGTCTCTGTCAGACCATTAAGTCTGGTCTTTTTTTGTGAGTTAGAATTTTGTTCTACATTTTCCTTCAGCTCTGTCTGGAACCCTATATTGTGATCCCTGTCAGAGCAGTCAGTGGTGGTAGCGAGGCACCATCTAGTTATACTGAACTTAGTCTGGTGGAGGCTGTGGTCCATTAGTCCTTTGGACTAATCTTTCCCTTGTATCTTTAGTTTTCTTCATTCTCCCTTGTTCCTGAAGGGAAAAGACCAGAGTTGTATCTTAGATGGCCACTCACAGGCTTTTAAGACCCCAGATGCTACTCACTGAAGTAGAATATAAAAAATTTTCTTTATAAACAATGTTAAATTGCATGTCTTTTCATTTGTGGTTTTTGATGCTGTGTAGTGGCTCCTAGAGTTATTAGTTATAACCAGAGCATTTATCCCATATTGTTTTTGTTGAACTGAGATCATAGAAGGTGCCAATTAAACTTAAAGGCGTATGTTTTGGTTCAAGTATTATTACTTAGAGTGATAACCTAAAGATCCTAAGAGGCAGCCTCATCTTAATGACAAGAATACTTGACTCATGCTGTTATTGTCAAGTCTGCTTATATTCACATATAAGATTTTATTAAAATGACACACGTATACATTACTTATGTGCTTGACTTTGATGATGGGGCTTTGCAAAGCTTGGAGAAGGATGTGAGCATCTTCTCTCTCAAGGAATTTCCGCTATTTTTTTACAAAATGTAACTTGCTACATTTGCCATCTGAGATAGTAGCTTGAGCATCAACACCAACTATTCTGGGCTGCAGAGATGCTGTTTGAAACAGCTAAAAAATTATATGGGGTAAAGCAAATACCGTAAGACAGGCTAGCCTCATTGCTCTTTCTTTTCAGTGGAGTATTTGCTCAGATGTTTAAGTTAGTTGTTTAATTTCCAGACAAAAGAACTGTGTACCTGGAGAATGGCTGGGCATCTTCCATTTGCACTACTTTCTATTATTGTCAGAAGTGATCATATAAATCTGCCTGAGTATCTCTGTGTGGCATGCATGTTGAAAGTGATTTTATTTTTGCCCAATATGTCCCAAACTTGCTGTCGTCTTCATTTTATTTTCCCTCTCCCATCTTTAGTGCCTTTTGCAACTTGCCTCACAAATCACATTGTCCGTACTTATTACCCAAGCCTTTTTCCAGCTAGTAAAGTGCATTTTTTCCTCCACCAGATTCAGTTTTCACTTTTCTTATTCCCTGTATGTTTCCTTCATTTTTAATGTACAAATTGCAAATATATTTCCAACCCCTTCTGTACAACACTTTCCGTTTGTTGAAAACGCACACTATATGAAGTAACGTAGAAGAACAATCTAAAATGCTTCTCCTGTTTTCTGTTCTGTTTTCCCAACCGGACCAATTTTTCCATATAATTTTCCCTTGCTTTCCAGTTTCATCTGCATGATATAATTCAGGATTCTAAAAGCATTTTCTTGTTTTGGTGGATTCATTCTGTGCAGCAGGCTTTTCTGACTAATGTAACACTGCCAGAGCCCACTTGGACTTTCTTACAACTTTATGTAAGGGAGTAAAAACTCTCGTGCTGGAGTGAGGCAAGCAGTCCAGTGGAATCTGAGTGAAAAGAAAGGTAGAATTTTACAACTTCTCTGAGCCACGTTCTTGTATGTAAAATGGAAATTATATCATCTGTCCTCCTGCCTAGAGCATTTTTGAGGTTCAAACATGTGATGTATATACAAAGATCTGAAATATTTTTGCAGTCCCATGTTAATTTTACGTCATGGATTGAATTGTGTCCTTCCAAAATATGTGTCAACTTGGCTAGGCCATGGTCCCCAGTATTGTGTGATTACCCTCCATTTTGTGATCTAATTGTCCTATGTGTTGTAAATTCTAATCTCTCATGTGGCAAGATTAGATTATGTTAAAGAGGATTAGGGTAGGATGCAACACCCTTACTCGGGTCACAGCCCTGATCTGATATAAAGGAAGTTTCCTTGGGGTGTGGTCTGTATCACCTTTTATCTTACAAGAGATAAGAGGAGAAAGAAGGAAACAGAGAGAGGGATGTCATACCACCAAGAAAGAAGAGCTGGGAGCAGAGCAGGTTCTTTAGACTAGGGGTCCCTGTGCTGAAAACCTCCTAGACCCGGGGAAGATTGATGCCAAGACACATGGAGATCTCCAAGAGACACCAGGCCCACAGATGCTGAAAGTAGACAAGGACCTTCCCCCAGAGCCAACACAGAAAGAAACCCTTCTCCTAGAGCTGGCACCCTGAATTCAGACTTATAGCCTCCTAAACAATGGGAGAATAAACTTGTATTTGTTAAAGCCATCCACTTATGGTATTTCTACAATAGCAGCACTAGATAATTAAGACATTTTACTTTACAAATGCACTGTTTTTTCCTATGGCCTTTCTTGATCACTGTCCTGTTATACATAAGAGGACTATAAATAACACTTTTTTTTCTTTCTATATAATATTAAAAACATATATATTAGTTATGGTTAGACTTGGCTAAATGAGGCAGAAAACTCAATAGCAGATGCTTAAATGAGATAAAAGTTTACTTTTCTCTTTTTCTTCCTGAAAGTTCAGGAAGGCAGTCCAAAGGTCTTATAAAACCTATTGCCATTGAGGCAGTTCTGACTCATGGCTGCCCTGTGTCTTACAGAGTAGAACTGCACTGTAGGGTTTTCTTGGTGTAATCTTTATGGAAGCAGGCTGCCAGGCCTTTCTTTTGCAGCACTGTGGGTGGGCTCAAACCACCAACCTTTAGGTTAGTAGTCAAGCACAAACCATTTGCACCACCCAGTGACTTTAAAGCTGCTGTGGTGTTCGTGATATCAGAGACCCAGACTTTGTCACTCAAGGCCCTTCCTTGGGGTTGCAGATGCAGCATCAGGATCATAGTCACGTTACAAGCGGCAGCACGGAGAAAAGGTAAAATTATTTTCTCTAAAGGAAAGTTTCTAGTAGTTCCCGTTACAACCCCTGGGTAATCCCATGGACCAGCGCGTAGTCACAAGGCTATATGTGGCTGCTAAAAAGGATGGAAGACATAGTCCTTAATCTGATTTCTGTTTTACAAACATAGGGAAGAATTAGCAGTATTTTTTCCTGCAAGTATTAATTCTAATATATCCTTCTTCCTAAAAGAGTAATGAGGCTGAGGAGATTGTGAATTACTTGTGGACTGGGACTGTGTGTAACAAAATAATTTTGTGTGTGTTGAAAAGGGATGTTCTAAAAATATGCATGGAGAAATCGTATTTTCTTTATATGCGAAATGTCTAAAAGTGAGACTGCTTTTTTTAATTTTAAAACAAACACACCCAACTATTCCTTTATTTATTCACTAATCACCCAACATCGGAAGTGCTAGACACTGCAGTCAGGTTAGTGTTGTTTTTCTATATAGTGGCCACTGCGATGCAACGAGTTACCTAAGCGTATTTTGGATTCCTCTTCAGAAATGACTTTCAGACTTTAAATTTCAAAACACATGAGGAAATTGTTTTCTACAAACTTTTTTCTTGAAGCCTGCCTTTTTCATATTTTGCTCTGACAGCTTTCTGACTCTTCTTAAAAATCAAATTTACCCCCTCAGGGATGAAGATTTGGTCCCCTTGGTAGATTTTTAAATAAAGGCTGTTAGCTGTGATTAAGGCTCTCATACTTCTGAGAGTAGGAGCCTTATTGTCCTGGCATCAAATTGTTAAATGTTTCATTGAGTGAGTACTGTAACTGAAAAATTTATAATACCTTCTATGTATACCAAGGAGCCTTGATGGCGCAGTGGTTAAGTGCTTGACTGGTAACCAAGAGGTGGGTAGTTCGCACCCACCAGCAGCTCTGTGGGAGAAAGATGTAGCAGTCTGCTTCTGTAAAGATTTAGAGCCTTGGAAAACCTATGGGGCAGTTCTACTCTGCCCTATAGGGCTGCGGTGAGTTGGAATTTGACTTGACGGCAATGGGTTTTTTGGTTCTTTGTAACCGATTCGTTGGTAAAAAAACAACAGCGTCATTTTGACTGCTCTAGGAATGTGACAATATTGGGAGGCTTCTCAGAAGATTGCTGAAGAGTTCTAGGAAGGGGGAAGTCAATGGCAGTAGTAGCAACTGCCACCATAGCCAAGCAGTTTGCTTTGCTTGGTGTTTTTAGATATCAAAAGAGTATGGTCTCTTCAATACCAAAACCATAGAAAAAATTGCAAAATTGTTCTTATTGCTTTTCAAATATAAGCAAGGAGTTGTGTGATCCAGTTTATTACTGTGGGATTTTAAAGGAAACCAAATTAAGAATTAAATGCGTTTAATGGCATGAATCTGTATTGTCTCAAAGAAACAAAGGTGGTATCAGGGGAATTTCCCTTTCAGGGATGTAATAAGCTTCTGATGAGTGAACTGTGTCTAAAAGATAGCATTCACCTCCTTTCTGGCACCTGTGCCAAACATGACTATGGCCTGTAGAAATTCCGTGTCACAGCCACTGAAAGGACCATATCCTGAGGTGATACTGTCTTTCACTTATGGAATAAGAAGGTTCTGTTTGAATTGACCTGTATGTGCTTAGAAAAGGAGCGTAAATATCTCTTCTTCTCCTAGGAAGAGGACTGTTTCAAAGAGCCATTTTCTTTCCTAACAAAGAAGTTCAGACTGGAGACAAATCAGCAGTTTCACAGCTGGTTTGTGAAATCCTCAAATGATGTATACAAAGCAAAGCAGGAGAGATACATGTGGAATGAAAGGGATATTTGAATTGCATCCCAGTTTCTAATAGGATATTGTTTCACAGTCCTACAATATTAAAAACACGTTGTGTATGTTATGTATGGCGTCCATATCTCGTTTTAAGAATTTGATCAACAAGTAACAAATTGAAAACATAGAATTGCAGGATTGGACAAACTTGTAAATATCTTTTAATCCACCTCTTCACTCCGTTTTTTCCCACTCTTAATTGCCCACGGTGACTCCCCCTCTAAAACAATCCTCAATAACTATGTGAAAACACCCGTTGCTTCCTAAAAACCAAAAAACCCCATGGCCGTTGAATTGATTCCAACTCATAGTGACTCTATAGGACAGAGTATAGCTGCCCCATAAGGTTTCCAAAGAGTGGCTGGTGGATTCGAACTGCCAACCTTTTGGTTAGCAGTGAAGCTCTTAACCACGGTGACACCAGGGCTCCATTGCTTCTTAAGGTAACCTGTTACATTTTCGGAGTATATTAGATTTTTTATGTATGTTGAAGAAGTACCACGCTGTTGATTTTGATTTTGCCGCCTGTAGTCACACAGGGGACCAAGGCTTTCCTGTCTTATGCATAATAGACCTTGAAATATTTCCAGATTGCAGTCATGCCCTCCAGATACTGTTCATTTAGGCTAGGGTTGTAGCAAAGGAGCTGGTGAGAAATGACCATATTTTGGATATATAGTTAGCAGTAGTTTGAAAGTAGCACCCACAGGAATTGATCATGGAATGGCTGTGGGCTGTGAGAGAAAGTGGAGTCAGTGTTTTTGCCTTGAGTGCGTTTTAAGAATTCAGCATCCACTCTGTGCTCAATATACTATGTTAGGTATCAGAGCAGAATTACATGAGCATAGTTGTTCCATGGTACAAGTAGGGCGATACAGAGACAGTGAGCTGGGTCTCTGTTACCGCCAAGGGGAGGATGCCTCTTTTTGCACCTTCATGCTTTAACCAATCTATAAATTTATTAAAGATCATAATTAGAGAGTTAACGTTTAGTTTTAAGTCTGAAAATATACTTTTGAACATCTAGTATTTACCTGGGTGTGACCCCACAGGACTAGAATGAAATGGTCTTTGCTTAATGACCAAGGTTTTTTTTTTATCCCCCCTGCAAAATATCAGTTCAAAGACAGTAGTATCCCTGCCATTAAATCTTAATGCTCCTCGGGAGCAGGAATTTGATTATTTTGTATAGTACCTGTTGCATATTGGGAACTCAGTAAATACAGGGTGAACTTCTTCTAAACTACAGCTTTTATGAGGGGATTTGTGTGGATAAGATTCTGGTGAAATGCTCACTCGTGGGTGTGTATGTGCATATAAGCACTCATATGCATGCATAACACACACACACAGAGATGAAAATAAAGAACGACTCTTAGCAAAAGCTCAGTCCTATGTATCACATTGCATAACTCTTTCCTTCCTTTATCATCCACGTGCTTGCAAATAGTATTATGCCTGAAGTTAAAATGTGAATGATACAGGAGACAGGAGCTTCTGGTATGTTTCACCCTTCATCTCTTGTTTCTGGGGTATGTAGCCTGTAGCAATTGCTTCTCTCCTATTTATACATGGGGAGAGGAAATAAGGTGGCTAATTATCTTGCGAAAAGCAAGTTTCTCCACCTACCCACGAGGTAGCAGGGAAATCTCAGCGGCACTGTAACAGATTAACTAAATAGGCATCTGCCTCCATGTCTGATGCATTGGTTGCCCTGCCTGTAAAAGAGCTGGACTGCCTTGAGAAATAAACCCAGACTCAATTCTGAATATGGATGTGTAGCTGAAACTAGCAAAGTTTTCAACAGTATGTCCTTCAAACGTGAGCAGAAATAAACTGCACGTTAAAAGAATTAGCACTCAGAGGTCTTTGTTTAATCAATGGTTAGTTTGCTGGTGATTGCACAAATTCACTACATTAAATTTAATCAGGGATGTTTCTGGCATGTGGGTGGCAAGCCTGCTGATTAATTCATTTATATTCTTCAAGTAAGATATGTTTTTCGAGATGAATTTCCACAGTTTGGTAATTCCGCATTATTTATTTCAGCGTTTAAAATGGTTGATTTGTTCACAATCCCAGAATTGAATTCGTACTGGGTGATGTGTGCTGATTAGCTTACCAGAAGGAAAAGGACAAATGGGAAGTGGCATCATTTTAGTTCATCTCTGGGACAAGCACCAAAGAACAAGTTTAGATGGCTGTCAGAATCTTGCTGTCACCCTTTTGGGTTGGTTTAAGAAACCCGTTAGGAATGGTAGGAGAGATCATGATGAAATGACGTCCTTCAAAGGATTATACTTTCTTAGATGGGGTACTGAAACAGATTAAGTATATCTGTGTCTATACGGAGAATACAAGAAAGATGATGACCTGTGTTTTATTGACTATACAAAAGCATTCAACTGTGTTAATCAAGCAAATTATAGATAACATTGCAAAGAATGGGAATTCCAGAACACTTAATTGTGCTAATGTGGAACCTGTACATAAACCAAGAGCCAGTTGTTTGAACAGGGGGTACTGAGTGGTTTAAATTCAGAAAAGGTGTGCATCAAGGTTGTATCCTTTGACCATACTTACTCAATTTGTATGCTAAGCAAAAAAACTGGACTATATGAAGAAGAACGTGGCATCAGAATTGGAGGAAGACTCATTAACAAACTATGATATGCAAGTGACACAACCTTGCTTGCTGAAAGTGAAGAGGACTTGAAACACTTACTGATGAAGATCAAAGAATATAGCCTTCAATACGGATTACACCTCAACATAAAGAAAACAAAAATTTTCACAACTGGACCATTAAGCAACATCATGATAAATGGAGAAAATATTGAAATTGTCAAGCATTTCATTTTACTTGAATCCACAGTCAACGCTGATGGAAGCAGCAGTCAAGAAATCAAAGGATGTATTGCATTGGGCAATTCTGCTGCAAAAGACCTCTTTAAAGTGTTAAAAATCCAAGATGTCACTTTGAAGACTAATGTATGCCTGACCCAAGCCTTGGTATTTTCATTTGCCTCATATGCATGTGAAAGCTGGGCAGTGAGTAAGGATGACCAAAGAAGAATTGATGCCTTTGAATTATGGTGTTGGTGTAGAATATTGACTATACCATGGACTGCCAGAAGAATGAACAAATCTGTCTTGGAAGAAGTGCAGCCAGAATGCTCCTTAGAAATGACAATGGCAAGATTTCATGTTACCTACTTCAGACGTGTTACCAGGAGGGATCAGTTCCTGGAGAAGGACATCATGCTTGGTAAGTTAGAAGGTCAACGAAAAAGTGGAAGACCCTCACTGAGATGTATTGACACAGTAACTGCAACAATGGGCTCAAACATAGCAATCACTGTGAGGATGGCACAGGACCAGTCATTGTTTCTTTCTGTTGTTCATAGGGTCACTATAAGTCATAACTGACTCAAGGGCACCTAACAACAACAAAAATGATGTAATTAAAAAAAAATTAGTTGCCCTCAAGTTGACTCTGACTTATGGTGACCCCATGTGTGCCAAAGTACAACTGTGCTTCCATAGAGTTTTTAATGGCTGATTTTCAAAAGTAGATTGCTAGGCCTGTCTTCTGAGGTGCCTCTAGGTGGACTCAAACTGCTAAGATTTTGATTAGCACCAGAGTGCATTAACAATTCACACCACCCAGGGACTCCATGATGGTGTCCCTGGGTTGTGCAAATAGATTATGTTAAAAATTATCATTTTGGAGGAGAGAGGAGACCTAAGAGATCATAGGATCACCTTCCTCATTTCAAAAATGATGAATATGAGAGATCAAGAGATTAATTGACTTTTTGTTAAATGCAAAGATAGTTTGTAGTAGAGCTTTGGACTCGTGGTTTCTAATTTTCTTCCTGATTCTTTTTTTTATAGCCAGTACCAAGTGTATGTGTGTGCTTTATTTGGTGGGTAGGGAGCAAGGGAGCTAGTTGCTAGACAGTTGGGGACAGAGAGAAACAAAGGAATATATGGGATATAAATGGGATCAAAGTTTCTAAATGTATAATTGACTTTAAGTTAAGGGATGGAACAGAAGAACTTTTATGACCTATGGGGACCCCACTTTCCCTGATTTTCAAAGTATTTCACAGACAGATCTGGGGAGGATTGCCATAAGGTCTGTAAATGTGCACTGTGTCTGTGTCTGTGCTCAGACATGATGACAAGGAGGAAGAAGAATATGGTTTGTTGTAATTTTCTGACAGGAACCGTGCAATGTACTTAAGGAAGACTGATGGCTAGTGTGACAGAAAATGGATCTTAGAACTACCTAAGATAATTTCATTCCTTTGAAGGTGAGTGTCTTAGGCTGGGTTCTCTGAAGAAGCAAAACCAGTGAAGTGTATAAATATGTATATATAGAGAGATTTATGTCAAGGAAATGGCTCACATGGTTGTAGAGGCTGGAATGTCCCAAGTCCGTGGGTCAGATGCTTCCTGATACACGTAGCCACAGAGGCTGGTGAACCCAAGATCTCGGCAGGTCGGAGAGCAGGGCTCTTGTTCACAGGCTGTGAAAATTGACATATCCCAAAGACTGCAGGTAAGCTGCTAGGCCAAGTCCCAAGAACCAGAGTTCGGAAGAACAGGAGTCAGCTGCAGGATCCAGAAGAAGCAAAAGCCCACAAGCCTTGCCAGAATATCCATTTATATTCAATGCAGGCCACACACCCAAGGAAACCCTCCTTCAACTATTTGGCTATTCGCAGGAGACCCCATCATGAAGGTGATCACTGATGATCATGGCCCAGCCAAGTTGACCTACAGCCTTAAAGCATTACAGAGGGACACACCATGGCTCAGTTTCAACTTACTGCTCATACTTCAGCTGCCCCCTGAAGTACAGTTGTTTAGTATGCAAATCACTAATCATTATATATATTCAACATGTTCCCTCCTAAAACATTATCTCTGAGGTTTGACATCTCTGTTTTTCTTTCTAGACATTGGAATGGGAATCAGGCTACTTCCTGTGAACTTAGGAACCTCTTAGCTCTTGATGACGTATTGTAGCAAAAAGATTACAGGTGACAGTGAAAGAAAATTCCATGCCATTTACTATAAACTGTTTTATTTATAACTGCATGTAATAAACTTGTTTAGACTCAAGTGCCCTTCACCAGAAACATGGACAAGTGTGGTATCTTTTCTTATCTTTCTCCTGAATTAACTAACACAAAGATTTTATTTATTCAGATGATTTTGTTATTGTTGTCGCTGCTGCTGCTGCTGCTAAGAGAATGAAGTGTAATGGAAAGACCACCTCGTTACACCTAGGTCCTAATCTTGGATCTCCTACTAACTAGGAATATGATCTTGAGCAGGCCTTAGATTTTATAGATATGCTAATCATTTTGAAGATGAGTCACGGACTCTGTATTCAGACCACTCGGTTCAATTTCTGTCTGTACAATTACTCGCTGCATTATCTTGCTTTAGTTGTATAATCTCTCCATTTCTTCATTTGTTAAATAGGGATAAGAACAGCACATATATCATAGGTTGTTATGAAGATGAAATCAGTTAATAATGTGCTATGTAATTATCTGCCTTTATTACTTTAATAAGGAAAGTGTTGGCCAGATTATCTTGTTGAAAAGCAGAATAGTGTGATTCCAGGTAGATAGTTAATTTAGACTTTCCCTTCCTAGAGTATTATGTCAGTGTTTCTGAGTGTGTCCCTCAGATCATCTGCAGCTGAATCTCCTGGCGGGGCTGCACCTCCAGAAATGTCATATTGGAGTCCAAGTATTATGAAGTAACTATCCATGACTAGGGAACCCTGCCTTAAATGGTCATCTGAGCTGTATCTTTCAATAAATACTTTTTTGTATTTCATAATTATGTCTTGTCATTACATCAGAAACCTAAATAATAATTTAAAAAGCAAGACCATGTGCAAGAAATACTAAAAAATCAGTAAAATTACATTTTTGAAAAATATTTGAAAATACAAGAATATGTTCACAAGATGTTAAATAGAAAGAAAAAAGGTTAACAGGTTGCAAAACAGTATTTCTGTATGATTCCAGATTTCTAATCATCAAATAATTTTATAATCATGAAAAATGTAACTAAAATATTATCCTGTGATAAACTTTAATGAGTACTTTATTGATTTGGCCTTAGCATTCTCCAAAAATAAAAATTATAGTTTTTTCCTCATTGTGAAGGTTATAAAGCTCATTGTAGAGATTTCAAACAAAACAGAAGAATATAAAGATTGTTAAAATCATCCACAATTCCACCTCCTAGGTGACTGATATTAAGCTTTTCAATAAAACTTTCATTCATATATAATTCCAAACCAAAAAACTCACAGCCATCGAGTCGATTCTGACTCATAGCGACCATATAGGTCAGAGTAGAACTGCTCCATAGAGTTCCCAAGGAGCACCTGGTGGATTCGAACAGCCAACCTTTTGGTTAGTAGCCGTAGCTCTTAACCACTATGCCACCAGGGTTTCCCATATATCATTACTTTTTTTTAATTACTGTTTTTGTCAATATGACTACTTATCATTCCCTTAGAGATAAATGCTAACAGTGAATGAATCTCTGCATTTCTCCTCTATTAAAGTTGTCTCCAATGACATTCTCAGTACATTATACTGTTAAGTATGTCCAAAACCCCAAACCTATTGCTGTTGAGTCAGTTTTGAAATTTTGAAAAATTAGGTAAGTGTAATGCAATCGGAAATAATCCCAACAACTGAAATTAAAACATTCTGTTACATATATCCATATATATAAAAATATATGTTGTGTTTTTAACATATAAAAGTAAATATTCTGAGAGCATATAGCATATTTTCATTACCTTTTTAACATCTTTAACATTCCCATCGAGTCAACTCTGCCTCAGAGCCCCCCTGTAGGACAGAGTAGAACTGCCCCGTAGGACCAGCTGATAGATTCATTGAACTGCATCCAAGGACCAGCTGGTGGATTCAAACTGCAGACCTTTTGGTTAGCAGCAGCCAAGTTCTTAACCACTGTGCCACCAGGATCGCATCAAGTATATAGGCCTTGAAAAAAAAAGAAGGTCAAAAAGGTATCCTTAGGGAGGTAGGGAGGAGAAAAGGGCAGAGGAGGGAAATCATATGACCTGAAAAGAAGGAATTCTATCCATGAAACTAGAAGGTCACTGCCAAGCCTTCTAGTGAAAATGTTAAATATTTGCAGCGCATTGACTTGTGGGATGGCTGCTTAATTCCTTTGGTTAGAACACAATACTAGGGTTTCAAGAAGAGGGATTATACCACATCCTAGTGATCCGTCTTGATACTGTGTCACAGGGCACAGGGAGAGTTGATGTCACAGGGTGGGGGGAGTTGATGGATCAATGCAAATCTAAATCTTTGATTGGAAAAAATGGCTCAAAGCACATTTACAGAAGTAGATCGCTAGGCTATCTTTCGAAGTGCCTCAGGGTGGACTTGAACCTCCAACTTATTGGTTGGCAGCAAGCCATTTGCAGGGACCCCTACATTTGGATATGCCACAGTTTAAATCATGTTTATGAACTATATGTTCAAAACTGCATATTACATGGAAGATATACCATTTATGTGCTAATTCAGTGAGGTCCTTAGATACTATTTTATGTATACAACATCTTTTTCTGTACTACAGAGTCATCATTTACTAAAATTTAGCCATATAAAAGTTTCCATAATAATATTCTCAGCCTTTCTGTCTCTGTTTTAGATTCATGTCTGAGATCTCTGCTTCTGAACTCTTTTAGCAATTACTAGTTATATGCAATTAATTTCATAGTTAATTATTACATCACGTATTGGTTTTCTGATCAAAAAATGAAATTTTGAAAAATTAGGTTAAGTGTAATACAATCAGAAATAATCCCAACAACTGAAATTAAAAATATCCTGTTATATAAGTCCATATATTTAAAAAATACGTTTTCAACGTATAAAAGTAAATATCTGAGAGCATATAGCATGTTTTCCTTACCTTTGTAACATCTTCTGCATTATTGTTGTGAATATATATTTGCCTGATAAAGTATTCTTTTTACTCACTTGTCATGGTGGATCAAATTAAATGGTAACTATTTTTTTTTTTTTTTTTATTTAGAAGGTAGGACTCTTCTGCTTCTTTCACTGCCTAGCATAACCCACTACCGTCGAGTCGATTCCAACTCATAGCGACCGTATAGGACAGAGTAGAACTGCCCTATAGAGTTTCCAAGGAGCGCCTGGTGGATTCAAACTGCCGACCTTTTCGTTAGTAACTGTAGCACTTAACCACTACACCACCAGGGCCTAGCATAAAAAACAAAAAAAAAAATTTTTTTTTTTTTTTTTCACAGCGCGTTGCAAGTAAAAGCTCTCAAGAAATGGCTTTTTTTTTGGTGAAGTATCATGGTGACCACTTTCTGAAAACATTTGTTATTTAAAAATGTTTTTGGACCGTAATTAATGGTGATACAGAATAGATTAATGAAATTGCTTTTAAAAAATTCTTTTGCCTGAGAATAGAAAAAGGTGTAAATCTGTAGCTGGAAAACGACAACAGCAACAAAAGATTATTATACAAATAAATAGACAACAAAAGTGAAAAAATAATAGGTTACGGTAGATACAGATCTAAATAAGCAAGTCAGGAGGAGGGAGCTATGTGTTTTAGAATCCACACATTTTCCCCAGGGGAATTTTAAGGCGGGTTCATGAAATCATGGACTGTGAGTCATTCGAGAATTCAATACACATTGTTTAATTCTCTTTTCCTGTTAGAGGAAGGTAATATAAACATTCTTAGCAGACTATCAGCCAGGTTAATAATCATTAAAATGACTGTTAGATTATTATTATTATTATTTTAATATTAAGAGAGTGACTTTTAAAGTTAAAAGCACATGTAAACTGTTGCTTAGTTCAGAAAACATTCTATGGAGCTGAACTAAAGCTTTTTGAAAAACACAGAAAGGAATGTAGTCTTCAGCAGACTTTGTCTGCCATAAAATATTTTTATTTCTTATACTTGTTTTTAATTTTTCTTTTTGGTCTCCCCCTCTTGGCAGTGTTCACAGCTGGGCATTGTTGTACACGTTTCAGGGACTTTGTATTATTTCTATACAGAACACATATATGCATAATTATTCAGCTTCCACTCCAGTCTCCACTGTTGGCGGAATTTTCATTCAAGCTAACATTATAAACTTGCTTTTTTCCACCTCCCAGTTTGTCATTTTCTCACTTGGCAAATATTGATCCCTTTCCATTATAGGTGAGAAGCACCTACATGGCTCATTTGTGTTTACTTCCTCGTTTGGAAACTGAGCAAGCTTGGCACAATGCTGTTTATTGAATTTATCTGTCAATTTTTCCTTCCTTGCATGGTTGACTAATTAAATGGGATAAGCATAATACTAGAGACACACCGGATAGTGACTTACATTTTTATTTAAACAGAAAAAGAAGAGACTATATTTGAAGACCAATACTTTTAGAAGGTGGCAACTTTTAAAAGTCGGTAGACTTTCTCAGTGAACATGGCAGTTAGCTATGGTTTTTTGATGGGCTGCTTCTCAACTTTTCATTAGACATCTAAGAAGATACACATAAAAACATGAATTAGCAGCAAGATTGTAAAGTAAAAATAAGAGGAGCCTATAACTCAGGCAGAAAGTCCCCTCCAAATATAAACAAAAAGTGCAATATACATAAAGATAAAAATAAAAATGACCTCACTTTTTTCATAGCAATACAAAAAAGAAAACCTCAGGAGAGCAGTTTTCCTTAACTGCTTAGTCTTTGGAACTAGCTTAGGAATAGGTTTTTTAGTCTACACATCTTAGTGAACACCAACATGGCAGCTGGTTGCTGATTAGATAGAAGAATAAACTGGCCTTCACCAATCCTATTATGTAGTGTTATGGATTGAATTGTGTCCTCCTAAAATATATGTTGGAATCCCCTGTACATATGGATGTGTTCCCATCTGGGATGAGGGTCTTCTTTCTTATGTTAATTTGGCCATATCAGTGTAGTTTGTATCTTAAACCAATCACTTTTGAGATATAAAAAGAGCAGATTAGGCACAGAATCAAGCAGGCAGGTATAGGAAAGAAAGATGCACATAGAGATTGCCAAGGAGAGTCTAATTCAAATGCCATGCTCTTAGCCACTGAACGATAGGATCTTCAGTTATTGACCTCCTACATGGAATGGTGGTTAAAAGCTACGGTGTGCTATGGCTTCTAACCAAAAGGATGGCAGTTTGAATTCATCAGTCCCTCCTTGGAGACCCTGTGGAACAGTTCTACTCTGTGCCACAGGCTCACTATGAGTAGGAATTGACAGCAATAGGTTTGGTTTGGTACAAGTAAATGGCTGCAACCATAGAGAAAAAAGTAAAACTCCAGAATGAAAAAAAGGAATCCAAACTTTACTAGTTCCCATGGAAAAATCCCAGCCTCTGTTGCAGCTTTCTTTGTCAGCTCATGAGAGCTTCTGTCTGAGGGCTGGTACTTAGAGCCCCAGCACCTGCAAAATTGTTCTAAAAGTCTCAACACCAGTTAATTTAAGTTCTTGACAGAAGTTGGAAATATTACGAGAGTGACACACATGGTTTTTGTTCAGATCACTTGGGGAAGGCACGTCACGTTGACATCAACCTCCAGCAGAGTCTTGGAGTGACAGAAACAGCCTTTCCTCCGTGGCACCTACTTGCTCCGTTAGTGAAAAGTTGAGATTTGGATGGTGTTTGCCACACTCCTGACAGTTCATGACATGCTGACGGAATTAAACAGGCTGCATACTAAAAGTTTGCTGTGACCTAACAAGTGAAGTTAGAGAAGTCATTCCTGGTCATGTAAGAAGTTTCACAGCCTCCTTATTTAAAACTTCCTAATAATTCCTGGGTTGTTTTTGGGTGTGCGATTACTGGATACATTTCTGCCATTTTCTTTTGATAGCTTCTAGTCTATTGACACATGAAGCAGTGTTGAGCTTGGGATCTGAAGTCAGGCAGCACAGTGATCTTTAGCAAGTTACTAACGTCTTTGAGCCTCAGTCTATTTGTCAATGAAGAAGGAACGATCATAGTACTTACCACATAGTGTTGTGAGGATAAGTGAAAGGCCTGGTGACTAGCCAATAACTACTTATTGAAACTACTAGGCTTGTTACTCCCCATGACCCATTTATTTTAACCCTCAAGCATCTTTAGGAGCTAAGTACTATAATGGCCTGAAAGAGCTTCATAATCTTTTCTGTCTACTCTGCATTGTAGCCTCATAACTCTTCTAGGCATTCACTAGTTATCCTTTAGAGAATGCTGAAAATTCAGAGACTTATGAAACCCTTCTGACAATCTGGCGGTGTTATTATATACCAACTGATATGTGTTTACATTTCCTAATTTTTGATAAACTTGTTAGTTGACATTGAGTTAGTTCCAACTCATGGCGTCCCTATGTATAACAGAACAAAACATTGCCCAGTTCAGTGCCGTCTTCATGATCATCATGTTTGAGTTTGTTGTTGTGGCTACTATATAGTGCCTTCCAACCTAGGAGACTCATCTTCTGGCACTGCAGCAGACGATATGTGTTGTGATCCTTAGGGATTTCATTGGCGAATTTTTGGAAGTAGATTTCTCAACCTTTCTTCCTAGTCTGTCTTAGTTTGGAAGCTCCTCTGAAAGCTGACCACCACAGGTGACCCTGTTGGTATTTGAAATACTGGTGGCATAGTTTCCAGCATCATAACCAGCAACAATCTGACCACCACAATATGACAAACTGTGACAGATGATTGGTGGTTGACAAACTTAAGTAGTAGTATTTCACACGTCTACTTGGGAAAAGATGTGGCTAACAAAATCTTGCATTTTTAGCTGTTTTGCATTTTTCTCTTAACCTTTTGGTTATTTAATTTTGGGTTAACTGTATGAGTTACTCCATTTCTCAAATTGCATGACTTGTCTACTTGTCCAGTTATCATCTTGCTCTGTGGAGATTAAGATTGGTTAACTTTGAGCGGTATACTTATGGTTTGATATTTTTGACAAGCTCATTTGTGGCCAATTAACCCTAGAAAAATATTTTTCATATACTTTGGATTTCAGTAAGCCGTTAGCTTCTGACATCCCACTGTTTGTCCAATAGCCATTCTTTTTATCCATTATTTTCCTGTATGCTCCTGCTTAATTTCTATAATTACCTTTTAAAAATTTATTATTTTTCTGAATATTATAGTTTATTAACATGTAGAAGATGATAATATTTACCGTCTCACAGATCACTGATATAAACTTTCTTCTTCAATTTAGTGTCTTGTTAAATGCTGTTTTACACAGTTTTCAGGTGATTGACCTGAGTTTTATGAGGCCAGTTAAGTGTGGCCTCATAAAAAAACAACCAAAAAGTTAAGAGGAAAATACATCGGTCATGAAAAAGCTTTAATGGTTGTTGTAAATTGGTGATTTGCTGTCCGTCCATTTGTCTCTAAAGTATTTTCCTTAAATAAGGGTATATAAAATGATGCACCACAGTTTATAATTTTTCATGTTCTCAGGGAATGAGAGCAAGCACGTGATCACAGTTAATCAGTGTGTGCTCTACCGTGTTCTCTTGAATTGTATTCTGTGGTGTATTTTTTACACCTCCGTGGCCTCTTTCTGCCACGTTTCTTTCTATTTTGTTGAACAGTTTGGACAATAATGGCTGCGCAAAGATGGGCAAGGGATATAAATGTAGGAAGCAAGACTATCCACACTGCCTGCTAAAGTGCAGGTTTTTGGGTATGTTGTGTTACCTTCAAGAAGATGCTATACCCAAGAGAATTGAAAACACGTTCACACAAAAACTTGTACATGAGTGTTCTTCAGCATTTTTCATAGTAGCCAAATATAGAAATAACGTAGATGTCCATCAACTGATGAATAGTTAAACAAAATGTATATCTATCTATATAGTGGATCATTATTCATCCATAAAAAGAAATGGCACACTGATATGTGCTACACATGAATGTACCTTGAAAACACTATGCTAAGAGAGAAACAAAAACTCAGATATAAAAGGCTACAAACTGTATAATTCCATTTATACAAAATGCCCAGAGTAGGCGAATTAATAGAAACAAAAAATGTATTCGTCATTACCAAGAAATGGAGGCAAGAGGGAATGGGAACTGACTGCTGATGGGTACAGGTTTCTTTTTGGTTGATGAAAATGCCCTGGAATTAGATTAATGGTGATGGTTATATAACATCATAAATATATGGAAAACCACTAAATTGCATACTTTAAGTTGTTAAGATGATGAATTTTATGGTTATGTGAATTTTATCTCAGAAGAGTTTCAAAAAGTAGATGTTTTAGTAAACAAAATATAATGAACAGAAGGTGATAGAAATTGTTGGAAATTCTTTGACTTTAAGACCATCATAAGTCTTAATTTCAGGAAAATTGACACACAAGGACGAGCAATTGAAATACCAGTGATGCATTTGAATAGGAAACACCTATGACCACCCTTTTAATGCTCATTTAGGCATTGGAAGGTAGACTGGAAGGATATGTAATGTATTTACAAATCTGTTCCTGAAACATTGTGCTCATGGTATAGTAAGCTATGTAAGGGGTGGTAGGAGGTAGGGGGATACAGAGAAGAGGGTAATGGATGTTGCATAGCTGAATTGGAAGTTCTCCAGCTCTTTGATAAGGAGGGAGCAGCATGAGTAGTAAGAGGTTACATCTTACCTTCCCCCTTTTTCTAGCTAGAAATGGCTAGTCAATTCTGCATTGGGCCCAACCATCCATTCCCCATATAAAAGCAAAATCACTTATAATCCTTATTTTTGGTTTAGTTCGTAAGGTTCAGTTTTCCTACAGCTTCCTCATTTCTACTCAAGGGAGGACATTAGAACCTTTTTTTTTTTTTTTTTTTTTGATTTTACAAAAGGTAAGAAAGCATATTTCCCTTTATGAATTTTTTATATGCTCATTTGATGCTTGTGTGCTCTCTGCTCCTTTGCCTGGCCTGAAATCTGCTCCTTACCTAGTTTATCCCTTGTTATTTGCCAATGCAGATATGAGAGTAAAAACAGCTAGAATAGTAAGAGCATGTGAGCAGAGTAAAAGAGAATGAGAGGCAAATAGGATAAGTAGTAAAAGAAGGAAAAAGAGCAGGGCTGGTAGATTGCGGAATGAAGTTCAGGCAGAAGAGAAGAAAGGAAATTAGAAGACATTTGGGGAAAAAATTAGAATGATGCCTGTAGGTAGAGGGTAGTGAAAGAAGCAACTTAAGGAATGATGGAAAAGTTAGTGAACAGGACATTAACTTTTTTTTTTTTTTTAATTGCATTGCAAGAATGAAGATATGCTTTGAATGAAGATATAGAGATATGCTTTGCTTGACAACAATCTATAATGTAGGAATCAGCACTTAGACTGCTCTGGGATTGAGGGTGCGTTTATGCTTTTTGGATATCTTGTATTAATCATGCCATTAATCCTTATGACCTCTCCAAAGGGCAGTTTTCTTTTCTTTTCTTTAAGTGTTACTGTTTTCATGAATTTTTTTATGCTTTTTTTTTTATACCAAAGTTCTCGTGATTGCTTAAATTGGAGCAAATTATTATATAAGGTTTAGTTTCAAAGAATTAGTAATACATAATCAAAAACCAAAAAAAATCTTTGCTGTTGAGTTGATTCTGATTCATAGTGACCCTACAGGACAGAGTAGAACTGCCCCACAGGGTTTCTAAGGAACAGCTGGTGTATTCAAACTGCCAGCCTTCTGGTTAGCAGCCAAATGCTTAACTGCTGTGCCACCAGGGCTCCGTATATAATCAAGGTAAAACCCAGTGCCGTCGAGGGTAGGGGTCTGTTATATAATCGTGCTATTGCAATGTTCTGTTGTAGAATAATTTATTTACTTAGTTGTTGCTACCAAACTCCTGTAATAGAGGTATTAAGAAGGACCATCAGCTTGTATTTTTAAAGAGCAAAAGAAAATATTTCTAGCGATAGTGGAAAAGTTAAATAACGTATCAGTGGGATCAGAGTATAAATAATGTTTTATGGCCTGTATTTCACACTTAATTCTAGAATATAAATATCTTCCATGTCAGATATTACTCTCTGTTATTTTAATGACTAAATATTATTCCATTTATGGATGTACATTGTTTATTTAACTAATCTATCTCTTGAGGATAAGTTTCTGAAGCAGAATTGCTAAATCAAAGAATGTACATATTTTGATGGTTTTAATGCATTAATTATTGGATCTCTGGTGGCGCAGTGGTTAAGCATTAGACCGCTAACCAAAAGGTCAGCAGTTTGAATTCACCAGCAGCTCCTTGGAAACCCTATGGGGCAGTTCTACTCTGTCCTATAGGGTCTCTATGAGTTGGAATCAACTCAAAGGCAGTGGGTTTGGTTTTTTGGATTTGGTGCATTAAGAAGTTTTCCTAAAAGTTTGTACCAATTTCATATCCGTCATCACTGAATAAAAGTATTTATCCACATTCTTGCTGATTTGGGGTGATATCATTTTATTTGCCATTTTTATAAGCAAAAAAGGCATCCTTTCTTCTTGAATTTTCTAAGTAATTTGAGCTTTAAAAATTTTAACTGTATTAGATTTATATTCTGTGTGTGTGTGTATAATCAGAATTTTTAAAACATTTTGAACTTGTATTTTGATGCTGTGGTTGGTCTACACACCAATTTTCTTACTGGTTTGCATTGATGAGCACGTCCCATTCGTCAAGTGTATAGGAACTAAATCAAAATACTATGAAGTCTGAAAGAAAAATGCCACAAAGCCAACCATGAAGAGGCCAGCTAGTTGTAAAATACATGGTTATTAAACAAGGCTTGTCAAGACATTAAAAATTAGATCAAATGGTAATTTCTTGGTAGTACAACTGTCCAAAAATAAGTTTAGTGGCATTTTGGTTAGATGAGTCTTGTAGTCAAATTACCTGATCAATATGTGAATGAGATGCATTATACTGGCTTTCTAATGAAGCCATTTATGTTTATACTGGAATGAATATTTTGTACATAGAACATAGTGGGAGCTGTAACTATCTTGAGATCATCCAAGGGCATCATTGAGTGTGTTTAGTTTACTCTGGGCACTGTCTTTTGAAAGGTACATAAATGAACTGGAGAAAGCTGAAAGTATGGGGATGTGATTAATTACAATGTCACATGAGAAAAGTTTGAAGAAACACGAATGGTTTATTCTGGATGAGTTAAGATTTAAGAATGTGATCTCTATATGAACACTGGAGGGGCTAGCAATGCACACTTAATGTTTTGGCTTTACTCTTGAGATGGGTTAAGGATTAGCAGGTTTAATTATGAGGACTCTAATAACTTTCATATGGAGATGTTCATAGTTGGACCAGACATTCCCCTAAAGAAGTTTATGGCACATTCTGTCACTGGAACTCTTTGTGCAAAGACTGGACCTTCACTGGGCAAGGTTATTGTAGAGGTAATTTTTATTCTTTGATGGTGGGTGAACCAGATAACCTTTAAGACCATTCATATCCCTGAAGTTATATGTAACTGATAACTTTATGCCATTTAGGCTGCAGTACTTAATGTGTGAGAAGAAGATGCTGTTTTCCCTAATGTGTGAGAAAAAGATGCTGTTTTCCCCACAGCACATTTGTAAAATGAAAGTTGCAACTGTCTGTGAAAGATGATAACTGGGTTGATTGGTTTAGTGAATTTAGTAAACAATTTATGCTCATCTGCTGATGCTGGGATTCTATTACAGAGGTAACACACTAATAAGAATTTGCTAAATAAATTTTAAAGTGTGTAAGTTGAGAATCAAGGTCTCATTTTGATTGCAGTAATATTATAGAGAAATATGGGGGCCAGAATGATTTCAGGCACTGATGGCAATTTTGACAGATACAGAGACATTTCATAATGCAGTGAGAAAATTGATAGCAGAATTAACAAATAAATTTGAGTAGACGTTAGTAGAAAATAAGTGGTATGGATTTGAAAGGAAAATAAAACAGGAAATTGCTGTAAACAGCAAATTAAAAGAGATTGGGGGAGATTGCAACGTGCTGAGATCTTCAACCAGTTTCTATCTGGAATGAAATAGATAAAGCCATACTAAGTATAAAACAGAAAATATATCATGAATGTGTGCATTGTCAAGTCAGTGGAAGGATAGTAAAGGAAATATGAATCTGAAAACCAGAGCCAAAGAAAACAACTCATCGTGGTTTTTTTTAGTAGGAAAGAGCTACAGAATGTTAGCCAAGTATACAAATAAAAGAAAGCATTCAATTATGCAGAAAAGGTGGTGCAAGGACTAGAGATCTAAGGAATGGAGTTAAATGAAGACAGTTTATACAAGTACCAAAGAATAAGTAGTGAAGTTGAAGACACACAGGATCGTCGTAGGGCTGGAAAGGTCATAGATATCATGTAGTCTGACCTTCTACACATGAATGAATTTTGGCCCCATATTCCTGAGATGTGATTGCTCAGTATAGACTCAAAAGGGAACTCATAACCTAATAAGGTGATACATTATAGTTTTAATAACTTGCATTTATAAATATGTATAATAAAATATTTATAAGATATTTACATTATATATGGTATAATTATTTATAAAATATTTGTAAAGATGCAAAAAGACAAAAAAGGCAGTTAACTTTTTAAATAGTTTTATTGAGATATAACTCACATACCATACAATTTACCCATTTTCAGTATACAAGCCAGTGATTTCAGCACATTCATATCTATGTGCCACTATCATCGCAGTCAATTTCAGAGTTATTTCACCACTCAAAAAGAGACTCTGTTCCCGAAAATTATCAACCTATCTGCTCTCACTCTCTCCCGGCCCTAAGTAACCACTATTTACCTGTCCCTATATATAATTTCCCTATTGTGGACATTGTGTATGAATGGAATCATATATTATGTGGTCTTTCGTGACTGGTTTCTTTCATTTAGCATGTTTTTGAGATTCATCCACATTATAGCATTTGAAAATACTCCATTTTTTTTTTAAGACTGAAAAATATCCCATTGTATTGATATACCACATCTTGTTTATCCATTCATCAATTGGTGGAAATATGAGTTGTTTCCACTTTGTGGCTATTGTGAATAATGCTGATATATACATTTGGGTACAAGTTTTTGTGTGGATATAAATATTTTCGTTTCTCCTCAGCAAATCTGTGGGAGTTGAATTGGTGGGTCATAAGGTAACTCACTGTTTAACCATTTGAGGAACCACTAAACCGTTTTTCCAAAGTGGCTGCACCATTTTACATTCCCACCAGTAGTGTATCAGGCTTCCGATATCTCAACCTCTTCTCCAACACTTGTTATTCTCTGTATTTTTTTAATTATACCTATTCTGGTGTGTCGCTATGAGTCGGAATCAACTCAATGGCAATGAATTTGGATTTATTTGGTTTTGGATCCTGTGGGTATAAAGTAGAATGTCATTGTAGTTTTAGTTTACATTTCCCTGATGACTATTGATGTCAAGGATCTTTTCATGGCTTATTGGCTGTTTGTATAAATTCCTTGGGAAAATGTTCAGATCTCTTGTCCATTTTTTAATTGCATATTTGTCTTTTTATTATTGAGTTGTAGGAGTTCTTATATATTCTGGATGTAAGTCCCCTATCAGTTATATGGTTTGTAAATATTTTCTCCCATTCTGTAGACTGTCTTTTCATTTTCTTGATGGAGCCCTTTGAAATACAAATGTTTTTAATTTTGATGAAGTTCAATTTATTTGTATTTTTATTTTGTTACTTGTGTGATTGGTATCATATTCAAGAATCTTTTACCAATTCCAAGACTGTAAAGATTAATTTCGATCCAAATTCCAATGATATTTTTTAATGAGATGGAGAAACAAGTCACCAACTTCAAATGGAAGGGAAAGAAGCCCCGGAGAACTATTACTGAAAAAGAAGAACAAAGTGGGAGGCCTTACTCTACCTGATTTTAGAACCTGTTATACTGCCACAGTAGTCAAAACAGCCTGGTACTGGTACAACAACGGATACATAGACCAATGGAACAGAATTAAGAATCCAGACTTAAATCCATCCACATATGAGCAGTTGATATTTGACAAAGGCCCCAAAACAGTTAAGTCGGGGAAAAGATAGTCTTTTTAACAAATGGTGCTGGCATAACTGGATATCCATCTGCAAAAAAAATGAAACAAGACCCATTCCTTACTCCATGCATAAAAACTAACTCAAAATGGATCGAAGACCTAAATGTAAAATCTAAAATGATAAAGATCATGGAAGAAAAAATAGGGACAACATTAGGAGCCCTAATACATGGCATAAACAGTATACAAAACATTATAAAGGATGTAGAAGAAAAACTAGATAACTGGGAGCTCGTAAAAATCAAACACCTATGCTCATCCAAAGACTTCATCAAAAGGGTAAAAAGATTACCTACAGACTGGGAAAAAGTTTTTAGCTATGACATTTCTGATCAGCGCCTGATTCTAAAATCTACATGATACTACAAAAACTCAACTACAAAAAGACAGATAACCCAATGAAAAAATGGGCAAAAGATATGAAGAGACACTTCACTAAAGAAGACATTCAGGTAGCTAACAGCTGAATGAGGAAATGCTCATGATCATTAGCCATTAGAGAAATCCAAATCAAAACCACAATGAGATTTCATCTCACTCCAACAAGGATGGCACTAATCCAAAAAACACAAAATAATTAATGTTGGAGAGGCTGTGGAGAGATTGGAACACTTCCACACTGCTGGTGGGAATGTAAAATGGTACAACCGCTTTGGAAATCGATTTGGTGCTTCCTTAAAAAGCTAGAAATAGAACTGCCATATGATCCAGCAACCCTACTCCTTGGAATATATCCTAAAGAAATAAGAGCCTTTACCTGAACAGATATGTGCACAACCATGTTTTTTGCAGCACTGTTTACAATAGCAAAGAGATGGAAGCAACCAAGGTGTCCATAAAAGAATGAATGGATAAATAATGGTATAGCCACACGATGGAATACTACACATTGATAAAGAACAGTGATGAACCTGTGAAACATTTCATAACATGGAGGAATCTGGAAGACATTATGCTGAGTGAAATTAGTTGCAAAAGAACAAATATTGTATAAGACCACTATTATAAGAACTCGAGAAATAGTTTACACAGAGAAGAAAATATTCTTTGATGGTTACGAGAAGGGGGAGGGAGGGGTGGTGGGAGAGGGGTATTCACTA
Source organism: Loxodonta africana (assembly GCF_030014295.1). NCBI lineage: Eukaryota > Metazoa > Chordata > Mammalia > Proboscidea > Elephantidae > Loxodonta > Loxodonta africana. Next base: position 50,956,650 of record NC_087363.1, on the reverse strand, counting down.
ATTGGATAGTAGATAAGAACTACTTTAGGTGACGGGGAAGACAACACACAATACAGGGGAGGTCAGCACAACTGGACTAAACCAAAAGCAAAGAAGTTCCCTGAATGAACTGAATGCTTTGAAGGCCAGCATAGCAGGGACAGGGGTTTGGGGACCACGGTTTCAGGGGACATCTAAGTCAATTGGCATAATAAAATCTATTAAGAAAATATTCTGCGTCCCACTTTGGAGAGTGGCATCTAAGGTCTTAAACACTAGCAAGCAGCCATCTAGGATACATCAATTGGTCTCAACCTACCTAGACCAAAGGAGAATGAAGAACACTAAGGACACAAGGTAATTATGAGCACAAGAGACATAAACGGCCACATAAACCAGAGACTACATCAGCCTGAGACCAGAAGAACTAGATGGTGCCTGGCTGCAACCGATGACTGCCCTGACAGGGAACACAACAGAGAACCCCTGAGGGAGCAGGAGAGCAGTGATACGTAGACCCCAAATTCTTGTAAAAAGGCCAAACTTACTGGTCTGACTGAGACTAGAAGACCCTGGTGGTCATGGCCCCCAGACCTTCTGTTGACCCAGGACAGGAACCATTCCCAAAGCCAACTCTTCAGACAGGGGTTGGACTGGACAATGGGTTGGAGAGGGATGCTGGTGAGGAGTGAGCTTTTTGGATCAGGTGAACACTTGAGAGTATGTTGACATCTCCTGCCTGGAGGGTAGATGAGAGGGTAGGGGGTTAGGAGCTGGCAAAATGGACACAAAAACAGAGAGTGGAGGGAGGGAGCAGGCTGTCTCATTAGGGGGAGAGCAATTGGGATTATGTAGCAAGGTGTATATATATAAGTTTTTGTGTGAGAGACTGACTTGATTTGTAAACTTTCACTTAAAGCACAATAAAAATTAAAAAAAAAAAGATTGTAAAGATTTACTCCCAGGTGTTTTTTTAAGATGTTTGTAATTTTAGCTTTTAAATTTAGGTTTTCCATATATTTTGAGCTAAGTGTATGGTGTGTTATAAGGATCCAACTTCATTCTTTTATGTGTGGCTATTAATTTATCCCAGATCCATTTGTTCAAAAGACCAGTCTTTCCCCATTGAATGATCTTGGAACCCTTGTTGACAATCAGTTGGCCATAGATGTATGAGTTCGTTTTTGGACTGTCAAGTCTATTCCATTCATCTATATGTTAATCCTTGTGCCAGTACCACATAGTCTTGATTACTGTTACTTTGAAGTAAGTTTTGAAATTCGGGTAGTGTGAGTCTTGGTCCCTTGAAATTGTGTATGAATTTTAGAATCAGCTTGTAAGTATCTACAAGAAAGTTGGCCTAGATTTTGAGAGGAATTGCACTGAATCTGTAGGTGAGTTTGGGAAATATTGTCGTCTTAAAAATGCTAAATCATCCAACCCATGAACATGAGATGCTTTCCCAGTTATGTAGGTTTTCTTTAATTTCTTTCAATATTTTGTAGTTTTCAGGGTATAACTTCTGTACTTCTTTTTGTTAAATTTATTTCTAAATATTTTATTCTTTTTGTTGGTATTGTAAATGGAATTGTTTTCTTAATTTCCTCTTTGGATTGTTCATAGCTTGTGTGTATATATATATATATATATATATACAGCATATTTATTGTATTGTCTTTTATCCTGCAATGTTCTTGCACTCATTTATTATTTCTAATAGTTTTTTAGTGCACTCCTTAATTCTCTGATACAAGATTGTGTCATCTGTAAACAAAGATAGTGTTACTTCTTCCTTTCCGATCTGGACACTTTTTATTCTATTTTCTTGCCAATATTCCCCAGCTAGAATATTCCACTACAATGTTGGATAGTAGTGGTGATAGCAAACCTTTGTTCCTGAATGTAGAGGGAAAGCATACAGTTTTTCATTGATAAGTATGACATTTTGCTGTGGGTTTTTATAGATACCCTTAATCAGGTTGAAGAAGTTCCTTTCTAGTTCTATTTTTTTAGTATTTTCATCAAAAAAGGGTGTTGGAATTTGTCAAATGCTTTTTCTGTGTCTATTGAGATGGTCATATGATGTTTGTTTTTCATTTTATTGATATGATATATTGACAGGATGTATTCTCCAACCTCAAACTCCTCTTTTGTAGAAAAAATAGAATTTGATAGGGAATAGGTCAATGACATGCATTCTGTTTTTCTTTTTAACGTGTTGAAATCTGACTTATAGTCATAAACCTAAGTAGGTCAGAGAGGTGGAACTGACAAAAGAGAACAAAGAGGGTAGTGAGGTGGCAGTTTAGCGTAAAGTATGAAAGAAATGATAACTCATGGCAGGCAGAAACCAATGCAGGGAGAAGCAGTCGGAAAAAATGAAAGTGATGACGAAGAAAACCCTGCAATGATACTAGGATCTCAGCGGGAGCAGGTGTGCACTGGAATAATCACACCCAGTTAAGGGCTCCCTCTGTATTCTCTGATAGTTGCAGACAATTTGCATTAAACTGACTCGGATCTTCTCCTGGGAAATCGTGGGAGCAGGACCAATAAGAGACAGGAACAGCAGTGGGAAAACTGGTGATTGATGGGGGAGAGGGGGAAGCAAAGGGCACAGTAAACCTGAGGGAACTAAATGTCATGGGGACCTTTGCACAGAAAGATGAACATAGGTTAGACCTATGTTTTCCATTGTATAGAGTGATCCTGGGCAAGCTACGTAACTTTTCTGTGCTTAGTTTTCCTATCTGTGAAATGAGGGTATTCTTTGTACTTTTATATCACAGGGTTGTTGTGAGGTTTAAGTGGATATATTTAGTTAATGTGTTCTGCTGCTAACTAAAGTTTTGGAGGTTCGAGTCTACCCAGAGGCACCTTTAAGAAAGGCGTGGCAATCTATTTCTGAAAAATCAGCCGTTGAAAACCCTCGGAGCACAATTCTACTTGGACATACATGGTGTTGCCATGAGTCAGAGTTGGCTTAACTGCAGCTGGTTAGATGTAAAGAACACTGCATGGTGCCTGACAAATGTCCGCTCAGTGTCATCCTTAATACTGTTTTGCAGCAAGTGTGAGAAGCAAGGTGTGAAGGCACCTGCTTTGATAGAATCAACATTTATTACGTTGTAGGGAAGGGAGACTGAATCAGATAAGATTATCTTTGTGGTCTCTTTAAGTCCTGATTATATTTTGACAACATCTACATGGAGTATTTTACTTCAGGCAGCTTCCTGCCAACCTCCAACCTATGTCCCACCCTGTGGAAATATAAAGGAAAATAAAATAATGAAGACAAGACTATAAAGCTACTTACAGGCCTATTATACTATCATCACCTTTTGGCTCTTTTTCTAATTTCCTTCCACTTTCTATCTTTCTAAAAGTAGTAACTGATCCATAAATTGCCACAACAGTGGCTGGAGACATATGTTTTGTTATATATATTTCACCACTAAAAAATAAAATCAACAAATGGGACATATACATACATTATTAAATTTTATATTTAACCCAAAATTTATCTATCAAAAATGTTTGCATCGTGAAGCAGTTCTGTCTGGATGTTTGATGGTTGGGCATTAACTCGACTTCATTTGGAAACTTGGAAATGTAATTTTCATGCTTTATGGAGCACTCATTGTGAGTATTTTTTTTTTTTACACGTAAAATGCCCATGTTGAGGCAGGCACTTCTTTGAGCCAGGCACTTTCTGTGGTCTTGGAACTTCTGCATCAAACATAATGGAGTAACAAGGGCAAACAAACAACAGCAAAAAAAAAAAAAAAAAAAAACAGTAAAAAAAAAAAAGAGAGAGGAAAAAATATGAAACAGCAGGACAGTTTTTAGAGAGTGGATAATAACAGGCAACATAGGACAATGATCCCTGAAAGAAGAGCGACGTGCAGAATGAGTTTTATGATTGTCCTAGCTTAGAGTCCAGAGACAGCTTCTATGTTGTAGTGCAGGAAAAAAGAGGCTGGGGGGAGCCTGAAAATATCCATAATTTCTCAGTATAAGAAGTAAGTGCTTCATATCTCTCTGCCTTTGCTATTGATTTAAAAATGGGAATATTAGCTGTTATTTTTGTTAGTTGCCATTGAGTCGTCTCTGACTCATGGTGACCTTACGCAAAACTGAATGAAAGATGGCCTGGTCCTGCGCCATCTTCATGTGCACTGGTGTGTTTGAGCACACTCTTGTGGCTACTGTGTCAATCCATCTCATTGAGGCTTTCCTTTGTTTTTGCTGACCCTCTACTTTACCAAACATTATGACCTTTTTAGTACCATCTTAATCTGTTGCTGAGAAGAATAATCTATTATTTATCTATTATTATATAAAACAATATATTGTCTTTTTATTATTGTTACTATCATTATTGTGGAGTCCTGGTGGCACAGTGGTTAAGAGCTTGGCTGCTAACCAAAAGGTTGGCAATTTGAGTCCACTAGCTGCTCCTTGGAATCCATATGGGGCAGTTGTACTCTGTACTGTAGGGTTGCTATGAGTTGGAACCAATTTTATGGCAACGGGTTTTTTTTTTTTTTTTTAAGTCATTGTTGTAAGGAGTAGTTATTGTAACCCAGGTGGTACAGTGGTTAAGCGCTCGGCTACTAACTGAAAGGTCGTTTCTAACCCACCAGCTACTCCGCTGGCAGTCTGCTTCCATAAAGGCTGCAGTTTTGAAAACTGTGGAGCAGTTCTACTCTGTCCTATAGGATTTCTATGAGTTGGAATCAACTCGACAGCAGCAGGTATCATTATTGACAGGTGGAATGGCATAGTATTTATTGCTTAGAATCAAATCCTGGTGTTATCATCTACTAGCTCTGTGACTTGAGCAAGTTACTTAGCTTCTCTGTGCCTTGGTTTCCTCATCTATACAGTAGGAATAATGTAGCCACTAATTCATAGGATTGTTGTGAAATTAAATGAGTTGATAAATTTCTTGACACATGGTAACATATACATGCATTGGTTGGTCAGTCGTTAGTAATAGTAGTAGTAGTGTTATTTCTTTTTATCTTTGCTGTGAGCATATCTCTTGATGGTAACCAGAAGTAGCAATTTATTTGAATCTTTTCACCTTAACATTTTGATAAAATATTAGTATTAATCCATAATCTGGTTTACCTAAAATGTTTATTAGAAGTATAGGCAGTAGTCCCAAGTTTGTCTCATTTGTTTATTGCTGTTACAAACCCCAAAACCTTGTGACCTAAAACAATGCCAATTTATTTAGCTTATAATTCTGAGTGTCAGCAGCTGGGTTGGATTCAGCTCAGTGTTTACTCTGGTCTTAGACACCCTGCTGTTCAGCTCTGCTTCTACTGGTTGACCTGCTGCAGTTAATTATAGCCACTAAGGCGCGTTTCTCTCATCACCCAGGCAGCTACCCCCAGGCCTTTTTACAAATTGGCTAGACAGGACCCAGGAGAGAGACAAAGCAAGGCCTCTTAGGCCCTGTCATGGAACTAGTGTGGTGTTGCTTCTGCCATGTTTTTTTGCCTAAAGCAAGTCATAAGGCCAGTCCATATGCAAGGGCTAGAGAAATTGACTCTACCTCTTGTAAAGAACAACAAAGTCCATTGCAAACAGAGGGGTGAGCAATCGTGATTTTTTTTCTTACCACAACTTGGGAGGTTTTCCTTACTGAAAACATTATTCAAGTGCTTGTTAAGAATAGGCTGTCCCTAATTCTTTCATTGGAAGTTATTAAAGAGCATTAAAGTTGGTCAGAAAAATTGCTGACACTACTGTGATTTACCATCATTTAAAACTGATAAATATTTGAAGACCAAAAGGAGGAGACCATGCTTAAATGGTTCTGCCTGGGAAGAGTGATTTGTCTCAGGGAGCATAAATATAAATGCTGCCAACTTACCATGAAAACGTTTAGTTAAATAGAAATGGCAACAGTAGGTTTTATAGGACAAAAGTACAGGAGAAAAGTAAAATGGTGTACAGATATTGCAGGTGGCAAGTATTGTATACAGAAGGGCATTTGTTTAGTTTATCATCTTTTGTCCTTAAAAAGTATAATTCCAATGAACTAGAAAATTGGACTTTAGGGAAAAACTAACCTTTTAGATTTTCTTGGAAGATCTGCACTTTAGTATTCTGAAATTTTTTGAGTTTATTTTAAATCATGTTGCTTCCGTTCCCCCCCACCCCCCAAACAGAACTGAGTGAGATTGAAGACGTTTGGATAGAGGAATGGTAAAATTAAAAAAGTCATTCATCAAGACTTTGATCGTAGGCATTATCTTTATCTTGAATGTGTTGGGGGATTAGGGAATTTTTATAGTAATTCTCACCACCTAAGTATCGTGTTGTCAAAGTGCGGATATATGTCATAATACAAGTTCAGTTTAAGATTACTTTTAAATGTCAGCTTTAATGTTGGTTCATTCAGTTTATTAGTGAGTTTATTTTTTTCTAGATTTAGTGTGCTGTATCAACAATTTATGTTTTTTGCAGCAACTAGAATAGAAAGACTGCTTTTAATTTATATCTAACAAAGAATGTTGGACAATTTAGTTTTTAGTTTCATTTTTAAATGTCCTTCAGAAGAAAATTCAGTCATCTATATAAATCGTATTGTAGAGTATTGCCAGATGATGTTGAATATTTTGATTGTTTACCAATTACTTTAAAGTTGCAGAATACTTTGAACATTCTGTTAAGAGATCATGCTGCTGTTTAAAAAAGCAATGCGGTAAAAGATAGAAGGTACAAATCAAATGCCATCTGCTGTCCTGTAAGTGCTGCCTACCCTGACCCGCCTAGTTTAAATTGCAGCTTCCTTGCACCTGTATTCAATTTAACCCTAGGTTAAGCACCCAACTCCTAACCAAAAGGCTGGCAGTTCAAACCCACCCAGAGGTGCCTTGGAAGAAAAGCTTGGTGATCTTCTTCCAGAATGGTCACAGCCTTGAAAACCCTATGGAGCACAGTTCTACTCTACACATGTGGGGTTGCCATGAGTCAGAATCGACTCAAAGGCAATGCGTTTTTCTTTTTCTTTTTAGGTGTTTGGTAGTTATTCCCCAAGGCATTTTCAACTACATAAAATATTGTATAATTTTACTGTTATTTTTACTTTCTACCTATGCATGGATTTGGAAGCCCTGGTGGTATAGTGCTTAGGAGCTACATCTGCTAATCAAAAGGTTGGCGGTTTGAATCTACCAGGTGCTCCTTGGAAACTCTATGGGGCAGTTCTACTCTGTCCTGTAGGGTCCCTGTAAGTTGGAATCAACTTGACAGCAATGGGTTTTTTTATACATTAATTTATAGAATGGGAAGGTTGTCAGTTCAAATCCACCCAGCAGCTACGAGGGAGAAAGATCTGGTAATCTACTTCTGTAAAGATCTACTCTGTCTGGGAGCAATTCTCCCGTGTCACATGAGGTGTAGAGTGACAGAATTGAATTGATGGCACCTAACAATGCATGAGTCTGTGCTTCCTAAGATCAGGGATTCTTGACTTGTGTTGAGGATGTGTACTTAGCAGCACACTGGTTGGCACAAAAACCAAAAACAACAACAACCTGTTGCCACCGACCCTATAGGACAGAGTAGAACTGTCCCATGGGGTTTCCAAGGAGCTGCTGGTAGATTTGAACTGCTGACCTTTTGGTTAGTAGCCAAGCTCTTAACCACCAGTGCTACCAGGGCCCCGCTTGGCACGAAGTAAACACTAAATACATTTTGGTTGAGTAAACAATTAAATGCATAAAGGAATGCATTTAGTTGATCCTTACATGAGAATGTAACTAGTAATAAATCACCTTTAAATATATATCCCATTTTATATTTTAAAATAGTTACCATGTGTAATTTTAACTTTCTCCGACAATGCTGTCTTTGTCAGTAAAGTTAAAATCTAACTTCAGCCTTTTTCTTGGTATTTAACAGGCTTATTTTCAAATCTCTGGCTTTTGTCCCTGTAGTTATAATTACTCAGCCAGAATTAGTGTATTAATTTTTTTTAACATGCAATACCTCATCTATCGCTCAACTCAACTAATTATCTAATTACCCCTGTATTTGAGAAAATAGTTTCCTAATTGCTTTCTGTATGAACCAAAATGCCCTTGGAACTAATGGGAATTTTAAAATTTGTTTTCTCACTCACTCTCTCCGGCACTCTTTCTCTCACTCCCTCCCCTCTCTGTTATAAAACTTAATGGAGAATGAATTTTAAATCCTTTGACTGATATTTACATTAAAAAGTTAGTAGCCTGCCAGTTCTGTGGAGGGAAAATCATGAGCTAAATTTAGACTAATTAAAAAAGAGTATTGTGTTTGAAATGTATATTCTATAGGTTCCATTTAATTACATGGCATGTGTTTTTGTATTAAATACTAGGGCTTTTTCTAAAATGGAATGAATATGATCTCATTGCAATTTGATTGCAAAATTAATTTATTACCTGAATGACTGTGGTATTTATTATGAAGAGTAAATGAATGCATACAAAAGAGAAAGCTTTACAGTATGTAAAGCTCTGTGTGAGTATTAAAAAAAATAAAAAATTAGTCATTAAGGTCTCTTCTGCCCGTAATATTTTCATAATATCTTGCTCTTTCTTTTAGCCAGTTGTTCAGAGTCACTTCCCACTTCTGTTAGTGTCACTTCTATTACCGTTTTCATTCTTCCTCAATGGTCAGAGGTGGTTTTTAACAGGTGACTTAAATGTTGTTAGAGGTGGTGGAGCTTAAAAGCAAAATTCTGACTTCTGCAATGGCTAGTAACAAGGCTAATGTCAAACGAGACTGAAAGTGGACAGGAAAGGCAGTGTTCTTTGTTCAGTTATGGAACAAACTTATAGTGAGAGAATGGATCCAGCATTAAAATATTGCCCATGAATTTAAAGAAATGAGAAGATAAACAAATAAAAGGGTGAAAAAGCAAAACAAAACATTATGACAAAATGGCTTATTGGACAAGACTTGTAATATCTGGGGAATGTTCTTGTTAAATTAATTTCTTCTTTTACTGAAGACTAATGAAAGCTAAACTCATGTTGTTGATAACTTTCCTTAAACACAGCATAGTATTTTCATGCCATAACCTGAAGTTTAAATAATGCATTTCTTTCAGGGTTGAGATTAATAATTAACATAAAGATATATTAATTTAGAGAATAGCATAGAAAGTGGTGTTAATATATGCTGACATCAGAGCATTTCATAAAATTTGTAATTTTTAAGTTATTTGCTTGATAGTCATTGATACTGCTTTTTTTTTGCTTTTTAAGCTTTGTCATGTTCTGCTGAAATTAGATTGCGTGAACATTTTGTTTAATGGAGATTTTATTCTTAATACAGTTTTCTAAGACTTGAATTTGTTACTGTGTTTGTAAATTTTATTTAAATTTAAAAATTTATCATAGTTACCATGTACTTATTTTGTAAAAAAACGACATGTACTTATTTTACTTTTACATTGCTCTAACTGCTTATCAGGGTCATACTTTATGTGGTATTCTGTTACCGATTACTTGAAATCAACTAGAAAGAGTACACATCCTGTAACCACTTATGGTCTAGATGGGACTGTTCAGAGAAAGATGACAAAGCAGTTTCCAAAACTGAGTTGTAATTATTGAATTGTGGTAGGCTTAATTGTGATCGATTATTCATAAGCCCTATAAACAAGAACGTGGCTGTTTTATATCAGTAAATAATTTTGAACTACAATTTTAGACAAAGTGTATTGGATCACTTTTCTTATGATGTAGTTCATTTTATAGAAAACATTCTTTAATGTCTTACATTTTAAAAATCTGTTTTCAATAGTTTGAACTTAATAAACATGTTTGCATAAGGTTCTGGAAGTACAGGGCCAATTTTTTTGCGTAAAGTCTAGAAATAGATGGCAGAATTGTTTGGAAAAGTTTGCTTTTTCTCTTAACACTTCTCCCCTAAAGCCAGAGGCCTAGAAAATTGTAGCCACAGGAGGATGTTTATTTTGAGCCCAAATAGTGATTTGTTTGTGATTCCTTGCTCTTTCCATTTAGCCCATGAAAGGGATCAGAGTATATTTAGTCAGTGGACCATTTTTATTTTTAATAAAATCTTTTATCAGAGAGACCTGGAAAATAGCATGAAGGTTTGCCCATTTGGTGGCTTTCAAATAGGAGCTTGGTTGACCTGCAGAAGTAACAACTTAGTAGATAATCATTTTCAAATTATTGTTAGTATTATTCCTCAAATCCGGATTTGTACTAAGTCATCCTTGATATGTCCTTGACCCTTCATTGAATTCATTGCAAATTGAAACATATAAATCCACCAAATGTTCGGATATTGAACATTAACTGTGTGATAGTAATGGTAAAATCTCCAAAGCATACAGAGGCATTTTTAGTACCCACTACTGTAGAATAAAATAAGTTTGTAGGCAAACACTAATTACTTCTGTGATGGGGAGGAAAACAAAAATACATATCAATTTAGATATTATTATATCTGTTCACAATTTGTTTTAGCCATTTATTAAGCTATAAATACATTTAAAAAATCTGGTTGACATTTAGGTATTTTATTAAACACAATAAATGCCAGAGAAAATTGAATTAAGAAAGCTCGTAATATGCTCTACTACTAGTAAAAAAAAATTTTGTTGTGGCTGTAAATGGTTCTGGTCTATATCAAGAATAAATTTGTTCTCAGATCAGGGAATAATTTTTTTTTTCCATTGCTGGAGGCCTTGACCTTTTTGTTGATAGCTGGTTTTTAACAGCTTCACCTTATGTTTTATTCCTTTTGATTTGTAAGAAATTTGATCATCAGCCTTGAGCAGAAATCATAATCTCGGCAAAAGAAGGCAAGTAATTCAGGGAATAATACAGTCACGGAGCACCAGCGTGAAGTCTGAGTTTGGCAGACTCAGATGCACGCTCTCATGGAGTGCTTCTATCAGACCTCAGACTGGAATCCATTTTTTGCATCTAAAAGCACTTCCATTGAATGTTACCTTAAGCCACCAGTCTTATGTTTCAGACTGTCCTGGCCTGTGTTTAAAACAACAATAACAATGACAACAACGATAGCAACAACCAAACACAGACTCTAAGCAATATGGTCATAAATTTTAAATTTAATTCTAATTTTCAAAAATTAGCAATCTACTTGACAGAAATCACAAATAACATCAAGCACATATTCTGAAATTGAAGTGAGGGATGTATTTGGAGTGACTAGTTCTTAATTGTTCAAGTTCGTATACATTTATTCTACCAAAATTGGAACTGAACTCATTCTTTTCCCTTGTGAATGCAATGTTATGTGAAGGGCTGGTTGAAACCAAAAAAATCCCCTTGCTGTTGAGTCGATTCCGACTCATAGTGACCCTACAGGACAGGGTAGAACTGCCCCACAGAGTTTCTAAGGACCACCTGGTGATTAGCAGCCATAGCACTGCCACCACGGTTTCCAAAGGGCTGGATGAAGGAAGGGGCTATTAACTTTTACTTTATAAGACTTTGAATTGTTTGGATCTAAGTTGCTTATTTAATTAAACATAAATTAATAAAATACCTTGTACGGGGGAGTCTTACAATTTTGAGCTGAATTGTGTATATTAAGCAAAGTCCTTACAGTACTTATTTTGGGAATGCAATCTTATTTTCTCAGATAAATTCTCCCTGCTGGAAATCTGAAAGCCAGATCCTTGTAATTAACTTCAGCCTCTGCCTAGGGTTTCTCTACCCCCATCCATTTTCTCATTGGAGGTACATAAAAAACAAGAGCCCGCTATTTCTGCCTAGCCAAGATGCTAAGGAGCTATTGTTCATTTTGTTCCATAAGGAGGGGTGTCTAATGAAATTTTGGGATGTCTTATCAATCAGCTTATTAATCCATCTGAAGCTTTATTTGTACCCAGCAATACCAAGCACACAGCATGTGTTATGTTAAACATTTGAGAATAAACATGTGAATGAAAGAGCAATGAAGTGTCCTTTTGTTGACACAGTATGTTACCTGTAATGACAGCCATTAGCTTTCAGAGGTCACCCTAGAAGAAGCTGCTTTTGTTTGTTGTAATGACAGCTCATATTTGTCGAGCTCCTTACGTTGTGTGAGGCATTGTCAGAAGCACTTTACTTATGTAAGGAATATTTAGTCTTTAGTACTATAAAGTGTAGGTACCTTTATCATTCTTCTTTTCAGATAATGTTTTGAGGCTTAGAGGAAAAGTTAGGTAATATTAAATTCTACAGCCATGGTATAAATAAATCCATGCTCTTACATGGATTTGTTTTGTTACAAAACAAAACAACAACAAGAAAACTACTTTATAGAAATATAATTCAACACCACACAGCTCACCTATTTAAAGTGTACATGTAATGTTTTTTGTATATTCACAGACTGAGTGATAATTAAACTAGTTGATCATCAAAACCAATTTTAGAACATTTCCATTCCCCTGGCCAGAAAATTATCCTGTATCCATTAACGGCCTTTGCTCTTTCCCCTCATTCATCACCCACCCCCTGCCTCTAGATAGGTAGGTAGATAGATAACTGCTGTTGAGTCACCACCTCCAACTCACGGTGACCCTGTGTACAACAGAATGAAATGTTTCCTGGTACTGTGCCATCCTTACCATGACATGTTTGAGTTCATTGTTGCAGCTGCATGCCAATTCATCTCATAAGAGTCCCCCTCACTCTCACTGGCCCTCTGATTTACTAAACAAGATGTCCTTCTCTAACAATTGATCCTTCCTGATGACATGTCCAAAGCAGGCAAGTAGGACAGTGTCTTTTGTGATCCATGAAGTTTTCATTGGCCAATTTTTGGAAGTAGATCAACAGGCCCTTCTTCCTACCCTGTCTTACTCTGGAAGCTCTGCTGAGAAATCTTCCCGTCATGGGTGACACTGCTAGTATTTGAAGTACCGGTGGCATAGCTTCTAGCATCACAGCAACAAGCTACCACAGTATGACAAGTTAGCAGACAGGTGGCCCCCAACCCTAGGCAACCAGTAATCTGCTTTTGATCTCTGTAGGCTTGCCAATTCTGGACATTTCATATAAATATAATCATGCAATATGTGGTCTCTTATGACTGGCTCTTTTCACTTTCTGTAATGTTTTCAAGGGTCACTTGTAGCATATGTCAGTACTACGTACATATATATGTATATAAAATTGCAGAAAAATATTCCATTGTATGAATATCCCCAAAAATATAGTACATTTTATTTATCCATTCATTAGCTAATGGACATTAAATCCATGCTTTTTAACCATGGAACTCTACTAGCTCTCTACCATTACTTAGGACTGGCTCCTATAACCACAGGAGTGTCTTGTAACTGGCAACCTGGACAGCTCAGCTGACCCTTTCAGCACCATCATTGAAGGACAGCTCCAAGTTCCTTAATGCTAAGGACACCTCTGATTCAGCCTAGAATTCTTAGAGAACTGTAACACAGGCAAGCAAGCCTATATAGGAGCACATGGCCTGTCCCTCTAACTGACCTCTCAGTGTCCTTCAGCCGAGTCCTTAGTTTAAGATGTCTGTGGAGTCACACTACCTGAATTGCAATAAGAGTATTTTCAGAGCAGATTGCATCCTTGGAATCATGTGTAAAAAGCGTATTGTACAACACAACAGATTATCACCTTTGAATTTTTCTTTCCTTTTTTTAAGAAATTAGATATGGCAAGTTTATTCATATTTTATATAATTTTATATTACATATTAGGAGGTGAGATGCAAAATGATACTCAGGCCATTTATCTTTTGATGGGCTGTTCAAGATACTAGTACCAAGGAAGGATCATTTGTTGATATTACCTGCTTGTTACAGTGGAATAGGAAGTTGGGGGGCATGTGATTAAGAGCACAGGCTGCTAACCAAAAGGTTGGTACTTCAAATCCACCAGCCACTCTTTGGAAACCCTATGGGGCAGTTCTACTCTGTCCTATAGGGTCACTATGAGTTGGAATCAACTCGATGGCAATGGGTATGTAAGTGGAACATTTCACTTATATTTTCCTTAAAAGTTCAGATTTATGCATTATATACCTATTAATTTCATCATTAACATCAAATTAAATCATTCTTTTTATGGCTTATGCAATAATTATGTAACTTAATTATGATGCTCAATTTTCTCTGTTACTAAAGTATATTAATATATGTAAATAATTTAATTAATTGCACATTATAAAAAGCTCATTGGAAAATATTGGTTGGATTATTAATCTACATCATTTACATACCTGTTTAGAGCCATATTCTATTAGTATGTATATTGAATTTTACATGATCTTTGACATTGATTATGATTAAAGATGGAGCATAGGGAGGAAAGGGGTGGTCTCTCACTTAGGAGCAAGACATTTAACATCTTCTCACTTGAGTTCACAAGATAATTTAGACAAAACACTGTTGGCCTTGATAATTAGGAAAATAATGAAGGGGAAGAGTTAGCTTTATCATATCATGTAATCTGACCCAACAAATGGTGTGTCAGACAATTCTACATATTGCCAGTAAGAAGCTACAGTACATATTTCCAGTGAGTAAACAGAATGAACTTTTTCTGTGGTGATCTGTGGTATGTGTGTTAAAACCATTGCCTTTGTATGTGATAATCTTATAAGATTTTATCTTTCAAAAACATTGAAAATCTTATAAAATGGTTAGTTGACAAATGAGGACAATTATTAGTTATTTATTTACTCCTATACAATGTTTTAGGGTTCTCTAGATAGACAGAAATATGTATATTTGAAGAAATGCATACATATATATGAAGGAGGCCAGGTGGTACAGTGGTTAAGACCTTGGCTGCTAACCCAAAGGTCGCCAGTTTGAACCCACCAGTCACTTCTTGGGAGAAAGATGTGGCAGTCTGCTCCCATAAAGATTACAGCCTTGGAAACCCTATGGGATAGTTCTACTCTGTCCTATAGGGTCTTTATGAGTCAGAATCAACTCAAAGACATTGGGTTTGTTTGTGTGTGTGTGTATATACACGAGAGAGTGAGAAAGAGAGAGAGACTGATTGCTTAACTGATGTTTGAGAAATTGATTCACACAATTGTGGGTGCTGATAAGTCCAAAATCTGTAGGTCAGGTGACAGATTGGAAAATCCATCAGTCTTGTATCCCAAAATCTGTAGGGGGTGGAGTGGGAAGAATTTTGGCACGATTTCTATTTATACTCTAGAGGTAGAATACTCCCTCAAGAAACCTCCCCTTTTGCTCATAAGGCCTTCAGCTTATCAGATGAGGCCCACCCACATTATGGAAGGTAAATTGCTTTACTTAATAAGGCCAATTGATTTAATCACGTGATCATGGAAACCCACCAGGGACCCCATCACCCTCAAGTTGATTCCAACTCATAGCTTATTAGTCTCTATCTCCTAATCTTTTTAGAATTAAGATTGGCCCCTATTGGCTGTTTGTGATGGTTGATTTTATGTCTTGATCTGGCTAAGCTATGGTGCCTAGTTGTTAGGTCCAATACTAAGCCATATGGTGCTATTAAGTGTTTACTACTACTACCTACTACCCATTGCCATCGAGTTGATTCCCACTCATAGTGAACCTATAGGACAGAGTAGAATTGCTCTGTAGGGTTTCCAAGGAGTGGCTGGTGGATTCAAATTGTCGACCTTTTGGTTAGCAGCTGTAGGGTTTCCAAGGAGTGGCTGGTGGATGCAAACTCCCAACCTTTTGGTTAGCACCTGAGCTCTTAATCACTGTTCCACCAAGGCCCCAATACGTGCCACAGGGAGCCAAAAATAACATGCTAATAAGAACTGCCCTATGGGGTAGTTCTACCCTGTCATAAAGTGTCACCATGAGTCAGAATCGGCTCAGTGGCAACAAGTTTGGTTTTGTTTTGGTGGACAGTATTAATTTATAGGACTGTTTCCTCAGTGCTGCAATGACTTTTGTATTCATTTTATACACATAGCTGCCAGTTTGCAGATTTGACAGTTAAATATGCTGTGTGTGTGGGACAGAAGGTCCAGGAATATCTCAAAGTTTTAAAACCAAAAAAACTATACCCACTACCCTCAAGTTGATTCTGACTCATAACAACCCTACAGAACAGAGTAGAACTGCCCCATAGGGTTTCGAAGGCTGTAAATCCTTACGGAGGCAGACTACGACATCTTTCTACCGTGGAGCGTCTGGTGGGTTTGAACTACCAACCTTTTGGTCAGTAGCCAAGATCTTAACCGCTGTACCACCAGACTCCTTATCCCACAGCTATAGGTATTAGAAATTGTTGGTTCTACTCCAACTTGGGTTGTTAACAGCCCAGCATGGCAGTACACAGCTTTAGTACTTATTAGGGAATACGCTCTTTTCAAAGAAGGGAGACACATATTTACCTGCTGAGAAGATCAGCTGCTTCTAACGGGGGATTAACTGATTGTTTAACAATATATTTGCTTCAGGCAAGTCTCTAACAATTATTTTGTCTAATTTTTTTCTTGGTTGGTCATGATTTTTTCATATATTTATTTGCTTAATATTTTGCACCAACTTAGTGTTGAATTTCTATGTAATGCATTTTACCAGATTGAAATTCTCTTTACTCCTAAACCATTGTCCTAGTTTCCAAATCTTTGATTCTTCTTGAATAATCCTTCCTCTTCCACAAATTACAGACATCACTTTATTGCGCTTTGCTTTATGTGCTATGCAGATGCTATGTTTTTTACAAATAGAAGGTTTGTGGCAATCTGGCGTCAAGCGAGTCTTTTGACACTATTTTTCCAACAGCACTTGCTCATTTCATGTCTCTGTGTCACATTTTCATAATTCCTGCAATATTTCAAACTTTTTCCCTATTATTGTATGTGTTATGATGACCTGTAACTAGTGATCTTTGAGGTTACTATTGTAATTGTTTTGGGGTGCCATCAACTGTGCCCATATAAGATGGCAAACTTAATAAATGTTGTGTGTGTTCTGACTGCTGCACCGACCAGCCATTCCCTTGTCTCTTTCCCTCTCCACGGGCCACCTTATTCCCTGAGAAATGACAATATTGAAATTAGGCTAATTAATAACCATACAGTGGCCTCTTAAGTGTTCAAGTGAATGGAACAGTCATACGTCTCTCACTTTAAATCAAAAGCTGGAAATGATTAAGCTTAGCAAGAAAGACATGTCAAAAGCCAAGAAAGGCTGAAAGCTAGGCCTCTTGCGCCAAACAAGTACCCAAGTTGTGAATGCAAAGGAAAAGTTCTTGAAATAAAATTAAAAGTGCTACTCCTCTGAATACACAAATGATAAGGAAGCGAAAACAGCCTTATTGCTGCTGTGGATAAAGTTCTAGTGGTCTGGATAGAAGATCAAACCAGCCACAACATTCCCTTAAGCCAAAGCCCAATCCAGAGCAGGAAACCCTGGTGTCGTAGTGGTTAAGTGCTATGGCTGCTAACCAAGAAGTCAGCAGTTCAAATCTGCCAGGTGCTCCTTGGAAACTCTATGGGGCAGTTCTACCCTTTCCTGTAGGGTTGCTATGAGTCAGAATTGACTCGACAGCAGTGAATTTGAGTTTTTGAGTTGAATCCAGAGCAAGACCCTAGCTCTCCTCAATTCTCTGAAGACTGAGAGAGGTAATGAAGCTACAGAAGAAAAATTTGAAGTTAGCATCGGTTGGTTCATGGGGTTTGAGGAAAGAAGCCACCTCTGTACCATAAAATACAAAGCGAAGCAGCCAGTGCTGATGTACAAGTTGCAACAAGTTATTCAGAAGATCCAGCTAAGATAATTGATGAAGATTGCTACACTAAACAGCCGATTTTCACTGTAGACGAAATAGCCTCCTATTGGTAGAAGATGCCACCTAGGACTTTCATAGCTACAGAGGAGAAGTCAATGCCTGGCTTCAAAGGACAGGCCGACTCACTTCTTAGGGGCTAATACAGCTGGTGACATTAAGTTGAAGCCAGTGCTCATTTACCATTCCAAAAATTCTAGGGCCCTTAAGAAAGAAGCTAAATGTACTCTGATTTTGCTATATAAAAGGAACAACAAATCCTGGATGAGAGCATATCTGTTTACACCATGACTTACTGTGTATTTTAAGCCCACTGTTGAGTCCTAGTGCTCTAAAAAAAAAAAAAGATTCCTATCAAAATATTACTGCTCACTGTCAGTGCACCTGGTTATCCAAGAGCTCTGATGGAGATGTACAAGGAGGTGATCTTTTTTTATTGTGCTTTAAGTGAAAGCTTACAGCTCAAGTTAGTTTCTCATACAAAAAGTTATACACACATTATGTGACCCTAGTTGCTGTCCCTGTCATATGTCAGCACACTCCTCCTTTCCACCCCGTATTTCCCATGCCCATTCAACCAGCTCCTGTCCCTTTCTGCCCTCTCATCTTGCCTCCGGACAGGAGCTGCCCATTTAATCTCATGTATCTACTTGAACTAAGAAGCACACTCTTCAGGAGTATCATTTTCTGTCTTATAGTCCAGTCTAACCTTCGCCTGAAGAGTTGGCTTTGGGAATGGTTTTAGTTCTGGGATAACAGAGAGTCCAGGGGGAATGTCTTCTGTGGTTCCTCCAGTCTCAGTCAGACAATTAAGCCTGGTCTTGTTACTAGAATTTGAGTTCTATACCCTACTTTTTTCCTGCTCCAGCAGAGAGACTCTGTTATGTTCCCTGTCAGGGCAGTCTTGGTGGTAGCCAGGCACCATCTAGTTCTTCTGGTCCCATGCTGAGGGAGTCTCTGGTTTATGTGGCCATTTTTGTTTCTCGGGCTCACATTTTCCTTGTGTCTTTGGTGTTCTTCATTTTCCTTTGTTCCAGGTGGGTGGGGACCAATTGATGCACCTTAGATGACCACTTACTAGCTTTTAAGATCCCAGATGACACTCACCGAAGTGGGATGCAGAACATTGTCTTAATAAACTTTGTTATGCCAGTTGACCTAGATCTCCTCTGAACCCATGGTCCCCAGACCCCTGCCCTTGCTACTGTGTCCCTCAGAGTGTTTGGTTGTATTTAGGAAACTTCTTAGCTTTTGGTTTAGTCCATTTGTGCTGACTTCCCCTATATCGTGTGTTGTCCTTCCCGTCACTTAAATAATTCTTGTTTACTATCTAGCTAGTGAATACCCCTCCCCACCCTCATAACCATCAAAGAATGCTTTCTTCTGTGTTCAGACCTTTTCCTGAGTTCTTATAATAGTGGTCTTATATGCTATTTGTCCTTTTGTGACTGACTAATTTCACTCAGCATAATGCCTTCCAGATTCATACGTTATGAGATGTTTTGCTGATTCATCATTGTCCTTTGTCGTTGTATAGTATTCCACTGTGTGAGTATACCATAATTTGTTTATCCATTCATCCGTTGGTGGGCACCTAGGTTGTTTCCATCTTTTTGCTATTGTGAACAGTGCTGTAGTGATCATGGGTGTGCATTTATCTGTTCACGTGAGGGCTCTTATTTCTCTAGGGTATATTCCAAGGAGCAGGATTTTGGATCATATGGGAGTTCTATTTCTAGCTTTTTAAGGAAGTGCCAAATCAATTTGCAAAGTGGTTGTACCATTTTACATTCCCACCAGCAGTGTATAAGTGTTCCAGTCTCTCCAAAAGCTCTCTAACATTTATTATTTCGTGTTTTTTGGATTAATGCTAGCCTTGTTGGGGTGAGATGGTATCTCATTGTAGTTTTGTTTTGCAATTCTCTAACAGCTAATGGTTGTGAACATTTCCTAATATGTTAGCCACCTGAATGTTTTCTTTGATGAAGTGCCTGTTCATATTCTTTGCCCATTTTTTAATTGGGTCATTTGTCTTTTTGTTGTTGAGGTTTTGTAGTATCTTGTAGATTTTAACAATTAGGCCCTGATCGGATATGTCATAGCCAAAAAGTTTTTTCCCAGTCTTTAGGTTGTCTTTTTACTCTCTTGATGAAATCTTCAGATGAGCGTAAGAGTTTGATTTTTAGGAGCTCCCAGTTATCTGGTTTTTCTCCTGGTGTTTGTGCATTGTTGTATTGTCTTCTATTCTGTTTATACCATGTATTAGGGCTTCTAGCATTTTCCCTATTTTTTCTTCCATGATCTTTATTGTTTTAGATTTTATTTTTAGTTCTTTGATTTAAGTTAGTTTTTGTGCATGGTGTGAGCTATGGGTCTTGTTTCAGTTTTTTGTAGATGGATATCCAGTTATGACAGCATCATTTGTTAAAGAGACTGTCTTTTCTGCAGTTAACAGACTTTGGGCCTTTGTCAAATATCAGCTGCTGATAGGTGGATGAATTTATGTCTGAATTCTCAGTTCTATTTCATTGGTCTGTGTATCTGTTGTTATACCAGTACTAGGCTGTTTTGACTACTGTGGCAGTATAATCGATTCTAAAATCAGGTAGTGTGAGGCCTCCCACCTTGTTCTTCTTCTTCAATGATGCTTCAACTCCGGGGCCTCTTCCCTGTCCAAATGAAATTGGTGATTTGTTTCTCCATCTCATTAAAAAATGTCATTGGAATTTGGATCGGGACTGCATTGCATCTGTAGATCGCTTTGGGTAGAGTTGACATTTTCACAATGTTGAGTCTTCTTATTCATGAGTAAAGTATGTTTTCCCACTTATGTAGGTCTTTTTTGGTTTCTTGCAGTAGTGTCTTGTAGTTTTCTTTGTACAGATCTTTTACATCTCTGGTTAGATTTATTCCTAAGTATTTTATCTTCTTGGGGGCTATTTTAAATGATATTGATTTGGTGATTTCCTCTTTGAAGTTCCGTTTGTTGGTGTAGAGGAATCCAGTGATTTGTTATGTTTATCTTGTATACTAATACTTTGCTGAACTTTTCTGTTAGTTCCAGAACTTTTCTTGCGGATTCTTTCGGGTTTTCTATTAATAAGATTGTGTCATCTGCAAATAGGGATACTTTACTTCTTTCTTAGCAATTTGTATGCCCTTTATTTTATTTTATTTGCTCTGGCCAGGCCCTCCAGCACAATGTTGAATAAGAGTGGTGATAACGGGCATCCTTGTCTGGTTCCCGTTCTCAAGGGGAATGCTTTCAGACTCTCCATTTAGGGTGATGTTGGCTGTTGGCTTTGTATAAATACCCTTTATTATGTTGAGGAATTTCCCTTCTATTCCTCTTTTGCTGGCAGTGTTTATAATGAATAGGTGTTGGACTGTGTCAAATGCCTTTTCTGCAACAATTGATAAAACCATGTGGCTCATGTCTTTTGTTTTATTGGTGTAATCTTTTCAAAGATTACATTAAGATAGTTTTTCTAATGTTGAACCATCCCTGCGTACCTACTTGGTCATGGTGAGTTATTTTTTGATATGTTGTTGAATTCGATTGAGTTATTTTTTGATATGTTGTTGATAGAATTTTGTTGAGGATTTTTACATCTAAATTCATGAGGCATATTGGTCTATAGTTTTGTTTTGTTTTTTTTTTGTGGTGTCTTTACCTGGTTTTGGTATCAGGGTTATGCTGGCTTCCCAGAATGAATTTAGGAGTATTCCATCCTTTCCTATTCTCTGAAGTACCTTTAGTAGTAGTGGTGTTAACTCTTCTCTGAAAGATTGGTAGAATTCTCCAGTGAAGCCATCAGGGCCAGGGCTATCTTTGTTGGGAGTTTTTTAGTTGCCTTTTCAATCTCTTCTCTTTTGTTATAGGTTTATTTAGTTGTTCTACCTCTGTTTGTGTTAGTTTAAGTAGGTAGTGTGTTTCTAGAAATTTGTCAATTTCCTCTAGGTTTTCAAATTTGTTAGAGTACAATTTTTCAGAGTAATATGATCCCACCCAGTAATATGATAGGATTCTTTTAATTTCAGTTGGGACTGTTGTGATATCGCCCATCTCATTTCTTATTCAGGTTATTTCCTTCCTCTCCTGTTTTTCTTTTGTCAGTTTGGCCAGTGGTTTATCAATTTTGTTGATCTTTTCAAAGAACCAGCTTTTGGTCTTGTTAACTCTTTCAATTGTTTTTCTGTTCTCTATTTCATTTAATGCTGCTCATATTTTTAGTATTTCCTTTCTTCTGGTGATGGAGGGCTTCTTTTGCAGCTGTGTTTCTATTTGTTTGAGTTGTAGGCTTAATGTTTTGATTTTGGTCCTTTCTTCTTTATGGATGTGTGCATTTATTCCTATAAAATGACCTCTGACCACTGCTTTTACTGTGTCCCAAAGGTTCTGTAGGATGTGTTTTCATTCCCTTTTGATTCTGTGAATTTCTTTATTCTGTCCTTAATTTCTTTGGTAACGCAGTAGTTTTTGAGCAAGATGTTGTTCAGTTTCCATGCGTTTGATTTTTTTCTCTTGCTTCTTCTGTTATTGATTTCTACTTTTATGGCTTTATGGTCAGAAAAGATGTTTTGTAATGTTTCAGTGCTTTAGATTGTGTTAAGGCTTGCTTTCTGGCCTAATATGTCGTTTATTCGGGAGAATGTTCCATGTGCATTGGAAAAGAAAGTATCTTTGGCCACTGTTGGGGAAGCGTTCTATATATGTCTGTGAGATCAAGTTGCTTGATTGTGGCGTTTAGATTTTCCTTTTTTTTTTTTTTTTTGTCTTTACTTAGCTTTTTTCTGGATGTTCTGTTCTTCACCGAAAGTGGTGTGTTGAAGTCTCGTACTATCATTGTGGATCTATTTCTCTTTTCAATACTGTTAGAGTTTGTTTTATGTATTTTGGAACCATGTTGTTGGCTGCATAAATATTTATTATGGTTATATCCTCTTGGTGTATTGACCCTTTAATCATTATATCATGTCCTTCCTTATCCTTTGTGGTGAATTTTGCTTTGAAGTCTATTTTGTCAGAAATTGATATTGCTACTCCTCCTCTCTTTTGATTGTTCTTTGCTTGATATATTTTTTCCATCTTTTGAGTTTTACTTTGTTTACATCTTTAAGTCTTAGGTATGTCTCTCATAGGCAAGACATAGACAGATCTTGTTGTTTTACCCATTCTGCCACTCTCTCTCTTTATTGGTGCATTTAGTCTATTACATTTGGCATAATTATTGATACGCGTGAGTTTGGTGCTGTCATTTTGATGTCTTTTTTTGTGTTGCTAACAGTTTCTTTGTTCTGCTTAATTTTCTGTGCTGAGTCACTTTTCTTTATGTATTTTCTTTTAATCTTTTTGATTGTTGTTGATTTTCTATTTGCTGAGTCTTTATATTTTTCTTTATTTATTTTTTTAATGTGTAGAATTGTTAGTTTCTCTTGTGGTTACCTTAATATTTACTTCTTTTTTTTCTAAGTTTAAACCAATCTTTTATATATTTATATCGCCTTAACTTCCTCTCCATATGAAAGAACTTTAACTACATTATTTTGTTCCTCTTTATTGATTTAATGTTGTTACCTTTTACATGTTGACATCTCTGTTTCCCTCTTTTCAGTGTTTTATCTTTGATTCATTTTTGTGACTTTCCTATCTGGGTTGATACCTGGTTGTTCTATTGTGTGTTCTAGTGTTGGATTGTTATCTGATGTTACTGATTTTCTACCTGGAGGACTCCCTTTAGAGTATTTCTTGTAATTTTGGTTTGGTTTTTGCAAATTCCTTAAACTTCTCTTTATCTGTATATGGAAATGCCCTAATTTTACCATCATATTTGAGGGACAGTTTTGCTGGATATATAATTTCTTAGCTGGCAGTTTTTTTCCTTCAAGACTTTATATATGTCATCCCATTGCCTTCTTGCTTGCATGGTTTCTGTCGAGTAGTCCAAGCTTATTCGTACTGACTCTCCTTTGTAGATGACTTTTTGTTTATCCCTAGCCACTTCTGAAATTCTCTTTTTATCTTTGATTTTGTCAAGTTTGATAAGTCTTGGTGACTTTCTTTTGGGATCTACCTTGTGTGGGGTTCGATGAACTTCTTGGGTAGATTTCTTCTCATCTTTCACAATTTTCTGCCAACAAATTTTCAGCAATTGTCTCTGTATTTTCTGTTATTCACCTCTATTCTGGTACTCCAATCACTCATAGGTTGCTTATCTTGATAGAGTTCCACATAATTCTTAGGGTTTCTTCATTTTTTTAGTTCTTTTATCTGACTTTTTCTTAAATAAGTTGGTGTCAAGTGCTTTATCTTCAGTCTCACTACTTCTGACTTCTTTCCTTCAAATCTGCTCCTTCGATGTTTTATTGAGTTGTCTAACTCTGAAATTTTATTGATAATCTTTTTGATTTCTGTTTGCTGTCTCTTTCTGGATTCTTGAAGTATGTTAAGTTTGTCATCATGGTCTTGTATAACCTTCTTAAGTTCCTCTGTTGCTTTATCTGTGTGTTCCTTGGCTTGTTCTGCATTTTGCCTGATCTCCTTCCTAATCTCTTGTAGAGCTCTGTATATTAATGTTTTGAATTCTATCTCTGGTATTTCCAAAAAGGTTTCATCCTCTAGAATGTTTCTTAATTCTTTGTTTTGGGTGCTTGCTAAAGCCATCATGGTCTGCCTCTTTATGTGCTTTTATATTGACTTGTGTCTCTGAGCCATCAATAAGTTATTATATTTATTTATTTTATGTTTGCTTACAGTGCCCTAGCTTCTTATTTGTTTTGTTTTGATATACCCTTATAGGCTGGTTGTGTGAGGTAGTTTGATTATTGGTGTCTTTGAAGCCCTCACGTCCTTTCACCAAGTGGCTGAGCTATTACTAGGTATGTGAGCCCTGGAGTCTGTTTACTTTTCTTGTATAGATTTAGTTCATGTGTCCTGGTAGTCAGTCACCAAGTGTGTAGTGCAGGGTCTCACCTACAGTTCTAGACAGGCAGGAATGATTAAGTAGTCACAGATAACTGACTGCAGCAGGGGGTCATGTGCTAAGTAAGGTGGGGGCCGATGGCTGCCCTGAGTGTCTGAGAGGAAAGTGCATCCCTGTTCCTTACAGCATGCAAGTGGGTGGATTTTGTAGCCCCGCTATGGGCACTCAATGCTGTTGGCTGTAAGAATCAGAAGGTACCACTTATTCTTGGATCACTGTCGTGGATGGCTAGGTGGCATGGGTGAAGCCACCAGTCCTCCGGCACCTGTTGTTGGTAGGTGAGGACCCTGCTTAACGAGCATGGCAGCATCAAATGTCCCAAACCTGCCACTCCCCCTTATAGCTATATAGTTGAAAATAGGTTTTAGGTATATACCCTGTTTTACTGTGCTAATGAGAGTCTATGCTGTTGAAATGGGCCCACACAGGTCTGTGCAGGGGTGAAAGACATTAAAAGTCCCTGGACCACTTATGTCTGAGCTTAGGTAAAGGGGCTGTGTCTTCCCTGAGTTCCCGGCTTAGGGGATCTAGAAGATTATTTTTTCCTGTTTATTAATTTATTCCTTCTCCAGAGCTGGGAGAATGGCTCAGAGTGTGTGATGGGTCCTACTTCCAGCCCAGGGAACTCGGCAATCACTAAAGCCGGCCTAGGACCTGGTGCAGAGTGGTGAGTGGGCTTGTAAATGGGAGAAAAGTTCTTCCCAAAAGGGGTATTTTTTGATCCATTTGGTAGGTTAGACGCATGTGCCTGTCTTTTACCAATTGGACACTGCTTTTCAGTGGTTCTGGAGGCTTGAATAGATTCTCTGCCACTCAGTCTCTCCCAATGTGGAAAACCTTCCCTGAGTGCCACTGCTTGCCTCACTGCACACACGCCAGCTGATCAAGCCTACAGGGTGCTGGTTTCCACTGGGTCGGGTGTGGCAACTCCTCCCTGCTTCTAAACCTCTCCCTCCCCCTGCTTCTCAGTCCGAGTCCTCATCTCTGCCTTTGATATTCAGGGCTCCTAGATTGTCATATATAATCAACTGATTTGTTTTTGTAAGCGGGACCACAGAAAGCATCTTCCATCTTGGCCCCACCTCCTATCTTTGTTTTTTTTAATCTTAAAGTATTTTATAATTTCCTTTTTGATGTCTTTTTGACCCCCCCCCCCCAAAAAAAATAACCCATTGGTTATTAAAAGGAGAGTTGTTTAATTTTTACTTATTTGTAAATTATGCAAATTTCCCTTTTGGAATTGATGTCTAATTTCATTTCACTGTGGTCAGAGAACAGACATACTTTGTATGATTTTAATACATTTAAATTTATTGAGACTTGTTTTATGGCCCAAGAAATGGTCTATCTTAGAAAATATTTTCATATGTACGTGTATTCTGGTCTTGTTGAGTGAAGCGCACTATAGGTATATTTTAGCTCTAGTGTGTTTATAGTGTTATTGAATGTTTCTGTTTCCTTATTGATCTTCCTTCAAATATTTTATCCACTCTTGAAAGTGAGGTATTGAAGTCTTTAATTGTTTTTATTTAATTGTCTATTTCTCCTTTCAATTCTGTCAGTGTTTGATTCATGTATTTTGGTACTTTGTTGTTATGTGCACATATGGTTATAATTATTATTATTTTTTCCTGATACATTGACCCTTTTGTTATTATCAAATGTCCTTCTTTATCTCTATTAACATTTTTTGGCTTAAAGTCTATTTTGTCTGATATTTAGTTATGCCACTCCAGCTCTCTTTTGGTTCTTGTTTGCATGGTTTATTTTTTCTATCTTTTTACTTTGAACCTATTTGTTTCTGTGATTCTAAAATGTGTCTGTTGTAGCAGCAACTAGTTGGATCTTGATGTTTTATCCATTTTACCAATCTCTGTCTTTTAATTGCAGTGTTTAATGTATTTACACTTAATGTAATTCTTGATAATTTAGTATTTCTGTCTGCCATTTTACTATTTGTTTTGTATATATCTTATGTTTTTGTTGTTTGTGACTCCTCTTACTTTTCTATTCTCACTGACATCCCTGAAATACAGATTTTCATCTGACAGGTGTTTTACAGACTCCCTGCCTGGCTTCAGCTAATTTTTGTCATTTCAGAATGGCATCCCAGGCATTCCAGGTTTTCAACCATATCAAAAAATAATGGAATTTTGGATTTTTTGAAATCCCGCAATTATTTGGTGGTGGCAACTCATTCCAATTTTTAAAAACACTAATGTGGACCAAATAAGTTATCGTTGTTGTTAGGTGCCATTGAGTCAGTTCTGACTCATAGCAACTCTATAGGACAGAGTAGAACTGTCACATAGGGTTTCCAAGGAGTGGTTGGTGGATTCAAATTGCCACCAGGGCTCCAAATAAGCTATATTTAATAGGAAAATAGGGTCAAAGACAGTCCATTTGCCACATCTTTTTTCCTACATCAGATGGATCTCAGAATAATATTAACCATGGTATGCTTGTTTTCCACACTTTCATAAATCTGCTTATCTATAAAATAGTATGAAATAACAATAGTAAAAACTTACCAGTATTAAACAGTTTATAGTACACTGGGTAAATTTGGAAACCCTGGTGGCGTAGTGGTTAAGTGCTATGGCTGTTAACCAAGAGGTCAGCAGTTCAAATCTGCCAGGTGCTCCTAGGAAACCCTACGGGGCAGTTCTACTCTGTCCTATAGGGTCGCTATGAGTCGGAATCAACTCGACGGCAGTGGGTGGGTGGGTAAATTTACATCACTGGTTCATTTTATACTAACTTCTTTCAGTTGCTTATGTGGAGTATGTGCAATTTTTGTTAGACTCCAATAAAGTACTCTGTGAGCTCCTAAATGTTTCAGTCATTGGAACCAAATGCACAGATGGGTAGACGTGTTCTCCTGATTGAAAGGTTGTGATATAGAGGAAGAGCGTTATAGCAAGAGTCAAATGAATTGGCTTTAACCTTGATGTTGGCTAATTTCCTGTGTGCCTTTATCAAGTTTCCACTTTTCTGGACTTTATTTTTCTCTTCCATAAAATAAAGAAGTTAACCTTGATGACCCTAAAGGTCTCATTTTATGTGTTAACATTATATAACTGTGACTGATACTGTGGAGCTATGAGATCTGTATGAGAATTTTTTTCAGTCAGTACTGCATGTACAAGGGAGAATAGCTTTTGTTTCTGTCATAATGCAGAATGTCTGTCATTCACTGTTCCAGAACGTAATATCGTCAGTAATTTAAGAAGCTACTGGAGAGGGATTTATAGCATAAGTGTTAGCATTACCACTTATTCACCCAAGCGTATTCTGCCTCATTACACATTGTCCTTATGTTTTAGTTTTATTCCATAAGTCATAGCTAACGTTTGACCTAATACGTACACCATCGCTTGCTCATTTTTAAAAATGGCCTCTCTTATACCCAATAGCGTATTGAACACGTCCAATATTGTAATTGTTCTTTGATATTTTCACTGTACCATGATTAGCTGTGGATATGAAAGCCTTTTAACCCTCCACTATCTAGGAATCACTTTATGTTCCCACTTGTTTTCTATTATCCTACAGAAATAAAAGGATTGCAGTTGAATACCATGAAACATTCTTACTGCAAGTACTCGAGTGTACAACAAATCTGGTTAACTCTGAAATGATAGCTATTCAACCTATCGTTCCAAGTAGTAGATGTGTTTTGAAACTTTTTGCATTTGATTTATAAGCAGAAAGTCTCCCTTGACTTTATCCTCCTGTTTTTCACACCTTTTTTCCTTGCTTTTAAAGAATGAAAAATAGCAGCTAAGGAATGTAGCCCAGAGTGAAAATTTCAGGAAGAGAGAAGCAATGGAATAAAAAACACACCTACCAGTCTGCCTTGAAACAATATTAATGTCTTATTGGATCTGACTAAATTCAATGAATTTCTAATTGAAGACTGTTTCCCCATTCCTCATTCAACCTGTCCTACCCAGCAATAGCAGCGGGAATGAGTCATAGTCTCTTCGGAAAGGAAGGTGATGCAGATTGAATCGCTGATGGATTTCTTCCCCCTAGACTTGAAATACTCTTGCCTCTGTTTTTCTGTCAACCCAGGAATAGTATTTTGATTTGTAATTTTATATTGATTTTAATTTCCTTCATTATCTTCTTGAAACCAATGAAGAAATATATCAAACGGGAATGTATTTGACAAGAAGCAGAAAGAGGCCTTTCACTGACACTAGCACTGTTGGATTTTCTTTCTATTGATGCTTTTAATGACTCTTTGCCAATCAACTTTTTATCATACGAAGTAAAAGTAGTACACAGAGTGTTAACTTGAAACAGTCTCGACAGAGAGTGCAGCTGTGCACCTGTGGAAACGAATGGCTGATGCTCTTCTTGGTCTCTCAGCAGGAATAGCATGTATGTAGGCTTTCTTCTTTGCTCTAACATGCTAAGGGTAGTTAGTAGAGTACATTTAACCTGCTGTCTATACAGCAAGCTTGTTGTATCCAGGAAAGTCTTATATGTGTTGACAACACTTGGGAAAACTTTATGATTAGGTACTTACTTGGAAAATTACTTGTATATAAAGTAGTTGGACAGAAACATATTTTCCAAGCAATTATGTATATTTCTTGGAGCACTTTCCCCTTTACATAGATAATAGAACTTGTGATCCTTAGATGTTCACCTGAGTTATGGAATTTGGAGGATTCTTACTCAAGGATTTGGATCCAACATATTATAAGCACTTAATATTCACTGAATTGGTGAATTAACCTAATTAAGAAAGGTAAGGAGGGAGGAGTTCTTCACGGCATGAGCAAACACTGTTTTTTTTTTTTTCTGAAGTAAAGGTTAAGGTAAATAATAAACTTCTTGATTGCTTTACAGTTGTTCATAAATATTCTGGTTTTTGTCACTTTCCAGGGTATGGTAGAGGTGCTTTTACCTAAGAATTGAGGCCAAACAAATGGCCAATGGAATATGAATAAAAGTGACATGACTGGGTGGAACATATAAAAGCCAGTGCACAGTTCTCCACCTTCCTTGTCACTGATGAGGAGATTTTGGAAATATTTGTTGAAAAGAAATCTTTTTCACTGCATCCTTTCCCCCAACCCCCAATAACTACAGTTAGCTGATGCTGGCAAATAACGTTGGACATAGAGCACAAATGAAAAATAAATGGCATTAAGACAGTAATTTTGATGATGATGCTGGACTATAGCCTCACTATTCTGATGTAAACTGCCTAGTCATCAGCCAGTTTGTTACAAAGGTCTACAGGAGACTCTGCATGTGAAAGAGCCACCTCCAGAAATCCTGGAATCTGTATAATGTAGTATGCATGATTCTTGAGGAGAAGATGATGTCATCCAAAGAGTTAGTTTTTTTCAAACATAAGAAAGTATGCTTTATGAAATGTTTATGCATTGCAGCCCAAATCACAGTTTTTGAAAACTAAAAAATTTTTTTCAAATGTTAGAGAAACCTGTGTTTTCAGATAAGTTGACCTGAGCCAGACATTTTAAACTCTTGTGTGTTTTTGATTTGCTGTTTATGTGTATCTGCTTGTTTTTGTGTGTCGGGGGGAGGTGTTGCATATTTAGGTGACTGTGTGGTAGTCATTGATATAGTTAAGAACTAAAGTGAAACACTACAGTCATATACTACTAAGAATATAATAAATAGTAAAAACACTACCTGTCAAAACACATGAATTAGGACCAAAATTGTACCTACAGGCAAATACATAGCTTTAAATAAAATTTTATCATGTAAGATATTAAAGTGAAATAAAGGTAACCTGAAAAATTAGAAAAGAAATAATAAATCAAAGCAATAGGAGGAACAAAAATAATGATAAACTCAGATTATACAAAATAGGATTAGATAAGTCTGAGAATTGATATTTTAAAACAAGGTACACATAAACAGCCCAAAGTTTCATACAGAAAAAAAACAAGGAAAATAAATACACTAAATTAGTATTTATAAAGGTGTTACATCAGATAGGACCCATGGTGGCGCAGTGGTTAAGCACTGGACTGCCAACCGAAAGGGTGGAGATTTGAACCCATCAGCTTCTTCGTGGAAGAAGGATGCGGCAGTCTGCTTCCGTTAAGATTTACACCCTTGGCAACCCTATGGGGCAGCTCTGTTCTACCCTATAGGGTTGATATTAGTGGGAATTGACTCCACAGAAATGGGTTTGGTTTGTTTTTTTTTGTTTGTTTGTTTTTCAAAATATGTTGTTGTTGTTAGGTGCCATTGAGTTGGTTCCAACTCAGAGACCTTATGACAACAGAACTAAACACTGCCTGGTCCTGTATCGTCAGCACCGAACCAAAAACCAAACCCACTGCCGTCGAGTCGATTCTGACTCATAGCGACCCTATAGGACAGCATAGAACTGCCCCATAGAGTTTCCAAGGAGTGCCTGGCGGATTCAAACTGCAGACCTTTTGGTTAGCAGGTGTAGCACTTAACCACAACGCCACCAGGGTTTCCATCATCAGCATAGCCATTGCTATATTTGAGCCCATTATTGAAGCCCCTGTGTCAGTTTATCTTGTTGAAGGTCTTCTTTTTCACTGACCCTCTACTTTGCCAAGAATGATATCCTTCACCAGGCACTGGAGCCTCCTGATAACATGTCCAAAGTACCTGAGACAAAATCTTGCCATCCTCTTTTCTAAGGAGCATTCTGGCTGTACTTCTTCAAGACAGATTTGTTCTTTGTTCTGGCAGTCCATGGTATATTCAATATTCTTTGCCAGCACCATAATTCAAAGGCACCAATTCTTTTTTTAGTCTTCCTTATTCATTGTCCAGCTTTCACATGCATATGAGGTGATTGAAAATACCATGACTTGGGTCAGGGGAACCTTAGTCGTCAAAGTGACTTCTTTGCTTTTTAACACTTTAAAGAGGTCTTTTGCTGCAGATTTGTCCAAGGCAATATGTGATTTGATTTCTTGACTGCTGCTTCCATGGGCATTGATTGTGAATTAAAGTAAAATGAAATGCTTGAGAATTTTTTCCCTTTATCATGATGTTGCTTATCACTCTAGTTGTGAAGATTTTTGTTTTATGTTGAGGTGTAATCCATACTGAAGGCTGTATTCTTTGATCTTCATCAGTAGGTACTTCAAGTTCTCTTTACTTTTAGCAAGCAAGTTTGTGTAATCTGCATATGCAGGCTGTTAATAAGTCTTCCTCCAATCCTAATGCTCTATTCTTCTTCATATATTCAGCTTCTCAGATTATTTGCTCAGCATACAGATTGAATACAAAAAACCCAGTGCCGTCGAGTAGTGTGGTGAAATGATACAACTCTGACACACAGCTTTTCTGATTTTAAACCATGCGATATCCCCTTGTTCTGTTTGAACAACTGCGTCTTGGTCTGTGGACAGGTTCCACATGAGCACAATTAAGTGTTCTAAAACTCATACTCTTCGCAATGTTATCTTTAATTTGTTACGATCCACACAGTTGAATGCCTTTACATAGTTAATAAAACACAGTAAACATCTTTCTGGTATTCTCTGCTTTCAACCAAGATTCACCTCACATCAGCAGTGATATTCCTGGTTCTACATCCTCTTCTGAATCTGACTTGAATTTCTGGCAGTTCCCTATCAATGTACTGCTGCAACCATTTTTGAATGATCTTCAGCAAAATTTTACTTCTGTGTGCTATTAATGGCTATTGTTCGGTAATTCCCACATTCTGTTGGATTTCCTTTCTATGGAATGGGCACAAATATGAATCTCTTCCAGTTGGTTGGCCAGATAGCTGTGTTAAAAATTTCGTAGCATAGATGAGTTAGTGCTTCCAGCATTGCTTCCGTTTGTTGAAAAATCTGCATATCACAAGTTGTTAATGAGTCTTTTCCAATCCTAATGCTGTGATCTTCTTCGTATATTCCAGCTTCTCAGATTATTTGCTCAGGAAAGAAATTGAATAAATATGGTGAAATGATACAACACTGACGCACATATTCCGTCAATTCCTGGAACCTTGTTTTTTGCCAATGTCTTCAGTACGACTTGAACTTCTTCCATTGATACCATTGTTTCTTGGTCATATGCTATGTCCTGAAATGGTTGAATATTGACCATTTATTTTTGGTACAGTGATTCTGTGTATTCAGTTCTATGTTCTTTTAAGGCTTACTGCATCGTTCAATATTTTGCCCATATAATCCTTCAGTATTGCAACTCAAGTTTTGAATTTTTTCTGGAGCTCTTTCAGCTTGGGAAATTCTAAGTGTATTCTTTTATTTTGTTTCCTAACTCCAGGTCTTTGCACATTTCATTATAATACTTTACTTTGTCTTATCCAGCCATCCTTTGCAATCTTCTATTCAACTCTTTTACTTGATCATTTTTTCCATTCGATTTAACTACTCTACATTCAAGAGCAAGCTTCAGAGTCTCTTCGGACATCCATTTTGGACTTTTCTCTCTTTCCTATCTTTTTAATGACCTTTTTATTTCCTCACGTTTGATGTCCTTGATGTCATCCCACAACTCCTCTGGCTTTTGGTCATTAGTGTTCAATGCATCAGATCTATTTTTGATATGGTCTCTAAATTCCTATGGAATATACTCAAGCTTGCACTTTGGCTCTCTTAGACTTGTTTTTTTTCATCTTCGACTTGAACTTGCATGTGAGCAATTGGTGGTCTGTTCCACACTATATAAAAGATTAAAAATTTTAGAGAAATAGATAATTTTTTGCATACTACACATTATATGGAGCCCTGGTGGTACAGTGGTTAAGAGCTACAGCTGCTGATCAGAAGGTTGACAGTTCAAATCCACCAGCCGCTGCTTGGAAACACTATAGGGTAATTCTTCTCTCTTTTGTAGGGTCGCTGTGAGTTGTAACCAATTCATCAGCACCTAACAACAACATAACAACATGTTATGTAAGTTAATTGAAGTAAAAAAAAAATAAAATAAATTGATAAAATAATGCAGGGGAAAAACCTGAAAATTGTCATTTTCCTCCAAAAATACACTAGTATGTCATCTGGATGGGAGGACCATTTCAAATTAATAATAAATGAGTAATTTTATGCTGTAAAACTGTTTCAGAGCACAAAAACAAGTGAAAAACTAACAAATACACTTGTGAAGAAGCATTTTCTGAAAGTAATGGTGCAGAGGAAACACTGGTGGCATAGTGGTTAAGTGCTATGGCTGCTAACCAAGGGGTTGGCAGTTCGAATCCACCAGGCACTCCTTGGGAACCCTGTGGGGCAGTTCTACTCTGTCCTATAGGGTCTCTATGAGTTGGAATCGACTCGACAGCACTGGGTTTGGTTTTGTTTTGGTTTAACGGTGCAGGCTCTGACATGCTCAATAAAATACTAGTGCTGCTGGTGGTGATATTGTAACCTCTTTTAGATTAGGGGCATGCACCTACTGTTATACCCAACTGTATAATTTTGATGAGAAAATCTGGTAGTGCAGTGATTAAGTGCTTGGCTACGAACCGAAAAGTTAACAGTTCAAACTCACCAGGAGCTCCTCGGGAGAAAGATGTGGCAGTGTGCTTCCATAAAGATTCCAAACCAAACCCACTGCTGTCTAGTCGTTTGTGACTTATAGCGACCCTATAGGATGGAGTAGAACTGCCCCAGAGAGTTTCCAAGGAGCGCTTGGTGGATTCGAACTGCCAGCCTTTTGGTTAGCAGCTGTAGCACTTAAGCGCTACACCACTCCATAAAGATTACAGCCTTGGAAATCCGGTGGGACAGGTCTACTCTGACCTGTAGGGTTGCTATGAGTCGTAATTGAAGAAGTAGGGAAGGGTGAATGGGAAAAACAGTAGATGTCCAATATTGATATATCCAAGAATATTAACAATTTTATAATTTTAGCACTAAGATTATGGACTTACTTTCCATTTTATGCTTTTTTTCTTTTTCAAAATTCTGCCTAAAAATATATGCCTTTTATAATCAGAAGAAAAATCAGTACAGCTACTATTACATATTTAAAGGTACCTGAGTGGCACAAATGTATACTGGACTACTAACAGAAAGGTTGGTGGTTCTAATTCACTGAGCAGTGCTGTGAAAGAAGGTCCTGGTGTTCTGCTTCTGTAAGATTACAGCCAAGATAACCAGTTCTCTGACACACATGGAGTCACCATGAGTTAGAATCTACTTGGTGGGAACAGGTTTTGTTTTGTTTTTTACTAAGTATAAAACTGAGACTATGTTGGGGCACCCTGAACTGGCTCATTTTTAGTGAATTATTAGGTTTGTTTTGTAAAAGAAATATTTGTAGATCTGGAATCAAAAGATTTGAGTTCAAGCTCTGGAATTACTAGCTATGAGCATAGGTGAGTCATTTTACCTGTGTGACTATTGGAGCCCCCCATCCACAAAACTATGGAGTATATTAATACCTGGTTAAACTAGTATTAATTTTACTTGAAAAAAATCACATAAGTATGCTTGTTGTATTTTAAAAAGCAGCATGTCTTGGACATATATATTTGACATTTGATAAAAGTTAGTTGAATGTACGAACAATTATTTTAAAAAATATTTTAAAGCCAGTCCCAAATTTCACATGGTCAAAGACCTGTTTAACTTGAGTCTTCTACCATCTGTTGGTTTACTTGGTCACATTGTTATCTTATATGCAGTGAAAAAAAATCACCTCCCTAATCCCTCATCTTTATCTTTCATTTGATTTTGAAGATATGGATTATCTTTTTACCATGACTATAGCTTCCTTTTTTTTTTTTAATTACAATCTCGTGATGTTAAAGGTAAAACTAACAAACTAGTTAACCAAAATAACATGAAATATTTGGTGAACTGTCAGTAGATATTAAACTCTCCAGCATAAGTCTGTGAATTAAATACATTTCAGAATCTTTTATTCTGTGTGATCCCTGCATATTAATTCATATGTTTGACAGTAAAATATGGTTTTGAATTTAAGGCATGTTTTAGCAGAATATATTTGATGGATCAGCCACTACTTATCTCTCTTTAAAGTTTGTGTAAGCTCAAATTATACTAAAGAAAATGACTAAAGAAAAAATTATTTGACCCAAGTGTATGTAGTACAGAGGTCTCAAATTCTAGGTTGCTGGTGCTTTAAATAGTTGTAATGAATACTTCAAACCTAGGGTTTATAATGAATATTCTCACACCCCTTTTCCTAAGGGGTTATAGCAAGTAGAAGCATCATCTAGGGTATTATGGTAACAAAGAAAAATTAGCCAAACCAGCATTTTAATTGTTTGTACCACCCGGGTACTCCATGATAAAGAAGACAAGTTTGTATATCTGAACTCAGTTAACAGTGGTACTTACTGGTAAAGCAGCTGGAGTTTCATTTAGCTTAACTTCATTAATTTATGTAAGGACCTGATATATTTTGTGTAGTTTATGTTTTAGAAGAAGCTAGCAACTAGAGAATTAATAAGAATAATAGCCCCAAATACTCAGAAAAATCAGTAGACATTCTTCAACTCTAGATCTTCATTCTCACCTGGAGTTACTGCTACGTAGAGTGATAAAGGCTATCTTTCGTGCGTTGTGCCCCTTGCCCACCAATCCTGAAGAGCGTTGTCATATCCAGTGGTTCACAGTACAGTGGATCACCTACACTTTCCTTTACATAGGACTCTTTGGCCTACAATTCTGATATAATGGGCAGTCATCATTTACAGTGACTTTGGAAGCTTTCTTCTTGATAATCTGTCAATTTTTCTTACACGGTGCGGTTGCTATGAAAGAAATTGGAGCTGTTATACTCTATGCTTTGATACAGTTTGTAAAATGCAAGGTGGGAGATAGTAAACCAAACACAGCATGCTGGTAATTTCTTTGAGACTGATATGCTAGCACTCAGAGTCTGTGTCCCAGAGAGCTGGCATCCCTTTTTTTCTGAGAAAACTAACATTGTTTTAGAGTGTTATCTTATTTTTGCACCAACAGTGTAGATGTGTCTTTGGTATGACTTCTAGGACTCAATTCAGAACACTTAGTCTTGACAGTTTTCCCTATTGTTTTTATTTTTCTAGATTTAAGCCAAAACTAATTTGAATGTAAATCTTAGAAGGAATGATCTGGTATTTTAAAATCTGGAGTTTGTATATAGTGATATGTGATCATATCAACAGATTCCTCACTATACACTCTATAGTAAAGGGTATGAAATATATGGATAGAAATCCTTTACTGTGCCTGGAAATATGCATTGTTATTAGAACTACTCTTTTCAGAGAGTAGTTCGGCGGCACATATACTAAAATTGGAATGATACAGAGAAGATTAGCATGGCCCCTGCTCAAGGATGACACACAAATTTGTGAAGCATTCCATATTTTTACCATTAAATATACGAGACCAAATGGGCAGCTCCTGTCGAAAAGCACTGTAAGACAGCAGGAAGGGACAGGAAATGGAAGAATGGACAAGGAGAACTTGAGGTGGAAAGGGGGAGCATACTGTCACATTGTGGGGATTGAAGCCAATGTCACAAAACAATATATAAATTTTTGAATGAGAAATTAACTTGAGCTGTAAACTTTCACCTAAAGTGCAAAAAAAAAAAAAAAAAGATTCAAAACCAGGCCTGCTGGACTCCGGAGACCAAGTTCTGATAGGTTCAGGGCTGTTATAGGACTTACCTCAGATCACACAGCTAGTATTATTAACATTTTGAGACAGACTCATGTGGCTCCAGAGTTCTTCCTCTTGCACCAGTGGCCATCTCCAGAAGATTAAGGGTCCATTGTCTACACCCAGCATTACCTGAAAACTGAATAAAAGGTAAGTCTCATATTCATCCATAATGTTTTCCAGGTTTATGCAGATAGTATTGTGACTAATAAATACAAATACATTTAAAATTAAAAAAAAAAAAATTGCCAGAATGCCAAGGATATAGCAAGTGCCTTTTGACACGTCAGAATTCCATTCCCTTAAAAGGGATGACTCCATCTTTTTCCCACTGAAGTATTTAATATGTTTTATACACTCTTCCCCTCTTACTGTGTGAGTGTCCCAGGTACTGCATTTTAAGTGAGAATGCCTGTGGGTGTGGTACCATCTCACCGTGTAGACTTACTTCTTGTTTTGTATCTTTAAGTTGTCTGTTTAATATTATGGAAAGACCAGTGAAGTCGTTCTTTGCTGTAATAAAATTATTTTGTACATCCAAATTTGCCTCTTGCTGTTAGTACTGTTTAAAGTTTTGTAAAGTTATTATACTTATTCATGAGGAAGAGGGAAGATTTAAAAGGAAGAAAGAAAATTATTAGTATTTGTCAAATGTATACTAGCCTTCAAGCATTGTCTGAAATATTACTTAATATATGCAAGTCCAATATATGATGAATATCACTGTTGGGATTTTAGGCAACTGGAAATTGAGGCCCAGAAACACTCAGAAGAGATAGCCAATAAATTGGGTGCCTAGAAGCCACATTTTTCTGGTTTGAGAGCCTATATTCTTTCTGGTGTGTACACTTGAATCCTCTTGAGGGCACAGCTTGTTCAAGTCCCTCATTTATATGGATAATAAAAGTGGTTTTATACCATTTTATAATTTTCAAGTAAGATTTCAAAGAGCATCTTATTTGGCTATCACAATATTAAGCATTTTTACCTCTATTTTACTTAAAAAAATAAAACCCGATGTTATACAATCTGTCAAATAGATTTAAAGAGAGAAAGCAGGAAGTACCTTGGCAAAGAGGAAGTAGCTAAAAAGAGAATGAAAGAGGCTGTGGTGGAAATAATGGCAGAGTGAGAGCCAGAGGTCCAGCTCCTGCTCTGACAATTCTAGATTGGTTTCCTTTTGTCTAGCAGGAGAATGTGGAACTTAATTATCTCTAGCAACCCTTCAGCACTAACATGTTTTGAAAACTTCCAGTATTTGTGATGTGTTAACATTCCGTAGATAAAGAAAATCTGGTCCAAACTACTTGATAGAAATGAATAAGACAAATTATATAGGAAAATTATCAGTGATGTACTAGACATTCCCCTAGTACAGTAATACAGCTTATGTGCCCAAATCTATGATTTTTATTTCAACCTGAGCTTAAATCTTCAGCTTCATTTACCTTTTCCTTTCAGCATCTACTTTCCGTATTAACATAGGGTTAATGTACATTTGCGGTGTATCCTGGTGGATCACTGTTCTCGTACTTGACCTTCATAATGTAACTTTATTGGTATAGTTAAGGTTGATGGCACATTAATTTTACACAAGACATCAGTCAGTATTCCATTTTCATTTACCGTATTAATAACGTCTACTGTTCTAAGCTGCTATGTCACTCTTGGCTGCCATAAATTATCCTGAATCAAATATCAACATGAACTTAGAAGCAGGCACACTGCTTACTTCTGAAATTATTAATGCCAGTGCATAGGAAAAAGAGAC
Source organism: Loxodonta africana (assembly GCF_030014295.1). Classification (NCBI taxonomy): domain Eukaryota; kingdom Metazoa; phylum Chordata; class Mammalia; order Proboscidea; family Elephantidae; genus Loxodonta; species Loxodonta africana. The sequence goes on along the minus strand of NC_087363.1, from coordinate 50,917,493 downwards.
ACACGAGTTTGCATTTGGTTGATCATTTCTTCACAGATTACTATCAGTCTTTTTCTCCAAGCAAATAGCATAAGTGCACCCTATGTGCACTTGATCTTCAGGGAACAATAGTTATAATTAAGAATAATTACAACAGCAACAGTGAAACTGCTTTTTAAATATACTGGATGTGCCGTCATTCCTAAAATATTTTTCTTTCAGTGGAAATGACCAACATTTGAATCTCAAGGGAGGGATCTAAGAGAAATGGTGGACTGTGTGGAGCCATGATGGGTTTCATAGTTCTCACAGTGGAGAAATGCCAGATAATTTGAGCACTGTCAAGAGTAGGCTGAGCAGAGTCCATCTTACAGCTCTGAGGGGACCGATTTTAATTTACAAGGCACATTAATTCTTATGTCCCTCATAAACACTTATTTGTTAGAAGCATTGTGCTAGTTGTGAAGTGTGGCTTGGGATACTCTAGATAGCATAGTCATAAAAACTTGGCCTCAGGAGTCACACAGATCTGGGTTCAGATTTCACCTCAACCATTTATTAGCTGTGTTATCTCATGAGAGTTATTTAAATCTTTATTTTTTCATAGCTTTAAGTAGAAATAATAACAGTTTTTCCTCACAAAACTGTCTTGAGGGTAAAAAAAAAAAAAATCTTATTGGACTGACCAGCACATAGTGAATATCCACAAAATGTGAACAGCTGCTGCATTTATTTAAATGAAAAGAGCTGCTCTATTACAATAAGGTTTCAAAATTTCAGTCTTTTGTCTACAATCATTATAATTTTTAATAACCTGGTATTTCAGTACTTTTTTTTATTATTTTTCATTTCTGTCAACTTAAAATTGACTCTCTTTTTTGGTCTAGGCCTTGTTCAAAGCTAAAGTACCTCTGAAATAATTGGCCCTGTGCAACCTAGTATCTAAAGTTTCCCTTTGTGAAACTATTGAATGAATATATTGACGTGGTTAAGAAGGAGATTTGTAGTTACGTAAACTTCAGAATCATTGACGTCCAGCTTTGTTCTGTCTCTTGGCTATTTGTCTTGTAAGAGATGGAGGTGTTTTGTGATGCATAGTGACATGGTGTGACCTGCATTTTAACTTAACCAAATAGACAGCAAGCTGCTTTGTAAAGAGGTGGTGGTGTTTATTAAATATCCATGCTTATGATCCGCATTAGTGACCGTGCTTTTTGAGAGGCCACTTGGAGAAAGGAAGAAACATTACCCACACCAGTACTTCTTTGTTTTGTATGCTTTCGGAAATGACCTCAAAGCTGTATGTGATAATGTAAATCTCAAAATCAGTAAAATTTCTCTCTACCTACGCCACAGGGTCATGTGGGAATCACATTAGATTATGTATTGTGTAACACAAGTTACAGCTGTAAGGAATTGTTATTAAATGAGGAAAAAAAAAAAAAAGAACCAAGATTTAGATCCTAAATAAAACACTGAAAATGCATTTTGTCTGAACCCTGCTGCCAGCAGTGTCTTTTTCTTTTATTTAGCAACTTCCGGTTTCCCTCAAGTCCGTTCCAACTCATGGCAACCTCGTGTGTGTCAGAGTAGAACTGCTCCATAGGGTTTCCAATGGCTGATTTTGTTGAAAGAAGGTAGCCAGGCCTTTTCTTTGGAAGCACATCTTGGTGAACTCTAACCACCAAGCTTTTGGTTAACAGCTGAGCACGTTAACCATTTACACCGCCCAGGGACTCCCATTAATAATAATCCTGTATGGATCAGAACTTTAATATATAGACTATTTCGGAGTCTCTGGTTAGTGGATTTCAAATTAACGGGATGCCACAGGATTACCAAGGTTCATGTTCCTGAGCGCTCTAGTTCAAATTTGCCAGCTGACACGTGGGCCTGGAATTACCATCTCAACTGCACAGCGTCTCACCTTGATAAGCAAAGGTATTTTTCATGCAGGAGCTGTCTTGCCTCTAGAGGTTTTGATCTGGAGTGACTGTCAATAATAGCAAGAACATACCTGAAGAATCAATCTCTCTCACCTTTAATTTCCTAGACATGCACCGCTGGAACTAGGATTATTAGAGGATGAAGTCTCCTATAGGAATGTGGGCTGAGGTAACAAAATCAAGTCCCATTAGTCTTTCTCTGGAGCACAGACTACAAATGGCCAGGGGAGGAAAAGCAGACAGGAGAGGGGAAGTGAGTGGAAATTGTAGAATCTGGGAGAACGCCTTTGCATGCTGTGATCTCATAAAGATACAGGAAATCTGGTAAATGAAAGCTCAGGTTGTTCCCATAAAGTGCCATTCTACTTCAGGCTCTATTAACTCTGTGTGTAGAGTTTTAGATGTCTCTCTGTCTTTTCTTTTTTCCATTTCTCAGTGCTTCAGTGTTGAAATAATTACCCATTCTTTTTTTTATTGTGCTTTAAGTGAAAGTTTACAATTCAAGCCAGTTTCTCATACAAGAACTTACACGCACATTGTTATGTGACCCTAGTTGCTCTTCCCACAATGTGACAACATACTCCTCGTCTCCACCCTGTATTTCCTGTATCCATTCAACCAGCTCCTGTCCCCCTCTGCCTTCTCGTCTCACCTCCAGACAGGAGCTGCCCACATAGTCTCATGTGTTACCCATTCTTTTTGCAGTCGGTATATTCCAAAACAAATTAAAATATTTTGAAACTAACTACATAGTCCACCCATTAAATTAAGTTTCTTTGATGTTCCCCCCCTACCAGACTGTGGTCAAAGTAACTATTCCATTCAAACTCTGATTTAAATAAAAAATTACATACACGCTCAGGTACCTAGGTACACACCCATGTACGGTACTTCAGTGCCTTGGCTCAAATTAAATTACCCTCCAGTGTGAACAACATTAATACAAAGAGCTGTGGGAAATACTACAGTTTAATACTGGACTCCATAATAGTACCCATGTGTTTTTGAAAATTGAAGTAGTTCATTGGCAAGCCAAAGGATGCTCACAGAGGCCTAGGAAAATGATTCTCAAACAAGATTATTTCCTACAGAAGGGTTTCTCAACCTTAGCACTACTGGCATTTTTGGCTAGATAATTCTTTTTTGCCTCTGGGTGATGCAAATGATTAACAACACACTCAGGTGCTGTGGGATAAATGATCTAGTTTTACCCTAAATTAGGTGGCCTTTGTCCTTGGCTGCATAGAAATAACCCTTGGGTTAATTGGGCTGCTTTGATCTGAGACTTCTGGGCCACAACTGAGGATTTGTGCTCCTCAGTGGGGGCAGACCAGACCAGAAGAGACTCACCTGGGAGGCCAATACCAACTAGCCTCAAGAGGCATGATTCAGCCCATCGTGCAGCACTGAACGCAGAGACTCAGAGAGCTTCCTGGTTGATGAAAACATCTGCTCTTGGCAGAGTAGCACATGCGTTGGGACGTGGAAGCTTTGAATTAAGAACCTCCCAGATCTTGTCTTGTGCATACACAGTGGTTAAAATAAATATATAGTCATAAGCATGGTATACTGTCTGTGAGTTCTGTGAGTCCTTCCAGCAAATTATTAAATACAAAGGGGCAATAGGAGCCATTAGATCAGAAACTAAAGGCGTCCTGTGGACTCCCAAGCTTTCAGCTGGCATCCTGAAGGGGTAGTGGGAAAGCTAGTCCTGAATTTGTGGCCAGTGAGTCAGAAGGTTGAGGTGTTATGTGGACTTTCCAAACTTGTGACTGGCATGTGCCTATTTGGCAGTTTGAAGGATGATGTCCTTTTAACTTGTGTGTTCTGACCCAGTTCTGGGACACTAGGGTCAGAGAGAGAGTATGTTGCAGGGTGTGGCTGGTGATAAGGATGGAGAAGTAGGAATGTGAGGACTGGATCAATCTCTACATTTGGGGGACTGGATTAATGCTGCTCTTTACCATGCATCTACTAATAAAAAGGTTGTAGGTTCAAATCTACCCAGAGGTGCCTTAGAAGAAAGATCTGGAGATCTAATTCCAAAAATTAGCCATTGAAAACCCCACGGACCACAGTTCTACTCTGACACACATGGGGTCTCTGTGGGCCGGATTCAACTCCATGGCAACTGGAAAAATATATGATATGGAGAACTGTGCTGTGGATTGTAGGATATTTAGCAACATCCATGGCCTCTACCCACTAGATGCCAGTAACACATCATCACCCCGCAGTCGTGACAGTCAAAAATGTGCCAAGATATTGTCCAGTTTCCTCTGGGAAAGGGCGGTCAAAATTGTCCCCAGTTCAGAAGCACTGTCTAGTGTACAGTGGGAAATCCCAGGGTCAGGAAGCTGGCCTAGCCCAAGAAGGTCTATGAGACAGAGTGAGGACTGAGAGGAGAGTAACAGTGGAGAAAAGAGCTAGACAAAGTGTCTGTCCTGTTTTTGCCATGAGGTTCCTTCATTTAAATCCTGCCCCCCTTCCCATGCACTCTTTGTTCCACACTACGTATATATTTTCTGTGTTGTGTGAGCTTGATTAGGACTCTGCCATTTTCCTGTTATTCAGGAGCGTCAGAAGGTAGCTTAAGATAGAACTTCCTCTATTTGGGGCAGAGAGTGCTTTCTTAGGGTATTGTCAGGACTCTTTTGCTTTCAGTTTTAATTTGTGTAATTAAAAATCCAGAGATGAGACTAGTTTAGGCACAGTTGAGTCCCAGGGTTCTAACGGTACCCTCACTAGGCTCCATTTTTCTGTGTGCCTCAGCTCTGCTTCCCTTAGACTCTTGGCATTTGCTCTATAACCAGGCCAGGGGACGTAGCTTCTGAGAACCTTGACCCTAACCCCAAAAGTTGGAGACCCACCTTTCCCAATGATCAGAGATTAAATTTAGGAAAAAATGTGCTTCAGTCTTTTGGGTTCTTGTGGCCCAGGAAATTTCCCAGGAAAATGGGCCATCCTGGTTCACCAAATTTCTTCCCACCCCACCCTCTACCCCCCTGCCCCACAAACACAATCACAAAGAGTGATACCTTGCAAAGCTGTAATGCTTTATTTAGTGCTCTTTTCGAAGAGAAAACAAAGCTGAAATTTCTTTATGAAAATTTTTGCTTAGGTATATTTTCTTATCCTTACTTTTCATCTTCCTCTTCTGGGTGGGGGTGTTCCTTCCCTTGGCTTCCAAGGTATCCTTGGAGAGCAGTTCTTGAAGTCTGCTTAAGGACTCCTGGGATGGCCAAGACTTAGGTGGTCCATGAGGTCAAAACTATTTTCATAGTAATGCTAAGATGCTATTTGCCTTGGCCACTCTCTGTCACAAATGTACAGTGGATTTTGCAGAAGCTTTGTGATATTTGACACCACACGAGATTCAATGCAGAAGCAGATGACAGAATTAAAGACATTAAAAAGGTTTGCAGAGCTGTAAGACAAGGCCAATGCTCTTGTTATTTTTGTTGTTTCACATAATGTAGTTACCTTTCCATAAAATGTGTTTTTTATGTTAACTTTTAATGGTTTATCATTATTACTTTTAAATTAATTAGTAAATATCTTCAGAAGTTTCCATTTTAATGCCTCATATAGTAAATATTGGTAGATATAACCCATATAGAGCCCTGTTGGCACAGTGGTTAAGAGCTTGGCTGCTAACCAAAAGGTCAGCAGTTCGAATCCACCAGCTACTCCTTGGAAACCCTATGGAGCAGTTCTGTTCTGCCCTATAGGGTTGCTATGAGTTGGAATCGACTTCAATGGCAAGAGGTTTCAGGGTTTTTTTTTAAATAACCTGAGAAGTTTTTAATTCAATATTATCTTTTAATCATTTTGATCTCTCCTGTCCTCCTCCCTGTGCCCTGTGAATGGTGCTTTTTTTTTTTTTTAATATAACCCTTATATAAACAAAACCTCCATGGGATTCTCAATAGTTTTTAGAATATATAGCCTTTTGAGGGGGCAGTAGTGTTTCAGTGGTAGAATTCCTGCCTTCCATACAGGAGACCTGTGTTTAATTCCCAGCCAGTGCACCTCAAGTATAGTCAAAACTTGTCTGTCAGTGGAGGCTTGCATGTTGCTATGATACTGAACAAATTTCAGCGGAGCTTAGAAACTAAAAGGGATGAGAAAGAAAGGCCTGTCAATCTGCTTCCAAAACATCAGCCAATGAAAGCCCTATGGATCACAACGGTCAGATCCCATTGTACATGGGGTTAACAAGAATCAGGGGTTCACTCAATGACAGCTAACAACAGCATAGCCTTTTTATAGTCTCGGTTGAAAACTTGGTATTTTCAAGTTCTTTCTACTCTGATTTTTCAGAACTCTAACATCTCCCAGCCCTGGGAGAACTGCAGAATCTGTTTAGCTGACAGCTGCACCATGACTGTTCTCTCCAGGCCCTGTGGAATCTCACCCTTTGTGGGTGCACCCTGATATTCAGCCAAAGATTGAAGGGAACCCTGTGTAGATTTCTGGAGCTCCTTTGCCTTGCACCTCTCTCGTTTTCATTACCTAATCCTGCTAATTCCAGTTAATGAGTAGCCCCAACTCTGCTGTCTACCTTACTCAGTGCGACTCCTGCTTTCAGATTGGGCTGTGTTTCCCTAGCTGTGGTTTGGAAAATGTCTGTGACAGGAAGCGGGGGTAAATGAAGAACTCACGTCATATATTTCTTTTCTTGCCAGGATCTTAGTCTTACACTGTCGATTGTCCATTGCCTGAAATCAGTTTCCTCATATATTTTATCCAGTTTTATAGTAGCTTAAAGCAGTAAAGTGTGATGCCCATTATTCTGAAATGCCAAAATTGGAAGCCTTCAATTTTTCCTGTATTTTCATGTTTCTTTGGTTTACAACAGTGGTCAGCATACAAGCTGGGTGGTACATTTAAGGGTGGCAGAAGTATAAGAACTTCTATTTATATATTTATGCCATTTTAAAACAATCTTTGCATATATTTTATTATATATGTAATTTAATAGCATAGTGTTGTTGTTAGGTGCCACCAAGTTGGTTCCAACTCATAGCGACCCTAGGTACAACAGAACAAAACACTGCCTGGTTCCATGCCATGCTCATAATCGTTGCTATGCTTGAGCTCATCATCGCAGCTGCTGTGTCAGTCCATCTCATTGAGGGTCTTCCTCTCTTTTGCTTACCCTCTACTCTACCAAGCATGATGTCCTTCTCCAGGGACTGGTCCCACCTGATAACATGTCCAAAGTTATCACCATCCTAGCTTCTAAGGAAGTCTCACCATCCCAGCTTCTAAGGAACATTCTGCCTGTACTTTTTCCAAGACAGATTTTTCGTTCTTCTGGCAGTCCATGGTATATTCAATATTCTTCACCAGCACCATAATTCAAAGGCATCAATTCTTCGGTCTTCCTATTCATGATCCAGCTTTCACTGAATATGAGGCGATTAAAAAGACCATTACTTGGGTCAGGTGTACCACCTTAGTCCTCAAAGTGACATCTTTATTTTTTAATGGTTTAGAGAGGTCTTTTGCAGCAGATTTGCCCAATGCAACACGTCATTTGTGTTCTCGACTGATGCTTTCCATGGGCGTTAATTTTAGACCCAAGTAAAATGAAATCTTGGACAACTTCACTCTTTTCTCCATTTATCATGATGTTGCTTATTGGCCCAGTTGTGAAGATTTTTGTTTAATGAAGAGTTTTAATCCATACTGAAAATACAGATTTTTTTTTTTTTTTTTTACTGTAGTAAACCTGTAATGGAAAAAGAAAAAAAGCTTGAGCACCTAATAATATATTTTTCTCTCTAAAGTATATACATTCGCTACAAGTATGTACATGTACTGCTATGCTATTAGTAGTAGTGGTACGTGTATGTACTTTAAAGATAAGAATACATTATTAGGTGTGCATGCTTTTTTTTTTTTTTACTGTTACAAGTTTACTATAATAAAAAAAAAACCTAATGATATTAGAGGTGCATACCTTTTTTTAAATGTTATCAGTTTTCTGTCAAAAAAGGGGAGCTTCTAATTCACGGTATTTGAGCTAATTTTTAGGAAAATCATGACTGAATACATAGTGAAAAGAACAAATATTTATGGGATGAAGAAAATCATTGAAGGAGAAATTGAGCCATGATTTCTATAACCTCTCAGTCTGTAAACATATTTAGCCAATTGCTTAGTGCCCTAGAAGGACACGATGAAGGGATGGGGTTGTCCACTTGAAACATGAATAGCAGTAGCTGCGACTAAAAGAATTCGTACTATGGGTGAAGTTCTGGGTAATAAAGGTATTACAGCCTTCATTTAAAAAATGTGGAAATTGAAGGTAAGAGTATAATTTGCCCACGGCTGTAAAGCCAGTGAATCGTGTACCTATGTGAAACCAGCATTTTTCTAACTGTAAAGCTGAGTCTCTTACCAGTTGACTATTCTTTCTTGGATCTGGACTATCCATAAAACAATCTCTTACCTGTGATGACATAGGACATCAAGATATTTTCAAGGTGTTTTAAATGTAATATTTCACACACGTTACCAGGAGGGACCAGCCCCTGGAGAAGGACATCATGCTTGGTAGAGGGTCAGTGAAAAAGAGGAAGACCCTCAACAAGATGGACTGACACAGTGGCTGCAACAATGAGCTGAAACATAGCAATGATTGTGAGGATGGCACAGGACTGGGCAGTGTTTTGTTCTGTTGTACATAGGGTTGCTATGAGTCGAAACTGACTTGATGGCAGCTAACAAGAACAACAATTGCCTACCCTGGAATTCAGTTAAGCCATAACTGTTTCATAATGATTGAGGGAAATTTCATCGTCAAGTTGGTTATAGAATTATAGAACCCTTGACCGTGTGTGTGTGTGTGTGTGTGTGTGTGTTTAAAGCACTGTTTCATTTTAAGAAAGCTAAAGACATTTCCTACTGAGTACATGTATACACTTTAGTGGAACTGTTTACATTCTCCGCATACTTGTGAATGGATTTCCAAACTGATGGCTGTTATTTGCCTCAAATGTTGGCAGGAAATCTATTCTGGAAATTATTGTGTGTGTAGCTCAATTTAGTAAGTTGTAAATATAATTTTTTCCATCCCCTTATGCTATTATAGTTGCAGTTCCATTCTTCATGGTAATAGCAGAATATTTGATGATCCTGTAAACATGCTGATCTTTACCATTTGTTTTAGAGTTCAGCAACCATTTGTTCAGGCGGGTCTTGTCCTTTGCATTCGCAAATGTCCCCGCTCCCCTCTTTGGGGGAAAAAAAAACAAGCTTTGTAATTTACATTTTGTTTTGGATTTGTTTCCCTTCAAAAATATTTAATTGTATAATTAGTTCTTCTGTCTTTAAAGAAAACTAAAATGTGATCATCTTTATGGTCGGCGAAGAGCAATGGAGATGGAAAGAGGCACATTCTCTAGTGTAGTGATGGAAAATAGTGATCCTCCTCCAAGTTGCTGCTGTTTTTTTTAAAAAAAAAATTTAGGTGCTGTCAAATCGATTTTAGACTCATAGCAACCCCATGTGACAGAATAGAACTTCCTCGTAGGGTTTTCTAGGCTGTAATCTTTCAGGAGCAGATCGCCTGGTCTTTCTTTCATGGAGCTGCTGGTGGGTTTGAACCACCAACCTTGTGATTAGCAGCTGAGTGCTTAGCCACTGCACCACCAGGGCTCCTTGGAACTTTGCATACCACAATCAGATTTCTTAACCTATCTTCATACCATCCCTATTGTTTATTCAAGGTTTTCTTTAAATCAACCGTATTACCAGTCTTATTGCGGATATGAAGAAACTTTATATCAAGAATATAAATAGAAGTAAAATTTGCCGTAAGTGAAAACTAAACATATATATATATTTCCATCTGCATAAAATAAATATATAACAAAGTAGAAATTTCACAGAGCTAAAATAATAATGCGTACTATCAGAAGTATGTTTTAGAAAACTGTGATCTAGCTTATACTCCTATTTTTTAGGGTTAAATTGCTGTTTAGAGTCCTTAGCATGGTTTGCCTCATATACAAGTTGTTTGTGGCCATGGCCAAATTTTCTGCTTTAAAGTAGCAGATTGTGAACTCCCCAGGCCTCCAGACTTTTTCTTTACCCCCACACCCATTACACTGTGCAGTTATATGGCATATATTTGATAAGTGCTCATTAAGTTGAGTACTGTGTCACCAGCAGTGAAGCCTGGTGCAGCTTACGGGAACCAAGGCAATGACAAAAAAGCCCAAGGAGAGGAACCAGTGAGTATCTGGGGAAAGGTACATAAACGTGTAGAACTTTAGTTATTTCTTTTGTGTAATTTGGATAATACACTGCCTTATGATCCTGAGCAGTTAAAAAAAACACAAAGCCACTGATACAGTTTTTACTGTGTACCAAAAAGAATTATAAGCACTTTTAAACATACATGTATTTAATCTTGAAAAGAACCCTGTGAGGCAGATAATGTCATTACCTTCATTTTATAACTGTGGAAACAAAGTCACAGAGAGGTTAAGTAATTTGCTCAAGATCACACAGCTAAAAAATGGGGATCTGAGCTTTGAAATCTAGATTCTTTACTCTTAACCACCACTCTCTACTACCTTTCTTCTTGAAGTATGTGAAACTATATACATGAAAATACTCAGAATCTACCGTTCTATAGTTACTTTTTGTAATTTATGCTCTATTTTGTTTGTCTTCTATTTGCTGTACAGAAATGTATCTATTTTTTTTTTTCCTTTATTGGTAATACTCAGATGGCATGTACCCACAGGACATCAAATTCTAAATGTCCAATGTAGTTTTTTTTTTTAAATAATTTTGATTGTGCTTTAAGTGGAAGTTTACAAATCAAGTCAGTCTCTCACACAAAAACCCATATACACCTTACTCCCAATTCCTCTCCCCCTAATGACACAGTCTGCTCTCTCCCTCCACTCTCTCTTTTTGCCAGCTTCTAACCCCCTCCACCCTCTCATCTCCCCTCCAGGCAAGAGATGCCAACATAGTCTCAAGTGTCCTCCTAATCCAAGAAGCTCACTCCTCACCAGCATCCCTCTCCAACCCGTTGTCCAGTCCAATCCATGTCTGAAGAGTTGGCTTCGGGAATGGTTCCTGTCCTGGGTCAACAGAAGGTCTGGGGGCCATGACCACCGGGGTCCTTCCAGTCTCAGACCGTTAAGTCTGGTCTTATGAGAATTTGGGGTCTGCGTACCTCTGCTCTCCTGCTCCCTCAGGGGTTCTCTGTTGTGTTCCCTGTCAGGGCAGTCATTGGTTGTAGCCGGGCACCATCTAGTTCCTCTGGTCTCAGGATGATGTAGTTGCTGGTTCATGTGGCCCTTTCTGTCTCTTTGGCTCGTAATCACCTTGTGTCCTTGATGTTCTTCATTCTCCTTTGATTCAGGTGGGTTGAGACCAATTAACGCATCTTAGATGGCTGCCTGCTAGCGTTTAAGACGCCAGATGCCACTCTTCAAAGTAGGATACAGAAGGTTTTCTTAATAGATTTTATTATGCCAATTGACTTAGATGTCCCCTGAAACCATGGTCCCCAGACCCCTGCCTCGCTAGTCTTTGAAGCATTCAGTTTATTCAGGAAACTTCTTTGCTTTTGGTTTAGTCCAAAAGTCCTCTGTACTCTGTGCTGTCTTTCCCTTCACCTAAAGTACTATCTAATTAGTGAGTACCCCTCTCCCACCCTCCCCCCATCCCTCCTCTCGTAAACACAAAGGAATGTTTTCTTCTCAGTTTAAACTATTTCTCAAGTTCTTATAATTGTGGTCTTATACAATATTTGTCCTTTTGCAACTGAATAATTTCACTCAGCATAATGCCTTCCAGGTTCCTCCATGTTATTAAATGTTTCACAGATTCCTCACTGTTCCTTATCGATGAGTAGTATTCCATTGTGTGAATATACCATAATTTATCCATTCATCCATTGATGAGCACCTTGGTTGCTTCCATGTTTTTGCTATTGGAAACAGTGCTGCAATAAACATGGGTGTGCATATATCTGTTCGTGTAAAGGCTCTTATTTCTCTAGGATATATTCCAGGGAATGGGATTGCTAGATCATATGGTAGTTCTATTTCTCACGTTTTATGGAAGCGCCAAATAGATTTCCAAAGTGGTTGTACCATTTTACATTCCCATCAGCAGTGTAGAAGTGTTCCACTCTCTCCACAGCCTCTCCAACATTTATTATTTTGTGTTTTTTGGATTAATGCCAGCCTTGTTGGAGTGAGATGAAATCTTATTGCAGTTTCAATCTGCATTTCTCTAATGGCTAATGATCGTGAACATTTTCTCATATATCTGTTACCTCCCTGAATGTCTTCTTTAGTGAAGTGTCTCTTCATATCTTTTGCCCCTTTTTTAATTGGGTTATTTGTCTTTTTGCAGTTGAGTTTTTGCAGTATTATGTAGATTTCAGAGATCAGGCGCTGATCAGAAATGTCATAGCTAAAAACTTTTTCCCAGTCTGTAGGTAATCTTTTTACTCTTTTGGTGAAGTCTTTGGATGAGCATAAGTGTTTGATTTTTAGGAGCTCCCAGTTATCTAGTTTTTCTTTTACATGCTTTATAATGTTTTCTATACTGTTTATGCCATGTATTAGGGCTCCTAACATTGTCCCTATTTTTTCTTCCATGATCTTTATCATTTTAGATTTTATATTTAGGTCTTTGATCCATTTTGAGTTAATTTTTGTGCATGGAGTGAGGTATGGGTCTTGTTTTCATTTTTTTGCACATGGATATCCAGTTACGCCAACAGCATTTGTTAAAAAGACTGTCTTTTCCCCATATAACTATTTTGGGGCCTTTGTCAAATATCAGCTGTTCATATGTGGATGGATTTATGTCTGGATTCTCAATTCTGTTCCCTTGGTCCATGTATCCGTTGTTGTACCAGTACCAGGCTGTTTTGACTACTGTGGCAGTATAATAGGTTCTAAAATCAGGTAAAGTAAGGCCTCCTACTTTGTTCTTCTTTTTCAGTAATGCCTTATTTATCCAGGGCCTCTTTCCCTTCTATATGAAATTGGTGACTTGTTTCTCCATCTCCTTAAAGAATGTTGTTGGGATTTGGATCGGAATTGAATTAAATGTATAGATTGCTTTTGGTAGCATAGACATTTTTATAATGTTAAGTCTTCCTATCCATGAGCAAGGTATGTTCTTCCACTTATGTAAGTCTCTTTTGGTTTCTTGCAGAAATGTACTGTAGTTTTCTTTGTATAAGTGTTTTACATCTCTGGTAAGATTTATTCCTAAGCATTTTATCTTCTTGGAGGCTACTGTAAATGGCATTGATTTGGTGATTTCCCCTTCGATGTTCTTTTTGTTGGTGTAGAGGAATCCAACTGATTTTTGTATGTTTATCTTGTATCCTGATACTCTGCTGAACTCTTCTATTAGTTTCGGTAGTTTTCTGGAGGATTCCTTAGGGTTTCCTGTGTATAAGATCATGTCATCTGCAAATAGAGATACTTTTATTCTTCCTTGCCAATCTGGATGCCCTTTATTTGTTTATCTAGCCTAATTGCTCTGGTTAGGACTTCCAGCACAGTGATGAATAAGAGTGGTGATAAAGGGCATCCTTGTCTGGTTCCCAGTCTCAGTGGGAATGTTTTCATGCTCTCTCCATTTAGGGTGATGTTGGCTGTTGGATTTCTATAAATACCCTTTATTATGTTGAGAAATTTTCCTTCTATTCCTATTTTGCTGAGAGTTTTTATCATGAATGGGTGTTGAACTTTGTCAAATGCCTTTTCTGCATCAATTGATAAAATCATGTGATTCTTGTCTTTTGTTTTATTTATGTGGTGGATTACATTGTTTGTCTAATGTTGAACCATCCCTGCATACCTGGTATGAATCCCACTTGGTCATGGTGAATTATTTTTTTGGTATGTTGTTGAATTTTATTGGCTAGAATTTTGTTGAGGATTTTTGCATCTACATTCATAAGGGATATAGGTGTATAATTTTCTTTTCTTGTGTCTTTACCTGGTTTTGGTATCAGGGATATGGTGGCTTCATAGAATGAATTTGATAGTATTCCATCCTTTTCTATGCTCTGAAATACCTTAAGTAGTAGTGGTGTTAACTCTACAGTGAAGCCATCCGGACCAGGGTTTTTTTTTGGTTGGGATTTTTTTGATTACCTTTTCAATCTCTTCTTTTGTTATGGGTCTATTTAACTGTTCTACCTCTGTTTGTGTTAGTTTAGGTAGATAGTGTGTTTCTAGGAATTCATCCATTTCTTCTAGGTTTTCAAATTTGTTTGAGTATAGTTTTTCATAGTAATCTGATATTATTCTTTTAATTTCAGTTGGGTCTGTCGTAGTATCGCCCATCTCATTTCTCATTCGGGTTATTTGCTCCCTCTCCTGTTTTTCTTTTGTCAGTTTGGCCAATGGTTTATCAATTTTGTTGAGTTTTTAAAAAAACCAGCTTTTGGTCTTATTAATTCTTTCAATTGTTTTTCTGTTTTCTATTTCATTTAGTTCAGCTCTAATTTTTATTATTTTTCTTTTGGTACCTGTGGGTTTCTTTTGTTGCTCTCTTTCTATTTGTTCAAGTTGTAGGGATAGTTCTTTGATTTTGGCCCTTTCTTCTTTTTGGATGTGTGCATTTATTGATATAAATTGGTCTCTGAGGACCGCTTTTGCTGTGTCCCAAAGGTTCTGATAGGAAGTGTTTTCATTCTCATTGGATTCTATGAATTTCTTTATTTCATCCTTAATGTCTTCTATAATCCACTCTTTTTTGAGCAGGGTATCGTTCAATTTCCAAGTGTTTGATTTCTTTTCCCTGCTTTTCCTGTTATTGATTTCCACTCCTATGGCCTTATGGTCAGAGAAGATGCTTTGTAATATTTCAGTGTTTCGGATTCTGCTAAGGCTTGCTTTATGACCTAATATGTGGTCTATTCTAGAGAATGTTCCATGTGCACTAGAAAAGAAAGTATAGTTGGTTGCTGTTGGGTGGAGTGTTCTGTATATATCTACCAGGTCAAGTTGGTTGACTGTGGCATTTAGATCTTCCGTGTCTTTATGGAGCTTCTTTCTGCATGTCCTGTCCTTCACTGAAAGTGGTGTTGAAGTCTCCTACTATTGTTGTGGAGCTGTCTATCTCACTTTTCAATGCTGATAGAGTTTGTTTTATGTATCTTGCAGCCCTGTCATTGGGTCCTTAAATATTTAATATGGTTATATCTTCTTGGTGTATTGTCCCTTTAGTCATTATATAGTGTCCTTCCTTATCCTTTCTGATGGATTTAACTTTAAAGTCTATTTTGTCAGAAATTAATATTGCCACTCCTGCTCTTTTTTGATTGTTGTTTGCTTGATATATTTTTTCCATCCCTTGAGTTTTAGTTTGTTTCTGTCTGTAAGTCTAAGGTGTGTCTCTTATAGGCAGCATATAGATGGATCTTGTTTTTTAATCCATTCTGCCACTTTCTGTCTCTTTATTGGTGCATTTAGTCTATTTACATTCAGGGTAATTATGGATAGGTATGAATTTAGTGCTATCATTTTGATGTCTTTTTTTGTGTGTTGACAGTTTTTTTTTCCCACTTGATTTTATGTGCTGAGTAGGTTTTCTTTATATATTGCCCTTTCCTCATATTTGTTGTTGTTCATTTTGCTTCTGCTGAGTCTTTTCCCTTGTATTTTATTTTGATGAGTAGGATAGTTCGTCTCCTTTGTGGTTACCTTATTATTTACCCTTATTTTTCTAAATTTGTAACTAAATTTTATTTCTTTGTATCGCCGTATCTTCCTCTCCATATGGAAGGTGTATGATTACATTTGTTAGTCCCTCTTTATTATTTTAATGTTGTCTTCTTTTATATTATAACATCGCCGTTACCCTGTGTTGGGCTTTTTTTTTTTTTAAATCTTGGTTTTGTTTTTTTTTTTTTTTTTTTTTTGGATTTCCCTGTCTGGGTTGACTTCTGGTTGCTCTGCCCAGTGTTCTAGTTTTGGGTTAAAACCTGATATTATTGCTTTTCTAACCAAAGAACTCCCTTTAGTATTTCTTATAGTTTTGGTTTGGTTTTTACGAATTCCCTCAACTTGTGTTTATGTGGAAATGCCTTAATTTCACCTTCATATTTAAGAGACAGTTTTGATGGATATATGATTCTTGGCAGGCAGTTTTTTTCCTTCAGTTTTTTAAATATGTCATCCCATTGTCTTCTTGCCTGCATGGCTTCTGCCGAGTAGTCCGAGCTTATTCTTATTGGCTCTCCCTTGTAGGTGACTTTTCTTTTATCCCTCGCTGCTCTTATAATTGTCTCCTTATCTTTGGTTTGGGCAAGCTTGATTATAACATGTCTTGGTGGCTTTCTTTTCAGATCTACCTTATGTGAAGTTCGATGAGCATCTTGGATAGATACCTTCTCATCTTTCAAAATAGCAGGGAATTTTTCTGCCAACAAATCCTCAGCAATTTTCTCTGTATTTCCTGCTACCCTCCCTGTTCTGGTGCTCCAGTCACTCATAGGTTATTTCTCTTGGTAGAGTCCCACATGATTCTTAAGGTTTCTTCATTTTTTTTTAATTCTTTTATCTGATTTTTCATCAAATATATTAGTGCCAAGTGATTTATCTTCAGGTTCAGAAATTCTAGCTTCTCCTTGCTCAATTCTGCTCCTCTGACTTTCTTTTGAGTCATCTAATTCTGTAATTTTATTGTTAGTTTTCTGAATTTCTGATTGCTGTCTGTCTATGGATTTTTCCAGCTTATTAAACTTTTCATTATGTTCCTGAATAATCTTTCTGGGTTCTTCAGTTGCTTTATCTGTGTGTTCCTTGACTTGTTCTGTGTGTTGCCTCATTTCCTTCCTGATGTCTTGAAGGGTTCTGTATATTAAACTTTTGTATTCTGCATCTGGTAATTCCAGGAATGCACTTTCATCTGAAAGATCCCTGGATTCTTTGTTTTGAGAGCCTGTTTAGGTGATCATGGCCTGTTTCTTTATGTGACTTGATATTGACTGTTGTCTCCGAGCCATCTATAAGTTATTGTATTAGTTTATGCATGCTTACTGTGTCATAGCTGCTTGCTTTGTTTTGTTTTGGTATACCCCTATGGGTTGCTTGAGTGAGCTAGCTTGATTATTTTCACCTTTGGAGCTCTAGTGTCCTGTCCCCAGCTGGCTAGAGGTGTTATCAGGTATATCAGTCTAGGAGTCCATTCAGTTTTCTTGTATGAATTCAGCTCAGGTTTCCATGTAGCTGATATCAAGTGTGTGGTACAGGCTGTGTCCTACAGTCTTAGAGGGGCAGGGGTTATTGGCGTATATACTGGTATCTGATTGCAGCAGGAGGTCACGCTCTGGACAAGACAGGGGGCTGAGAACCGACCCCCAAGTGTCTCTGAGGAAAACGCGTCTCTGTTCCCTAGAGCGTGCTGGTGGGTGGGCTCTGCAGAGGGACCATGGGCACCCAAAGTTTTTGTTGTAAGGACTAGGAGGTACCAGTTATCCCTGGGACCCTGTCGCGGGTGCCTGGGGGACCCAAGTGGAGCGACCAGTCCTTAGGTCCCTGTTGTTGGTAAGTGAGGACCTTGTTTAATAGGCAAAGCAATGTCAAACATCAAGCACCCACCTCTCCACTGCACCACTGAAATGGTTCGAGTTTGTCAACAAGGGCCTATTCTCCTGAAATAGGCCCACACAGGTCCATGCAGAAGGGAAAGGTGCTCAAGGTCCTTGGATGGTTTATGCCTGGACCGGAGCTGCTTCTGTCCTGAGCTCCCCCAGTTAATGGATTTAGCAAATTATCTTTTCCCCCCAGTTGGAAATTTTTTCCTTCCCCCAGGCCAGGAGGACGGCTCCAGGTGCTTACCAGGGTCTATCTCAGGCCTGGGGATTCAGCCGCTGAAGGTTGCTTGGTGGTGGGGGGGCGTGTTAAAATATCCGCAAGTACTTTTGCCGAGAGCGCCCTTCTCCTCAGGTTCCAGAGGTGTGAGTGGGCTGTGTGGCTGGCTGCTTCTCCCTGAGGAAACTGTGGCCTAACACCAGGACCAGCCCGCCAGCGCCGCTGCTGCCGCCGTGGCCATAAGCACTCCGGGAGTGGTGCCTAAGGCCCCCCACGATTCAGGTCCGGTAACTCCTCTCCGCCTCTGAATGGTCTCTTCCTTCCCCTGCCCCTCAGTTCATTGTCTAAGCTTGCCTTTGATGCTCAGGGCTCCCGGCTTGTCAGAAATATACTCGTTTCACTTGTTTTTTCGGGTCTTTGTTGTAAAGAGGGCTCTACGGAAGCGTCTATTCTGCCATCTTGGCTCCGCCTCCCCAAGGTAGTTTTATATCAGTATAATGTCACATAATGTGATACATTAAGCTGTTGTTGAACGTCAAGAATAGTAAAATGTAAAGCGACAGTTTGTTATTACAGTGTGCCAATTTTTTTGATAATGTTTACGTTGGATTAATTACTTTTGTGTGTGGCCTTTCTAGCCATGATCTTGTAACTCCCACCCAGGTGACTGTGTGATAGGGTAATCGTGGCCTACCAAGGGGATTGGTCAACTTTGCCTTAAAAGAGAGCCAATTTCAGCACAGAAAGAGACCAGCAGCAGAGACCCAGCAACTGGAGACTGCAACGTGGCCTTCCTGGCCCACAGAGCGAGAAAGCTGGGTGCGTTTGGGCAGAGACTTAGGGCCAGGCAGAGGCATGCCTGCAAGTACAGGTGGGGAGAGGCTATCCTGATGGAAGATCTGTATCCTGAGTGTTCTTGAACCTGAACTGTACCTGTTACTTCCCTAATAAACCCCATAATTGTGACTATGGTCTGTGATCTGTCTGTGGCCACTGCTGTGAGTTATAAAACCCAGTAGAGAGTGCTATGGGAGGGACAGTTGGTGTCAGAATTGGTAGAGATGGCAGAGACATGAGGTATATCCACCCTCTACCTCATGGGAATCAGCGTTGGGCTTTTTATCTTGGTTCTCCTTTCCCCTTGTGGGGTTTGAGGAAGTCAGACACTGCCCGCACACTGTTCTTACAATGGTCAAACCTGGAAATTCTCTCTCTTTTTTTTTTTTTTTTTGTTTTGCAGATTGCCAGAATATTGGTATTTCCTCTGTGGCATCCCAATGGTAAAGACAGAATTGCATTTAACCAAACCTAATAATTTTCCTTGATGGGAAGTTAAGGGGGTACATTGGAATGTTTCAGTTTTTTGTGAATTATTTCCTTTATTCCTGGGATGTAAAGGCAGATGAGGTGGTTTTTCATAGCAGTGGATTTTAGATGTAAACATCTAGTTGTTCAGATTATGAATTGAGTAAATGCTAACAGCAAGTGCCTATGTTTGGAGCAGGATCCTGTGCATTGTAGGAGGTTTAAGCAGCTTCCCTGATCTCTACCACCAAATGCCAGTAGGAACCTCCCCCTCCCCAGTCATAACAACCAAAACTGTCTCTGGACATGGCCAAAAAATCACCCATGGTTTAAAATCACTGATTTAGAGCAATAAAATTTTTGATTCTTTTAAACTGACAAAATCTTTCCACACATTTTAAGGCATTAGATTTTTTGAGGATAGTATCTTATAGGCCATAATGTCAAATATAGTTCCAAGTATATTACAGTAAACAGAATAATTGTGTATTCTCTGGGCTAATATTATCCCTTACAAATATAGTAAAGTCATATTGCTGGCAGAAAGTTTGAGAAATTAAGTATCCTCACCCCATTTTAAGGTTTGTGTGAGAAATCTCTCCAAATTAATGATAGCATTAATATCAGACTAATATAAAATGTTCTGTAGTTTACAGAGTGATTTCAAACTCAGTATTTTAACTTTTCCAGTAGCTCTGATTAGGATTTTGATTTACCCATTTTATTGATTAGAAAATGGAGACTCAAGGAGAGCAACTTTTGTCTACTATTGTTATGGATTGAATTGTGTCCCTCAAAAATGTGTATCATCTTGGTTAGGCCATGATTCCAAGTATTGTGTGATTGTCTACCATTTTGTCATCTGATGTGATTTTCCTATGTGTTGTAAATCCTGCCTCTATGATCTTAATAAGGCAAGATTACAGGCAGTTGTGGTAATGAAGCAGAACTCAATCTACAAGTTTAGATTGTATCTTGAGTCAGTGTCTTTTGAGATGTGTAAGAGAGAAGCAAGCAGAGAGACAGAGGGACCTCATTACTACCAAGCAAGAAGAACCAGAAGTGCTCGTGTCCTTTGGATCTGAGATCCCTGCGCTGAAAAGCTGCTAGACCAGAAGATTGATGACAAGGACCTTCGTCTAGAGCTGACAGAGAAGCCTTACCCTGGAGTTGGCACCCTGAATTCAGACTTGTAGCCTCCTAGACAGTGAGAGAATAAACTTCTGTTTGTTAAAGCCCTCCACTTGTGGTGTTTCTGTTATAGCAGCACTGGATAACAAAAACAACTATTTCAAATTAGGGAGATCAGAAAATATGATAATTCTGAATATTTTTAGGTGAGTTTTATTTTTCTAGCCATTTAAAACCCACAAGTTAAGCTTTTGTCTTATGTATACGAGTTTTTCTTATTCTTGAGGGCAGTGTCAGAGACTCTTATGCTTGTTTCTTTCTCATGGGATCCTAGTTCTAAGCCCACATCCTGCAGTTCCCTATTTCGATGTCATTGCGGTGTTTATCCTGGGACCTCCTGTAGACTGGTACATCTGTCTCTATCCCCTTAACGAGCCGCCCTAATTATGTTACATCAGGACAACTTGCGAAGCTCAGAATCTCAAGTTGCTAACCCTACAGCTGGAGAACAGCATAAGCCATTCCCATTGCTATTCTCAGTTCCCTCCCTGTCTTAAATAGATTCATAGATCTCTAGGCTCTCAAGCATCCTACAGCCCTGTTTATCTTGTACTCGTGACCCCAGAAATTAGTCTTCCAGAAAATGGCTCTTCAAGCCAGATTCTTCAGGGTAATAGCGTCCTGTGTAGCCTTGATGCAAAATCTCCTACGTGGTGTAATACTGTCATCTCAGGGAAAGCCACTGTTCGTTAGCTTAAACTGTCAGCGTTATGTTTCAGTAAAATAAATATACATTTTCCCTACAGTAATGACTTTTTTTCTCTCTTCGTGAAAACTGCAGGGACCCTTGTTATCAAGAGATAATCATATTCTAGCGGTGCCACTTATGGTGCCAGTGAAAGTCCCAAGGATGTGATTATCTCTTAATAACTCTAAAGCCTGTTATGTATTATGTCGTATTGTTGTTTACTTGGAGTGTGTGTGGGGGAAGCCATTAGTGATCTCTGTGGTCGATATTATTTGGTGTGAACATGATAAAGGAATCAAATGTCCATTTGTTTGCTTGTAGCTAGTCAGCACAATTAGAAATGCATCCCACTTCACGTTGAAAAATGCATTTAAATGTAATCTCTTGCTTAAAAATTAGTATTAGTTTAATAACCCTGATGCTAATACTAAATTATGTCAAGCAAAGCTAATGGAAATTCTGGAAATAAACATGGATAATTTAATGTCTACATGACCTTACCTCCCACAGAAAATTCACGGGTTGGGTTTTAACTACCTGTGAAGGAAGTAAACACACACAAGAATTAGCTGCTGATTCAGTGATAGAAAATGACATCAATAACTTAAGCAAAGTAGAATGGCCACTTATTGAATGATATCTCTTTCCTCTCACCTCATGGTATCCTTTTATGTTGGAATACTGCAATAATAATAAATATCATTTATTCAATACTTGTTACATATCAGATACTTCGCAGGAAGTATCTCATTTGTTCTTTACAAGAATCTAGCAAGGTAGTTAAATATTGATGCTATTTATAGCTGAGGAAGCTGAGACTTGCTTGAATTCATGTAGCACGTAAGGAGTAAAACTTAGGTTCAAATATGACTTTAGAGCCCACGTTTCCCCTCTGATTATTTAAAGGCGTAATGCCCAGGGTGATTAAAACCACTTGTTGTCAAGTTTATTCCAACTCATGGTGACCCATGTGTGTCAGAGTAGAACTGCGTTCCACTGGGTTTTTAATGGCTGATTTTTCAGAAGTAGATTGCCAGGCCTTCTTCCGAGGCACATCTGGGTGGACACAAACCTCCAACCTTTGGGTTAATGACCAAGTGCATTCACTGTTTGCACCATCCAGGGACTCAACATACAACTGTAGGAGACTTGAAATGATGGTGATCATCTATGCATTTATTAAATCTTTTAGAAGAAAATCTGACCCTTATTCCTGGTCGCTATGAGGAGCCCTGTGGTGCAGTGGTTAACCTTCGCAAAAGGTTGGCAGTTCAAATCCATCAGCTGCTTCTTGGAAACACTGTGGGATAGTTCTACTCATGGGTTTGGTTTTGGTTGAATCGGAATTGACTCGATGGCAACAGGTTTTTAATCTTGTATAGTGTGTGTCTGTGAAAGCAGTATAGATACCTGGCTTTTTGAACACTTTCATTAGCATTATTATCATGCTCTTACCTGTTACTTGGGAAAGGTTGTTTTTGTCCAGAGTATACAGCCAACACATCTTTTAGTTCTGAGGTACTTGGGAAGGGCCGAGATTGGGACTTTTTTTTCTCCAGAGTAAAATCATCCTTTTTGATCCAGGCCTTATCAGTTGCTGCCTCTTCCTGGTTGCTTTTTAGCTGAGAACCTCTGCAGACATAAGTTTCAGGTTCCTTTGTATTTTAATATAAAACCAAGCCAGTAGTTGTCTAGTCAGTTCTGATTCGTGGCTACCCCGTATGTTTTAGAGTAGTACTGTGCTCCATAGGGTTATCAAGGGCAGCAATCTTTTGGATGCAGATTGCCAGACCTTTCCTCTGAGGTACCTCTGGGTATACCACCAAACTTTTGGCTAGTAGCTGAGTGCTTAACCATTTGAGCTATCTAGCCAGTCATTTTGTGTTCACAGGAACTGAACTGTTCAACATTCCTGGACTCGCTCTTTCTGAGCAAAGGCTAATGCATCTATTAATTGTTAATGTGTTAATTTCCTGTCTATTTTCACACAAGATTTTTCTAAGTTTATAATAAAAATCGTAACTAAAATTTAATCATCTCTTAAAAGCTATAATGATAGCATGGAAAAGATATGAGTGGGAGCATAGAAAATTTAATATATTTTTAGTGATTTTAAAATTATTATTATAATGATAGCTAGTGTTTGTGCATATTATGAGCTGGGTACTGTTCTTTGGATGGCTTATCTCATTCAGCCCTCACAACAGCAGCGTAAGGTAGAGATACAATTATTATGCTCATTTTGCATTATTGAACATATTGCTCATTGGACATTATTATGCTCAATATGCATAAGGAATCTGAGCTTAATAAGTGAAATGAAAGGCCTTTCCTTTCCAGGAAGAGGGTATTAGCCAGTCAAGTATAATTGATGCATAGATTTTTTTTCCCTCTCTGTAAAGCAGCACCAGAAGTGAAAGTAGAGTTCTTGTGTCTTCACCCCTTTCAAGGAATGGAATTGGGTGTCTATCTGTCTCATCTGTGTTCATGCTGGCACATCTGAGATGTGACGTTTTAATGAAATCACTTTTGTCTCCTTGTAAGAATGTAGCTATTCAGGCTTCTTTCCAATGAAGAATAAATAATTTCTAGCTATACTACAAAAGACCTCTTTAAAGTGTTAAAAAGCAAAGGTATCACAATGGGACTAAGGTGTGCCTGACCCAAGCCATAGTATTTTCAGCCACCTCATATGCATGCGAAAGCTGGACAATAAATAAGGAAGACCAAAGGAGAATTGATGTCTTTGAATTATAGTATTGGTGAAGGATATCGAATATACCATGGACTGCCAGAAGAACGAACAAATCTGTCTTGGAAGAAGTGGACAGCCAGAGTGCTCCTGAGAAGTGAGGATGGTGACACTTGGTCTCATGTACTTTGAACATTGTGACATCAGGAGTGACCAGACCCTGGAGAAAGACATCAAGTTTGGTAGAGGCCAGCGAAGAAGAGGAATACTCTCAGTGAGACAGATTGACACAGTGACTGGAATAGTGAGCTCAAACATAGCAACAATTGTGAGGATGACGCAGGCTCAGGCATTGTTTCATTCTGTTGCACATATGGTCGCTATGAGTTGGAACTGACTTGATGGCACTTAGTAACAACAACAGTTACAAAATTAGAATAATGCTCAGTATAACCCTAGGCATTATTAGAAATTTGATTTTAACAGCATGTCATGAAAATAGACTGTGGAAATAGAAATTAATTTTAAAGCATGTATCTTATTTTAACTTATATTGTAGGTTGAGTTCATTCATTCAGTCAACACACATTTAAGGAGCACTTGTTTTAGACTGGAGTCCTGGTGGCACAGTGGTTAAGAGCTACAGTTGCTAACCAAAAGGTCGGTGGTTTGAATACACCAGCTGCTCCTTGGAAACCCTGTGGGGCAGTTCTACTCTGTCCTATCAGGTTGCTGAGTTGGAATTGACTCAACAATAATGGGTATGATTACGTCTTACCTCTTTTACTCCTTTTGCTCCATTTTCAATCCCCCATTTCTTATGGGGATCAGGCATAAGGATGAATGCTGTCTCAACTCTGGTTGCCTTAGAAGGTCTTTCATTCTGATTCTCTGAACAGACTGGCTTCTGTGACAACAGTTTCACTTTAACATGACTGGAATTCTCAGTGTTGCAATTCAAATCTCTAAAAGAGAGAATCTGATTGGATTAATGTGGGTCAAGTGTTAATTGGTGGTTCAATAGCTGTAGCTGACTGGGTGCTGAGTCACATAGTATATAGGGCAGATTTCTTCCAGGAGCCATGAGTAAGGAAGGTCCCCAGGAAGGAACTATTGAATCAGAGGCCTTTTTGGAGAATTCCCAGATTTCCCTCCTTACTTTTCCAAACCTTCCAACCCACTTTCCATAATCTTTGGCATTGTTCTTTGCTCTGTGAAATCTAATTAACCCATCATATGTTAGTCACCCAAGAGATAACTTCTTTTGGCCTACATTTCCTCTGGAAGCAATTCTTAAAATCAAAGGTTTGAATCTTGTGCTAAATACTTTAGATAATGAGCAAAAAATAAACTTCTGAATATACTGATAATATAAAGAACACTCGTTTGGTCCTTACGTTTTGGAGGTTATTGATACTAATCTAATATTAAAAGTAGTTAAGGACTGAATATAGGGATGGGTTATTGTACTACACAGAAAGCTATAATATACACTTAAAAAGTGATGTATTTATGGCTGATCAAGAGAATATAATATTTGTATCCTAATCAATTACTACATTTAAATATATTACATTTTTTAGACATGTATAAGCTGTTTTTGAGTGTCTTATCTATATCTATTTATGCATAAAATGATGTTTTCAATTATTAAAAAAAGTTACAAGATATTTATTTTACTCAGAAGTAAAGATATCCGCAGTTGAAACTTGGTTAGCAAATACACGTACATATATGTAGACATGAAGATAGTAATGCAGCTTCTTAGAAAATTATTTTATTGAATCAGAATACCATAAAATATCATAAGCACCTGTAGCCGTTATACTAACAAGAAAAGACTAAAGTGGAAAATTCACTTGCCAAAGGTTATAAGACTAGTAGGAGACAAAGCAAGGAAAGGAACCTGACCTCCTGGCTCCTATTCTAGGCAGTTCTGTCAAGCTGGAAAATTAAATACCAATTGTATTTACTTCCTATTTTTTCCTAATATAACTTAAAAATGGAAAGATAATAGTTAAGAACCTGCTAAATGAAACCCTATCTAACTTGAAATATGTACTCATTTGTGTAATGTTGTTTTTTCTTCTAGGAATGATTGACATATAGTAGCTCCATAGCATGTGGCTCCCAGAGCTGCCGTAAAAGGTAAGCTTCCCATAAGGGAAGATTTTTCTTACATGTACTTCACATTTGATTAGCATCCTTAGTTTCTATGGTAACATTGAGACCCTTTCCTGACAAAGTGATACCATGAGATCATTTTTGATGTTTTTCTGAATGTTAAATTTAATGAAGGTTAGTGAAGTCATATAAATTAATGCTTGGTAATAGGAAATTGAAGCCCTTCTCACTTCTCTCTGGAGAGGATACTGGAGGTGGGTTTTCTGAGCTTCAGACTAATTTGGTAATTCAAAAACTTCAGAATTTAGTATCATGGAAAGAGCACCAGGAATAAAGTAAAGGTCATTGCAATTCTCCCAAGTGATCTTACAGGAGAGGATGTTTTAGCAGTAAGACAGCACAAATATTAAGTTAAGTTGATCATACAAATATCCAGGTCTTAAAGTTCAAGCCTTGTAGGGACAAAGCATGAGCATTGTAACTCACTATTCATAACGTGTGCAAACGATTTTCTTAATGTAAGATACAGATCTCAAAAAGTAAAAATGAAGTCTGCCCTTAAAAGTAAGGTGAGTGATTGTGGGTAAAGAATTTAACTTTACCCAAAGCAATTTAATCTTTGCCCTTGTTTCTTGAGAGATAACTCTAAAGCCTAGTAACTTTCTAAGTAATCGAGGTGCCTTTATTGGTCTCCAGACCACACCTGAAGATTTGTGCTAATGAGTGGTGAGTGGCCGGGCCACAAAGATCACTTAATGGCTTGATGTCAACTTACTTGGGGGAGGCAGCTTAATTCATTAAATTGTGCCTAAGCAGTGAGGCCCCAAACATGTCTGCATAGTGAAGCCAGTGAAGGATCTGGTCACAGAAGCTCCATGAGCTTCCTGGTTGTTGAGACATCAATGCACGTGGGAGGATAGTGTGCCCTTTGGGACATGGAAGCTCTGCACTGGGAACCTGTTAGTCCTGCCCTATGCATCTCTTTGTTTGTATCCTTTCTGCTATAATAAAGCTATAATCATAAGTATAGCACTTTTCTGAGTTCTGTGAGTCATTCTAGCAAATTATGGAACCTGAGGAAATAGTGGAAGCTAGCAGGTCAGAAGGGGGTGGGGAAAGCTGGGGACAGGGTGCTGGGAATCCCTGCGTTTATGGCTAATATCCTGAGGGGATAGAAGGAACTCCCAAATTTTTAGCGAGCAGGTCGGAAGTGAAGGGTCCCAGGAGAGGCCCCAAGCTTGTGGCTGGCACCCTGAAGAGGTAATAGGAAAACCCCAAGTTTGTAGCCAGCAGGTCAGAAGTGAGGCCGTGGTGGGTACTCCCAAACTTGCAACTGACATCTGAAGTCTTAGGTTCACTTGGCTGTCAGGAATACTGTGTCCTTCCTTTAATTTATAAGCTCTGATCTAACCTCTGATGAGGGTCAGAGGAAGAAGTGCTGCAGACAGCTGGTGTCAGAACTGAACAGAGAAGCACAAAGTGGGGATTCTCTGCATCCTCATCATTGGTGTCAGGAAAAACTGGATCTGGTATTGATCATCTCAGTGAAATTAAAGGTAATTATCAAATACAGGTAGGCATCCCTGGAGGAAGATAATGACGGGGTGAGGAGGTCTCATTTCATTGGTATATACAAAATAAAACACTGACTTATTTTTTTAATGTAATAATTACCTCATAATGGCCAGTTTTTCCCCAAACATGGTAAAAATTAAATAATCAATACAGAAACTAGTGACATTAGATAAATATTAACGTGTGATTTTAAACCTCAGCGTGTATTTTTTGACTTCCCGATTAAAGAAGTAAGGACAAAAAATATTTCACTTTATTTCACAGATGTTTTTTATAAACCAGATTAAGTTTTTTTTTTTTTTTTAATCAATTATCTGCTGCTCTCTGACAAACCATCCCCAAACTCACTGGCTTAAAAAAAAAAAAAAAAAAAAAAACAGCCATTTGTTATTTCTCCTGAGTCTGTGGGTCAGCTGCTGGAGTCCCCCAGTCTAGAACAGACCCCTCCTGTCTTTGCTGGGTGTGTTCATGCGTCTGGGTTCAGCTTGCCTGTCAGTCAGGGAAAGCCTCTGCTCCTTGTGGTCTGTGATCCCCCACAGGCAGCCCAGCCTTATCGTTATGCCTAGCATTATCCCAGGATATTCTGAGTGTTCTCAAACTTGCCAATAGCTTCTTTTCTGTTTTTGCCTTCTTCAGACTTGGCCGCCTACATTCCATTGCACACAATGCAGTCAGCATGATCTTCCTAAATCACTAATCTGATCGGATTGTCACAGCCAGCACAGAATTTTTCATTGTTCCCTCTTTTCGGTGGATTCTCACAGCTTTTAACACAGCTTTAGAAGGATCTGCCTTATGTGACCCTTGATTACCTCTGTACCTTTGTTTCCTTCCCCTGTCTTACAACACAAGCTCCACCACCTGAATTTCTTTAAATTGCTCAAATGTGTCATCATTTTTCTTGCTTTTGCTCATTCTATGCCTTCTCCCTGGAATACTCTGTTTTCCTTCCTCTGGCCACTTCTCCTGTCTTTGTTTGACCAACTCCTTTTATTGCCAGCTGAAAATTCACTTCTGCCAAGAAGCCATCTCTGATTTCTCTCGTCTGGGTTAGGCTTCGCTCCTTCCCAAGCATCGCTGTGAACACCGTGATGATCACCTTATATTGTAATGCTTGTATAATATCTTCTTCTCCTACGGTAGATGCTGTGAAGCCAGGGGTAACTCTTCTTGTTCATCATGGCATTCCTAGAACTTAGTAGTGCGTGCTTAAAGGATAGCCTCAGAATTATCCATGGAAATAATGAAGGGTGGAATGACATTCTTCCTTTTCTAAATCCTCTGTCTTAAACTTTAGGTGGTTGGATATTTCCAGAATTAAGACTGAAAGGCAGAAGGTCAGGTTCCCTCAAATTTACCCAATCCTCCTCGGTCCCTACTTAGGGAGTGGCTGGGACCCTTTGTTGTACTAGCCTTTTCTCCTCTACCACAGGTTGTAAAAGTGGTAGTCTGTAGATCAGAGTGGAGTCCCTAGGTGGTGCAAATGATTGACTTGCTTGGTTGTTAACCAGAAGATTAGAGCCTGCCCAAAGGCACCTCAGAAGAAAGGCCTGGCAATCTACTTCTAAAAAATCGGTCACTGAAAACACTGTGACGCACGCTTGGACTCTGACACACATGAGGTTGCCATGAGTTGGGGTTGACTCAATAGCAGCTGGTACTGGTATGGATCAGAAGAGCCAGCAAACAGATTTATTTTGGTTCATATATTTGGTTGTCTTTTTTTTTTAATTTCAAAGAGAAAAGCAAAGTTTAATCAGTTGCCAAAACATTAAAATCAGGAGATTTTATATAAAATGATGATTTCCAGAATTTCTTGAAAGGGATAAGAAGACCTTACTACCCTGGACCTGTATTCCCAGATAGCAAGAGAACTTAACCGAGTGGTAACTGCCTCCCCGTCCTTCTCCACGTCATCACACCGTGTCATTCCTTAGATACGCAGCCTGGGCAAGCATTCGAGTTCAATATCTGCAACTACATAAAGACTTCTGAATGGATGGAATGTGGGTGCTTAACTCAGCTTCTAAGTGCCTACCTCTGGTGAACTAAAGATCATAGGTTCAGTGGCTGAATGGGCCATTTCGTTGTTTCTGTCATATATATGTCAACTAAGTGAAAATAATCTTGGTTTTGTGTCTAAAGCCCCGTGCTTAAATTTCTGCTCTAGTATTTGAGCAAATAACCTAATCTCTCTGAGTCTGTTTTCCCATCCGTGAAGTGGAAACTATAGTATTCTTCGTGGTTTCCTTCATATTAACCACAAAATTTAGCCTGCGTGCATAGGGAAAAATGGAAGAAGATAGTTACATTCTTTTTTTCCTGGACTGATACAAATGATTTTTATCTTTTGTTAGGCTATAATAACTAAAATAGATTAGGAAAATTAAGTACTGACCCATGCTACAACATGAATGAACCTTGAAAACATTACGGTAAGTGAAAGAAGCTGGACACAAAAGGCCACATGTTGTATGATTCCATGTATGTTAAATGCCCACTGTAGGGGAATGCATAGAGACAGAGGGTTTATTAGTGGCTACCAAGGCTTGGAGGGCACCTGGGAATGAGGAATGACTGTTAATGGGTAAGGGACTTCTTTTGGGGTGATAAAAATGCTCTGAAATTACATAGTGTTAATTGTTGTACAACTTTGTAAATACACTAAAAAAGCACTAAATTGTAAAATGAATGGTGAATTTTATGGTATATGAACTATATCAAATTTAAAAAGTAAATTAATAAGTATATGTTTTAGGAAGACAAAATTTCACTTTTAGATTTAGCTACTAAGGGTGTAACAAAATAAACAGACTTGTCGGGCTGTCATTCAGATCAATGTGCACTCTCTTCCTAAAAGTCCTGACCCGTCCTCCAAGGCCAAAAACCAAATCAAATTTGTAACTGTAAGGAGTCATGGAATAGGTCATGAGAGATGAGGTCAGACAGAAATGGTTTCATATTTTAAATCCTTACCTTTACTTCACTTACTTTATCACCTTGTTTACTTTAAATCCTTATTTATTACCTCTCCAAGCCTTAAGTGAAAGAGCCCTGGTGGCACAGTGGTTAAAGCGATTGACTGCTAACCAAAAGGCTGGCGATTTGAAACCACCGATGGCTCCGCAGGAGAAAGATGTGGCAGTCTGCTTCGGTAGAGAATTACGGCTTTGGAAACCCTGTGGGGTCGCTATGAGTTGGAAACGACTTGATGGCAGTGGGTTTGGTTTTTTGGTTTTTTAAGCCTTAGGTAGGAGCCCTGGTGATACAAGGGTTAAGCACTCTGCTGCTAAATGAGAGGTTGTTAGTTTGAATCCACCCAATGGCTCTGCAGGAGAAAGACCTGGCAATCTGCTTCTGGAGAGATTATAGCCTAGAAAACCCTTTGAGACAGTTCTACTCTGTCACTTGGGGTCACTATGAGCTGAAATCTGACTTGATGGCACTTAAGAACAACTATGGAGCCCTGGTGACACAGTGGTTAAGAGTTTGGCTCCTAACCAAAAGGTCAGCAATTCAAATCACCAGCCACTCCTTGGAAACCCTGTGGAGCAGTTCTACTTTGTCCTGTAGGGTCACTATGAGTCGGAATCTACACAATGGCAACATGTGTTTTTTTTTTTTTTTAAACAACAACAACAAGCCTTAGGTTCCTGAAACTGTAATATAAGGTTACTAAGAGCCATTTTGTTGGATTATTATGAGGGTTAGGAAAAATAAATGGCAAGTACCTACCAAGGTTCCAGTTACAGAACAGACTCTGCGTAACTGATACTTTTACAATTAGTGTTATTTGGTTGTAAATACTAGACTAGCGCATTAAATGTATGGCAATTCAGCTGTCCTGGGGTTGGCTTTTCATTCACTGACATCATGGCAAGAAAGAAGAGAATGGCTAGATTTTCCACTGGCACTTAATGAGTTTAACCAGCCCCTGAGAGACTTTTTGATATGTCAGGGAAATATTTAACAGAGAAACATGATTTTCATTCTTTTTGTATTTCTCTTGGTAGTCAACAGAGCCTTCCCTAGCAGAGGTAACATTACCTGTGCTGTGAGAGGAGTATTAACATACCATGAGGGTAATGTTAGAATTGAGCGAACACATCCCTGCGGCCTCGTATTGAAGTGTTTCTGTGCATATGTTTCTGAATGCAATTTAAGCTGCTGCCAATAAGGAAATAAGCTGCTGCCTAGATATATGCAACTCAATATCAATCATTTTCCTTATCGAATATATAATTTTGAGTAACAATGTAAAAAACTTTTTATTTCTTGCTTTTGGCTTTGACTTTGGAAATTGAAATTATAGTTAGAGTGTGAGAATATGGAGGATAATTGATTTATTTTGTGTAATAGATTATACATTATAATTCTAGGCAGAAATTTTTAATTTTAAGTATGAAAAATTGCTAAACGAATTGCTCCATTTGCTGTTTTAGGCTTTTTCTTATGGGTAATGGAAGGAATTATGCTATGGTGAATGGACAGAACACTGGAGACTTTGAGTTATTTGTTCTCTCAACCAGTATTTATTGGGAGTTAACTGTATGCCAGACACTTCATTAAGACCTGGTAATATGGTGGCAAATAAAACATACATATGCTCTGATGGGGAAATAGAGTAAACAGGTAAAAACTGTACAAATGGTGCTAAGTGCTATGAAGGAAAGAAAGAGAATGCAATGATAAAGCAGCAAAG
This sequence comes from Loxodonta africana, assembly GCF_030014295.1. Lineage (NCBI taxonomy): Eukaryota > Metazoa > Chordata > Mammalia > Proboscidea > Elephantidae > Loxodonta > Loxodonta africana. The sequence continues at coordinate 50,885,464 of NC_087363.1, read as the reverse complement.
GTAGTTCTGTATCACTCCTAACTTGTCATGGGTAGGCTTTTTACCATGAATGGGCATCTGTTTTCTATAGTTATAGTGAATTGATCCTTTGATCCTTATGGAATGATCCTCTTTTTTTCTCAATACACCCACTCTTCACTTATCAACATGTTTAGGTTTCCAAAGACCAGGTCATTACGTGAAAATTGACATATCCGATTACAAAATGAGGACTGACTACATCATTACATAACTGCCAAATTACATCATTACGTAACTGCCGAGTTACATCGTTACGTAACTACCAAACCACTGAGAATCATGGCCCAGCCAAGCTGACACATAACCTTAACCGGTACAGCCAGTGTTGCTTATGCCTACCGTCTCGGCATTTATTACCTCCAGATGTCTGTCATTAATGCATACAGTAGTCGTTGGATAGTAGATGTTTTTATTATTATTGTAAATTTGAAATTTTGGAAAGTGAGGTGGTTGATAAATGAGAAGTATTATAATGCTTTTTGCTATAATGTTTATTTCATATGTTATTAATGTCACCGTACCTGCTTTATTTATATCAGAACTGTCCTGGGTTTCCTTTCTTTGTCCTTTTTTTCAAACTTTGTTTCATTTATGGTATGTTTCCTGGTAGTAGCATATTGATGCTTTTTTTTTTTAAAGTCTGATGATTTCCCTTTTCTATCAAGGAAATTACATCTGTTTGCACTTATTTTGATGCCTGAGGTATTCAGATATTTTTGTACTATATTATTTTGTGTTATGTTTTTGTTTTTGCATATTTCCCCTTTCTTGCTTTCTACTGGATTCATTGATTTTTTTTTTTTTAATTTTGCAATTCCTTCCTCTTTTTTTAGATTTTTCACTCTTTCTATTTTTAGTTGTTCCCTTAAATTTTAAACTTTGGAAAGCAAAATTTAACCATATCTCTCAAATAAAACCTAAAATTATTTAACTCTAATTGTACCATCCAAAGTTTCAAGTTATTGTTGTATACTTAGCATTCTAGTTCCACCTTATTTTTCTTAGTTAGTAATTATTATATTTAATAAGTCAAGGTTTAACTTGCATAGATTTTCCTATGTATTTGCTAATTTATTTATTCACCCTTGCTTTCAACATCCCACTTCTTTCTGAATTCAGGTTCCTTTTACTTAAGATACCCTTTAAATAGTTCTTTTAGCAGCTCCCTATGAATTGAAATTGACTCAACAGCAATGGGTTTGGTTTGGTTTATGAATGGTAAAGAAGCCCTGATGGCACAGTGGTTAAGCACTTAGCTGCTTACTGAAAGATTGGTGGTTCAAACCTACCAGCTGCTCTACAGGAGAAAGATACGGCGATCTGCTCTGTAAAGATTACAGCACTGGAAACTCTATATGGGCAGTTCTATAGGGTTGCAATGAGTTGATGGCAGTGGGTTTGGTTTTATTTATTTATTTTTGGTATGAGTGGTAAATTCTCTATATTTATCCTTAAATATCATTCTTTGCCATTATTTTAAATAATGTTAAGCTAGGGTTGGAATTCCACCTTGATAGTATTTTTAACCCCCTAAAACTTTAAAGATATTGTCCCATTGTTTTCATCCGTTTTTATTACTTACTGCAGGTTAATAAAGCTGTCTGTTAGTCAAATTGATATTCTTCTGTATGTATTGTCTTTTTTTTCTGTTTGATTTTAAGATTTTCATCTTATGTTTGGAGTTCTGCAGTTTATAATATATCCAAGTATACATTTATTTTTAGTTTTCTTTGTGTGATACTCTGTTTTTCAATTGAAAGACATTATTTTTTTCACTTTTGGAAAATTCTCATTCATTATTTATGATACTTCTATAATTCCTCAGATTCCTCTTTCAATTTTATAATCCTTTCTTCATCAGTTTATAATCTTCTATTTAACTTTTTGTATCAGTCAAAAGACCTAGTTCATTCTGCAAAAATACATAATCTAACAATCTCATGGCTTAATACAACAAAAGTTAATTTCTCTTTCATGTTACATGTTCAACACAGGTCAACACAGGAGCTCTGCTCATTACATTAACTCAGGTTGCATCATGATGGAGACACCAGCTGGTCATGCTTCCACAGTTGCTGAGGCAAAATAAAGACAACCCATGGAAACGTGAAGTGGCTCTGAAAGCTTCTCCTAGAATTAACACGTGTCATTCTTGCCCACATTTCACTAGCAAAATAAGACCAAAATAAGACATGACCATATATTACTTCAAAGAGGGCAACCCTAACATGTACCCATAAGTAAGGAGACAAGACCTAGAATATTTGTGAGAAGCACTTAATGACTACCACAAATTTCAACTCTTTTTAAAAAAAGTTTCAATTACTATTTTCTAATTTCTAGAAGTTATCTTTAAATGTTTTTAATAGTAGTGTTGTGTTTTATTATGGATTCAATTCCTTTTTTATTTCTGATTGCTTTGCATACTCTTATTTTCTATTCTCATTCACACGGTTTTATTATTCCTAGTGCTTCTATTGCATGTTCTTTTGTGTGGCAGATGACTTTTGTGTGTGTGTTTCCCTCATATAGTTTGTATTGTGAGCTCACAATAGGTGTTTTTTCTGTGGGAATCATGTTGACCCTGGGTTGTGAAAGCAAGATTTAGCTTTTAGGTAGCCCCAGGATTTAAAGAGTTCCAAGACTAGAGAAACCCTGAGAGTATGGCCCATGGATACCCTTCCAGCTCAGTACTGGAGTCACTCCTGAGGTTCACCCTTCAGCCAAAGATTAGACAGGCCCATAAAACAAATAAGACTAAAGAGGCACACCAGTCCTGGGGCAAGGACTAGAAGGCAGGAGGGAACAGGAAAGCTGGTAATAGGGAACCCAAGGTTGAGAAGGGACAGTGTTGACATGTCATGGGGTTATTAACCAATGTCATAAAACAATGTGTGTACTAACTGTTTAATGAGAAACTAGTTTGTTCTGTAACATCTAAAGTACAATTAAAAAAAAATAGAATTCCAGACTACTTTTTATATCAGTTTTCTGTACCTCATGAGTAGTGTACATTTAGACTACATACCCATGCTTGTCTCAGGCTTGGGGTTTCATACAGCAGAATTCCCTATAACATACTTGTTCTTGAGGATGACTTACATACTTTTTCTAGTTTCATTTCATGGATTTAGGGTGTCCATGATTTATTTAGGAGTTTCAGATGTATCACCCTGTGGCCCAAACTGTGTCTCCTTTCATTCATTAATTATTAATGCCCTGGCCAACCACCCCTTAATTCTCTACCAGGAACAGTATGCGCTGAGACTTAGAGCTGGTTTTAGATTCCTCTTTTCATTTATGGCACCTTCAGAATTCCCTTTTATTTAATCTTGACTGAGTTAAAAAAAATTTTTTTTTGGTTATATTTCACTCATTATTTCTCACTGTTAGGTGGAAGTTGGTCTGTATTTGTTCAATCCACCATGTTTACAAAGCTGGAAGTCTCCAGTATCAACTTCCTAATCTGTAAGAAAAGATGATCAAATTACATCACCAACAGTGATCTTACTCTATGACACATCTTTCTATGCAAGTTAATGGGAAGAAAGCAAGACTGAATATCAGGGCTCCTGTCTTCTTTCTACTTTGTTATGAACCAGTTAAGTGATAGTAAACAAATCATTAAACTTTGTTTGGCTTAAGTTTCCCCATCTATAAAATGAAACGCTGAGACTAGCTGCCAGAAATAAATGATTTCCTTTAGGTAAACTAAGCAAGTTTAGAGTTGAAAAGCTTTTAGGAAACATCCTACTTTATCCCCAATACTTGAATATGTAATTGTCCAATTATTTCCAACAGAATTCTTTATGAGCTATATTACTTCAAAGATTATGTCTTCACTTTACTTGATTTGTGACATGTACAACTGGGTATAAAGACCATCATATCTTATTAAACATATGAATTGAATGAAATTAATTTTGCTATTATAAAGATTGGAACCCTAGTGGCGTAGTGGTTAAGAGCATGGCTGCTAACCAAAAGGTCAGTGATTCAAATCCACCAGCAGCTCCTTGGAAACTTTATGGGGCCGTGTTACTCCTATGAGTCGGACTCAACTCGACAGCAACGGGTTTATTATAAAGGTATCAGGAAGTGATATTAACATAATGCAATCCTTGTTATAAGTGACCTTCCAAAGTAAACCCAAAACCAAACCCACTGCTGTCGAGTTGATTCCAACTCGTAGCAACCCTATAGGACAGAGTAGAACTGTCCCATAGGGTTCCCAAAGCTGTAAATCTTTATGGAGGCAGACAATCCACTTCTCCTGCAGAGAGAGGCTGGTGGGTTTGAACTGCTGACTTTTTGGTTAGCAGCTGAGGGCTTTAACAACTGCACCACTAGGGTTTCTGACCTTCCAAAGTAAGCATGCATTATTGTTCTTTTCATACAGAAAAATAAATTAGGATGCATTTGTACCTTGGTTTGTTTAAACTAAGACATATAGTAGCTTGTCAAAATTATAAACAAAAGTTTATAACATGTAGTACAGAATCACCCTTCTAAATGGGAATGTAAACTTCACAAAAACTTCATAGCTCACCCAAAACACAGTATAATAATCACTTTTATAATATCACTTTGAAAGTGGTCACAAAACCATAAACTCCTTGTATTTAAGCATCCTAGTCAAAGATGTACTAACAGATATTACCCAAAAAACCAAGAGGGCCCTAAATTGCTATCAGCTTCATTTTAACCATGTAAATTTTAAGGAAAAAATAAAAATGATATATCTTTCTGGATATTGAAGAGATAATTTATTAAAAATTTAAGCTGCTTCCTGAAAGTTTTTTTGGGAGGAGCGATGGACTATCTGCTGACTGTTTGCATAACTCCAACTTTGCAAACACATGGACATGGATAACACTACCCAGCGGAGATGTACAAATGCAAAGTGGAGTAAGATCTCCGATGGGGTGCTGATGTACCCATATAAGGAACAAACTACATGGAAACAAACAATTAGAAACAATAGAGAGAAACTTGAGAAGCTTTAACCAAGGGATCAGTGCAGTAAAATTGAAGGGAAACAACAGTTAACTTTATCTAACTTTATCTGAAAAGGATGAAATATCATACAGCAGGAGGATGTTAACATAGCCATAGCTCTCTAGTGAGGCTCATGGGGGCTGGGCGTGGACGAGTTGGAGCAATCTACTCTTCCCCTTAAGATCTGTTTTGAAGTTAGACAGGTACTTGTCTCAAAGGTCAAGGACTGACTATGTCTTAGAGAAGTGATCGTAGTTATTTTACCTTTTCATCCACCTTTGAAATAAAAGATTAGAGATAAGATGAAAGCTAACTGGATCCTCGCAAGAAGAATGGGACTTTTAAAGGAGAGCCATAATTACAGCTATCTTCAAAGTAGGTGGAAGCTAAGTCTTAGGAAAGTACAAGATTAACCGTGTTGGTAATGATAGAACCTAAGATATCCCCAGCAGTGTTCTTTAGAGCTTGAAAGCCAAGGATTTGGAGAGCAGGTGGTTGGACACAGCTGCTGAATAATCCTCTTAACCTCATCTGTACTCCACAGGGAAAAAAATAGCGGCAAAGTAAAAATCTCCACTGAGTGGTTACAGGAGTGAAATAAAAGGAGCATCAAAAGTACACTAAGATATGTCCTGATGCTAATAATTTTGAACAAAAGAGACAGGGAATTGCTGTACAGTGATGTGTACAAGTATAAGATACAGACATAATAAGTGTGCCTGAATGAAGAAAAACTTAGAGTAAAATTCTAGGGGTGGTAATTTCTTTGAGGTCCTTTTAAAGCTATTATTCACTGAGGGCCTAAATCCCTCTTAATATCCCTTCATTAAATGTTTGTTCATGAAATAGCTAGAAATGAATAGCTCTCAAACAATATTTAATTGATTCTTATACATTGAACTTAATCAGGAGCTATCTAGATGTCTCACTAACCAAAAAAAAAAAAACATTAAGGCACATGCAACAAAGAAAAATGAGGAGCAAAGCAAGCAAATGGCATCAGACTTTGTGTAAAAGAGAAATGAAATTTTAATGTATAAAGCCATTGATATTCCCAAGTTATTGCAGTAAAGCCTAATCTATCCTGACCAGTGCATCCCCTAACACACTATATAGCCTGAAATGAAAATCGCCTAGCTTATGTACTCTAATTTCTGTAAAATGTAATAGTTCCATGCCTTATCAATTTTATATATTTAGAAGTTCCAATATTGAGTTTAACTCAAATCTGTTGACTGCTGAAACTCAGTTATCTTTATAGTGTAATTAGAGAGCTGTCATGAATGTAAGGTCATTTAATGATTGGTAGACTAGAATGGATAAACTCAAAGAGCATCATAAGTAAAAGAAACTGTAGGGAACATCCAGACCAAATTGGTCATTTTACGCTTGAGGAAAGGCTAGTGACTTGTCCAGAGCCACATAAAACAGAAGTCTTGAGTTGTGCTCTTTCTACGGTCCTCGGAGTCTTCCTTATGTAGACCATGAGAATTTTTTTGTTGCTCAAATATTTTTATCCCTCAAAGACAGAAGGGGGTGACTCCACATTCCTGAAAGAACCAGGTGCTGTTTAATTGAACAGAGATAGAGAACACCGGAGAGTTTTCATACTTTAAAAACACGGAACAATCCTCACCTAATAATGAGGATGGTGATCATAAGAGCTTACATATTTTGAGGACTTATGATGTGGCAGGTACTCCCCTAATCCTCATAAACACATTTTCTTCTATAATATGTATAACCTAACATGTTGATGACTAAGGTGTGCCTGACCCAAACCATGGTATTTTTAATCACCTCATATGTACGTGGGAGCTGGACAATGAATAAGGAAGACTGATTTGAATTATGGTGTTTTCAGAGAATATTGACTATATATGGACTACCAGAAGAATGAACAAATCTCTCTTGGAGGAAGTACATCCAGAATCCTCCTTAGAAGCTAGGGTGGCAAGATTTCATCTCACAAACTTTGGATATGTAATCAGGAGGGTCTAGTCCCTGGAGAAGGACATCATGCCTGGTAAAGTAGAGGGTCAGTGAAAAAGAGCAAGACCCTCAATGAGACAGATTGACACAGTGGCTGCAACAGTGGGCTCAAACATAGCAACGATTGTGAGGATGGCAGAGAGCAGGCAGTGTTTCCTGCTATTGTATATAGGGTCACTATGAGTCGGAACAGGCTTGATGGCACCTAACGCCACCACCAACAACATGAAGATACATTCTACAGCTTTCTCCATTTTACCAATGAAAAATCTGAGGTTCAAAGTGGTTAAATAAGTTTCCTAGTGTCTTAGAATAAATCTGTAGCAGCATTGGGATCCAATCTCAGTTCCATCTTGATTCTGGAGCCAGACTTCATAATCACTGCTTATATTGCTGTTATAGCTGAGCAAGAGCTCTATGTTCTTGAACCTTAAATGTGAGTTAAGGGACTGTGCACACAGGTTAGAAGAAATGCACCCACCAGAGTGACGTCTGAGCAGGCGAGTTGCGCTCAAAATTCCTACCTTCTGCAGAATGGCAAGATACTAATAGACACTTTGTGTATGAGAATCTGATATTAGCAGGAGACAGTTGTGCTGTGCTACTTTCGGCTGGTGCTGCAGAAAATCACACTTGGCTGTGAAGAAGCTGTTGATTGCTTACACAGGTTTCTGTGGCATGCCAGTTCGCCTTGCCAGCCTGCTCCTCCTTATCAAAGAGCCAGGAGTTCCAAGCGAGGTGAGAATCCCACTTGACAAGCAGACATAAGCCACTTGGGAAAAATACAAATTAAAAGGCTCCAAGATAGAAATAGGAGCATTAGCACCAAGAAGTGTCTTGGGGATACATTGTGTCAGATTACAGAGGGGAGTTGGTAGAAAAAGTGAGTCATAGCCTCCCAGTGGATAAACCCTGCTGTGTCAGTAAGTTGGGCAGCCTCAGAAGCTGTATTAGCTATTAAAAGTTGCCGGAGCTGCTTTTGGTGCCCCCAAGCTAGAATGTGCTTAGTAACATCTTTGAAATTCTGAGCAGTTGGCTCATGTCTCAAGTAGCTTTAGTAGTTATTTCCAACTTCTCACCTATGAGTCAAGGGGTCAAGTAGGAATACAGAAATGTAAAGATTTTTCTTTGCCTGAGATCACCCATTCAGATCAAGGATCATCAGCCAGCGAACCAAAACCACTACAGTGTTGAGTTCAAGGAGCTTTGGTCTTTATAAAAATATGCAGTGTAAGTTTGCTAACTTTGAGCACATCTGATGAACGTCTTGGTCAAGAAACTTTAGTTGTGAGAAACGGAAGCCTTCTGAAACCAAAAACCAAACCAAACTAGTTGCCTTCAGTTCTATTCTGATTCTTGGTGACCCCATGTGTATTAGAGTAGAAAAGTGCTCCAAAGAGTTTTCAGTGGCTGGTTTTTCAGAAGTAGATCACCAGGCCTTTCTTCCAAGATGCCTCTGGGTGGATTTGAAGCACCATACTTTCTGTTAGCGGACAAGTGCTTAACCATCTGCATCACTCGGGGATGTCTCCCCTAAAACTAGCCTGAACAAAAACTTAGTTTACTGTGAGGTTACAAGGAATCTCCCAGAATCTCCAGCTAAGAAGTATAGCAATGCTAAAATCTAAATGGACAATTTAGGTGCAAAGTTTACCCTTTCTGGGTTTCTGGAACCATGTGGTCACTCAGCTTTCTCTCTGCCATGTTGTTACCTTTTCGTTTTTGTGGATCGTTCTTTCTGTTTTACTATACACTTGTGAAATTGGCCACTCCAGCCCTGTATTGGAAACTGTGGTGGTATAGTGGTTAAGAGCTACGGTTGCTACCAAAGATTGGCAGTTCGAGTCTACCAGGCGGTCCTTGGAAACCGTATGGCAGTTCTACTCTGTCCTATAGGGTCGCTATGAGTTGGAATCGACTCGATGGCAACAGGTTTAGCCCTGTACTAACATGATCCACCAGCTCTTTTGTTCAGGCCTAATTTAGTCTTTTTGTCCTAGTCACAAATCCCACAAAGAGAAAAGTCCTTTGCTCCCATCAGTTTGTGGTATAAAGACAGACTGTAGTAGGGGTGGTATACATCCCTGGTTAATGTATAATATGAACATTTCCACCAGGGAAACCACTACCTCTTGCCTTCTAGAACCCCCCTCAGTAGTTGCTTGGATGCTTTTTATCTCGGTTTGCTCAGTGCCTTCTGACTGCTAATCCTGTGTCAAAGAAAATTCAACACAACAGTCCGTTTCCTATTGCTTACACCATTTCTGGATCCCTGGTGGCACAGTGGTTAAGAGCTCAGCTGCTAGCTTGGTTGGCAGTTTGAATCCACCAGCCGCCCCTTAGAAACCTTATGGAGCAGTTCTACTCTGTCTGGTAGGATTGCTATGAGTTGGAATTGATTTGGTGGCAATGAGTTTAATTTTTTTTTTGGACACCATTTCTAGCTATTGGGAGCAGAATGGGGAGACTGACTGTCATTTGCCAGTTCTGGTCAGGAATATATTACAGGTAAAGTTAACTATTCCTTTTGCTTTGTGGCTTTAAAAACAGAGTAGATGCTGTTCATTATGGCTTTGGTCTTTCTTCTGAGGTCTGGCTCTTAACTAAGTCAGAAGTGTGAACTTTTACAGGAGACATTTGAATACCGTTACAGACTTGCACATTTTTACTAGAAATTCCGAGACTGTCAACACAATCAGCTGTATGCAGACTAACTAGATGGTATGGGGCTCGTTTATTATTACAGCTTGGTATATAGACCAGTACTTCTCAAACTTAAATGTGCCTACAGATCACTTGGGAATCCTGTTAAAAATGCAAATTCGCTTCAGTAAGCCTGGGATAGGGTCTGTGATTTTGCCTTTCTGATAAGGTCCCCAAATGCAGGTGATACTAAATCTGCTGGTCCACGGGTCTGACTTTCAGTAGCAATGACATTAAGATATTGTTTTCACTTAGGATCACTGGCTTTTTCAGAACAAAAGAGATCATTCTAACTCCTTTTTTTACACCTGAATAAAATGAACTTCAGTTTTGTTAGGTAACTTGCTTAAGGACAAGTTAGTTTATAGCGGTGTTGACATTAAAAGCTAAAGGTTATTGACTCTACTGTAGTTTGGGGACTGTCTTATTTATTATGTGGGTTCCACAATCATTTGTTCACTTTAGTAAAAAATATTGCCTACGTAGCTTAATTCACTATCACTGTCTGGCTTTCAGTGCAAGCAGGTGTTATAAACACAAACATATATACAGAAAGACTGATTTATCTGTTGTTCAGCCAAGCCTTTTCAAAGCAAAGCCCAGAATGCAGAGAGATTGTTGATTGACACTAAAATTTTGGCAGCTGAGAGTATATTTTCAGCAACAAGATGACTAACTTGGCCTAAAGGGGACCGATGAGAATAAAGCTCAGATTTACTAGGGTCCTTTCCAGCGAACAGGCTGTGTCCTTTCTCAGTGCAAAAATAGTGTCCAATTCCAATTATATGATCCTACGTTATATAGTTTAGCTTTGATTAACTGCTGTAAATAGCGGTCATCTTCCTAATACTGTATGCATTTAGGTATTGCATTTTAATATCTGTAAACTTAAAGTACTGTAATATTCCATATAGTTCTGAAATGAAGAATACATTATATTTCAGTTAGAAGTTTTAAATATAGCTCCAGCGACAATCTCTTATGTAATAAATCCATTACCAAATCCGTTGCCATCGAGTTGATCCCGATCATAGTGACCCTATGGGTTTCCAAGGAGTGCCTGGTGGATTCAAACTATTGACCTTTGGGTTTGCAGCTGAGCTCTTAACCATTGCACCACCAGGGCTCTTTTTATGTAATAAAATACATGAGCTCTGCACTTATCATTTGATCTGTAAAGCCACTCTGTACACCTCTTTACCCCCATGAAGCATTCTTATTTAAGGTAGATGAAAGATAATTGACAGTGGTAAAACAATTTCTTTTGATTTTTAAGTTTCTACTCTTGTTATGTTCAGAATACTTGACAAAAATGTATGTAATATCTTTACCAATTCAAGCTATCTATTCCAGCTGTCCACCTAGAAGTCTGTCTTTATCATTCCTGTGTCCTTGGGCAAACTTTCATTTTTAACCTCAATTTTGCACATAAAACATCTACCTCTCAGAGTAACACAGATGAAATGACAGCATATTTAAAAACACCTAACCAGTGCTTGGCATAGTAAGCATTCAGCAGATATTCTTTTCTTCACATTCCCTGAAGCGCTGAATATGTTTAGGAATAAGTTATAGTAGAATGATAATTCTCTTTACTTACTTCTGGCACCTAGAATGCTCTTGAGTAACTGGAATAAATTTTAATTGTAACCCAAACTGAACAATTAATAGTGTAAACTTGCTGAGGGAAAAATAAAATAAACATGCTTTCCAGAACCAATTTAAAGTGATTTTAGACGGTGTGCTACTTCAGATCCCCCATGCTGTTGCTTCCTCTATTAGCATGCATACTTGAGAGTAAATGGTTCAAGTAATGGAAACGCAAATCAGAACTAAACCACGTAGCCAGTTCTCATCACGCAGCTATACTGGTATTATTAGTGTCAATTTATTGATTATATATAATGAACTCCTTTACTGGAGTTTTGTTATAGTTTTGTAGAAACCACTTTTTAATCCCAGCATAGTTACTTCATCAAGGAGAGTGTTTTTTATAAAGTACCGGTTTATACCATGAATTAAGATACATGACTGGCCAGTCACAGGGCCTGTGTGCAAAGGAAGTGTTTTTGTTTTTCCCCCTTTCACAATCACCTGAGCCTCTGAGGAGGGTATTTTTGCCCACCTTCCAGTTGTGGTTAGGTGCTACTGGTGGTTTGATGATGTATTTGCACTGAGTCAATGCATCATTCTGGGCCTTTTCGCCTCATCCAAATAATCATTGTTTCTGACTAAATTATAGTAAACATTTATTTGCAGGTGTTAATCAATCTAGGACAGCCCTCTGACATAGTAAAATGGTGACATTATAAGATTTGATTCCACACAGATACATCAATCAGGTCTGTACCATTTAAATTAGCTGAATCTGGATTTACAGATAAATGGGACCCAGTTTTTATAGCCAGATTCACTATCTTGGACGAAAAAACTGAATACAGTGATGTAATCACTGTAATGGGATGGTTTTACCCCACTTCTTTTTAGGAGCTCCTCTCTGGAATTGCTGGTGCGTCTGTTACTAACATCTTGAGTGCTACAGTTCCAAATACAAGTCATACAAATAATCGAGGAGGTTTTCTGCCTTAAGAGTGAGTCAAATCAAAATTAAACCAAAACAAACCAGCCAGTTGCCACTGAGTTGGTTATGAGTCATAGAAACCCCATGTGTGTCAGAGTAAAACTATACTCCACAGGGTTTTCAATGGCTGTGCCCTTTCAGAAGTAGACCGCCAGGCCTTTGTTCAGAGATGCCTCTGAATGGATTCGAACCATCTACCTTTCAGTTAGTAGCTGAGCGCTTCATCATTTTCTGCCTTAAGATTGAGTCAAAACTAAAACTAGCAAGTGCTTAACCAAGTCATGTGTATTTGATTGTTCTTTCACTCATTTATTCACTAGCTAAACAGGTATTTACCTAGTATCTTATTGAGTTCTTAGTATTATGCAGTACGGTGTTAAACACAGAACCTGCCTTAAAGGAATTAATAGTTGAAGCAGAGTGAAAACCAGGTGGACAAATAATCATACATTGTGATGAGACCTGTACTATGTGGAGCAAGGCTTCATAGGAAGGACGCATTGGAACAAGATGATGAAGAGTGAGGATGAGGTTACAGGACACAGGGCCCTTCCAAACAAAAGGTTGTTTATATTATGAGCTAATGATTAATTTGTATTGTCTTATTTTTAGCAGTAAAAAATTATTTTGCTCTTCAGTAATATTTCTGGAATCTTTCAGGTTTTTCTTTCCTCTTCCTAAACAATTCTATTTCACCTTTCACTGAGCTGGAAATACTGAAAAAATATAATTTCCCTGGTATTTCAACCTTTTATGTTTGCCCAATGAAATGTGAATACAATCTTGCATAATGCTGAAAATTGACTTTTAAAAATTTTCTAAATACTTGACATTTACCTCTTTTGAAAGACTGAGTGTAAAGTTCAGTTTTTCTTCTCCCGTATTTAGTCACAATACTGATTGTTGCGAATGTTCGCTGTGGCTCTGTCTTGGGTATTGCGTGATGTATTGTTGCTTTTCTTAAGCAGCTTATAATGTAGGAAAGGAAGTGACTTACACTATGGATTTAGTATAATCAGTGTGAGACAATAAATAACATGCTAAATCCTTGAGAAAAGAGATTCTTCTTTAAAGTTAATAGCCTTTTGTTTCTGTCTCTTTCATACTTGTATACCTGTGTTAACCCCACCTACCTAGGTATGCAAATGTGTAAAAAACAAAAAACAAAAAAAAAAAAACGGTGCATTGGTGACATCAGACCTTGTCTAACTTCAGGGGGAAGGAGAAAATAATCACTGTCAGAATCAGCCCAAGACTGGCTCCTGTGAAGTGGAGGTCAGACGTACCTCCCCTATCCAACCATTTTACCAATTCTGACACCAGCCATCCCTCTCACGGCATTGTTTGCTTCTCTTTTGGGTTCGACAATTCATTGCAATGGCCACATAGAACTTACAGACCGTACACACAGTTATGAGTTTATTAGGAAAGGAACAGGTTACAACTCAGGATCAAGATTTAACAAGCTACAACTCAGGATCAGGCTCAGGAAGCATATAAGCAAAGTCTCCCTTCTTCAGTGCAAGACACCTTTCTGAGCTCTCAGCCAGGTAGGGCTCCTTTCAGGCACCTGAAGATGGACTCTACTTGGCCCCCTCTGGGCAGGCTCATCTCAGCCCTTCAGGACAGGCTCCTTTTGGCCTCCTCAGGACAGGCCTCCTATCTCGGCCCTTGGCCCTTGACCCTGCTATGGTCTGGCCTGCACCATGCGTAAGCATTACGAAGGTCTTTAGCTCTGCCAATAAGTGCTCAGAGGCACCCTACTGTGCCAGTAAGCCTCAGCCCAAAGGCGCTCAGCAGTCCTGCTTCGTGGGTCAGCTCACTCACTTGTAGCCACCTTGCTCCATGAGTTTGAAAGCCCACAGTGCCATTTTGCACCAGTCTCCTGGTTCTGCTGCTGCCACTTCTCTGCTGCTGCGTCTCACCATCTCACACCGTCTCTAGTGTTACAGCTTTCTCTCCGTCTCTTGGGTCTTGGAGGTTCTCAGCGCAGCGACCCTGGGTCCAAAGGACATGTTCTACTCCTGTCTCTACATTCTTGATGGTAGTGAGATCCCCCCCTGCTCTGGGATTGACTCCCTTTTTAAGCCTAGCGAGATGACAAAACTGACCAATCCCCTTGTTAGGGTTCCATATGCCTTATTTGCATTGTCCCACCCCCACAGCATTTCCATGTACCTTATTTGCGTTCTTAGCAGACTTTCCAGTCCTCTTGGTGGGCCACAAACACCTTAGTTGCACAGTCCCACCCAATCATTGTGTGGGAGTTACAAGGCTATGCAGGGCCCTAATAAGTAATTCACTGTAATACGAACTCATTGAGAACAAGGACTGTTTTAATGCAGATAATCTATGTCAGTGGTTCTCAACCAGGGACAGTTTTGTCCCCAAGGAAACATTTAGCAATGTCTGGAGACATTTATGTTCTTATGACTGAGGGTTACTATTCTTTATCTAGTGAATAGAGGCCAGGGATGCTGTTAAACAGTGCACAGGGATCTTCCCACAAGAATCATTCAGCTGAAAATGCCAGTAGTGCACAGGTGGAGAAACTCTGTTCTACAACCTATCCTTTGGCCATTCTGTGACTTTTGATGTCATTAACTTATAAAATGTTCCATTAACTAGTGTGTTTTTATGCACATGGGGTTGCCGTGATCAGAAACAACTCACTGGCAACTGTTTTCTGTTTTTGTTTTACACAAGTATATTGGAAAAATATCTGAGTATTTATGTTGGAAATTTCATGTTCTGCTGTAAAACAAAACTAAATATTTTTTCCCATAAAATAAGTATTTTTTTTATTCTACAATAAAATAGCTAAAGAAATGACTTTTCAGTATTGTGTGGCTGTAGCATGACTGACTTTATTAAATGAGTATACACTGAGCATTGAACTTATTGATAGGCCCTGGGGATCTGTCAGGAAGCAGGAAAGACACAGGCATCAGTGTCATTGGGCCTACAGTGTAATGGGATCTGAGAGAGACATTAAATAATCGCATAAATGCATATTGAGTTTATAACTTGGATAAGTGTTTTATGATAAGCAGAAATACAAGGTGTTCCAAGAACTAGAGAAGAGCCTGAGTTGGAGGGGTCTAGTGAAGGTTTCTAGGAAGTGATATTTAAGTGAAGAAATGGAGAAGGAGTAAGAGTTGAACAGGCGAGAGAGTATTCCAGGCAGAGGGAAGAGTGTAGGCAACGGTATAGAGGTAGCAAGGAGCCTGGTTCATTCAAAGAACTGTAAGGAGTCAAAAATGACTGAAATGTAGCAATTAAGGAGAGTGGCTTGAGGATTAGGCAAGGCCCAGATCTAGCTAGGGTTCTATAAGCCATGTAAAGTATTTTTAACTTTATTCTAAAAATAAGAGATTTGTAAACAAAAGAGTGACTATTAAAACTGAAGTAAAATAGAGGACGTTGTATTCTAAGTTTCTACAGGAGAATATTTTGTAACACTTTAATGAAGGAAGTGCTTTGAGTGTCTGTATCTGAATCGATCAAAGTCTGGTTGATTCTCTCATATGTATAATGTCCAGGAATCTGCATTCTGTAGCCCTCCCTTTGTAGATCAGATTTTTAATCGCCCTGTGATAAGACATTGCTTATGATAAGTTACTAAAGGAAGAAAACCAGTACTTTTCAAGTGTCTCATGTGTGTTGGAGGAGTGAACTAACATGTGTTGGTTATTTACTAAGAGCCCGGACGAGGCTACACATGTCACAGCTATCCTTCCTCTAAGACAGGTGGTGTTTCCTCCTTAGAAAGATCAGAAAACCAGGTCTCAGAAATGGTAAGGAAACTGATACTTTAAGGCTCCATAATTGATAAATGGTAAACGTGCAAAGATAACTGATCTTTTTGACTCCCAAACTTATACTTTTGTCTCTATAACATACAGGAGCTAGGTACTTTATATGTCTAGTTTCAGCTTTTACAACAGCCATGTGAGATAGATATTATCATCGTCTTTATTTTATATGTGTGTAGACTCTATCCAGGTGCTTCGGTTAGTAATTCTGGGAGCGACACTTTGGATCCAGATGTGTCTGACTGAAAAACCCATTTACATCATACCCTGATGCAGTCTCTAAAACTCTTCAAAGTCTGGCATCTTTCCTCTTTTTATAGACTTCCGTGGAGATGGAGAATAACTGGTCAACATCCTCTTCAGAGTGGCTTTTTTTGTGTAATTTAGAGTCATCTTCAAGGTGATATTGATAGCAAGCTTCATAAAACGTTGGAATGTAGTAATTCTGCCAAAGACTGAAACAATAAATAGTAAGGTAACGCGTAATCTATAGCCTTAATGTAGATGATTTCCCACAAACAGAAAACAAATAATGCGTATTGCATATTTCCAGTTATATGATCGCTTCTTAATGATCACTGAAGAATGGAATATTTATTACAGACGAGGCAACTTCATGTTCCTGCCGCTTAAGAACCAGAACTTTGCTTGGTTATGGTGCTATAGTATTTCTTTTCTTTTTTCTCTAATTTTATTTTTGGTAAAAACATGCACAGCAAAATCTGGTCCCATTACCCAGTTTCTAGACATAATGATCAGTGACATTGCTTACATTCTTCACACTGTGTCAACATTCTTGTAATTTCTGTTTTAGTTGTTTCACTTCCATTTACTTAATCTCCCTGCCCCCCAATCTACTCATCTGTACTTTAAAATAGCTGTTGACCCTTTGGTCTTATATAGATTATTATCGTTATTTTAAGTAACATAGTACTCAAGGGGACAATCTTCTACTCTTTGGGCTAAACTGTTACTTAAAGGTAATTTCAGGGGATAGTTTCAATTCACAGTTTGAAGAGCAACTCAGGCCATAGTCTCAGGAACTCCTCTAGCCTCAGTAGGTCTAGTAAGTCTGGATTCTTTAAGAATTTAAAGTTCTGTTCCATATTTTTCTCCCTTTTTTATCAGAATTTGTTTATGTTCCTGATCAGAATGTTCAGTAGTGGTAGCTGGACACCATGTAGTTCTTCTGGTCTCAGAGTGGAAGAGGCAGTGTGGTTAATGTAGACAATTAGTCTTGTAGTACAGCTCCTTCTCTGACTCTTGTTTTTTCTTCTTTCTCTTTTGTTCCAGACAAATAAAGACCCATGGTTGTATCTTAGATGGCTACTCATAAGCTTTTAAGACCCCAGTTACTACTTACCATACTGTGAGGCAAAACATAAACTTTAAGAACTGTATTATACCAAATGACTGGATTGTCCCATGAGACTATGACCCTAAACCCCTAAACCACGAGAACCAACTCCGTGAGGTGATGGGTTATGTCTGATTAGTATCAGCATCTGTAGCTCTCCCCTCACCACCTTTTTCTGGTTGTTATTGTTGCACAATATAGTATTTCAGTGTGACTCCTTAACCTTCTTTGGCTTTGGCTTTGGTTTTGGGGGCAATGTGGTACAGTTCAACCAAATTTTTTGGAAACAGATAATTCTAGGTTTTAACTCTAGTGCTCAAACTGGCTAGCAGGGAACTTTTAATTCCCTCTTTTGATCCTCTGAGCTGTCCTCTGTAAAATGAAAATAAAATTATCTCAGGGTTGTTGTCAGGATTTATATAAGGTGCCTAGCACAGTATCAGACAAGAATCCAAAAAATTGGAAAGTGCCATCATATTCATCCTCATAGTTGCTGCGTTTGCCATTTTTACTTTTTGTTGTTGTTGTTATACTTTCTCTTTGCGTGAATCACTAAGCATTGGCATGGCAGAGGAAGGCGGGGTAGCTTGAAAGTGAAGACAATAGGATTCCTATTTTCAAAACTCTCAAGTATTAGCCAGGTTTAGATCATGTAGAACATTTCAAAAGAAGCTTCTGTCATTTTTTCTGATAACATAGTCATTCTGGAAACCCTGGTGGCGTAGTGGTTAAAGAGCTACAGCTGCTAACCAAGAGGTCAGCAGTTCCAATCTACCAGGTGCTCGTTGGCAACTCTATGGGGCAGCTCTACTCTGTCCTGTAGGGCCACTATGAGTCGGAAAAGACTCGACAACAGTGGGTTTGTTTTTTTTTTTAATAGTCATTCTAGATCTTTTCTAATCTAGTTGAGGTTCTGAAGGAGAGTTAAATAGTCATAACGCAGACCTTGCGTATTTAGCAAATGAAATCAGTGGACAGTCTATTGCATTATGTGAAGTCAATGGATAATGTATTGCATTGCTTTTTGGAAGTTGCAAGTAAATGGAAAAATTATGCAAAATCTGATGCTATGAATCTTGGTTTCCTGGTAATTGAAAGCACCTATTAATGATTCCTACAAAGTTAAGGAAAAAAAAAATTCTATTGTACTATTTTTAAGGGAGACAATTCCATGGTGAATCTAGGCCATTGCCATGACAATACCAAGTCTTGTAATTTTTTTCCTTTGTTATTTATTTATTTTTTAATGGTTGTTCTGCCTCAAATATACTTTTTTCATAGTCCATAAAATAATATTAATAATGGTACAATTTTATTTTCTATTGGAGACATTTCTCACACTATTTATCCTTCGGGGATAGGGAAGCTACAGTACAATATTTTATATATTATGTGTATTTCACTTGGTGACTTAAACACATTTGTAAATTTTCAATTTTGCAAGATCCCAAAGTAGTTACTTGATTTAGCATTATTTTTTTATGATGAGAGGATCTAATAATATATCCAGGTAATCGTATACCCAGCATCTCTTTTCTCCTTCTCTGTGCCAAGGTGCTGCTCAGTCTGACATTTTTCTTCATCTGCATTTCCCCAACAGTTTCTAAAGATTCACCTCCCTGAAGCAAAGTTTGTGTCAGGTCCCTCATATGGATGAAAATATTCCCCATTATCCATGAAATAAAATCTATGCTGTAATTTTGCTATCAGCGTCCTCCACGATCTGTCTTCAATTTACCTTTCTAACCTCTCTTCTGATTACATTTCCCACTACTTCCCAGGCCCATTAATTTTAAGTGGAATTACATTAAACAGAAATTTTTGTTTTCAAATTCTGTTGTACCCACTTAATAATAAAGAAACAAGGGTGGGGGGAATGGGAGAAGAGAGAGTAAAAAAGAGAGCAGGGAGGGTGCAGGCATTTCTTTTTTGCATCCCCCTCAGGAATCCCATTTGCCAGAGTAAGTTAGCCTGAGATAAAATGGGAGAGTTTGTTCTTCCCCTAGTTCCCATGTCCCTCTCACACATCTTGCCATGCCCGGTGTGATTCTAGAGTTTAAATATAAATGATTTTTATAAAGTGTGCCCACTAAATGTCAAGTGAAAAGTTAACTACAGGGGGAAAAAAGTCAACTACGTATAGCACGCTATGAAGACGTGGTGGTCTGTTCTGATGCTGGGAAAAAGTCAAACAGACAAACAAGCAAAACTCTCTGTGTTGGGCCTGTTGAGAGAGGGTAAAATATGTCTGTCTCCAACATGGCAACTCCATACAGAATAAGGGTAATTTTGATTATGTATTTTCAACTTACTCATTGAGCCTAACATTCAACTAAAATGGAACTTCACTCTATTGCAGCTTTCTTTACTGAGAGCCTATCCAAGGTTAGAAAGCCTCTTCCTGTCTTGACTACATTCATTCCCAAGAAGTAAATCTGTGCAGGTGGGGAAAAAAAAAAATCAAGACAGTGTAAGTGAAAGTCCTGCAAACTATATTCATCAAATAAATTTGTTCATTTATATCCCAGAAAAGTCTTTTTGTATGTGATCCACAAGAAGCTAACCTTCAGAACCTGAAATCTGGAATTCTGACTTAAAATCTATACCTCTTTTCAGTCAAGCACATTTTCCTTTGTGGAGAACCCTACTTTGTTAAAAAATAAAAGGAGGGAGGAGAAAATCTACTTAGACACAGTCCATGTCTCTTCTTAAAGCTTGAATACAAAGTCACTTATTTCTGGGGTTTTATTGTTAACATTGTCTTGTTGACTATATTTGTGTTACTTTCTTTAATAGCTAAAGAATAACATATTTAATAAAGTACTACCAAACATTTTAAATAATTCAAAATATACTTGATTAGGTATAGTTTGTCAAAACTCAAAATATTAAGGATATATGTATTTTGTATTATGTTCCTTCAAATTTATTATATGTGATCTCTACATTTAACCTTCATTGTCTAATAATGTTTATTAAATATCCATTTGTATATGTATGTATATATATACACATATATTTGT
Source organism: Loxodonta africana (assembly GCF_030014295.1). Lineage (NCBI taxonomy): Eukaryota > Metazoa > Chordata > Mammalia > Proboscidea > Elephantidae > Loxodonta > Loxodonta africana. The sequence continues at coordinate 50,864,974 of NC_087363.1, read as the reverse complement.
TTATATGTGTGTATATATATATGTATGGTATCCTATAAAAGACCAGATGAAATATAGTAAAAGAGTAATTTTTGGGCTAAAATCAAAACAACAAAAACTAACAATTATAGAAAATACACTGACCTACAAAAGAAATAAATTATGGTATTTCTAAATGTCACACTTTATTCTGCTTGGGGAAAACTTCTTGAATAAGACATGTGACACATATAAATTGCTTTTCCAAATTGTCCTTAAAATTACACAAGGACAAATTACTGAAGATGGAAGCTTAAATAATTTGCCCCCCAAAAATGAGGTTTTCAATTATTTGCAAAGAAACGTAAGCTACCTTGGAAAATATAGCAATCTTAATTAGAGTTATGATATACAGTAGAGACCTGAGGGTAGAATTTCTTCCCGCTGTGGAAAAGTCTCACTTGGCTTTGGTTTGAGTCTCCCTTTTTTTTAACACAGGGAGAGAATCCATTGAAACTTTGGGCTCTAAAACTCCTACGAAGGCTCAGAGTACCTTATTTGAGACTTTAACCTCTTGGCCCTATTTAGTATCATTAAACTTAACCCACAATCCATAAGTACTATTATATTGCTATATAACTTACCTCTAAAACCTCTCTGTAGCTTTACAATTTAGTATTTTTTTAATGTGCTAATGTAGCTACAAGACCTTCTCTTTTTCCCACTTCCAATAGTGTGACTTAACTTTTTATCTATGCTTTATTATTATTATTATTATTATTATTATTATTGTTATTATTATTATTATTATTATTTTGATAGTCTGAATAGTCTGAATATACACGTGGTTGTGTATGCCCATGAGCCTCTGTTAATTGGACTCAGAACCAGGCCCTTAGCAGAATCTCCCTTTGTCTAGTTACTTTATCTCCAAATTCTTCTGCCATTTATTTTGCCCCCACACAAATCTGTAGGAGGAAATGGACAAGTCATCATTAGTTCCAAAGCGTTTCTGAGTCAGCACATTAGTCTGTTTCCTGATACGTATGAATTCTAAATATTATGACTGGTTTTCGAGACATAAAATATGAATGGACAGGTTCTTCACGTTTCCTTAAATAATAAGAAAGAATTACTTGACCTGAAGCACAAGACCAGTAAAATCTCTGACTGTTTTGAGGGGATCATTATTGCATCGTCAAGTGTAAGGGTGTGACTAAAAAATAGGGAAACAGATTTTCTTTTCTGGTTAACTTAAAGTCACACCTCAAGCATTATGAGGAAATGAGGAGGAAGATGCTAATGTAACACTGGGTGGTGAATTAAATTTTTGTCTGTATGTTGAGCTAAGCCTGGGGTCAAGGTACAAAAACATGTCAGTAGAAAGAGTGATATGCTGGTTTTAAATCCCAGGCATTATCCCCATTTCTTTGGATTTTTAGAAAGCTCACATTTTAAACTCTTCTTCACAAAGCAGGTGAGAATAATTTGACTCGCCTCTCTAACTATTCTAATGATAATGTTACTCTTGGTCTTGCATTAATTAAAAAATTAATCAGTGCCATTTATTCTTTAGCAACATACTCTATTCCCTATAAGTATCAGACGAAAGATATTGACATGAAGAGCAAAAAAAATCTCCCGGGGAGCCTCAGCTGGAGAGAGATTAGCAGGAGGTTGCAGCAATTAGGAAAGTTACTAGAAATCACTAATTTTTCTAATTTTAGGCCAAGTAGGACGGCTCCTATTACATGTAATGGCATTATCTTCAGACTTGGAGCCCATGCAGCAGCATGTCCAATCTATATTATAAACCTGATGCTCCAGCCAACTGTTGCTTGAATATTAGAAAAATATTTTCTAGAACTCACAAAGTCCTCCTCTGAGGTAAAGCACCGCCTTGCATCTAATGGTAGACATTACAATACTTGCCACAAAAGGTTAATAAATAATAATTGCATTGATTTAGAACCAGCTTCCTCTCACTCACCCATCCTATTAGAAATGGTGGTTTAATCATTTCTTGTAAGTAAAATGATGTTTCCCTCTTGAGAATGTCTTGGTCTCTTTGTGCTCTTAACTATTCTTTTGATATAGGATGTAACCGTCCATGTTGATAGTCTTTTTAAGATTTTTTTTTTTAATGTGGTAAAATATATACCACAAAAAATTGCTGTTTTAATCAGTCTTTACTGTACAATTCTATGACATTAATCACATTTACCATGCTTTGCAACAATTACCACTATCCATTTCCAATAGTTTTGTCATCCCCGACAGAAAACAAAACAAAACAAAACAAAACCATTGCCGTCGAGTTGATTCCAACTCATAGTCACCCTATAGGACAGAGTAGAACTGCCCCCACAGGGTTTCCAGGGAGCCACTGGTGGGTTCTAACTGCTGACCTTTTGGTTGGCAGCGGAGCTTTGAACCACTGGGCCACCAGAAATCCAGTATCCCTTAAGCAGTAAACTCCCCCCACTTTCCCCTCCCACTATCCCCTAATTGTTAGTTTCTTTTCACGTTTAACTTCCCAAAGAGACTATGAACTCATTGAGACTGCAGCCACATAGTACCTGGCACATAGCCTTGCCAGGAAAAAAAAAAAGTGCTCAGCCCTGTTTAATTGAATACCAAAGCCACCTTTAGTTCTAGGCCATGGGAATAAGTATTTGCCTTTGCATCCTTTCTGTTCTCTTTAATACACACACTGTATTCACAGCCTGAAGCCAGCAGGGAGGTAGTTCCACACATCTAAAGACCCCGTGTCATAAAATACATTTCTGATATTTAATATTTTTAAAAGCACTTAATGGGGACCAGTGTTAGTCATTCTGCAGTATGCTTAAATCCATTAAAAAAAAAATGTTGCTAATGATATTACATTGAAGAGAACTGTTGCATAACTGCGGTGCTTTGGTTTGCCTGAAATTATAAAATGACCATGGAAATGACTCTTACAGAAAAACTGGGTTAAAGTGTACCGGAGTCAAGTTTAATGACATCCAAAAGAAAGAAATGAGCACAGGATAAGAGGAGGGCAAGGTGACAGGATAATGAAATGCCCCCTACTAATTCTGTTCCTGTTTTATCTGACAACATTCAAAGGATAACTACTTAATGAGACTATTTGATTCAAAGCCATTTGCATATTTTTCATCAGAAAAAGTGCTTCTGTAGCTTATGGAATAATCCCTTATTCTAAATATGGTGATGATTTCAAAGACAGGTATCCTTTGGCATTTTTTATAAATGAATGGATTATCTTATTTATTATTTACCAGTGTTGATGTGCTTTTATCATAGATCCAAAGAATTGTATAGAATTTTTTTGTTTTTTACATTATATGCCTGATCCCCCAACTACCTCTTTCTGGAAGGTGGAAGATCGGTCATGTATTTTTGAAGACTCCACCTCTCCAGTAATTATGTTTCACTCCTTTCTACCTGAAAAGCATGATTCAAAAACATTCTAAGGCATAGAAAAGTTATTGCATTACTTGGGGAATGCAAGTGGGAATTCAATTTCAAATTTTCCTACCTGTGTGTGGGTTAAATGTAGAGATTTAAATGGGAGAATATATATAGTGTATCCTGATTGCTTCCGTATAGTGATGTTGTGCTCATGGAAGAATTAATTGATACCTGAGGAAATTCCTTTTGGTCCTTTTTACTCTTTTTCTAACTCAGTGAATAACCCCCCATTCACCTTATCAAGCCAGCTAGAAATGTGAGCCATCCTTGATACCCCCATATAGGTAGTTTCCCATTATACTTGGGGTAAAGACCAACATCCTTTTCATTGCTCACCTGTCCTTTTGTATTTTTCAGACCTCCTCTTTGTAGCATTTATTTGAGACACTTATTACCTTTTTAAAGTCTGCCTAAATGTATCCTTAGCACCCTATTTAAAATTAAAATCCCCTCTCCTATGCATTGAATCCACTTTACCCTTTTCCACTTTTTCTTTTTTTATCTCCAGCACTTTTCTTCTGCGTCTTTCTCAGCCTCCTAGAATATAAACTCACAGAATGCAGGTGTTTTGTCTGTATTGTTCAGTGATGTAACCCAAATGCCTACAATAATGCCTTATACATTGTAGACTCTTATTAAGTACTGTTGAATAGGTTAATATTGAATGAATAATTTTATATTTTTTCATTATTATTTAATTTTTTGCTCTTCCACTAGACCAAAATGCATGAAAATAGGGAACGTGGTTTCTTGTTTGTTTTATGGGCTCAGAGTTGTATCCTTAGTGCCTTGCAGATAATGTTGTTGTCGTTGTATGCAATTGAGTTGATTCTGACTCATAGCGACCCTGTAGAGCACATTAGAGCTGCCCTATAGAGTTCCCTAGGCTGAAATTTTTACAGGAGCAAATCACTAGTCTTTTCTCCTGCCGGGCAGCTGGTGGGTTTGAACTGCTGACCTTTCAGTTAGCAGATGAATGCTAAACCGCTATGCTACCAGGGCTCCTTTTGCACACAATAAAACAAAAAAACAAAACAAAAAAACCACACAATAGTCATGTAAAAAAACAGTCCTGACTCATGGTAATCCCATATGTGTCAGAGTAAATCTGTGCTCCATAGGGTTTTCAATGGCCGATTTTTGGAAGTAGATCATCAGACCTTTCTTCAGAGTGGTTAAGTGCTACAGCTGCTAACCAAAGTGTCGGCAGTTCGAATCCGCCAGGTGCTCCTTGGAAACTCTATGCGGCAGTTCTACTCTGTCCTATAGGGTTGCTATGAGTCCAAATTGACTCGACGGCAGTGGGTTTGGTTTTTTCTTTTGGTTTTCTTCAGAGGTGCTTCTGGGTGGACTCTAACCTTGGTTGCTTTTAGTTAGCAACCAAGTGTAATAACAGTTGTAGCAACCAGTACTCCTTAACCATAATATGATAAATATGTATTTTTGAATGAATGAATACACCAAGAAAAGAACTTGAAATAATTTTATGTTCACATGTGTGTTAAATTTTGTTGTTTCGTCCTGAAGTGATGCAGATGTGATTTCCATTAAATAATTTTCTCTGGCAGGTGATGATTGGAAAACAGTCTTGATAATCAAGTGCATGTTGTTGTAGTATTTACAATATAGCAATTGGCCAAGTTCTGTAAATATACAAATATATTTTCCATGAAGAAATTAAAACCAGCATCTGATTACTTTGTGCTGTTTGGTTTAAATAAGAACAATTTCATCACATTTAAATAAACAATCATCATTTTTTTTTTTTTTTGTATAAATGATGATACAGGCTCTGGTAATAAGGGTTTATTTTCCCTGTTAGAATAGAAAAGTTGCATAAATGTGTGATTATTCCCACAATAATCTTTTGTTACACCCTCAGGGGGTAATGACAAGCACTTGTAATAGCCATATTTATTTATATATGTATTTTTATTGAGGACATATGCTTCAGAGGCTTAAAACTTTAAAAGACTGAAGAAGTATCATGGAAGGAGACATAAATGGTCTTTAATGCTTGCCGAATGCAAAAAATATGATAATTGTATGTAGAGTTTGGAACATAATGGTTTCATGTGATGGATCAACTTAAAGATGGATGAAAATTGTGGCTGGAAATAATGTGATAGGATACCAGATCTAAAAGTCCATAAAATAAATGTCCAATTTCCGAGGACATGGATGAACCTTGAAAACATTATACTGAGTGAAATGAGTCAGTCACAAATGGATAAATTGTGTATGCTTCCATGTATATGAAGTAGCAAACATATAGGGACCAGAGCTTATTAGTCTTGATGTCATGTCCAGATGTGGGAGGGAGGGGTAAATTGGGAGTCATTGCTTAGGGGTCACAGAGTTTCTGTCGATGGTGGTGGAATAATTTGGAAAAAGATAATGGTAATGATTGGACAACCTGATGAATGTAATTAATGCCACAGAATTATACATGTAAAAATTGTTGAATTAGTAAATGTTTTGTTGTAGACTGTCTTTGTCACCTAGTGCTTCTATAACAGAAATACCACAAGTGGATGGTTTTAACAAAGAGAAATTTATTTGCTCACAGTAAAGCAGGCTAAAAGTCCAAATTCAGGGTGTCAGCTCCAGGGGAAGGCTTTCTCTCTCTGTCCGCCTTTTCATCAGTCTTCCCCAGGACTAGGAGCTTCTCCATGCAGGGACCCCTGGTCCAAAGGATGTGCTCTGCTCCTTGCACAGCTTTCCTGGTGGTATGAGGTCTTCCTGTCTCTCTGCACCCTTCTTCCTGTTATATCTCAAGAGATTGCCTCAAGACACAATCCAGTCTTGTTTAAGTTGGGTCCTGCCTCATTAATGCAACTGCTGCCCATCCTTCCTCATTAACATCATATAGGCAGGATTTACAACACATAGGAAAACCACACAATACCGGGAATCCTGCCCCAGCCAAACTGATGCACATAATTTTGGGGGAACATAATTCAACCCATGACGTAGACACCCACACACCCACACCCACACCCACACCCACACACACGTTAAGACAATGAACATTTGTTATCTCCCAACCTGTATGGGTTAGGAATCTGGACATGGGTTGTACGTATATTTTACCACACACACACAAAAATAGAAACTTGAACTCTGTTAATGGGTTCTAAATAGGATTTTGGTATGTGGCAACAGAAGTGACAAAAATATTTGATGCCTAAAATAAATACCAAGTTGTGCTTTTAAAGCTCTTGTAATCATATTTGGACAGACTTCATGTGAATATAGTATGTGGAAGCATTTTAAAGAGTCCCAGTTCTAGAAAAGCTCTTTAAAGGTTAACCTAATTAAGACAATGTTTTTGAACCAATATCAAGTAGATACTATTATTGGAAATTCATTGCAACAGCACAGGATGGCATTTCACTTGCAGTTTAAACTTTTTATGGTTAATTTGAAAAGCAAAAATGATCTTTTTTGGGGTTCCTGATCTCTGACTGAAATGACATTTTAATCAATAATAATGATTTCTTTGCTGTGATTAGGAGAACTCCTCTTCTCCGGGATACGTGGTACGAATAGTTAAGCAACTCTGTTTGGAATCCTTAAGAAACTGGTTCTTTTGTAACGCAAGTGCCCATCTAATTCAGTAAAGGCCAGTTGGCCCCTAAGGTAGAAGATGGTATTCATGGACATGTATTTACAATGTTCTGTCCTTAGGCTGTGGGAGAAACAGGCTTGTCAGGGAGATTCAGGATTACCCATACCTGGCTCCCAGAGAAAGCATCAGATAATACAGATAGGCTGTACAGAGAAGGTTACCCAGCTCCTTTAAAAACATCCTATAGTGAAATTCATTCCCATACTCTTAATGCAGCGTAGCTCTCATGTCTAGAAAGAAGAATCGTTCTTTATTTCTTGATGCCACCTTTACTGTTTATATTAAGAGCTTAACTTAAAAATTGCATCCCTTTCATAGGTTGCTAACCAATGATCTGTAGTTAACCAGTGTTCTTGATAGTAGTAGTACTGGATATCTGTTACCAGGGGTGGATTAACCAGTAAGCAAGGTACGTGCATGGGCTTACAGTAAGCAAGGCTCGCACGGGCTTGATTGTGTATGCTTACTAATGTGTAGTACACAATTTCAGATGGGTCTCATGTCTTGTGGAAAACAGGTGAAAGTGTGCACTACAGATTAGTAAGTAAGCATGTGTATACCTTGCTTATTGGGTAATCTGTCCCTGTCTGTCACGCTGCCACATAGCTAGAAATCTCCAGAGCTGTTGCTCACTTGTCTCCAATCTGTGTGTAAAGTAGGAACATCATACATGCCTGAGATTTACCTGAAAGAACAAGACTCTGCTTCTACTGAGAAATAATTATCAGAATCATTGAAATATTTATATTTTAGTTATTAAACACGATTGACCATGAGGATGTTAAAAGTCTTAAATACTGAAACTGTCATAAATACTGAAAATATAAATGGATGTTTAAATTTTTATTTAATGAAGAATCAAAAGAAAAATCACATTCTTTGTGCTCTGCAGTACTTGTTGAAATATTGATTAAATAAATGAGAAAAGGATGAATGACTTTTCAAAAATGCTAGATCTATATTTAGGTATAATTTAGCATTTGATGCAACAGTAGCCTATTACTCATTTTAGCTAATTCACAATACATTGATTATTGTTAAAGTGAGTGATCTTATACTTTAAAAGATGAAAAGTCCATCTGACTGTGATTTCATTTTAAAAGTCATTGTGCAAACCTGCTCCATTCAAAAAAGGTTTTATGAGACTACATATTCAGTTGGCAATTAATCAACAAGTTGATGAACAGTAGGTAATTTTTAGTGTTTTTAACTATATGGTGTGGCTTTGCCACAGAATAGAAATTGCTGCCTACAGATATTTTTTGAGCCATTATTTTGTCTTGCATGGTGTACCTGTTTGAGATGTGATTTATAAACAAGCTTCAGCTTTGCCAAAGTGCCATGCTGCTTCTTTTTCCTTGGTATGTCACAAGTCATCCTCCTTTCCCCCCTACTTATTTTCGTTTTTACTGAAGGAAATGGGTCATTTTGAAGATAAAAAGTCTATCACGGTGGCCTTATTCCCTTCAGGGCCTTTCAATACGCAATAATATGACCGCCTCAGCTTCCCTAGTATAAAAGCCCACACAGGTACATCAGTTAAGTTACAGACCCTATTCTGCTTTTCCTGGAGATACGGGAGACAGGTCATTGCCTGAACACAAAACTCCTGCCGATTGCTGAAAGGCAGAGTGGTTGGAGCAAAATTCACCTCATCTCCCCAGGGGTCTGCCCTGTTTTGAACGTCTCCAAACGAAATTGATTCTTCTTTTCTTTCTTTCTTTATCAGTCTTCAATCACTGTTTTTATATCGTGAAGTGTCACCAGGTTTATGTGACCGTCCACATTTCATAAAGTGAGAGGACACATGATAAAAATCTAAGAATAGCATCATAAATCATCCATGCCTTTGAATGGCTTGGAAATGTTCAATGCCTTAGTTTTGGTCCAGATGTTCAACTAGCTCCTTTTATACCAGCCTGACATGCATCAGCTGAAAAAAAAAAACAGCGAGTTCAACAAAACTGTGCTGTTTTGCTTTCGCCTTAATATTTGGTGTATTTTCTGTTTTTTACTTCGCCATTTATTGAAGGGTAGAATGATGTCTTACCTTACCGGGATGCTATTTCCTACTACTCATGAAAGATCAAGAAATGTGGGATAAACACTTAGTATTCAGTTACTGGGTGACAATGGGGTGCTAACTGCAGAATAAAGTCATGTAGTCCTGGGACTGTGTTGTGTGACTTCAGTATAAATTTGAAGACATCAGTAATCCACGCATCAGATAGAAAACAATTTGCTGCATTGCACTGTTCTCTCACTGTTCCTGTTGAAGTATGTAATTGAAATCAAATCATCCTACTCCAAATCAGAACATTTATGTGTTTGACGTTCCTACTGAATACCTGGTAAAGTGCTTAGCAAGCCCAGAAAGAAAAAGTGACCTGTCCACAGATATGCGAGCGTTTAGCAGCCCAGCTGCAACAAGGACTTAGTTTTTTCTTTCCCATTAGAGTACTTTTTCTAATATCCTAAAGGATTTAGGAGTCGCTAGGTGGTGTAAACAGTTAATGTGCTCGGCTGCTGACTGAAAGGTTGGAGGTTCTAGCCTACCTAGAGTTGCCACTGAAAAAAGGCCTGGCAGTCTACTTCTGAAAATGAGCCACTGAAAACCTTGTGGAGTACAGCTCTACCCTGATACCCCTGGAGTCGTCACAAGTCAAAGTTGACTTGACGGCAACTGGTGTTTGAAGGACTTAAATCAAGAAATAAAACTCAATCTCACCTCATTCACTGTATAAACCAAACTGTCCATGACTGATCTTACTAGAAAGAAATGTTATTTAAATTTGCATTTGGAATTTCTTTAATAACAAGTTTATTTGTTTGCCGGAAAGTTGATTCAAGTCTATATTCATCTTAGTATATGTATTTTCCTTATTACTCCTCAAATTATAAGAAATATTTAAAGCAATTTTTAATTTCTAAAGAAATACTTGTATTTGATGCTGTGAAAGAGCTTGGACAAAGCAACACAACGAGTGGAGCCCTGACGACGGAAACATCTGCAAACATTGGAACTCACAGCCCCTCTTCATCGCATGTAGAAACAAGAAGGACTGGGAACACAAAAATTGGGAGTGAGAACACCTGGATTGCAGTCTCTGTTCTTTCCTTGATTTATGTGATCACAAGCAAGGTACTCAGCTTTTGTATGCTCGGCTTCCACGTGAGTAAATCAGTGAATGCTAAGACTCTGCCCAGCTCTTGTAGATGAGATTGTATCTATTTTTTTTTTTTTAACACTCTTGGTAATATTAAGAATTGGTATTAGGCACACAAAAAACTTGCATGTCTCCTTCTTTCAAGACACAGTTACTTAGTTTTCCAGGGGCTGGAGTAAATTCTAGAAAAACACAGATGAATGTAACACATTTTGTGTTTGAGGAGTCCAGCCTGATACAGGAGACAGACATATACGTTAGCTATGTACAAGTGGGTTTAATGGCAAGGGTGGTTGAAATCAGATGATAGCCTGAGTTAAACCTCAACTCTGCCATTTACTAGCTCTGAGCAAGATGCCTCGGTTTCTTTGTGTATAAAATGGGAATAATAGGACTGCCTCTTAGGATTTTTGACTAATTAAAAGATATCGTGCATGTAATACATGTAGAACAATGTGTGACTCATAGTAATTATTCAATAAATGGTGGTAGTGATGATGATGGCTACATTGGCAATGTTTTTTATGGTATGAGCCAAGAATTATGGGAACACATAAAAGGTGATCTTTCCCTTGTGTAAAAGCCATGAACAAGTCATGAAAGGCTTCAAAGACATGGTAATGTTTGAAGTGAGCTTTGAAGTAGAAGTATTTGTGTATCTCCAGGTGGTGACCCAGTGGTTAAGAGCTGGGCTGCTAAACAAAAGGTCAGCAGTTCGAATCCACCAGCTGCTCTTTGGAAACCCTATGGGGCAGTTCCATTCTGTCTTATAGGGTTGCCATGGGTTCGAATTGACTCAATAGCAATGAATTTTTATTTGTTTGTTTGTTTTTGAGGAGGTCTCTTAGAAAAATGTTTTATATTGTATATATAAGCACAAATAACAGTTGTTACCATTTTAAGTTCTTACTTTGGGGTCTGGTCTCTCAATTTTCATGCTTTCTTTTTTTCTGTGTAATTTTGTGGAGGAGAGCATTTGTATGTAAAAAATAGTATGGTTAACATTTAATATGCTGTAATATTTCCATTTTGATGTTTGCTTTCACCTTGGTTGTCAGCTGACCGTGCTTCGAGTCATTGTCAGTGGACAGTTGTGATACAATGTGAAGGCATCTGCTGAATTAACACACACGAAAATAACAGCAAGATCTTCTCAATCTGAGCTCCAGATACTATATCCGGTGATTTTTTTTTTTTTTTTTCTTTTACACAAAGGTGTTATCAGTGTTTCTGAAAACTCTGTTCCCTGATAGGAAGCAGATGGGTTGCAGAGCACGCTGGCTCTAATATAAATGCCATCTTGATCTGTGCTTCATTATACAGAGTATTAGTAGAATGATTGGTCTTACCTGTAAGCTACCCTTTCTATCTCCTTCACCCACATACAGGTTGTTAAGTCGCCAAAGGGTGTGTTACCCCAGTGCACTTTTAAAGCTTTCCTCTCGGGAAATGTGGTATCTTCACAGGAAAGGTCAGGAAGATTCATTGTCTTTGCTCACTAATTTTAGATTTCTGTTCCTTTAAAATAATAAAAAAAAGAGTTCCCTTAGAGCTAAGAAGAAAGTAAAACTAAAGCTACCAGGACATAGTAATATATAGGTTTGCTTAAAATATTTTTTTTCTTAGCTTTTTATTTTTTCTTTTAATAATTTTTATTGTGCTTTAAGTGAAAGTTTACAAATCAAGTCAGTCTGTCACATATAAGCTTATATACACCTTCCTCCATACTCCCACTTACTCTCCCCCTAATGAATCAGCCCACTCCCCCCTTCCAGTCTCTCCTTTTGTGACAATTTTGCCAGTTTCTAACACTCTCTACCCTCCTATCTCCCCTCCAGACAGGAGATGCCAACACAGTCTCAAGTGTCCACCTGATACAAGTAGCTCACTCTTCGTCAGCATCTCTCTCCAACCCATTATCCAGTCCCTTCCATGTCTGATGAGTTGTCTTCGGGAATGGTTCCTGTCCTGGGCCAACAGAAGGTTTGGGGACCATGACTGCTGGGATTCCTCTAGTCTCAGTCAGACCATTAAGTCAGGTCTTTTTATGCGAATTTGGGGTCTGCATCCCACTGTTCTCCTGTGACTACAAAATTAGAGTAGGCTAAAAAGACACCAAAAAATGGACCCAAAATACATTGGCTTGGTAAAATAGAAGTTTATTTCCCAGGCTCATAACAATCTAGGGTGGGTAAGAGTGGTTATCTGATCCACATAATTATTCAGGGATCCAGGCAGCTGGGGGTTCTGCCTCTTCAACGTGTGCCTTCCAGAATGATTCTTCCATTCAGTAGAATGAGGGTCAGAACTTGGAGCAGCTTGTGAGAGGTTTTATACGACAGGTCTGGATGTAACACATCTATTTTTTTCTCACATTAGTTTGACCTGAGTCACATGGCCTTTCTTGGCCATGCATGGGGAACTGGGAAATATAGTCTAGCTTAGTTCTGTGGAAGAAGAGAAAAATGGATGTTTGTGGACCAGTAGCAATCTCTGTTGCACTCACTCATTTATTCCTTTGTTCAACATTTTTTAGAAGCAACCTATGTGTTAGGCATCATGCTAGTTGCTGTGTTTATCACTGCATTGGTCTTCCTGTGGTGTTTCAGGGAAACAGATAATTAATTGATGCCTTGCACAAGAGAAATGAGACTAAATATACAGCTAAACCAGAGAGGGAACTGGAGAATTCACATATTTGTTTCCTAGGGCTATTATAACAAGTTATCACAAACCAAGCAGCTTAAAATAGCAGAAATTTCTTTTTTCTCAATTCTGGAAGCTAGAAGTCTGAAATCAAGGTATCAGCAGGGCCATGCTCCTGCTGAAGGCTCTAGGGGAGGGTCCTTCCTCGCCTCTTCCTATCTTCTGGTGGTTGCTAGAAATCCTTTGCATTCCTTGGCTTGTAGATGCATCACACCAATATCTGCCTCCTTCTTCATGTGGCATTCTCCCTGTGTGTCTTTTCTGTGTCTGTATCTAAATTTCTCTCTTTATGTAGGGACATCGGTCATTGGATTAAGAACTAGTATGACCTCATCTTAACTTGATAAGATCTGCTAAAAACCTATTCCCAAATAAGGTCACTGTTTTAGTCATCTAGTGCTGCTGAACAGAAATACCACAACTGGATGGCTTTAACAGAAGTTTATTGTCTCACAGTTTAGTAGGCCAGAAGTCCAAATTCAAGGTGTCAGCTCCAGGGGAAGGCTTCCTCTGTTGGCTCTGGAGCAAGGTCCTTGTCATTGATCTTCCCCTGGTCTAGGAGCTTCGCCACACAGGAACTCTGGGTCCAAAGGACGCGCTCTGCTCCCAGAGCTGCTTTCTTGGTGATACGAGGTCCCCCTGTCTCTCTGCTTACTTCTCTCTTTTATATCTCAGAAAAGATTGGCTCAAGACACAATCCAATCTTGTAGATTGAGTCCTGCCTCAGTCTACACACAACTGCCACCTGTCCCACCTCGTTAACATCATAAACCAAAAAAAAAAAATCAAACCCACTGCCATTGAGTTGATTCCAACTCATAGCAGCCCTATAGGACAGAGTAGAACTGCCCCACAGAGTTTCCAAGGAGTGCCTGGTGGATTTGAACTGCCGGGCTCTTGGTTAGCAGCTGTAGTACTTAACCATTACACCACTAGGGTTTCCCGTTAACATCATAGAGGTAGGATTTACAACACATAGGAAAATCACATCAGATGACAAAATGGCGGACGGTCACACAATACTGGCCTAGACAAATTGATATGTGTATTTTGGGGGGACACAATTTAATCCATGACAGTCACAGTCACAGGTTTTAGGAATTATGACGTGTATATCTTTTCGGAAGACAACTCTACCCGCTATACTTAGTTTTTTTGGATTAATTCCTATTTTTGAGGAGTGAAGGATAGCAGATACTTCTGGTCGTGACATTATTTTTTTTTCTTCCCTGACACCTGTGTGAATCAGCCTTAGCAAGAGCAGAATTTTTGTTGGTATTATTAGTCTTTTATAAGAATATATCCCCTTATTATTGACATTAGAAGAACAGAAAGGTTATATACTAGCTCCATAAGCTTTTTGACGTAAGGAACATTGTGTAATCACCACCCATACATTAAGAAATTTTCATTTTAGTGTAGGTTAAATGAAGGCAGATACAATGCTATGCTGCTTATAGTTCTCATTCATTTCTGAATATATTTTATAATAAAAAAGTATGATGTTTGAGTGTTTAAATAGGATCATGAAATAACAATTTACTTGGCTTAGAAATTGAGGCACAATCCGAGTCTAATCTGTAAAATCTACAAGATACTGCAAAACCTCAACCACAAAAAGACAAATAACCCATTTAAAAAATGGGCAAAGAATATGAACAGGCACTTCACCAAAGAAGACATTCAGGCAGCAAACAGATACATGAGGAAATGCTCACGATCATTAGCCATTAGAGAAACGCAAATCTAAGCCACAATGAGATACCATCTCACCCCAACAAGGCTGGCATTAATCCAAAAGACACAAAATAATAATGTCAGAGAGGTTGTGGAGAGACTGGGACACTTATACACTGCTGCTTTTTTTTTTTTTTTTGATGGGAATGTAAAATAGTACAAGCATTTGGAAATAGATTTAATGCCTCCTTAAAAAGCTGGGAATAGAAGTACCATACAATCCAGCAATCCCACTCCTTGGAATATATCCTAGAGAAACAAGAGCCCTCATATGAATAGATATATGCATACTCATGTTCATTGCAGCACTGTTCACAATAGCAAAAAGATGGAAACAACCTAGGTGCCCATCAACAGATAAATGGATAAACAAATTATGGTATAGTCACACAATGGAATACTGTGCAACAATAAAGAACAATGATGAATCCAGGAAACATCTCATAACATGGATGAAGCTGGAGGGCATTATGCTGAGTGAAATTAATCTCAAAAAGACAAAGATTGTATGAGACCACTATTATAAGAACTCAAGAAAAGGTTTAAACACGAAAACATTCTTTGATAGTTACAAGGGTAAGGAGGGAGGTACAGGGGTATTCAGTAGCTAGATGTTGTTGTTGTTGTTGTTAGGTGCTGTCAAGTTGGTTCTGCCTCATAGCGACCCTGTGCACAACAGAACAAAACACCGCCTGGTCCTGAGCCATCCTTACAATCGTTGTTATGCTTGAGCTCATTGTTGCAGCCACTGTGTCAATCCACCTCATTGAGGATCTTCCTCTTTTCTGCTGACCCTGTACACTCTGCCAAGCATGACATCCTTCTCCAGGGACTGATCCCTCCTGACAACATGTCCAAAGTATGTAAGATGCAGTCTCGCCATCCTTGCTTCTGAGGAGCATTCTGGTTGTACTTCTTCTAAGACAAATTTGTTCCTTCTTTTGGCAGTCCATGGTATATTCAATATTCTTTGCCAACAGCACAATTCAAAGGCATCAATTCTTCTTTGGTCTTCCTTATTCATTGTCCAGCTTTCACACGCATTTGTTGCAATTGAAAATACCATGGCTTGGGTCAAGCGCACCTTAGTTTTCAAGGTGACATCTTTGCTCTTCAACACTTTAAAGAGGTCCTTTGCAGCAGATTTACCCAATGCAATTCATCTTTTGGTTTCTTGACTGCTGCTTCCGTGGCTGTTGATTGTGGATCCAAGTAAAATGAAATCCTTGACAACTTCAATCTTTTCTCCGTTTATCATGATGTTGCTCATTGGTCCAGTTGTGAGGAATTTTGTTTTCTTTATGTTGAGGTGTAAGCCATACTGAAGGCTGTGGTCTTTGATCTTCATTAGTAAGTGCTTCAAATCCTCTTCACTTTCAGCAAGCAAGGTTGTGTCATCTGCATAATGCAGGTTGTTAATGAGTCTTCCTCCAAACCTGGTGCCCCATTCTTCTTCATATAGTCCAGCTTCTCGTATTATTTGCTCAGCATACAGATTGAATAGGTATGGTGAAAGAATACAACCGTGACACATATCCTTTCCTGACTTTAAACCAGTCAGTATCCTCTTGTTCTGTCCCAACAACTGCCTCTTGATCTATGTAAAGGTTCCTCATGAACACAATTAAGGGTTCTGGAATTCCCATTCTTTGCAATGTTATCCGTAATTTGTTATGATCCACACAGTCGAATGCCTTTGCGTAGTCAATAAAACACAGGTTAACACTGGCGAAAAACAAGGCTCCAGGAATTGATGCAATAACTAGATGGCAGGCAAGAATTATTTTAAGTGAAGAGATGGACAGCACACAGTACCGAGGAAGTCAGCATCACTGGACTAAACAAAAAGCTAAGAAGTTTCCTGAATGCAGCCAAACACTTCGAAGGACAGAGTAGCAGGAGCGAGGGTCTGGGGACCATGGTTTCAGGGACATCTAGGTCAACTGGCATAACAAAGTTTATTAAGAAAATATTCTGCATCCCACTTTGGTGAATGGCATCTTAAAAGCTAGCGAGGGGCCATCGAAGATGCAGCAGTTTGTTCTAACCCACCTGGAGCAAAGGAGAGTGAGGAACACCAAAGATGCAGGGAATTATTAGCCCAAGAGACAGAAAGGGCCACATAAACCAGAGACTTCATCAGCCTGAAACCAGAAGAACTAAATGGTGCCTGGCTACCAGCAATCACCGCCCTGATAGGGACACAACGGAGAGTCTCTGAAGAGCAGGAGAAAGGTGAGGTGCAGAACTCAGATTCTAGTAAAAAGATCAGACTTAAAGGTCTGACTAAGACTGGAGGATCCCTAGAAGACATGGCCCCCGGACTCTGTATTAGCCCCAAAGTAAAACCATCCCCGAAGCCAACTCTTCAAAGATTAGACTAGGCTATAAGACATAAAATGATGCTTATGAAGACTGTGCTCCTTAGCTCAAGTAGATACATGAGACTAAATGGGTGGCACTTGTCCCTAGGTGAGATGAGAAGGCAGAAAGGGATAGGAGCTGGTTGAGTGGAAACAGGAAATCTGGGAGGAACGTGGTGTCACATTATGGGGAGGGCAACTAGCGTCACATAACAATGTATGTATAAATTTTTGTACGCGCAACTACCATGAGCTGTAAACTTTCACTTAAAGCACAAATAAATAAATAAAATATGTGTTAAAATCCTAAAAAAAAAACAAGGCAGTTTTTCTGACAATCCGATCATACAGACCTTTTTTCCTTTTTCCTTTCTTTCTTTCTTTCTTTTTTTAAGCTTCACCTCTCCAGATGGTTATCAATATGGATAAAATTACTCAGGCAGGAAGCATGCCTCTGTGATTATTGTAGAGGGGAAAACAAAGGTTAGAAGTTCTGGATTCTGTTCCTGCTTTCCATACTAACTAACTGCTGATACTACCTTTGGCAGTTTTTATTCATGGGGTTGGCATGAGTATCCTAATCTGAAAAATGAGGGCGTTACATTCACAGCTATCAACAGCATCTTTTAGCTGTAAAATTCTGAGTCTGCTAACTATTTTGTTAGTATAAATTGTTGTTTAGGAGCATGAAATAGATGCTTATAAAATATGCTGGGGGGAGCATAGCAATCATTGTTCAAACTGTATCTTTCAAATAAGAGTAATCTGAATCTGTAGTAGCTACTTGATTCAGCTATATGACCTTGAGACTATTTTATAACCTGTCTGTCTACAGTTTCCTCACTAGTTAAAAACAGTGAGGGTTACTCAATTATCAACATCATGGAGTTTGGACGAGAATTTAATTAGATAATGTCTGTCTGATAGTCTAAGCTCTCAAAAAATGTTGATCATTTGAAATTCATACGTCATTCTCTTTTCCCAGTGCATTGTGTTTTTACAAAAGTTAGGGAAAATGGCATGAGATTTTTCTAAAGCCATCCTCCCTTTTTATGTGAAATTTGGGTATTAGCAGTGGAGTCCTGCGTGACTTTAGAGCTTGCATCCCTATCTGTCAGTCCTTGGGATCTGTTTTTCTCTTTTGATTCTTTAAATTATTTATATAAAAATATTAAAGAGCACTAGGATCAGATGTTGTAGATTGGAAGCAGGAAATAGATGAAGAAAATTAATCTATTTTACATTTATATAGCTCTGTGGAACAGGTGAGATTTGGTATTAATTTGAATAGTAATGATGCTTACCACTATTGCAGCACTCTATATTTCCAGAACATTTTACAGACTTCAATTTATCTAAACACCGTCTCTGTGGGCTAAGTAAATATGCTCACTTTACAACTGAGGAAATTTAACAAAATGGCCAATTTACCTGAGTCATTTACTATATTGACTATTATCAAATTAAGTACATCTGGATTTTACATGCTGATCATACATGCTCTTTGGTTTTTATTTTTATTTTTTATTCTTATCCTACCTGAAATCTACTCTCTCTAGAATTTAGTTGCCTATCTGTAAAACGGAATGCTTAAAAGGGAAGAAGATAGTGTAGACATCCCTTTCCACATCAAAGACTGTGATTTTGTAATTTCTGAATTACATATTGGTTTATAATTGATCAACTCCCATATGTGCCTGGCATATTTTCTCTCTTCTGAATTCAATACTGTTGGGTACTATGTCCTGAGTACCAATTTTTTCAGAATTTTCAGCCCTTTATCTTTTTTTCCTTTTTTAGGGCAGGGCGAACCTCCATATTTGCTTTGTTGTTGTCTTTAGGTGTCCTCGTGTCGATTTTGACTCATAGCAATCCCACGTGGCAATGTACAACTGACTGCCCCATAGGGTGTTCTAGGCTGTAACCTTTCTGGAAGTGGATCACCAGGTCTTTCTCCTGGGAGCCGCTGGGTGAATTCGAACCACTAGCCTTTCCATTAGAAACCAAGTGCTTAACCATTGTGGCACCAGGTCTCCTAATATTTGCTTTATCATAGTTTATCTCTCATCCTACTTTTTTACTTCTTAGACCAGTTTGTAGAGCACTAGACATGGGAATCAGAAGATCAAGGTTGATCCTCTTCACTTCGTTCTCTCCTTAGATCTTACTAGATCAGAGAGCTTAGAAACATAATTTAAACCCTTTGAGCTATACTTTCTCCTCTGTAAATGGGATTAATAAATATGAACTCATATGGTTGATGTGAGAATCACATGCCATAAAAATGTGTAAAAGTGCTTACAAGTATGGCTGGAGCATAATACACTATGGTTTCTTCCTCCCAAGTCTGTAGGTTAAGATGGAACTGGGAAGACCTTGAGATTGGTTTTCTTCCAATTAAAATAAATATTTGCAAATGATCTGTAAGTTGTCTCCATTCTTTAACACAGGCTTGACTATATTACTGTTTTGATTATATAAATTAAGAAATGATGTATGCCTCATAAAATATTATATGTTTTTCAAAAAAAGTAATTTAACTCATTGGGAATACGTAGGAAACATCATGCCTTGAGATGTGTTTTACAATACTTTGACATTTTCCTAGCAAGTGTCAGGTTCGGAGACCCAATTTTCTTTTTAGTGCTGTGTAAAGTTTTAAAAATATAATTTCAAACTGGAAAAAAAAGTATATTGCTCTTTCTAAATCTTGTGGCAAAGACAATGCAAAGAAGGACATAAAGCCTGTTTGACTCCCATACAGTAAATAGTTTTGACTTACTTATGGAGATTGGTTGGATGACTTGTGATTTCAGCTGGCGGTACCTTATATTCAGGCCATCATATAGCTGTATAAAAACCCAGTGATATGCCTTATTAACAGTGGCTGATTTTTTTTTTTTTTTAATACTTTTTTTCCCTATGTTGAGTTGTTGGTCTCAGTTTAGACTACTCACACCAGGTCTTTTTAGGTCTAAATTCATAATCAGGGAAAAGGAACACTGCCTAAGAAATTGCCTATAATCTCTAAAAGACTTATCTTGCTCCTGTATTCTGTGCATTCAAGCAACTAATTATTTGAGTTTGAATACTAGTGGATTAGGACCACAAACAAGGAGTGCTTCTCTTTGCCTTCATATTAGGCGTTTTCTGTAACATGTGTCATGTGACACTAGTGACATGAGTTGTAAGTGTAAAGTACACGAAGGGTAGAATCACTTGACAGAGCTGGAAAATGCTGGGTTAAAAGCAAGGTAAACAGCTTCGTAACCATCGGAGCCCTTAATATGTCTGGCACTGATTTTGAGAATCCAAGAAGGGAATACATTAGCGCTTCCTAGACTTACATAATCACAGATCCTAGCTCATGGGATGTTTTCTAATAGAGATCATTTAGAAAATGTGAATCATTTTTTTAATATTCTTGCCATGTATTTGTCTAAACTCTATTTAAATATGTACAATAATGAGTAGTCACTTACCATGATGATGATGAAGATGATAATGACTGTGGCTAAATAGTGCTGTCTATGCACAGTTTTCTGTATTAACTATTTTAATCCTCCCTCAATCCTGTGAAGTAAAGTAGGTACTATTATTTTTCCCATTTCACGGTTGAGGAAATCGAGGCCTTAGGACTAGGTAAATTGCTCCAGGTAACACAGCAGAAGTGGAGCTGGATTTTGGTCCTAGGAAATCTTGTCAAGAGTTCATTAATTTAATCACAACAGTATACTCTGTTTATGTAAATTGATAGATTAATAAATATAAAAATGTACATAGATACAGATGTAGACATTTGCGGCTACAGATATTTGGATGTGTGGAGTAGCCATTTGGTAGATATCCGGGATAACAATAGCTTAATAATTAAAAGTATATTCAACTCCTAATTTACCACGTGAAAAATTTTTAATTTTCTTTGAGCTCTGATTTCCTCATGTAGAGAATGAGAATAAGATTGTTGTTGTTACTGGGTGCCATCAAGTCAATTCCAATTCATAGAGACAACATGTGAGGGAGTAGAACATCCCCATAAGAGTAGGACTTCCTCATAGGTTTTTCTTGGCTATAATCTTTACTGGAGTGGATTGCTAGGTCTTTCTCCTACAAAGCTGCTGAGTGGGTTCAAACCACCAGCCTTTTGTTTAGCAGCCTAGCACTTAACACTTGCGCCACCAGAATTCATTGAACATAAAATAAAATCTACCAAACCCATTGCCATGGAGCCCATTCTGACTCATAGCGATCCTGTAGGAGAGTAGAACTCTTCCACAGGGTTTCCAAGGATCCACTGGTGGATTTGAACTGCCAACCTTTTTGGTTAGTAGCCAAACACTTAACCATTGTGCCATCAGTGCTCTGAGAACAAGATAAGGACTTGTTTTTTTAAAGTAGGCAGGTCAAATAAGATAATGCATTGAGTGTATAGCCTGGAGCCTGGCACATGATAAGGGTTCAGTAAACATTAGCTCCTATCGTTATTATTCGGACCACTATTAATAAATGTGTTGAACAGGACAAGCCTAAACACAGACCCTGGTGTACTGACTAGCCTGTCAGTAACTCCATGCAACTGAAGGGCAAGCATGATGAATCCTGGCTTAGGCTTCTCTGGTCCAGTAGTAGTATGCCTTTATCAGAGTTCTTGTCTTGCCTCTTTTAAAGCCATATAATTACTCAGAACGTGTAAATCCATCTAGTAGATTAAATTGGATAAGAAAGCAAGTAAAATTTTCTTACCGTTTAGATTTAATGTCAGAGAATGCCAAGGAGAGACATATTTATTATGCTTATTTTCATGGCTTTATGAGACAGTAGATTGGGAAATCATGAGTTTGTGAAAAACAAATCTTAACTCAGAACAAATTGTCCTGCAGAATCAGGACTTAAAAGCAGTCCCTTGTTGAAGTCTCTTTTCTGATGTGAGACTCAAACAGGATTCTTATATCGACCATGCAGTAGGCCTAGCATTTCAAGGAGCTCCCACACACAGGTTGCTCTCTGGCCCCCACACCAGGACTGGCTCGATGTATGTGTGTGTTTGTGTGTGATATCTACATTATATTGCTGTACAATCAAATTTTACCTGTCTTTCAGGAATTTTTAATTTTATTTTTAACTAGCACATAGCTTTAGACAATATTCTTTAAAAAAATTCATTCCAGTTAGATACATAGATAACTAGTTGGAACTGAGTTGACTTCAACTTAGGTGATCTTTTGTACAACAGAATGAAACGTTGCCTGGTTCTGCATCATCCTCACAATGGCTGCCTTAGAGTCCATAGTTGTGGCTGTTGTGCCACTCCATCTCACTGAGGGTCTTCCATGCCCTCATTGGCCCTCTCCTTCACCAAATATGATGTCTTCTTCCACCAATTTATCCCTCCTGATGACATGTCAAAAACAAGTGAGTTGGATGTTTTGTTATGTTACTTAAGGTTTTCATTGGCTAATTTCAGAAGTAGGTCTCCAGGTCTTTCTTCCTAGTCTGTTTTAGTCTGGAAGCTCTGCTGAAGCCTGTCCACCACAGATGACCCTGCTGATTTTTGCAATACTGGTGACATAGCTTCCAGCATATTGGTCTAAGTTTGAAATCCTCAGTTTGAAAGGTGTTGTTGCTACTACTGCCTCCACTCAGATCCTGATTTTTTTTTCTTTTGCTTGGATTTTACTATATATTACTAACTGGTTTCCATCCTGGTATTGCAGCAATAAATAACTATCTCATTGCTATCAGAGTGACCTATTGAAGGTATAAAGATATCACAATTTCCCTAGCTTAAATCATAGGCCATAACTGATGTCAAAAGAATAAACCCCAAACTCTTTACCATACGTAAAAGATTTCTTGTGACCTGGCCCCTGCCTAGCTCCCCAAGTTTATCATCTCACTTATTTTCTATGGTAATATCGAATCAGGAGCCCTGGTGGCACAGTGGTTCAGTGCTTGGGTGCTATCTGAAAGGTCAGCAGCTTAAACCCACCAACCGCTCCATGGGAGAAAGATATGGCAGTCTGCTTTTGTAAAAATTAGAGCCTTGTAAACCCTACAGGGCAGTTCTACTCTATCTTATAGGGTCACTAGGAGTGGAAATTGACTCGATGGCTATGGGTTTAGTTTTCTGTTAATATCAAATCGCTTACAGCTCTCCCAATGAACAGTGCCATTCCTTAATATTGTGCTTTTATTTATGCTATTCTTTACTACCCAGAACAGCCTATTAGTACTTTAAGGGTAGCGTCTTTGACCTTTTTACCTGAGCGGTATTTATGGTGCCTTTGTATATAGTAGATACTCCATCAGTATTTGGTAAATGAATGAAGAAACGGCATGCATGCTGAACCACCGTTTCTAAGACACTTCTTTATTTTCAGAGAAGAGGTAATTACCCCACCTTCATATTACAATAATTATAAATTACTTTACCTTGCACATACTATTTACTAATTGTACTTGTCATAATATATTTGTCTTTGTCTTCAGTTAGGCCATAAATTCCTTAAGGAAGAACCTATGTCTTATTTGTCTTCATATCTCATTGCCTTCCATGGTTCCTAGAATGCATGCCTATTAAACTCAACTTTTGCTTTCATTCTGACTAGATTATTTTCCTGTTTTCCACTCAAAATTGCATTGCTGGTTTCTCAGCTTTTGTGTAGTGACAGCAGAGCGGCCAGGTGGTAAGGTATTGAGATGTACAATTCAGTCTTTCTCTGTAGTCCTATTTTACCGTGACTAAGTTAGACAACAAACAATGCTTTCACCATCTGGGGTCAGTTCATGTAACTAGCAACATCCCAGAATGCTAATAGTCTGGTTTCTTGAAATCACTTTAAATCATTGTTTGCAAAATGTGTTTACGTTGCATTTAAAATATTTTTTAGAAGAGATGTTTGCATTTTTAGCAATAATTTTTTCAAAGAGTTTATGTAAGAGG
Organism: Loxodonta africana; assembly: GCF_030014295.1. Classification (NCBI taxonomy): domain Eukaryota; kingdom Metazoa; phylum Chordata; class Mammalia; order Proboscidea; family Elephantidae; genus Loxodonta; species Loxodonta africana. Next base: position 50,840,992 of record NC_087363.1, on the reverse strand, counting down.
GACATCAAACATTTCACATACACCACATAGAAGTTTCTATGGAAGTGTATGAAAATTGCAAAGCTAGTCCTGTTTGCTGCTTATATCTTGGCCCTTTCATGGATGAATTATTGTCTTTTTTTGGAATTTTTTTGATGATGTCATGTTTTTTTCACTAATGGAGTAGATGCTGGATCATTGTTGGTAATTTTTTATTATATGAAAAAATGGGGTGTTGATCGCAAGCGGGCCATATGGGCACGAGGTTCCATGAAGTACATTGCAAACACCAAACATACCAGTACTGTGGCCCAGGAAGTACATCACACTTCCTGGTTACACTTGAGCCGTAAAATATCTTACTCAACTTTCCAAAAATACAAACAAAATACTAAATAAGCATTACACTTGCTGCACATAATTGTTATCAGTTTGATTGAGAGTGGGCCATATCCGTACCATGTCCCATGAAGCACACCCCACATGCAGTACATTTGGTACCCTGGGGCAGGAAGTGCAGCACAAATGGTTTCTACCCCCAAAATAACTGATTTACTTGAATACTTCTGAATTCCGGTAAACGTACCTTCCCAGTAACACAAAGGAAATAGTAAACATACTTGCCGGCCTTATGACACCGTACAGAAGCCAAAAGATGCAAATGTTTCACACAGTCACTCCTCCTGGAAGCATATCCTAGTTCGAATGGCTCTCAACACTCAAATGTGGCAAGACCAACTTTCTTGTTTTTTAAACAGTTGCTCCAGTGTCGGCTGTGACACCAGAATGTACTGAAGTGGCTCAAATGCCTGCCCAGTCACCTCCGGGGCAGAAAATGTGAGTGGTAGGGTTCTCTACCCATAACCATTTGAGATGGTTTATAACTAAAACACATAGATAGAATAGTGAAAGACAAGCTGAGAATTCAAAAATTACATTGCACATAAAGGACGATTACCACAAGAAATTGGAATAAGTTGTAGCTGCACCTGACCATTCAGCTTCGTGATTACTTCTGTATCATTGGTGAGCAAGGGAGAAAATAAAATTTATTCAAAGTCTCCTATATGTAGCAATCAACAGCCATGGAAGCAGGAGTCAAGAAATCAAACAACACTTTGCAAAGGGTAAATATGCTGCAAAGGACCTTTTTAAAGTGTTAAAAAGCAAAGATGTCACCTTGAAGACTAAGGTGTGCCAGACCCAAGCCATGGTATTTTCAATTGCGTCATATGCATGTGAAAGCTGGAATAAGGAAGTCCGAAGAGGAATTGATGCCTTTGAATTGTGGTGTTGGTGAAGAATATTGAATATTCCATGGACTGCCAAAAGAATGAACAAATCTGTCTTGTTAGAAGTGCAGCCAGAGCGCTCCTTGGAGGCAAGAGTGGTGAGACTGCGTCTTACATACTTTGGACATGTTGTCAGGAGGGATCAGTCCCTGGAGAAGGACATCATGCTTAGCAGAGTACAGGGTCAGCAGAAAAGAGGAAGAGCCTCGATGAGGTGGATTGACACAGTGGCTGTAACAATGAGCTCAAGCATAACAACGATCGTAAGGATGGCGCAGAACCAGGCAGTGTTTTGTTCTGTTGTGCATAGGGCTGCTATGAGTGGGAACTGACTCAACGGCACCTAACAACAACAACATATGTAGCAAACTCAGGAATCACTCCCTTTTTCTTTCTGTCTATCACCTGGTTTTGCTTCTGTATTTTAAGAAGAGTACCAAAAGGAAGGGAAATATCACCTAAAGTCTTGAATTTGCCAACCTTAAGTTGTAAAGTTACTTTTAATATCAGTTATTACAGTCCACTGCGGTAACAAAAAATGTTCTTTCTGAGTGTCATCTTGAATTGTTCAAATTTATACCTATCCTGGTACTAAACATACATTATGTTAACTGAATAAAATATTTATAAAAAAACTTGTATTTTTATTTTGGAAATTACTTAGATGTGACAGTCTAGTCTTTTGTCATATGTCTCTTAGAACTGTGACTTTAATAGTCAATGGAAGTAATGTCTTTGTAAAGCAGTTTGCAAATCACTTTTAAAATATGTTCACGTGATGAGTTATTTTTATTATTTCCAAAGCTAATCTTTATTCACATCACAGTAAAAAGAAGCACATTTTTAAAATTAAAATTGATAGAATAGAGCCATTATTATTTATTTTTTAAACAAAAGAAATATGATACCTCTGTTGTTTTGTTTGTTTTGATTATGATGTTATGGAATTATGGTACCCTCTTCTGTTTTAATGTAGTTTTTATTTTCTATTAAGAAATTTTGCTAAATTGTTTATTTAATAGGCAGAAGAAATATTTAATAATGTAAAATAATTAGACTATTATAAACCTTAATTCTATGGGATTTAATTATCATAAACCTTATGGTATATATCTAGATGAACTTCACTTTTTTTTCCCCCCAGGCTTTTTTCCAGAAAGCCAGTTTTCAAAAGATGTTTTCTTGTTTTGTTTTGCTTTTTCCTGCAGGAGTTGCAATACTAGTATTAAAAGATGCACTTCCATTATTCTTCATTGTTTCCTATGTTCCACCCATTATGCCTGAAGTATCTGTATCATCACAAGACAGAAAACAAAAAGCTAGTCTTTCCAAGAACAAAGTGTGAAACAAATTGATTCTAAAATTGCACTGTGCCGTGCAAGCTGTGAGGTTCTAGAGGACAGAAAAGTGTGATCAGTTTCTCTGAAAACATGATTAAAATGGCATTTAGGCTCCATCATTTTTGGTTTCCACGCAATAATTTAATTAAGTGTCCTTCTCCAGGGACTGATCCCTTCTGACAACATGTCCAAAGTATGTAAGACGCAGTCTCACCATCCTTGCCTCCAAGGAGCACTCTGGCTGCACTTCTAACAAGACAGATTTGTTCGTTCTTTTGGCAGTCCCTGGAATATTCAATATTCTTCACCAACACCACAATTCAAAGGCATCAATTCCTCTTCGGACTTCCTTATTCATTGTCCGGCTTTCACATGCATATGACGCTTGGGGAAGCTTTTTAGTCCAAATTTAGAATAAATTAACAGTATATAACATTACAGAATATATATGCTTGGTAAAGTAGAGGGTCAGGGAAAAGAGTAAGACCCTCAGTGAGATGGATTGACACAGTGGCTGCGACAATGGGCTCAAACATACCTACTATGATGAGGATTGCACAGTATGCAGCAACGTTTTGTTCTATTATAGATAGGGTCGCTATAAGTTGGAACCGACTCGATGCCTGATGACAACAATGCAGAATATATGTTTTAGAAAGCAACTGTTTATTTTCTCTCTGCAGAAGGTGTTTAAAACTGAGAGTTAAATGCTGTAGGAATTAATGAAAAGTATTTTTGAATTTGAGTTCAGTTGAAAGCATTCAGGTATAGTTAGTCCAATGATCACTACAGAGGAGACCCTGGGCGGCATAAGCAGTGAAGTGCTCTACTACTAACTGAAAGGTTGGCAGGTGGTTCAAACTTACCCAGAAAAAAAAACAGAGGCACACTGGAAAAAAGGCCTAATGATCTGCTTCTGAAAGGTCACACCTTGAAAACATGGGATTGCCATGAGCTGGAATCTACTCATTGGTAACTACCTCCAACACACTACATACAAATGGTTAATCTGTTTCACACAATTAAATATTTTGATACAAAAATGTATGAAAAGTAGGCATATCAGAATTATTTTATCTTGAAACCAATGAAATGACATTCTTAATGGATACGAAACTGAGATTTGGGACATAACGATGCAAACAGATAGGCCCATATTGGCCTCTCTTTCCCTATTCCTACACATAAAACCCATTGCCGCCAAATCGATTCTGACTCATAGCGATCCTGTAGGACAGAGTAGAACTGTCCCACAGGGTTTCCAAGGAGCGCCTGGTGGATTTGAACTGCCGACCTTTTGGTTAGCAGTTGTAGCTTTCAACCACTACGCCACCACGGTTTCCTCTCTACTCCTGACACATCCTAAAATTCATTATTAAAGGAGCAGCTAGGTGATGTCACTGCCCTGCTGGCTGTCAGAATAAAATTCAAATTCCATACTATGACTTGCCTAGTCTTAATATGGTTGAAAACCTGCCTAACCAATCAGAGTTTAATTCCTACCACTCATTCCTGCTGTTGATGTTGGCGTTCCCTCTGCCGAGAATATTCTTTCCCCTTGATAAATCTTCACATGCCTAGAGTTTTCTCACTATTTTGTTCTCAGAGTATTTACCCCATCAGTGAGACTATGCCCTGGTTAGTTTGACTATTTCTAGTCTACTACCACATCACCTTGTTTTATTTTCTCGATAGCACTTACCAGTACAGGGTTTATATATTTGTTTCTTGGTTAGCTGGTTTGGTCTTTTTTCTTCTCCTTCTTTTACTTCCTCTCTCTTTCCCCCTTTCTTCCCTCCTTTTTTCTTTTTGTAACAGTCTACCACCTTTGACTAAAATGTGTGTTCCATGAGAGATGGGCCTCATCCATCTCCTTCAATGATATAACCCCACTGCCTAGAATAGTACCTGGGTTCTGGAATGGTATTTAGCACATGGTAGTTTTTAGTTATATAATAAATATTTTTTAAATGAAAGGCTGACCGAATCAACCGTTAAGGTAGAGGGAATAAGCTATTGACCATTGCTTAGACTTCCTGCTTCTTGTAGGCATACCGTAGAACTATGGAGAGTGATAATGTGAGCGTGTGTAGACCTTTTGGGTTAATTTTGTTTTGTAGCTTGTATAACTCATTACATATACCCTGACATTAATGTTATTTAATGAACATTTTAAATTCTTTACCTCCTTCATCACAACATACTCCAACTTTTGCAAGTTGTGGGAAAGACATAATGTCCTCCTGCCAAAAATTCTTTGCCTATCCTGTTACTAGGGGATGATCAAAATAATACCCAAATAGAATCTTGTATCCTGACTGGCTCACCACCACCTCCTTGGCAGTTAGATACATACATATATCCTTAATATACATTCTTTCCATCTCTGTCTCTATCAGCCTGCATCCATTCTACCTTGGATTTGCATATTTATTACACTAATTATCAAGGAATGAATCACAGTAAAACATTGGCAATATTGGACATTTGACAGATGCTTATCTATATTTTCAGACAATAAATTCCCAGTTTTCCAGGTAACTCGTTAGCTTTACCCTTTTCTCTTGTTTTTATCATCGTGTTATCAAGATAGTATATAATAATAATTGTTACAGGCAAAGATCATCAATAGATACTAAAACTAGTATGTGAAAGTTTGATGAGCAACAAAGAAAATTATTAACTACAAAGAGGAAAATACGAACTTTACAATGGAGAAACCTGATAGGTACCATCTTAAACAAGTAATCAAAGTTAACCTGACCAGTAATGGGACAAATGAATACATGTCCCTCTTAATATATTGCAATGAGAAGAATACTACATTTCTGTGGTAACCTGCCACAAAATTCACAAAGGATTCTATGAGAAAACATCAGAAAAACTCAAATTCTGCAAAATAATTAGCCTGCAATATTTTAAAATAAAGATCATGTTTTCAACTTACTGTCAGTGGGTTCTGAAAAAGTGTGCGTGTGTGTGTATGTGTGTATGTGTTGTAGATGTAGAACACGATAGAAAAAAAGATGGTAGAAATGATAAATGAAATGCAGTAAAATGTTAAAATTTGGACAATCTTGGGGAAATTTGAGCAATTTATGTTATTTCAATTTTTCTTTAAGTCTGAATTTTATCAAGGTTAAAAGTTAAAATACATCTAGTCAAAGTTGCTATCTATATAATTAGAGGACAGAGTAGCCACAAAGAACACTGGTGTACCCTAAACAAAACCCTTAAATATACTTAAGAAAACATATGGTATAACATGAATGTTCTGTTTCTTTATAAGCTAAAATGATATGAAAATCAAAGATTTATATTTTTCTTCTTGCAGTCATTATAAGTCAGCTAGATAGTTTATGGATTTTACTTTTACAATAATGTAATAGTTAAATATATCTGTGCAGCTAATGGTTGATGAATTACCTAAATAAGGCACAGAGTTTTTTTGCATCTAACTTTTTTTGATTTAAAAGAAAGAAAAAAAAAGTTTGTAGAATTAGAACAGTTTTGCAAAAGAAATAATGCTGAACGTATAACTGAGACTTCATCAAGCTGCTTTAATTTCTCAATAAAGATGTTTATTTCTTGCACTAGGAGATTTTGCTCAAAGACTTGCCAAACCTAAGCCTTCAGTTAGAATGCCTTTTAAATAGTATGAACTCCAAAAGGATGTTTATTTCTTCCAGAAGATATATTGTTTTCAAGGGTTTTTTTAGGCTATAAAATAAGAGGTACAAAGCAGAATTTGTAATGGTTATTGTCTGGCTTAAAATTCTAACAACAGGTGTTCCTTACAGACTCTGAATAGCTGGACTCTAATATGGGAGCCAGATTTAGTTTGTAATGGGCTTAATATTGACCTTCCCTGCCACACTACCTGTGGGCATCATACTAGCATAATAAAATGGCTAGCATCCGAGGAATACCTTTGTTTATGGAGTTGGATACTTGCCATATCTTCAAATATAGTAACCAACATCCAATCCAGAATTACTGAAGCAGAAAAGTGAAACAGAGTGTATAATAAGAGTGTTAGAGTCATTTAGTGTGTGCTTATTTAGACTCATTTGACTCCTTGTTTCCTGATTAAATCCATGCTCACCCCTTTTATGACCATTTCTATAATTGCATTATCTCAGCTCTACATGGCTGAGAGTCATTTCTAAATTCAATATACGAAGCCTTGACAAACCCTGAGAATAATGGCAAGGTTTAAGTATTATATGAAGAGTACAGTGGAGTAACTCTCCAAGGTCACAGAGCTAGAGAAGAGCAAAGTTCGTATATATACTCAGCTTCCTAATTTCTGTTCTTGATTCCCATCAAATCCTACTAATATGCCTCCCGATAAAATATGTATCAAAGCAAATTGTTGGATGGAATAATAAAGAAAGAATGAGGCAGAGGTGAAGGTTTATATATGGTCCCTTAGTGAATTATATCAAAATGTAGATTGAGGAGAACTGGCTACAGAAATGTTATGTTGGACATTTGCATGTCCTCAGCAAGAACTTTGAGTACTGAATTGCTTTCCCCATAAACTGATGGTTAAGAATCAAAAATCATTCCTGAGCATAAAAGCTTTAATAGCTAGCCTCTTGGCTGAACTTATGATCTGTGAGAAGTTATTGGAAGGATACAGATGACCCACCAGTTTTTGGGAAAGTGAGAATGAAGCACTCTGGTTAAGTGGACCAAATACAGAATAGTAGTTGGGGTAAGTTTTCATTTAACTTGTCTCAAGTCAATGTGTTGGAGTCATGGTGGCGGCTTCTTATGGAGCTAAGGACTTATAATGAACCTTCTCCAAACCTCACCCAGCCAAGCAGTATGTTGCTACATGACCTCAAATCAGAAATGTTAAACCACATTTTATCAGATAATTTCTCAGCCTTCCCAAATTCAGTTGGCTATATTTTCTAAGGAATTAAGAACAGCTTTAACTTTGTTCCCATGTGAGGATCCCTCTTCAGGAAGCCTATAACCAACTGTCCTATAGTAGAGATTTGAGAATTTGATGAGTGTCTTAGTTAACTAGTGCTGCCATAACAGAAACACCACAAGTGGATGGCTTTAACAAGGAGAAATTTATTCTCTCGCAGACTAGTAGGTTACAAGTGCAAATTTAGGGCATCAGCTCCAGGGGAAGGCTTTCTGTCTCTGTCAGCTCTGGAAGAAGATCCATGTCCTCAATCTTCCCCTGGTCAAGGAGCTTCTCAGGCACAGGGACCTTGGGTCCAAAAGACATGCTCTGCTCCGGGTGCTGCTTTCTTGGTGATATGAGGTCCCCAACTCTCTGCTTGCTTCCCTTTCCTTTTATCTCCCTTTACTTTGGATCTGGGAGGTGACTTGGGTAAGAGTGATGTTACAATCCTACCCTAATCCTTTTTAACATAAAATTACAATCATAAAATGGAAGACAATCACAGAATACTGGGAATCATGACCTAACCAAGTTAATACACACATTTTTGGGGGGACATAGTTCAATCCATGACAATATATTCTTAGTTTCTTCTCCCTCCCCTTTATAACCTCCAACACCTCCTTGGAATCTCCACTCTCCAACCCCATAATCATGAAGACCTGCTCATTAAATATCTCTCCTTGGCTTACCACTTATTTTATGTATCAGATTATAAATGTGGGCACAGTTCTTTTGATCAAGGAGGCAGGAAGTTGATTTTCTGTAGCCTGTCTTCCTAGGACTCTTGACTGACTAGTCTTCTTGCCACAAACCTTTGAGCTCTCTTTCTACATGACAATACTGTATGCAGATAGTAATAAGTTACTCCTTTGTCATATGTTTTTGTTTTTTCATAGAGCTATAGAGTGTATAATTCTTTTTCTCTGCTAATAACCAGTAGCCAGTTACCATCAAGGCGATTCTGACTCATGGTGACCCTATATGTGTCAGACTAGACCTGTACTCCGTAGAGTTTTCAATGACTGATTTTTCAGAAGTAGATTACCAGGCCTTTCTTCTGAGGAGTCTGGGTAAACTCAAGCCTCCAACCTTTTGGTTAACAGCTGAGCACATTAACCATTTGTATCAGCCAGGGACTCCCTATTACACTTACATAGATAGAGGAATGTGGATACCTTTACAAGCAGATATTCATGTAATAAAAAGACCAATACATGTGCGTATGGGTCCACCTCGCTGTGAGATTATAAAAAAAAAAAAAAAAAATTTTTTTTTTTAATAATATTGAGCATTTTAAATCACACTGCCTACTTTTTCTCCAGTCTGTCTTAGTTCAAAGCCTATTAATGGAATTAAAATTTGCAGACATGCTAATGAACATAAGTTTGCAGGGAGAGTATCTGTTTATATACAAGGATCCCAGGTAAAGGGAGATAATAAATTTCTCTTTGTTAAAGCCATCCACTCGTGGTGTTTCTGTTATGGCAGCACTAGATAATTAAGACACTTACCAAATTCTCAAATCTCACAGACTGGTGTTTGAATATCCATGAGTAACCAAAACCTGAGTCTTACTTTCTTTATTTATAAAATGAGAATAATAGCTACCTCTTGGGGTTACTATGAGGACTAAAAGAAATCATCAGTATGCAGTGTGTCTGGACCCATGAAGAATAGTGAGCATGATGGAGATGGTGGCAGTAGTGACTCTTACTTGTTTGTTTTAATATTGACAATGAAAACAAGACCAAAAGGTGTGGCATCATCAAACAGGAATAAAGAAACTCGCTAGCTGCAAGCCAGATTCAGCTTTAGGGATTCCTTGTTGTCAAGAACAATGTCTGTGCATAGGGGCTGGTGCTAGGGCCAGCTGGGTGGAAGATAATACACTGTTTGCCATTCTGAGTGCTGAAGACCATAGAAGCTTGGGCCTATGTGGAGAATCTTTTTTTTTTTTTTCTTTTTTCATCTACTACTAGCTCATATCCCACTATAAACAGTGAAGACTGAACCTTATGCCAGTATGCCAGTAAGCACATGAAAAAGTTCAACATCATTAGTTGCAAGAGAAATGAAAATTAAAACCATAAGAGATATTACGACATATCCCCTAGATGGCTAAAATGAAAAAGATTTTCAGTAGCAAATATTGGTCAAGGATATGGGGGGGGGAACCAGAATCCCATACGTTATGGGTGGGAATCAAAAATGGTGCAAATACTTTGGAAACCATTTTGGCAGTTTTATAAAAAGATAAAATGCATCTACCATATGACCCAGCAGTTATGTTTATGTATAAAGGAATTTATCCAAGAGAAATGGGAACATATCTATAAAATCTTTTATTAGAATGTTCATAGCAACTTCATTCATAATAGATAAAACATGGAAGGAGCCCAGGTGCCCATCAACAGAATATATTAAAGAAACTGTAGTCTGAGGAAGCCTTGGTGGCACAGTGGTTAAGCGCTTGGCTGCTAACCAAAAGTTTTGCAGTTTGAACCCATCAGCTGGTCTGCCAGAAAAAGATGTGGCAGTCTGCTTCTGTAAAGATGACCGCCTTGGAAATCCTATGGGGCAGTTCTGCTGTGTCCTATAGGGTCGCTATGAGTTGGAATTGACTCGATGGCAATGGGTTTGGTAGTCTGTTTCTACAGGGAAGTATTACTGAGCAATTAAACGCACCAATATAGATGCACCTCAGAAAACTTGCTGAGTTAAAGAAACTAGATGCCAAGAAACATGTGCTGTATAGTTCTATTTATATAAAACACTAGAATAGGCAACCTAATCTATAGTGCTAAATATTAGATAATCAATTCCTTTGGGGCAGGATGTTGACAAGGAAGCGGTAGAAAGGAACTTTCTAGGATGATGAAAATATGCTGTGTCTTGATAGAATTGGTAGATTGAAGGGTACACTTGTAATCTGTGCATTTTTTATTGTTAATTGATACTGAGTCAATTTCAACTCATGGCAATATAAATTATAGGTCAATAAAAATATTTTTAAGCATGATTAAATCTTATAGACTATGGGTAGCCTATGCTTTGAAGACACTGCTAAGTGTGAATTATTGTAGATAGCCACATGCTTATGTGGAAATGTGTACACAGAGACACAGGGACACATACCATATGCCTGGTAACTACGTTCCCTACAAAGCTGTCTCCAAATATGAGGGATAATGAGCTATATGGTAGATTTGTACTTGAGGATTTCTGAAATGTCTTCTCAGAAATCATGTTGTAGGTTACTTTTCTGAAGCAATGGTGGGGGAGGGGGGGTTAGATTTCCTTTTTTTCTGTCCAGAGTGCCCTTAAATGTGGTTTACAACACACATATACATACATATACACACACCCCCATCCATTCCAGGATTTTGCCCTGAACACCATCACTAGCCAGGTGCTCATTTAAAATGATACTGTGATCCCTTTGAATTGGCTGCGTCCAAAGCTATAGAACCCCTATTATGCCATAACAAACCCAGCTTGTGCAAAGGCAGGACTAATTTTAAAACTCAAGTGTTATGTCTGGGATTTTTTTTTCTTCTTCTTATTATTAACCTCTGCTAGAACTCTTCTGTGCTGTCATACATAAATCAGAGGATTATCAAAGAACTAGTCAAAGTGGCTGTTTCCTTCTAAGGCTGTAATTTGGCTCCATGAATTATTAATTATCAGACCGGTATGGCATCAGCTCCTCAGAACCCAATATAAATGTAAAAGCCTCACCTTATCAGCTATAATCTAAGGAGCCGCAGTAATGTAATTCTTACCATTTAGTGCTTTGTGGTATGTTGAAGGGACTTGGAGTTTTCAACCCACGAAACTTTCTGAAATAAAATGTGAAAGAGAGAAGGAATTTTTTTGTGTGTGTGTGTGACTAGATTTGAAATTCATTGTAAGGCAGCAGATGCGGATTGCTTCAAGGGTTTCGATTGTTGGCAAGGATGGGGTTGTTTCATAGATGCTGAAGCAAATAACAGGACATATAAAAGACTGTGGTTGAAGAAAACTGTCTGAAAGTAAAGCTTTGGAACATCTTGAGTCTCCGCTGCTGCTGTTAAGGAGGAAATAAGTAATGTACCACGGATTGAAGTTGTGCTAAAGATAAATTCAGTGTTTGTTGAAAGCAGATATCTGATACAGTAAGTACGTTACTTTTCACATAGGAGTTATAGCTGTTATATTCTTCAAGGCACCAAGAACTAAAAATGTATGATCCTTTTTTGTTTTTTGCTGGGGTACTTAGCTTTAATACTTGATGAAGCTTCTCGGTCTTCTTTGGTTCTCTCTTTAATAGGTAATGGCAATTTATTTCAAAACCTTCTGCAGAAAAATAAATGAATTTAAATTCTGTTCCCTTTTTCAAACACAAGAATAGTCTCATTTTATGTGGAACTTTTTTTAAAATCAATCTTCGAGTATTTAGGAGTTGTGCTCCCGAGATAGACGCACATCTGACTCTATCAAGGCGAGACTACAGCACTTTCTAACTCATGTTACAAATGCCACACTGCTCAGCGTTATAATTTAAAGAAGGAAATAACACCGAAGCTCTGATCTACCCAATGGTTTTGAATTGGTGGATTTATCAATATAAGTCCTGATAATATATGTTGTGGTTAAGTGTGCTAAAATAAATGGGTTTATGTGTCACTAGCTTAGCCATTCCGAGAGATAATTTTAGAAATCACTATTTTGCTAAATCTCTGCAAACTTTCACCTCATTAACAGAAATTCCAGTAGCTTTAGTACTTTGCGCACCCTACAACGATCTTAATACTACAAAAACCCAAACTCTATTTAAGTTAAATAGATTTTGCTTGTCACCAATAATTCTATGGGGTTGATTTTGGTGCAGGAATGTAGAAAGTAAATCCATTCTATAAATATGGCTCATGTGAAAGTGACCTGTGAGTTAATAATGCTCTGAATATTCTTTTTTGCTTCTCCATAGCATAGCCAGTTTTAACAAATCGGCAAATTAAAATTTTACCTAAATTCTGTATTACATTAAACTACTGAAAATAGAGATTGCTTTTTAATTAGGTTGGAGAGACCAAGTGTGACGTGTAGTACTTCAAAGATAAATAACAGTGCAGCAAAAATTATGAAAACTCTTATACTGTAAGTATGCTTGAATAACAGCATACATAGCCGGAGTTTTGCAAAGGAAAGAAAGGATGCCCCATAATTGCACAGCACGTTAAAACAAATGAACAAAAAGATGATGTTACCTCTTTGGGGTGGAATGATTCATTTTCTATTTTAAATAAATTGCTTTGTGTATGTAAAATTTGGGTCAAATATTATTCATAACGATAATTAGATGAAAGTATTTCATTGTTTATATGGTATTGTTTTAGACTCATTCACACTATTGGCCAGCATTTTAAAAATGAAAAACAAATGAATATTTTCCTGAGTCTAACTTTCTATATGAAAAAGTTGAATTAACTATCATGTCACTAACCCATTAACCCATTGCTGTCAAGTTGATTCCGACTCCTAGCGACCCTGTAGGACGGAGTAGAACTGCCCCCATAATGTCACTAAGGAATTAAAAAGAAAAAAAAGCAATATAGAGGTAGGTGTACTATTGTCAGGTCTGATAAGGCTGTGTTTAGAAGACTGCACTTCAGTTCGAATTCTGTTAAAACAAAAGATCCCGTTTGGGAACCATTGTATTGGGCTGCGCACTTCCAGGGAACCTGAGAGTTGCTTTGAAGCACTTGCATCTGGACTTGGCCACAAGTAATGGCTCATTCTCTTTTTAGTTTTGCTAATACAGTTTGACCCTCTATCCTTAGTGTTACCATCTGTTTGGATTAGATACCTGGATTTTCATTAAAACTGTAGGATGTGGGAGCAGAGACCTTTTCTGAGGGATCTTAAGTTTTAAATTTGCTCACTCAAAGATGGTAATTTTAAGACTCATAGAATAACTATTTAGATAGAATGGGCAAAGGGCAGCATTCTGGAAGAAAGCAGTATACAGAAAACATCCTCTGGCCCAACCTTGGCATTAAACAAGAAAAATCTCTTGAACTGGGAAGGGGGAAAAAAAGTATCGCTTTGGTTGTAGCCCCTAGTACTCTGGGCCCATATCTACACAGTTTTTCAGGTGTCACTCTCAGTTCTGATTTGCCTTTGCCCTTGGTTAGTCTCTAGATTTCTCATCACAGGCTATTTTAAACCATGATAAGTATTTAAGCTTGCTTACTTACCCTGTCTACTTCCGTTAAGTCTTTTTCTGCCCTGGTAAGGTTTGAGCTTTTGTGGTCACCTCTCTGACTATAATTTCAAGAATGTGATCATGTACAGGATGAAGTTATTTTTTCCCATGGGATCTCCTAGGACCCATTTGTGATTTCAGACTAGAGTGAGACGGAGCTGTTTTTTGAAAGCCAACTGTGCCACTTTCTAGCTGTTAACAAGCTGTATATATTGTCTAAATCTTTGTTTTTCCCTGTTTGTAAAAAAAAAAAAAATTTTTTTAAGTGAAGATATTAATACTACCTCATTAGATTATTGTGAGAATTGAATGAAGTAATGCTTATAAAAATGCTTAGCATTTGTGTTGCATATAGTAAATGCTCAATAAATTTGTTATTGCATTTTTCTATTACTTTATCAAAGAAGTTTATGCTTTTCTAAAAATTACTGCGATTAATTGTAGTTTTGGGTTGTAATGGATTTGGTTTGTTATATGGATTCTAAGTGATATAACCATGATTCTTATTTAAATGTAGAAATATTTCAATGAAGAGTGAAGCCAAATAGTTTTTGTCATTACCAGCTCACCGCACAGTCATGCTGTGGTAGAAAACTCCTTGTAAATAGTAACCTCCCCATTTTTCTTCAAGTAGAATCAATAGATGTGAGTGATTTCATTAGTTATGAAATATTTCAGGAAGAAATGTAATTGTGTGCATCATGTAATATAATTTAATGTGGGCAGACTAACTGAGACTAATTATGGGGTTAGATCTTCCCAGGAAGTATTTATATAACTTCTATAGGTCGAAAATCTGCCCTGTCAGGGTTTCCAGGCTCTCTGCCTGCAGTGGAGGCAGCACTCCCTCATTTTCAAGACTTAACTTCTGTGTGGCACTTCCTTGATCCACCCTGTCCTGCAATAAATAGTATTTTTCTTACTTTTAGCATTTCTACTGTAAATACAGTCAGAAATACATTTCTGAGTTGTTTGGAAATTTTTTTCATTGTATCTTTTTTTTTTCCTTTAAACTTTATTACGAGGTTTTGGAATCATATGCTTACCACCCAACCTTCCACCTGTCATCTCATCTATGTTTGTATTTCTATAGATTACTCTGTAAGTAAGTAATGCAGCTCAATTTATAAATGCTGGCTCAATAGATCAAATACATGGATTTAAAATGTGGATTATGTAACAAGTTAACTTCTCTTTCAAAAATATTAATATTTTCAACATGACTTTATACCTGATTTTGATCTAAAATCTAATATAAAAATAAAATATTTGGTGAAGTTTTGTGCCTGTAAGAAAATTAACTTCGTTATGGCTTTTGTTCCCATTTTCCAATGGGTACTTTGCAGTCTTTTTGATTATACTGCACATAATAAGAGAAATACTGCCCCATTGCTACAACATTCAATTTATAAGTAAATGTATAGACTTTCCTCTCAGTTTGAAATGACGTTCCTTTGGGCAATGTCAGTATAGTCTTTTTCTAGGAATCTCGTAGGGTAGTTGTGAGTGTGTCGAGAAATTGGCACAGAACATAGCCCGTGTTAGGTAGTCATTTAATTTTAATTTTTGCTCCACTTTCCACCCTTGAGGTATGTAAACTAAATATTGAAATGAAAATGATTAGACTATTCCTTCCCACGTTGATCAGTGTGTGTTATAACATTAGGTTATTCTGCAGACTTGTCCAAATTAGAATCAATAATTGGAGCCCTGGTGGCGTAGTGGTTAAGAGTTTGGCTGCTAATAAAAAAGGTCAGCAGTTTGAATCTACCAGGTGTTCCTTGCAAACCCTGTGGGACAGTTGTACTCTGCCCTATAGGGTCGGAAACGAATGGATGTCAATGGGTAGGGTACCTCAGTTAAATTCTTTGTATCTCATAATCTTAGTTTACAGAAGGACCTTAGAGATCATTTAGTTCGTTACACAAATGGGGAGCTAGATCCCGTGAGGCTTCTCAAGGTCATAGAGCCTATTCGTGGTGGAGCCAGGTACAGAAATCAGGTCTCCTGACTTTTTTATGATGTCCTTTTTAGCCCACCATATTTCCTCCAAGTCAGATCGATAAACTGTTGCCTGCTGACATTTAGAAGTCTCTCAGATATTTGTGGATAATGAAGTGTAATGGCTATTTTGGAGTATTACCCCAGAAGCTAAGATAACAGAAGATAGTTTTCACTTTAACATGCTTTCCTGTGTAAATTTTTTCACAGCTTAGAACTTCTTTTTCTGTAAAATAATAATAGGTTTCTAATACTTGGATTTTTCTACTTTCCTGTAGTGGGATGAGGGGTGGGGAGAAACCAAGTAATTCAAGGGAAGGGAGGCAAACAAGAAAGACAAATGAATTATTTCCTTCTTATTTAGAATGAACAATGTGCCTAGTTATTTTCCAAATCTGTTGTTTCTGTAGCTGATCATAGCTTGCTCTTGAGATAGGCTGCAAAACTTTATAGAGGGTAAAACTTTGACCACGCAAGCGTTGGTGCTGGTTCACCACAGTGCATTGCCAGGTAAACTTTAACTGAAAGCTCAAGAGATTTAATATTTTAATCCTACAGAAGCAATTTTGTTAGCTGGAAAAATAGTACTTGGATTCTGAGTTTTTGTCAGAGGAGCCGGGTTTGGAATTTAAAATACATTAGATCCCCTTTCAGGGCAAAGAACATCTGCTGGACTGTAATCTAATAAAACAGAATCGGACAAAGATGAGGCCTGTGACATACGCTCTGCAGGACCTGTACATGAGCAGCCTGAGAGGGTTTCCTTTGATAAACTGATAAAGACAGCGGGCTTGTGGAAACTGCCTCGCTAGGGCAACTGCCCCTTTCTTTAGGGAGTCTGCCCCCAAATCCCCCTTGCAGCTGAATTTAATGGGATTTTATCCTGTTCCAAACATACAGTGTAAGGGCTGAGCTCCGTTCCCATTTCGGCTTGCTAGACCCTCCAATATGAGTTTGGGAGTAAATCTGAGTACTTGAACAGAATGGAAATTGACTGAATGACAGAGAAAAAGGAGATGTAAATTCAAACCAGGGAGTTTCTGGCTCAAGATCTTCTTCCTCCTCCAGGTCTTTGATTTTAAGCAAGTCTCTCAACCCGATTATATCCACTAGTTTCTTGTATATTAAAGTGACAAGAGCTCCCACCTTCTTTATGGTTTGAAGAGGTTTTTAGAAATTAAATGTACCTGCAGTGTGTCAGTATATGAAAGATCTTTAAGTCAGTCTTATCCTATACATTATATATTGTTATGATTGCAATAATTCCTTAATTCCATGTGTTAATTTTTTTTTTTTTGATGGAAGAGTATGGTATATATGCCCCAGTGGCAAAGTGTTTAAGAGCTTAGCTGTTAGCCAAAAGGTCAGCAGTTTGAATCCACCAGCTGCTCCTTGCAAACTCTGTGTGGCAGTTCTACTCTGTCCTATAGGGTTGTTATGAGTTGGAATTGACTGGATGGCAATGAGTTTTCTTTGGTTTATGTATATATGTGTGTGTGTACATATACACATACATATGTTGTTATTGTTGTTATTAGGTGCCTTTGAGTAGGTTCCATCTCATAGAGACCCCATGTACAACAGAACGATACACTGCTCTATCCTTAGCCATGCTCACAATCGTTGTTATGCTTGAATACGTCGTTACAGCCACTGTGGCAATCTATCCATCCCCTTTCTCTTTGATCGTCTACTTTACCAAGCAGGATATCCTTCCCCAGGCACTGGTCCCTCCTGATAACATGTCCAAAGTATACGAGATGAAGTCTCACCATCTTTGCTTCTAAGGAGCATTCTGAGTGTATTTTGTCCAAGACAGATTTGTTCGTTCTTCTGGCAGCCCATGGTATATCCAGTATTCTTTGCTAACAATGTAATTCAATGGCATCAATTTTTCTTCAGTCTTCCTTATTCATTGTCCAGCTTTTGCATGCATATGAGCCTATTGAAAATACCATGGCTTGGGGTCAGGTGCACTGTAGTCCTCAAGGTGTCATCTTTGCTTTTTAACTCATGAAAGAGGCCTTTTACAGCATATTTGTCTAATTCAATGCATCATTTGATTTCTTAACTGCTCCTTCCGTGTATGTTGATTATGGATCAAAGTAAAATGAAATCCTTGACAACTTCAATCTTTTCTCCATTTATCATGATGTTACTTATTGATCCAGTTGTGAAGATTTTTGTTTTCTTTATGTTGAGGTGCAATCCATACAGAAGGCTTTGATCTTCATCAGTAAGTACTTCAGGACCTCTTCACTTTCAGAAAGCAAGATTGTGTCATCTGCATATGGCAGGTTGTTAATGGGTCTTCTTCCAATCTTGTTGGTACATTCTCCTTCATATAGTCCAGTTTATTGGATAATTTGCACAGCATATGGATTGAGTAAGTGTGGTGAACAGATACAGCCCTAATGCACACCTTTCCTGATTTTAAACCACACAGTATCCTCTTGTTCTGTTCGACTGACTGCCTCTTAGTCTATGTGCGGGTTCCTCATGAGCACAATTAAGTGTTCTGGAATTCACATTCTTCATAATGTTATCCATAATTTGTTACAATCCACACAGTCAAATGCCTTTGCATAGTGAGTAAAACACAGGTAAACATCATTCTGGTATGCTCTGCTTTTTAGCCATGATCCAACTGACATCAGAATGATATCCCTGGTTCCACCTCCTCTTCTGAATACATATATTGGTATTACTTTTCTTAGTGCCCCCTTTACTGATTTATAACTTTGGGATTACCATAATGCTATTCTGAATCTTTCTCTTCTGCTATTCCTTGTTCTCTTTATAAACCACAAATCACTTCCTAGTATATCCTATTGTATAATCTCAAAGTAGGAGACTATACAATGAGATAGTAACCATTAATTGTGAATCAATCTTAGTACATTAACAGGCTAGGCTAACCTGACAACCAGCAGTTATTTTAGTTGGTTTCTAAGAATCACCAAATAATGTACCCAAACCTGATAATTGCTATATATTTGTAATTCAGAAGGAAGTTTAATTTATATTATTTCACTTAAACCAATGTAACTACTACTTAAATTCATATTAAAGATATGTAGATTAAGATATAGAGGTGACAGGATGCCAAAAGTTACTCATTATGATGATTAAGGTTGTATGTCAACTTGGCGGGGCCATGATTCTCAGTGGTTTGGCAGTCATATGATGTTGTGATCACCTCCATGTTGGAATCTGCTGTGAGTAGCCAATCAGTTGAAAAAGAGTTTCTTTGGGCTTTTGGCCTACATCAAATATAAGCGTACATTCTGGCAGGGTTCATGGGCTTTTTGCTTTCACTGGATCCTGCAGCTGGCTCCTGTTTGTCTGGCCTCTGATTCTTAGGACGTGAGCTGTCAGCTTACCTGTTGTCTTGCCTGCTGATCTTGGAATTCATCGATCTTTGCAGCCTATGAGCAAGAGCCCTGCTCTCTAACCTGCCGCTCTTGGGTTTGCCAGCCCACTTGCAGTTATGTGAATCAGGAGAAGCCCCTATCCTGACCCACGGACTTGGGACATTGCAGCCTCTCCAACTGCATGAGCCATTTCCTTTATATAAATAAATAAATAAATAAATATATATATATATATACACGCTTTACTGGTTTTGCTTCTCTACAGAGCCCAGCCTAAGACTTTTGGTACTGAAAATGGTTCTAAAGAAACAAAATTGTAAGAATGAGTTTTCTAAATTCGTTCTGAAGCCTGGTTAGTCTTAAAGATGTTGATGCCGAGGGCACTGCTAATCCATGGCTTAAGGTGACAATACAAATACACAAAATATCACCACCAGTGGATAAGGTATTGGTGAAAGGCAAGGCTCTGTGTGATTGCATGTGTGATACCTTCCTACAATTTTTGTCATAGTGAGAAGTATAAGGAAGCTGGTTGGTTGGTCCTACCTTTGCTAGACAAGCTGGTGAAAGAAAGAGGTATGTTCAGGGCTTTAGAGTCAAAGCTTAAGTGCCGCATAAATGACCTCAAAGTTTCCACTTGTGCTTCAGAAGAAAGCCTTATTTCTTGTAGTAACTGAGCTGATATTGCTGAAAACCAAACCCAGAGTCTTATTGTAAGAGTGGCTGAGTTACAATGCCAACTTAATTTCTAACTTCTAGAGATGTCTAAAGTTGAAGTGAGGGCATTGATTGGGAAGAAATGGGATTCTTAAACTTGGGATGGGGACATATGGGCAGATAATCAGGAAGCTGGAGACACCGAGCCCCTAAATTCCATTGAATCACTCCTGCCAACAAAACCAGCCGTCTCGCTCTCATCTGAAAAGATTACTCCATCTTTGCCTGCTAAGCCACCCTCCCCAGTAAAACCATTAGCCCCTCCATGCCCATCTAAAGAAATTAACCCAATTGCCTTTAAAGAGCTCTTGTCTGAGTCACTGTCTGGGGCATCACCTGAGGCAGATGCTTTACAACAAGTACTGAATGTTCTCACATCACTTCCCCACTACCAATTTTGGCTTCTTGACCTATAGCTGGACTTAAGTCCCAGTGAGCCCCAAAATATGAAGTATAAAGTATGACCCAGGAGAAGGTAGGCTACACTCCAAAAGAACTGCTTGACTTTTCCAATATGTACAAACAGAAACCTGGGGAATATGTGTGAGAACGGCTATTAAGGGTGTAGGATAATGGTGCCAGGAACAGAGCCACAGCCCCTCAATCAATTCCCAGACTGAGAGAGTTTAAGGACCCACAATCCCTTGAATGAAAGGGAGGCCAGTTCCCATTGAGGAAGGACTCTAATACATTACCAAAAATTTATGCTTTTAATCTGTCTCCCAGCCTTCCCCAAAGGAATCCACGGCCTTTTATGACAATGACTGTTCACTGGAGAAAAGGAAGTAATCAGACTTTTCAGGGATTACTGGATACTGGCTCTGAACTGACACTAATTCCAGGAGACCCAAAACATCACTGTGGCCCACCAGTCAGAGTGGGACCATATGGAGGTCAGGTTATTAATGGACTCGTGACACATTTCCATCTCACAGCAGGTCCAGTGGGTCCCCAGACCCATCCAATAGTGATTTCCCAAGTTCCAGAGTGCATAATTGGAATAGATACACTCAGCAATCAGCAGAACCCTCACATCGGATCCCTGCTAAATGGAGTAAGGGCTATTATGGTAGGAAAAGCCAAGTAGAAGCCATTAGAACTTCCTCCACCTTGGAAGATAGGAAACCAAAAGCAGTACTGCATTCTTGGAGGGATTACAGAGATTACTGCCACCATCAAGGACTTGAAGGATGCAGGGGTAATGATTTCCCACCACATCCTCATTCAGCTTGCCTGTTTGGGCTGTGCAAAAAAGGGATGGATTTTGGAGAATGACTGGATTATCAACTCAACTAGGTGGAGAATCTAACTGCAGCTGCTGTTTCAGATGTAGTTTCATTGCCTGAGCAAATTAATACATCTCCTGGTACCTGGTATGCAGCTATCGATCTGGCTAATGCCCTTTTCTCCATACCTGTTCCAAAGGACCATAGAAGCAGTTTGCCTACACCTTCAGTTGCCTACCTCAAGGCTACATCAACTCTCCAGCCATATGTCATAATTTAGTCTGCAGGAACCTTGATCACCTTTCCCTTCTACAAGACGTCACACGGGTCCTTTACATTGACAACATTATGCCGATTGTACCTAGTACGGAAGAAGTGTCAATGACTCTGGACTTATCGGTAAAACATTTGTGTGCTAGAGTGTGGAAAATTAATCCCACAAAAATTCAGGTACCTTCCACATCAGTGCAATTTCTAGGAATCCAGTGGTGTGAAGCATGTCAAGATATTCCTTCTAAAATGAAGGATAAGTTATTGCATCTAGCTCCTCCTACAACTAAAAAAGAGGCACAATGCCTTGTGGGCCTCTTTGGATTTTAGAGGCAGCATATTCCTCATTTGGGTGTGCTACCCCGGCCTGTTTCTCAAGTGACTCTAAAAGCTGCTAGTTTTGAGTGGGGCCCAGAACAAGAGAAGGCTCTGCAATAAGTTCAGGCTGTCATGCAAGCCACTCTGACCCTTGAGCCATATGATCCAGCTGATCCAGTGGTGCTTGAGTTGGCGGATAGAGATGCCGTTTGTATTCTTTGGCAGGCCCCGATTGGTGAATCACAGCACAGACCCTTAGGATTTTGGATTTTGCCATCCTCTGTAAGTAACTACTCTCTTTTTGGGAAACAGCTTTTGGCTTGTTACTGGGCCTTAGTAGAGACTCAGTACTTAACCATGGGGCACCAAGTCACCATGTAGCCTGAGCTACCCATCATGAACTGGGTGTTGTCTGACCCACAGAGTCATAAAGTTGGATGCGCACAGCATCATTCCATCATTATATGGAAGTGGTATATATACGATCGGGCCTGAGCAGGACCTGAAGGCACGAGTAAGTTACATGAAGAAGTGGCTGAGATGCCTTTGGTCCACCCCTGTCACATTACCTTCAATCTCTCAGTCTTCAACTATGGCTTCATGGGGAGTTCCTTATGATCAGTTTTCACTGAGGACGAGAAAACTCATGCCTGGTTTACGGATGGTTCTGTGTGATATGAAGGCACCACTCGATAGTGGACAGCAGTAGCACTACAGCCCATTTCTGGGACCTTCCTAAAGGACAGTGGTGAAGGGAAATCTTCCCAATGGGCAGAACATCAAGCAGTGTACCTGGTTGTTTACTTTGCTTGGAAGGAGAAATGGCCAGATGTGCGCCTGTATACTGATTCATGGGTTGTGGCAAATGGTTTGGCTGGATCATCAGGGGCTTAGAAGGCACACGATTGGAAAATTGGAGACAAGGAGGTATGGGGAAGAGTTATGTGGATAGATCTCTCTGAATGGGCCAAAGAAGTGAAGATATTTGAGTCCCGTGTGATTGCTCAGCGAAGGGTGACCTAAGTAGAGGAGGATTTTAACAATCAAGTGAATAGGATGATGTGTTGTATGGAAATCAGCCATCCTCTTTCCCCAGCTACTCCTGTTATTGCTCAATGAGCTCATGAACAAGTGGGCACGGTGACAGGGATGGAGGTTATGCATGGGCTCAGCAACATGGACTTCCACTCACCAAAGCTAACTTGGCTAGAGCTACTGCTGAGTATCTGACCTGCTAGCAGCAGAGACCAACACTGAGTCCCCGATATGGCACCATCCCTCC